>NC_083564.1:749490-1949490 GCF_019925205.1 Metopolophium dirhodum | reverse complement strand
ATTTTAGTTTCTTGTAGACATTTTTTTTTTGATAAAGGTCGACAAGCTTATGAGTAATCTTATAATACATTTTTAAATCTTAGATTTAAAAAGAAAATTTTTATGAATTCTCAACTCATAATAATTTGCTAATTTTCGTGATTTTTCCGTATTTTGTCAAAATTTGAACTTTAAATGCTTATAAATAAAAACTGTGGCTAAGGATTTTTAATTTTTTTCATCTGCCTTTGAAACAATAACCTAGGAGCCTTCTATAAATTTTCAAGCTTTTTTACTCAACAGATAAAATATTATTGATATTTATAGAAAAAAAAAACTAAAAAAAATGGAAATTGACAATGTCCGTAAACAGCTCAAAATAAGTCAATTTGATCCGGGAAATAATATCCGACGACAAATAATCCGCGGCATTTGGTCCGGTGAAAAAATATCCTGTATCAAAAATATCCTGTATCAAAAATATCCGGGGCAAAAATGTCCGATAATAATTTTATAATAATAAAAAATATAAAAATCGACAATTTTTTTATTGTTATGCAAATTATGGACAATTTTTTTTTAATAATTACACAAATTATAGTTTAGTAAAAATAAAAAATAAAAAATAAATAGAAATATCTCTATAAGTCTTTAAACTATTAAATTAAAAATTAAAATTATGAGCGATGCCTTTTAAATAATTAAGTAAATTGGTATAATCATAATTTTGTACAACATTTTTTAAACGTTTGTCAAGGTCCTTATACCTGCGTTTTTTGGCTGGATTAATCTCACCCAAATTAATTTTCTCGATTTTTGCCTCTTGCAGCCCTTGTTTTTTCTTCAAAAAGTTGATAAATTTCCATACCGTGGTATGGTGAGATCCCAAACTTGTATTAAAAGCATGATGCCAGCCCTCAACAGCGTTAGTAGTCCGAGGGAAATCCATTACTACATCATTGTAACAGTTTTCTAAGGAGAACATTGGATGTTTTCTTCTTCTACGAACTGTACGCCCAATCCAAGTTTCTTCGAAATAATCTACTATTGGTTGAAGAACATCTTCATTATCAACAAAATATCGGGAATTCAAAAGTTGTTCAAAAGCATTTGCTACATCTTGAACCGGAATAAAAGCCAAAGCACACAAGTGTTTTATTTGGAGCGCAAATAAAGAATCTTCTCCGTATTTTTTTTTTGTAGACCATTAGTCTGTATTTTACGCCAAACACATTGTCCAAAACGGAAAAAAACATCCTTTTATTACTGCTTTAGGAAAAATTTCGCCAAATGCAGAAATAAATGGTTGCTCAAAGTCTATGCGGATCAATAATGGGTCGAGTTGTGGATTTAATATTAATAACTGTCTTAAAACTTCAATGTAACTACTTTTTGTACGGTTAGTCATCAAGATATAAACTAATGGAACAACACAATCACTTTTATAACTATGTATTGTATATAACTGTGAAAATATTGACGGAACCGTTTTGAAAGTTCCGTCACCTAACCAATTATCCGATTTTTGAAGCAAGTTTAAATTAGATTTAGTTGTAAAAATTAAAATTCTACTTTCATTATTTCCACTATCGTATGACAGGAAAAGTTCATTTTTGTTTGTAAATTTATATATTTCTGGTATTATAAGATTATTAGCGTTACTAGGATTTACTGGAGGATTTTCTTTAGTTATTCTTGTACGTTGAATTATTCTCGGCATCGATTTAATAGTAGGCAGTTGGCCAATTACTGAATCAGAAGCTTCACCTAACTTAGTTGAGATGATGTTTCTAGTTGAAAATTGTCCATTTTCCGCACTTTTCTTTATTTCATTAACTAGTCCCTTAGCCTCCGATTTTGCTACATTTGGAGCATGTGAATGATCATTGTGTTTTAGAATCTCGCCTATGAATAAAGTGAATAAACAAATAGTTTGAAGAAAATATAAGAAAATAGTCAAAATATCGAAAAAATTTCAAACAAATCTCAACTTTTTTTACCGCTATTAAAAAAAAATTATATTCAATAAAAATTTCAAGAAAATTATTTTCAAGCAAATTGCAGCAGTTTTAATACCTTAATTTTTGATTTAAATTACCTGATTCATCTTCTGAAGTAGTGTGACATCGGCTTTTGCATGCAAATTTTTTATAATCAGAGCAACGCCATACAATTTTATTTTCGTACATTTCATGCTTGCTGTACAGGAAACCGTTATACGCCAACATGTGTTTGCCTTTTTGACTTTTAATACATTTTAGTGGCATAATTCAAACTTATAAAAACCACGCGCAAAGAAATTTGTATCGTGTGGAGCGATAAACACTAAGAAAAATTCCAGTATACTGTACAAAATTATGAGGACTATTATCGAATAGACGAATACAGATTACAGAACACACACTAAATATGATAAGATTGTTCGCATACATAAACAATAATTGACCGAGCGAAGTACAGATAAGATTGATCGGTATTTTGTCTGTCTGTACTATTCTTATAATCTAAGACTTGACGATATCATGCAAATTATGAAAAATTATCGGACATTTTTGCCCCGAATATTTTTGATACAGGATATTTTTTCACCGGACCAAATGTCGCGGATCATTTGTCGCCGGATATTATTTACCAGATCAAATAACGGGTCACCATTTGGAAAATTTTATGGTGTATAGGAAATGCAATTATAAACACTCAGTCAAAATTTCATGTCCCGACGGTCATTTGTTTTAGAGTTACACCAAAAACCAAAATCGATTTTCTCGAAAACAGATTTTGTGTAAAAATTCCCGTTTTTCCTTAATTTTTCTTTTGTTTTTCACGTCACGTTTGAAAACTACTGGGAAATTTTTACTTTTGACCCCCCAAAGTACCAACTAGATTCACTTTCCTATCAGAAAAGTTACTGTTGAAGAACATCCAAGCACTTCTACTGTCCTAAAAGGTGATGACAGACACAAAAATAAAAAAAAAACACACATCATTGTAAAATCAATACATTCATCGCTTCGCTCAGAATCTAAAACAAAATAAAAAAGGTTGATGAAAATTAGATAAATCTATGTATAGGTACATATTTTTTTGAGGCTATTTTTTGTTTGCGTATAAAATATATATCTATATATATACCTACTGAGTGATTCACCAAACATAGGTACTCACCCTGATTTTTCAATTTAATAATGAATTATTTTGAATTCCGATTTTTTTAGATTTGAATTTTTTGAATATTCAAATACTTTAAATACGTATATTTTTTAAAACATTTAAGGAGTATTCGGGACGTAGAAGTACATAACTATTTTTTTCAAATCAAAACCTTTATTTCTTTATTTTATTGCAAATCGTTAAGGAGATTATTTCTTTTTAAATTTTGGTGTACATAAATCGAATTTCTAACGAGTAGATTCTGAATTATTTAACTCTAAGTTGGTACTATAAGAATGACATCGTTCATGATAATAGGCTTAGAAGATTAGAGATCGGTGATATGATTTCGGCGACTATATAGTAATAGTATTAGGTATAGTAATAAGACACATTATAGTAGTGATATGAAGGTAAGAGTTTAACTCTGAATGTATAATGACGCCTATTATAATAATATAGTTTGAGAACTAAAGTAACTACTAAAAACATTAAGCTATTTGTATTTTATAATTCGCTAAAAACCGTCTGGCAAATAACTAATAAGTACTTCACATATTAATACTGCATACACTACACTCGTACAATTTTCTAAAAATCCATCTACTTGTAACAGTTTAAAATTGGTTCCGTATAATATAGGGGTGGGGGGGGGGGGTTATCGTTTGAAGTAACTACTCGATCGCTTCAAAAGATTTAAGTACCCATTTAAAATACGGTCTTTAAGTCCTCACCTGTTTATAAAAATTTTTAAAAAAAAAAAAACCATAATTATTTATTACCAAAGGATAAAACGGTGTGATCGGCGAGTCGTATCGGTATTCAAGTTATGACGATTTATAGTGATTTACAGTGTGACGTTACAATAGGCGCACAACTGACACTGGCCGAAACGATGGAATATTAACAATAATAATCATTAGAACTGGCAGATATCGGCGGTGGGCCCAACGAGCAGCCAAATCTATAATAATACGAAGGGCGTATCGAATTGTCGCGCACACTTTCAGTACACGTTGCGCGCAGATGAGATTATGAAAAATGTATCAATAAGTCACAATATTTTACAGGGAAAATTGTATGCAAGACTTCTATTTTGGTGTACCGTCAATTATCGGGCCCCGGTAATAATATTCAGCTCGCCACAATTATCCGGCGAAGGCGCTTGAACGCACGACAATTATTATTAATGTTCAGCGCGACAAATTTTGAATTTTAACTAAAAATTACTACAGTCGAAAAAATGTCCGCACGTTTACAGTATAACATTAGCGCAATAGTAATCGGTTCAGTTATATTGGTATTAGGTATACATTAGATAATCTGGACAACCATTTTTAATTGGCTATAAATCTACAATAGTATAACAACTGTGTTATAATATAAGTATACGATATTATTTAGTGGAATTTCAGCTGTAATTTAATTTGAGTCTTCCAGTTCCAGTATTCCTCAATAAGTTTTTATTGTTTTCAAAGACAACGTATTTACAATAATATATTACGAGTCAACGAGAAGAACAGTTATTACGGTATATACAACAATATTACAGACAATATACGGTCACATGGAAATAAAATAGTCTTTGAAAAAAAAGCTGAGCGTAAATCTACAATATTTTTTTTTTATGATTGTTTGAAATTAGAATTTATACTATAAATTATAATTATTATTTATATTATTTTATTTTAATCAACTTGGTATTTTACTGCGGGGTTGTATTTTAATAAAATATGTACAAAATATTTTAATAATTTAGTATATTTTAAATAGGAAATCTGGATGTCATAAATACAACAGTGGTCCAACAAGAAAATAAACTAAATAATATAATATTTTTGTTTATTTCAAAGTTGTTATTGGTTATGATTGAATATAATTTTAGACCTGTATATTGTATTTGGTCAAAACCATATTATACTTTATTAAAAATGGTATTCCTAACGCTAATTTTTCGACTGTTGTCCCGGGAACCTACACATGCTCATCATAAACATCTTTAATAATATCTATAATGCTTTCCCCACGTAAAATCAATAAAGATAAGATTGTGTGAAATCCAATATAATGAAAACGCGATATTAGTGTTATTTTTGTTTAGTTTCATTTATCGACAATTTCGCACATACTACCTTTCGAACATATAATCTTTCGAACAGATAATCTTTCGTACAGACAATCTTTCGTACACTAAACGTTCGAACATACGGCATTCGAACACATGATTTTCGAACACATGACACGCTACCATAAACAACGTGGTAATGAAAATATATTTATATGCCCTCTCGAGGGGTCTGCAATCCACCACAAGTGGTTTTCCTTCCTGAAAATATATTGCTCGCATAATCACAAGCGTGTCCGTCGGACAACGCCGGTCGGGCTCGGGATGGCTATAACATAATATAATCGAATGTGTCCTGACCTGACTCACTGACTGATCAACGTAGAGCCTAAATAATGATAGCTTGAGGCTCAAAAATTGTATGGTACCTTCGTACCACCATGTAAGGGTGCACTAAGAAAGCATCTTCTAAAATTCACATTTCACAAAGTGGTGCCTGTACAAGTATTTTGAAATTCAAGAATACTAAATAACGAATTGAACAAAGTTTGAATCATATGGAGTTGGTACATTTAACGGGCAACGAAGTGCACAGGATCAGCTAGTATTATATAAAAGTCACGCATGCATGAGATAGTAATTCATTTTCACTGTATGGCTTGATAAGCTTTTAAAATGATTTAAAATTTGAATTTTATCAAAATTATCACACGGTATCTTCAAATATCAATCTGTTATATTTATATATTTAGATAATGTACACCTAAAATCTATATAAAAAAATCCACATAAATAGGTACCTATTCACTATAAAATACGCGTCTTTGAAGATCGTTCGATGGTGCAATGCAGCAAAATGAATTATCTATTATCCACGAGGAGGTAAATTATTCATTAAATCCGATCGTTCATTGTTGTACCTACTTACTGTGAAACGAGGTGATTTTTCGATTTCCTATGACCTATATATACGACTCGCGAGTCGCGACGATTGAACGACGGTTTTAGATAATCGAAATGCGCACTGTCGTGTGATTTTTTTGCGGATAAATATTATACTCTTTTCATTTATATATACGTTTAAACGAGAATTTCATACCCTAGCGAGCACATGCCGACGACGTCGTCGCGTCGGAATGAATTATTGTAAACTTTTTATCTGGCGACGGTCGTTTTTTCATCAAAACATATCTCGTGGTCATCGGTTTCGTCCTCGCAGTGCACGCCTAGCTTAAAATCCAAACGCCGCAACATCTACGCTCATATTATATCGAAATACATCCATCGAGACGAATTCGATATTATATACGCATTATACAGAACGCTCATCGTGAAATGCGCCACGGCTCGTAAATCCTCCGACTCGCATCGCCCCCAATTTATGGCTGTATATACATAGTTGGGGACGGACGTGCCGAGAGAGCCAACGCGCACGTCTCTCAGTTTTTGAGAGATAAGACGACTTATCGTGTTCGACATATTCTTAGTGCGTTTTTCGCGCAACCACATAATAATATTATACGGCTGCATGGCCGTTGACGGAGATCTATCGCGGGAAAAAAACTATGGTAATAATGTGATTATTCAAAACATTGGCGGGGGCGGTGATTACAATCAATAGTTTCATATTATTATATTTTACCGACAAAACGGGCTGAGGCGGCTCGAACGAGAATATCTACGAGTCTGAACAACAGTCTAATATATAGAACGAGAACGCGACGTGCTCTTAACGGCAAGGAACCGGCACTTAACTCGATTATGGTTATCCGTCAAAACCGTTATTAATGTGCGCGATAGGCAGGTGCTCCCTCCGTGTATTGTTATTACGATATTCACAAGTGAACGCGAGCGCCACGTCATTATTCGATGGCGCGTTCGGTTTTTTTTTTTTTTTTTTTAATTTCCCCTGGGTTTGTTTTGCCGAAGGAAAATATATATTCCCGATGAATTTACGACTGGAAATATTACGATGTTGTCGTAGTCCCGGCCCACGCAATTTTCTAGAACAGTTTTTCCGTTTGTACATGCGCGCCGATATCATATTATTATATGTAGACGAAAATACGTAGATACAATATATTATACACACGAACCTCAGTAGTGGGCGTTTTGCACACGATTTAACGTCGAAAACTATGCGTTGTTCGCTGCAAAAAATAACTAAGAGAATAAAATCGTTTCTTAAATTCGTGCGACGATTCATCTCGTCACGATTTCCCTCATCGGTTACACTCGGCGTTGGTGCTATTTTGTACGGCGATTGTGTTAGGTCAACAATAATAGTTATAGGTACGCATACTATACGGCATAGTGTATTATTATATTATTATAATGGAATATAATGCATCGATCGGGTGAGTTTTTAACTGAAACAAAACATTGTTCGCATTGTTTTCCCCGAAACGAAATACATAATATTATAATGAGAATAACGATAACAATAATTTCGAATGGAATTCAATTAATTCCAATGGTCATTACTCGACCGCAAACTTGGCTGGTTTTTTTGTTTAACCAACATAAAAATACGAACACATAAATGTTACATACCAGCTACCTGCATACGAACATAGTTGTAATACCTGGCTTCCGACTTGCATAAACGAATATCGCACGATATAAAATTGTATTAAAATAGTTATGAGTTGAGAGTTGAAACACGTATGTCAGGTAAATGTAAACTCGGTTATTCCGTATTCGTTTCCAGTGCACAGTAGTTGTATATTAAAATATTTTTCAAATTATTTATGAGTTCATCTTTGAAAATCGCTACGGGCTTTCCGCTAAGCTAGGGTTTTTGAAAAATAAAACTAGTGGGGAGCGTCCGATCAGCCGTGGATTATTGGTCTTGGATTGTCTGTACCGACCCTAATATAAATGCGTATACGAAAAAGAAAAATATTAGATCTATTGTGCGATTGTATTGCAACTATATACACATTTAATATAGGTCACGTTTCGTATAGAAAATATTATCCGTATGACCGCACTATCTATATTACAGAATACTGTAGTAAATAGTATGATATAATATTGTTGGCTACGAAATGTCGAAACGTATTTGCATTTCGAAAATAACGTATCTCCAAGTTTTTATCGACGACATTCTGATAGTAGTATTATATGAATCGAAATTAAACTTTGCCGGTAAATCGTTTTCGTAATAATGTATTTAATAACATTAATTTAACTGTGTAGACGTTTGGCACCCAAAGCGTTGACGTTATGATAATAATATGTTACGCACACTCTGCATGGTTTATTATGATATTACGTCGTGTATGCACTTGAAAACTAATATTGAGGTGAAGACGTCAGGGCATCGGCTGAGCATCAAATTTTGCGCCGAAAAGGAAATTTTCGGTTTTTTTTTTTGGCATTTTCTCTCAAGGGTGAACAGTATTTTCGTATTTTGAAAGACATTCATAACGAAACGTCAACTGTGTGTAATAATATTATAGCACGTGAGAAACGATATCAAAACTCGAGGAATTTCTCGGAGTACCTAATGCGTATGGCCCGCGTGAACCTTAAAAGAAAATGAAAACCGAGAAAGAGTATCTCATATATATATATATATAGATACTGTACTCGCGCCATAATATCTATATAATAATATTGCAAAGAAATAATAACGCTTGCTTTAATATAAACGCGCGTTTTAATATAAATATAACCATTTATTATAATATGCAATGCGATATGATAGGATATCAAGATGTATTGTTAGGAGGAGATACCTATATAATGTTATGATGGTTTAGGTGCACTTTATTATTGCAACTCTGCACAGTTTGACACGAAAATAATAACGCTCAGAGTTTTCAGAGTTTCTGGCCGCAGACTTGCGACTAATCAAAACGTCCACTGAGCGTCTGTCGAATGACAATACCGTCGCGACCGTTGAAAATGATCTCTCGGAGATGTGATAATTATTTTAATTTAGGGTTTAACCTAAACACGTACATTTTCGATAAATAACTTACAAACGTTTTCTGAATTTGAAAACATAATAATATAACAGGACGCCGTGTTCTGACACCGCTGTTGTTGTAATATCCAACGTCTGTATTCATGATAATATTATACTGTCCGTCTTCGTACCTATTTTGATAACATAACTCTATTGAATATGAATGTTTTAGAAAAATACTATCCGAATATTTTTCGGAAACTCACTTGTGGACATTTTAGCAGAAATGCTTGAATTGAAATCGCCCCCGCTAAAATCATTACCCGCAACGTACTTAACCGTCATTAAAACTATTGGTGAATATATATTTGGTCCGCGGTAATCAATTACCAGGATCCGTTCTGTGCGCGAACACCGTAAACTATTAATTCAATCGGAGGAGAAATAAGATCGCCATAATCGAAATTCGATCCTAATCATTGTTTCTACTGTGGTGGAATTCTAAAGGGTGCGACATCGCAGTCCGAAATCACGTCATAGTCGGAAATGTCTGGTGATATATTAAATTATTACATACAGGGTAATTCACCGAGCACGATCGCCCACATTTTATCTTTCAATATAATGCATTTTTTTTTAACTTTTAGTTTTGGAGTTTTTAAAAACACTAAAATAGATATAAGTACCAAAGGATAAAATCATAAAATTGTATTAATTTTAGGAGCGTCCTGTGGTGTTACAGACTTATTTATTTTTTTTTAACGATAACCGAACTTGTCAACCGTAACTGATTGTTAAACAGATAACTTTTGAAAATTGCAATGCACTTAAAATCTAAATCAAAATGTATACAAAAAGATTCTGAGTATTTTAGTAAGTCAATAATATTTACAATTAATATTACTTTCGAATCGTTATAGCCTCACAAGTACTAAACTAGACAAGCCTATTGGCTATTATCATCGACTACAAAAGTATACAAAGTACTATAACTCAGGGTTCAGGAACTGCCTCCTCAGATATCGTTTAGATGTATCAATATTTAATATTTTTAGAAAAATTATCTTTTTAACAATAAATATACAGTAAAAAAGGGTGGTACTCATTATAAAAAAAGGAGGAAAATCATTTGAATATATTTTCGATAAGTATACTTATGAATTATAAAAACTAAGTTTTTAATTAATTCATTATATTATTAATGGAAAAATTGGGAGTGAGCATGCTTGGTGATCACTCTGTATATATACGCACGGCCACGTCCGAGGGTTATAATATAGCGAAGCTTTATACAGTTTTATTATTTTTCGTAATATCGTGTGACTAGAAAGTATATGCGGAACCTTGAAAATTCGATTGGAAATCTGTTTTATTATTTTCAAAGCGTGACTCAATTTTCTGAAAAAAAAAAAAAATAATAATATATATATAATGTAATTTCATCGGTTGAGGGCAAACGAAAATTATTGGATTTTTCCTAATGTGAAACGACATTATATGTATGTTTATACTTGTGACACAACATATCAGCAACAGACGAATCATAACTCATTTGTAAGCGGCACACGGAAAGAGTCGCTAATCGTCGCTTACAATACTTTTGGAGTGTACAAAAGTTTTATGTTCGATATTACAACCGTGATTTTAGCTTGGCTATGCGTATACTTACTTGTCGGTGATTTGTAGGTTTTTGTGTCATGAAATAAATCCAGTGATATTTTTATGGTAAAACATAAACTGATTATTTTGAAAATCGTTAACGTTTTTTTTTAAAAAATTGTTATAATATTACGTATATTATCTTTTTTTTTTTCAAATTACAGCATTATATTTTTCGGAGCATTTCGATATGTAAAACCAAATAACGGACGGGTAGGTATCTAGTTGATTACTTATAAGTACTTATATTTTATAGATGGACAGAGTGGAATGGCACATAAGTACCACTTCAACAAATATTGGTCCACATCTCCACTCAAATATTGATGACTTCAAATATTTTGAAACATTTTCAAAAACATTAATTGTTTTCCATCAAATAACAACGAGTGTTTTAAACGTTTAAATTTATTGATGTAATAAGTGGCCAAATAATAATAAAATTATAATATTATACTATAAATTATAATACATTAATATCGATCAATGTCCGCTGGTTATAATAAAGACGAACAAACGAATAACGAATTTAATGTATTTTTTTTTTTTGAATATTGGGCATAGTGATTTGAGTACGTACATACCTGAGGTACGGGGGAAATACGAAATTTTTTTATATTCAGTACACACCATACGTGTTCATCACTAGTTCTTGCAGCTGGTTACTTATCGTGTCACAAATCATAATAATATCGTACATCAGGCGCGATTCAAAAGTAAATAAAGCCACTATAAACAAGTAACCTCATTACCAAACTTTATTACGCGCGATGCGCGCACCGCAGAAAACGACTAACGAAGCACGGAGCGAAATAAATTATAAAACACAGAAAACGTTATATAATAATAATAATAATAATAATAATAATAAAAGTAATAATATAATACGAATCAAACGTGACTCAGAGCTCAATATACGAATATAAAATATAATAGGTCCTCGTGGAAACCTACGGCAGTGTCGCGGCGGTACGCGACGAGAGAAAAACAAAATACGAGAAAGAGGGGAAAATTCGTCATTAACAAAACAAGAAATTATAGACGTTTGTCCCGGGCGGATCGTTTAACATAAAACTCGTGGAACGAGACGAAACTCTGTGTACACAAAGTGACAAAACGAGAAGACCACGACGAATACGTCTTGTTGCGATTAAAAAAGCGACGTAATATCATTATCACCGTCGTGACTGTGTTGGAAAACATCTCTCCGGGCGACTATAATTCACGAGGAAATAATTCGCGAAATATTCGTCTGAGGTTCGCCTGAGCTTCGATTTAAAAATTGAAACTATATGAATCCGACGCATTCGATGAATTTCGCCATCGCTAAACGTTTAGAAAGATATTCTGGTGTACGGATAAACAGACAAACCCATGATAACGGGAATAAATGAAAATGTTATCGTGTCGGGTGGTTTTCAAAAAACGATTTGATGGTTTTAAAAATAGTGTTCACTGTCGTCACAAAGCGCCACCGTGTATTATTATAGTGTTGTAGGTAGTGCGTATGTATTTTTTTCATTATTATATTTTACACTATTCAACGTAAACTGAAAATATGTTAAGACGAATTATTCAAGACGATATTATGACTCGGGGAGCAGGTGCATAATAAATACTACTATGTGGGCACGTAGACAAGGTGGAGTTTAGAGGTTCAACCCACCCTCAAATGTATTATAAGAATTTATTTTTCCGACATGGCCAAGTAAGATTGATTTGAATTTATTTTACTTACGGCAATGGGTTCGTTGTATTACCTCTGGAATTCTAGGTGCTAAGTTGCACCCTCGACATGTCAGTGACTCACGGTTATGACTGGAAATTCTAATTATTTTATGTCTGCGATACGTCAGAGAACTGAAAAATGTAATGGATTTTTTTCTAGTCAATATAATATATTATAAGTATATAAGTATATTAGTCGTTTGATGTCGTATGTACGCATGCGTAGAAAGTTGCATACTATAGTGCCGATAACTTTTTATTCCTGACACTTGTGTCCTTCCGACACCCGGTTACATCTCTAAAACAGACGATCTGGACTTATAGTTGGTCTTATAATCAAAATGAGATTTCGGGTTTAACGCAAAATCGTTTGTATGATATGGAGCATAATATTTCAAGGCTGGTCGTCGCATAAAACGGCCTCCACTCATCTCCATCGGGAGATGTGCGACGGAAACGATGGAAATAATAAAATTAGTTAACGCGAAACAGAACGGACGAATAATAGGGTACAAATGGCGAACGAAGCGACAAATCAGAATCCACGGCTGTATTGATGGCGTGAATATACTTATACTGAATATTATACTTGTATAATGGCCGTTATATAGAGTGAGAACTGAAGATTAACCTTTCTTTGACGGGGCGTAACACGAATCCGTTCGAACGAAAATAGTCATTACCTGTTGAACAGGACGACAAAATAATAATAATTATACTTGACGTCATATGCTCGCTGCTAATATGAAATAAGATCCGTCATCGAACTCGAGAGGAAGTGACGGTGAGTGTAAAATACGATACTGGGTGTCCCACTATCATTTTTTTTTTTTTGCAAATCACAGTTTTCGAAATGTGACTATGGAAAAATTGTATGATACCTGATAAGAAAATGATTTTATCCGGTTTCCGACCCCGAGATAAATGTGTGATATTCGAAAAATCGAATACCGATGAGTGACAATCGTTATGAGTATTTATTTATTTTTTGTTAATTACTCAAATCCGAAAATTTATAGGGATAATTTATGTAAATAATTTAAAAGTTGAATCATCAATAAATTTCCATTAGGTATTCTAAACCGCCAGATAAGTTTAAAATGTATATTATACAGGAAGTAGACAGAGGTCGGTCGTGAATTATACACGAGTGATACAATCTGAATGTTTAGTTGCTGCGGAAACAGTGGCGTAACTAGATGGTGTTGTAACTTGAACCCTCTCCCCCTCCCACCATTAGAAATTTAATCCTAGTTATGCCACTGAGAGAGGGTTTAAAAAAAGGGTAAAACGTACAATATGTATAAAACATCTAGGTGTTTTTTTTAGTGAAGATAGTACTTGCTATATCGGTTGATGTTAGTGTCTTTTTTTTAAGAATTTTTGCAAAAAAAAAAAAACATGTCTTACATTTTAAATTATTATTATTCCGATAAATATAATATAGCGAACATTGTACCAATGTCTCTACTATTAAATTGTATACTTTATAAGCAATTAAAGAATAAATGAGAGGTGCCTCTATAGGCAGATAACACATACGCACGCACTATCCCTCCCTACCGCCCTTGGAAGAATTTCCGTAGCACAACTCGGTTCATCTAAATTTTTAATGCTCATTAATATTAAGTTTTTCGTTCATTATTCAACGTTAACGAGGCGAAAAAATTATCACGAATTTTTTTTTTAAATACCCACAAACGCATTTGATTTTCAGAATGCATGTGTTGCATGGTATATGACGTATGATTATAGCTATAACAGCTGGTTACACAATCATTAAACTTTTGTAAAATAAATTATAAAAAAATAAACACATACGCGGGCATGTCATGTGTGTAAATTATAATCTATCTAAAATTAATATCTTAATAATCTTAATTAATCTTAATTAAAAGACAAACCATGTTTAACCTATGTCCTTTATGCATTCGTAAACCGTTGATCCGATTGCGCTGTAATTTGGTACAGAGATAGATTAGATCTCGGGGAAGGAGGTTTTGTCGCGAAAAAGGTAAATAAGAAGTCCAACCCGGGGAGGTTCTCAAACAAGTGATTTAAGCAGGGGCCGGTCTCGATGGACAAATTTTTTGCATTGTCTTTACATTGTTTTTTTGGAAATTTGTATTTATAAATGGTTGCTAAGGTTTTAAAAATAATACCAATTATTATTAATTGCATTGTTTTTACATTGTTCTTTTTTATTAATTTGAATTAATTTATTATCTTTATCTATTTATACGAATATTTGGGCTTTTTTTATTAATCGGATTTTAGTACAACTACGTTAGGTTAGGATTTTGTATTACCTAGTTGATTGTATAACTTTGATCCCTTGGAGTTAAATTATACACAACGTACACTTCAGGGGCGGATATAGAGTTAGGAAACTGTGGGTCAGGAATTTCAAGGGGCCACTTATTAAAACCAGATTAGAAATCTATACTTGTGTACTAGGTATATAACACAAAAAAAATTTATACTGTATGTGTGTTTATTCGAGGGTCCAAGTGTCCAACTACCCAAGATCTGAAAAGAGGCCAATTTGAGCAGCAAACCCCCCTTAGATACGCCCCTGCAACACTTGGGGTCCACGATCTACCGTAGGAGATCGCCTACCTGATAGTATACTGTTTGCATAATCACAAAAACCTAGCAATTGCCGTGTCCAGCTAGTATCGTAATAATATGTAAGAAAAACGGTTCTAATGATAACAACGACGTAATGATATTATAAAACCGTTTGTCGACGTCGGCCGAGCGGAGTGATTCCGCCGCCGGGCTCGATAGTAACAGTTGTTGTTCGACCGTATTAGCGACTGACGGGCCAACTATTTAAATCACCGAACGATAATTGACGGGAAACGTAGCACTTCCGGCACGACATTATACCATAATAAATAATGACGCATTGTAGTGATATTGCATGTACGGACGGCCGTCGCATGGCCTATATACTGGTGGCCGAAGAAAACGATATATTATATTGTATAATAATATATTATTTTGATTAATCGATACTGCGACACACTACATACCTACGTCGCATCACGTTACATTATGTATATAGGTAAGTACTTGCGCGTTATCGATCGTATCATTAATATTGTCTCACACTTCGAGATTATCGGCCCATTGTCTCTGCCGCTCGACGATCGCATAATAGAGACCCAATAGAGTACAACAGTATAAGTTGTACACACACACACACACACACACACACACACACACACACACACACACACACACACGCACGCACGCATGTGATGAATACTTTTTTTTCACATTTCATCCGACGTGTCATCGCTGATCGTGTTCAGTCGTTCGTTATTCGTCCCGCCACCCGCCGTCGTTCGACATCGTGAATTATTATGCTCGACGAGCTGAAATAGTGCACAAAATCGATATATAGGCGAATACGTCTTAACGAATTCGTTCGAATAATAATTGTGTAACCGTGTTTTATAAAATGTGGTTACGGTCTATATTATGTTAATTACGGGTTGAAGATAACCCGAAGAGGGGTCGTAAATCAGATTGAAATTTTTAACGAAAAAAAGTCCGTAGGTACACATACATATTGAAAAACGTAAAAATAAACGCGGCTAGCTTATAATAACAAGTAATACATTAGTAACTTATGAGTAGTTTAATAAATGGTAAAATAGACTCTCTTATTGTACAACCAGTCATCTCAAATTCATTTCGCTTCTCGCATCATTCTCTTCCTTTCCGCACCCCAAAGTATCTTACTATAATTATGATGAAAATCGACCACTCCGTCGTTACACGTTGCAAGCTAATTTAAACCCCTATTTTTCTCGTTCATAAAAAATAATGATAATTAGTTTTTTTTATCTAATTGACCTATTACTTATTCACAACCTATAATTATATCAGTTGTTTGATAATATTAGAACGCTGTATATTATGGCGTTATATTATCAATCAAATACAATAATATATTCGTCTAACATTCATTAATCAACCATATTATAACTACTGTAATAACGTAGAATTAAAATAAAATAAAAATATAAATACGACTCCTGTCGATAGTTATATTAAAATAGTAAAAATTAGAGTAGTAAAATTACGCTATTACCTTCCTCCAGGTGTTCGGAGGGCTCTCGAGATCGTGTATTCGAGAATTAGATCAAATACACCGTACAATATATATTTAATGTCGTGTACTCGCCAAAATAAATGTTACATACGTTCGATCGGTAAAGTCCTTAGCGTAGATAACGTAAAATATTATTATGTGGTTATAACTCTATTCGAATATATGCAGTGAGAGTGTTAAGATACCTACTTGAATTATTATGTAACTTATTTGAAGTGATGTTCAATACAATTTTCGGACGATACTTTTTGCGATCGTTTTCAGCGAATGCCTGTTGACAAATTATGATCGAAAGTGTACGTGAAACCGTGAAAATAGTTTTTTCACTCGATATATCTGAAATAACTTACAACGTTATTATTCAATACATAAATAGCTGGGAAATAGGTATTGAAAGTAACGAGTAAGCTAGAAAGGGTTGGCGTTTGTTTTCAAATGTCAAACTCAGTTAATATCGAACAAATGTAAACGTGTGTATTTTAAAATTAATCAATATTATGTAAATAATACAATTCTGAATAACACGAGAAATGTGAAATAAAATGTCAAGAATGGAAAATAATGTCGTCTAAATGACGATCATTTAAATGTTTTCCGTGCACTTCTAGCTGATCATAGCAGCTGACGAAACCCTTTTTGATTTTATCCGGACAGAAACTGAAAGAGCATCAATACGTATATCAGGGCTCATCTTCAAAAACTATGTGACTTAGGGATGTTCCACCATCAAAGAATAATCGCACTGCGGCAGAGTCAGAAATTTAGGGGACAACTAGGGAGTCGCCACGCAATGAAATTATGTGCTTTGGAAAATGTTACCTCAAAAAAGTCACAGATCTGCATACAGTCACACTGAGTGTGTGCTTGGAAAGTTATCCCATCCAATTAAACTTAACGTCATGCTTGTCCCAACCGAATCTGAATTACCTGCTGAGTGTGCGCCAACCGTTCAGGAAACGTTAGTCTCCGCCCCGCCCCACTAAATTTCAATCCAAAAAAATCATTCCACCCTGGCCATACCCTGTACTATAACCATTTATAATAAAAATTCCATATCCACGAGTATATAGAATATATGCTCTTTAGACAGTTATCTGTCCACCGAGTCATCAGTCTACTGGTTTTCATTTTTTTTTTTTATAATATATAATATGATCTGAAAAATATTGTAAGTTTATCGACAACGACATCGATGTTTGGGTAGCCACTATATTCTATTGAACCGTGCTATAGGTAACGATAGGCAAAGACTGTTTTTCGTCAGAGATAGGTACCTAAGCACTTTGCGTCATTATCTCGCTTTCACTGATCAATCGCGAGCTTTGGATTTCGCAAACAATTTTTTTTTTCCATTACCCTGTCAAACATTCATCGGATACCATTAGCCGAAGACATTATGTGTATTCTTATTGTATGCCGTACTCGTCATCGCGAAATTCCCTTAAGGCCGTAGTATCTAGCCGACTGAGGATCGTCGTTATTATTATCTCAGCTGGTACCGATGGACCGATGCCGAAACTCTATATTCGTCGTCGGGCTTTGGGTATTTTGTTTTGTTTTATAACATAGCCATTAGAAACTACTACGTAAAACGTGGTATATTGCTTTCGAAGAGGATATTCTTTCTTCACTTTTAATGAAAAACTATTCGACGAACTCTGGCTAGCTGATGAGCTACCATCACTGAGTAAATAACGATTATTTATCACGAAATATGGTTTCATAATATTATTGAACACGCGTGCATAATATAAAACCGTTTACCTGCACAATATCATATACGGCGTGTTTGAGGGTGTTTTCCACACAAATTTCTCTGAAACGATTTCACGTCGAGTGACTGAAATCGAAAACCTATTTTGCGTTTGTCGAACGCGATACGATTTTTAATGGCACTATTACGATATATCTATTTCATTTGGTTTTAAACATACTGTTTACTAAACGCACCACGATAAGTTTATCGCCCACCCGAAACCCACAACTCGGTATGTCACACGGTGCTCGAGACATTTATGGCCACCGAAAATACACTCGTGGGAATTCTATTTTTCATTAAAATAACGATTCGCGTAGATGACTTATAAATAATAGAGTAATTTTAAAGTTACCGTATAATAATATAAATGGTACGGCCGACCCTTCGTTAAGCCACGAATTCGCTAAACGCTAAATAGGTTTTCGATCGCCGTCGTCGCGAGATCGTTCTCGAATGTTGTGCGGAAAACCCGCCCTGCTCAGAAATGCCACTTTGGTTCTATTTTTCCCGTGCCGCCCGCATTGAATATATTTTCATCGCACCTAAACGGTTTTGTGTCGAAATGTATTATTATTATTATTAACGACGCGCAGAAACTCGCTTAGCTTATTATCATTATTTTTAATACTTACCCGCTATTATCGGTATTACTATTATTATCATTGTCATGAAATCGTATAGCCTCTGACCGACGACGTGGCCCCACACGCATAAAATATAATACGCACATAATTTATCAGGCTATCCATAATAATTACGACGAGTAGGTACCGAGACCGTCTAACGGACGTAATGATGTGTGCGTCTGGTCGGTTTATGCGCAAATAATTTTAATCGATTACGACCATATTATTATAGAATAACGTGCCCGGGAAACGTGTGTGTCTCATATTCCACGTACGTACCCATCCGTATAGAGCAGGTACCCACGACCCGCATACATTATTATATATATATATATATATCGGACGGAACACGCCGGACGTCTATAATGTTTAGTCGGAATTGAATGTACTTTTGCGCTCGTATAATATGAAAACGACTAGGAATAAACGACGGACATCCTTTTTAAATATTAAGCGACTTTGTGCTCGCCAAATCCGCCGGCGAGCGTGTGTTTCGTCTTTGTCCGTGTGGCCGATACTATGCGATTCTATAAATCAAACATGTTTCCTCGGTAGGTTGTTGTGCGAACGAAATCATATTTTCCGACGTCTCAATAATATATTATACGCTCGTATTCATCTGCGTGATGCATATTGTATTAAATTATATAAGTTGAATTCCTAAGCGCACGTGTATCATATTATTATATGGGTAACTGATTCGCAAAAAAGCAGTCCAGCTCAAAGGCGATTCCGACTTTATCGCTCACGAAGGAAAGTAATTACTTAAATTTATATAGTTTTTTACTTTGCAGAATCGTAATAATATCTCGAAGAACTTCATAAAAGCCGAACGTGATTAAAATAGTTCGTACTGCTTCATCGAAATGGTTCCGTCCCTCTCTACGTTTCAATATGCTGCTAATCAGATTATATACGCGTTTCATAAAAATGATTTTGACAGAATAGGTATTTTTTCTATAATATTAAATCCTACGAAAGGTTTCAAAACGTATTTCTCACGCCAGAAAAGTGCAATGTCACCAACAGTCCTACAGTTTAAAGGTAGATAAAATGATTTAAAACATATTATTATTCATAATATACAATATCATAGTGAATAATATCAGTAAATGAGACACATAATATAATATTTATTTAACAGGTTGATAAGTGAATCGCCAAGCACGACCGCCCTTCTTTTATTCTTTAATAACTCATTTATATACATTTCAAATTTTCAGCACTTTTAACTAAACTTAAGTTTTAAGGACTATATTTTCAAAATATACTTAGCTCCCATTTAATGAGTATCCTGTTACGGCTTGATCTTATATTTTTCGAATGACTACCACTTATAGTCACGACCATAGTAGGCATGGCGTCTTTTGAAAACGTTGATGCATTTAAATTAAATTTTGAACTAGAAGTTTGTATGTTATAAAATGTTTCATACTAAGAATGGTTTATATCATACATAATTTATTGAATAGATTACTCAGTCTAGTAGGTACTTATTATGCTCGGACAAGTTTCACAAATATTAAATGCCAATATTAAATTATTATTAGAAGTTACTATAATTTTTAAATAATAAAGCACATACCTTTAAAAGTAATACGATAATGGACCATTTTATCTGATATATATTATGAAGTTGACATTTTTAAAAGAATGAAATTCAACAACTTAGAACAAAAAAGGGTTGTTCTCATTTGTAAAAGAGAAGTTTGTATCGTATGAGGACACTCTTGAAATTGCATACAAATCTAATTATTTAACAATATGGTGCTTATGGTACTTGAAGGGAAGAAATGGGGGGTGGGCATGCTTGATAAATCGCCCTGTTTACTGTACAAGGTAGGTGGTGCAGTAAAGAAATATATAATATCGCGTTGGCCAACAATTTAATTTCGGTTTGAAGATTATTTTTTTTTTTAAATTTTGGCAGTTTATTACATGTATTTGGCCCGGTCACGGTGTATGAGAAATAAGCGGTTGAAATTAATTGTGAAAATGTTGGCACAATAGTGTTTGCTGCGGGGCACTTATTTAGAACTGCGCAGTAAATTTTACCAATTTTAACTAGGTTATTTTTCATTGAGATAATTATAATCGTCACTTCACGGGATATAATTTTTACCGGAATCACTCGAATTTATAAATATAATTGAACAAGCTCACAAGTTTCGCGAAACCATTATGGAAGTGTATTTCACGTTACTTAAAGTTTGCCAAGCACCGTATATATTATAATATATTGTCATTTATTCGGTCCATCGCGGACAACGTCGTCTGAACGACCTTCGCGTGGACTAATTTGTCCCATAATAATTTATATACCCACGAGTCGTACAACATGATCATATAGGTACTGAAATTGTATTATTATAATGTATGACTAAATGTGTTGCGATCTGAAAAATATATTTTTTTAATATTAATAATATAATAACAAAATATTACGTAAATTATTTCGATCGTCTTAGTTAGGGTAGCTGTGGCACCTCTACGGAGCTGCATATAGGTACCTACTGTTGACAAGACAATATTGTTTTTAAATTATTACACGTCTTTACATTTTTGATAGTATTATAGGAACACAGTTAGCGTTTTATAATTTAGCCTATTGACATTTGCGACCGAAAATTATATCTGTGTTCCAAAAAAAGTGCCATACACAGTGACCTTTTGAAAGTTTCGTGCTTTGTTTAAACTATTAAGTATAATATTATTATATTGGTAAGTAAATTTGTGGACATTTTTTTTTTTGCGAAACGTCAAATCAAGTTTTCGTATTAAAAATATCAAACTCGCAGAAAAAAATAACTGTATAAAAACAAAACATAAAGATGGTTATTAAACCTAATTTGTTTTTCCTTAACTTTTCCGGTAATTAGTAATAAGCTATGAAAACGCTTTTTAAAAACCGTGTTTAAAGTTTAAATCAAATTTAAATATTATCAACAAAAGCTGTACAATATAATATACCCGCGGATTAAATTTTTTTTCGTCATAGAAAGACGTAATTTATATTAGCTTTGATGTTTTATAACGTTAATTTCGTGAAATCACCATTCAACCCGAGACGTAATAATTATTACCGTCATACTTCAGAGATTAAAAATATTAAAAACATAAATAAATGGTTGGAAAGTAATGGCGTTTTGTCGTGCGACGACCAAACCAAACGGAATGACACGAGAAAAACTCGATGCCGGAAAACCACAGCGTTAAAACGTTCGGTCCGTGTAAAAGGTACGTTTGCAAAAAAAATAAAACCATTTTTTCGCCTAACACAGTGCGCCATTACATTATAGGAAGGACGTTTGGCGATTCCCACAGAAATAAAAGTTGAAACCGGCGGATGGGTAGAGAGTGTGTGTATGCGAGCTATAGAGAGAGAGTCAGAGAGAGAGAGAGAGAGAGAGAGAGAGAAGTGGCGCGCATAAAAGTCTCTCAGACGTTTTTCCTGCGTTTTGACAACCCGACCGGAAACTGTACATGGCTGCGGTGCGTTCGTATTTCTGGGGACACAACACGCCATCGCCAAACTCCGTCTTATATAATATATTATGTATATATATATATAGTATATGTACATACGAGCACACACCTCAAATCGCTCACCGGAGCTATATACGAGCTGCACTCGGCTGCGGCTGATGTTCGTTTCACGAGCTGCGCGCAAATTTATAGCAATCGCGGTCGCTGTTAGACGCGGGACCGCTATATTATTATTATAGTAATACATGTGGGCTACGAAAATTGCGAGCACTAGTGTATACTTTTTTTTCCGCTGACCTTTTAAGTTTCGGACGAATCGACGAATTCGCCGACGACGGCGAGTGTTACTTTTTCTCATTCTTCTATACGGCAGAAAACGCTGCTTTAAAATACCTGCGGAGTAGAAAAAAAAATTATGAAATAGAGAGCTCCGAAAGTATTTATGACCATTACTGCCGTTGGACAAAATGTTTGCGCCTGAAAGGTCTTTCGTGAAAAACCATTCAGAACGCATTTCGATGTGGTTATTCGGCTGTGAACATTCGGGACGCGTCGACAGTGTCAACCAGGAATATGGAATTAATGCCACAAAAAAATGCAAAAATATATTTTAAAAAACCCATACAATTTATTTTTCAGAGCTTAAAAATTAAAATAGTATATTGTGTGGCAAGGGCGGGAAGTGAGCTATTTCAGTCGCGGGCGATGTGTACTGCGTTTCGTCCAAGACTGAAATTACCTTCCCACACGAGCCACACATACTATTTTTTGTCACGCCTCTGCATTCATCGATAACGGCAAAGGTATTGCAGGGATCCATGCAACAACTAGACTATAATAATTATACGACAACAATATATTTCATGAAAGAAACGATTTGGTTTTATTTATTTTGAGCGTCATGCATGGGGAGATTATGAGATGTAACCAAAAGTTTATAATTTGTAAGGAACCGACGACCGTGGTATAGATTTCAGTGACTTTTTGTATATGGTATACGCGCGTCGGACGTGAAATGTGTGCGCAGCACTTTTGGGGATTTCCACTTTACCCCCCGGCATTTTTTGGGATTTCCACTTTACCACCAGGAACTTTTTGGGATTTCCACTTTACCACCCGTTGGATGGAAATAGGACGCTTTGCAACGATTCAACCGATATCGAAAACCAAACTTTTGGTGCAGGCGTAACAAAAAATATGTTTCAAATGTATTTTTTTAAATATAAATAATAATAATATTGTTTACTTGTAACTGATTTCACATGAACAATTTAAATACAAAAATATTTTTAAATGTTTACATTTTTACACATCCCCTATAAGGATTAACTTGTAATGGGAATGTTGAGTTCAAAATTCACATAATATTAAAAAATGTACGATACATAATAGCGAATACTTAGAATACATACATTTTTACAAAAAAAATTTTAAATTAAGATGTATAGTTAACATGCAATTTAATTTAGCACACAGTTGTACACACATAAATTTGCATCATATTATATACACGAGTTCGAGATAATTAACTACACAATCAAAAATCAATATTTACATTAAAACGATACGTATTATTGATATATTTTTAAAAATTAAATAATAATACCTTAATGATAAGTTAAGTTATTTGACACTTACTATAAAATTGTAGCCATATAGTTGAAAACTAAAATATAAATATTGTTAACACTTTTTCAATAATTCATATATATATGATATCTACAGCGGTCGATGAATTTTGTGTATCATATAAACATTTTCCACTATATATATTATGTAGGTTACACTGTTATGCATTTTTATTTCGGTGCTTATTCATAAATTACAAAAAAAATTAATATTTTATTAATAGTTATAAAGTATCTTTATTTATAGAAGAAATTTAAAATATCGAACAATGTTCTTAGATGGAGTAAAAAAATTGACAGATTCGTAAAAAAAAGGAAAACAAATATAACATTAACAAATTGTTGCAACAAAGGAGCCACGTTTTATGATACTAGAAAAAATTACATAACATCAAAATACCAGCTCTAGTGGTAAACTATGTAGAGGCATTTCGGCCGAGTTTTAATTCCAAGGTTTCACCTTATTATGAAATATTAAAATGTATATTTAATATTTGTATAACTATTCTCGGCTTTTACTCTGCATTCAGTCGTTACAGATATATTATAGAACTAAATGCAATTTTCATAATTTCAATTAGCTTAATAATATTATACTAATGAAATATATTATACATTTATACTCATTTTAAAATATATACCTACTATAATATTATGTAATGAGAATCTAGTAAAACGACTCCCGCGACAGCGGTGTACCCTAATTGCCTATCTGAAACGCCGTGTTATAATTTAAATACTGAGCACAATACTGTCCAAACTATAATAAAAAAAATTGTAAGAAAAATGGGGGAAATCTAGTATAGACGAGAATCGAAAACTTATTCTGTAAGACGTATTCGCCTACGTATCGTACCCAACAAATATTAACCGACAACTGACAATGCACGAACGAGTGGCAATTCAGCGCGAGTGTAACATCTTAAATCTAAAAACCATACCTACCTACAGGTACACAGTAATTACGTTTGACGAGACCAGTGAATATTTTGAAGATGTAAAATGTGTCCGTCCAAGTTTATTTTATATTGTCTCACGGTTAAAGAGAAATATTTTTATTAATTTTTTTTTTCTACCTATAAAAAATAAATTAAAAACAAATATTCAATTAATTTATTTACTTACGTTAAACTAAGGAATTCATTAGAAACTACTTAGATGGTAAGAGTTTATTCTATAAAATATTATCTAAAATTCATTAACAAGACGTTTAACATAATAAAATAGACAGATTCAAATTCAAACCGATTATTCGGATCATTCGAGTTAAGTAATCAGTTGAGTACGTTTATTTTTATTCGCAAATTGCTCAATACCGATAACATGTGGTTACACCCTATGGAAATGTTGCTGGATACGCCATGGAACCACTGGAGCGTATTAACATTTCGTTTAAAAACGTTTTACACACTTTACAAAAAATAAAACCAATATTTTCGTGCTTTATCGTAAATCGTAATATCAATCACAAAAATAAGAAACGCGTCAATAACATTTGGACGTGTTTGTTTCCTTACGAATCCATTAAACACAAACAAAAATAACTAATGATAATAATAACGATGAGTATTATATAAATCCACGTTATTTCTTGGTATACATAACTATAGGTGATTCAGTAGAGAGTAATACAAAAGGTATTAAAGATTTTGGAAATATTTTTTTACATAATTTGAAGTTCTTATGTAAAGTCGTTACAAGAGAAAATCTTTAGAAAAATATTCTGCACGAAAAAAAGTTTTCTTTTCTTTTGACAAAGTAAAAAACTGAAAAATTATAACAGTAAAAAAATTGTATAACCATTATAGATATATATATATAAATATTTTGTCAAAAATGTCGAATATATAACAAATTATGTATAGATATACTATAAGTCTAAATGAAAACTAATTTATGTATGTAACAATTCGTCTACAGTATGCTAAAACTATTTATACATTATAATATCACAGAATGTTCAAGTTTAAATTGTTTTCCAAAATAAGATGGTCCAACGGATGTATTTCTATAGTGTGCGTACAAAGAGGTCTGCTGGAATTCTTCAGATGATATAAAACACATACAAGATTTATATAATATTATACAGTGTGTATATACGAAATTATATAAAATATTAGTGATGATTAAAAATATATTATATATAAATATTTTACATATACCACGTGCTATTAGATGATATACAGAGTGATACACCATGTATGCTCACTCTTTTTTTCTTCAATAATGCAGTTATTAAAATTTGCTTTTTAAGGCCATATTCAAATCCATGAGATTTATTGTACTACTTAAGGAGTGCCCTGTAGAGATACAAACTTAAGTTTTTCAAACAAGAACCTCATTTTTCTACTGTTAATTATTATTATTATTATTATTATTATTATTATTATTCAACAGACGGTTTCCTTGCAAATTTCGATGCATCCAAATCAAAATTTTAACGAGTATTTATTGAGTTATGTATTTAAAATTATGTACTTAGGTCATACATTGATAGTAAGGTTGATAATAATGGGTTCGGAAGATATAAGGGCGGCTATGGTGGTTTTAATATTTTATTAATATTAATCCATAAACATTTATAATTTGTAAAAATGTTTCCAGTATTAATAAAAACTGTATCCAATGCCATAACTATACCATATTTTATTTCATCTTTTTGTAAAACCATTTTAAAGGTCATAATATTGTATCCTTATAATATAAACATTTTTATAACTGAAAGTCAACTCAATCGAATTTCAATGTAAATGTATAAAAAAAAATTATCCACTGAACAATTTTCACTAAAAAAGTATTTGAAATACAGAAGTTTGTATCGCCACAGTCCGCATGATACTCCTGAAGTAGTAGAAAAAAATCTCAATAATTTTAAAACATGGTCGTTAATAATTTTATTAAACATTCCAAAAATAAAACAAATTAAACAAAACCGTTGTTAAATGACAAAATTTAAGTGTGCATGCTTGGTGAATCTTCCTGTATAATATAATTAAAGATAAAAATACCTATATGAATTTTATTAGTTCAAAGTTTGTAAATTACTACAAACGGTTTCGGTAAACGGTCAGTGGAATCGTGCCATAAAAAAAACACGTAGGTAGGTACCCATTATGTAAATAAGTTATGATTTCAAACGGCAGAGGTAAAAAAAAGGAAAATATTAAAACGCGATTAGGTATGTAGTATAATGTATAATATATATTATATAAATATAATATTATAATTTATAAGTATACAGGGTGATTTATAAAGCGTAAAACACTCATTATCTCAAAAAGTATTAATGTTTTTGAAAATACTTTTTTACATAGTTTCAAGTTGTTAAAAAGACTATGTTTTTATTAAAAATTATATTTTTAAATATTTTTTATCTATATAATTTTTTAAGTTTTTTACTTTTTTGAATGACAGCATAGAGTTTTAAGTTCATATTCCAAATCAAAATATTTTTCTAAGTATTTTGATTCATAAAAATCTAATTTAGGGCGAGTAGTCTATGAGGTATAAGCATTTAAAGTTTAGATGGGCGGAGTGGAGTGGTATGTGGTTACCTCACAAATGTGTGTCCACTACTCTGCTTGTCTAAACCTTAAATACTTATAACTCATAAACTACTCGTCCTAAATTCGATATTTATGTATTAAAATACTTAGAAAAATATTCTGCTTTGGAAAATGAAATTAAAACTCTATGCTGTCATTCAAAAAAGCAAACAACTTAAAAATTATAAGGATAAAAAATATTTAAAAATATAATTTTTTAATAAAAATGTTGTTTTTTAGCAACTTGAAACAATGTAAAAAAATATTTTCAAAAACCTTAATACTTTTTGAGATAATGAGTATTTTACGCTTAATAAATCACCCTGTATATTTATAGAATACTTAAACTTTGAAGAATTAAATTTTTTTCTCTTGCTGGTTGTAATTGTACAGTTATTTATATATATTTTTTTTCATTAATTGCAAAGGACGAAAACAATATTATTTGACAAAACGAAATCATGATGATTTCTGAAGGCATCGCGGAGGACGCGATACACGCGACTGCGAGCGGCTCGAAGCGAATGCGCATAAAGTGAAATATCAAACCGGCGAGTACACTTTGAATAGAGCAATTAATTTTAAATGCCGTGTACAAAGTAGTAAATAATTAGCAAATAAGGCGGAACATATATTATATACGCCCCATAATATCAACGACTCATAATTTATCGTCTCTAATATTTGCACTGCGTTGCGCCAATGTTTGTCTGAGGAATAGCCGCGGCTTCACCGGCCCCGAGCAACCCATATTATGTTATTATAATATACACACACAGAGCGATTCTCTTTTAACAGCAAACTCTGACGTATCGTTATCTCGGCGAGGTTTTTCGAAAAGTTTTAGCACAATTCGATCCACTTATACGCGAGCTCTGTTACATTTTTTCATGCGACAATATTAGTTTCTTTCTTTCGTTCCTCTGAGGACGTAGTCTCGTTAATTTTAATTTTATAATATTCCAAAGCAGAATTGATAAGAGAAAAAAAAATATCACGTATAATTATTAATAAAAAGTTTGTTTTAATATCTGTACCGTCTTTATAAAACACTATAACCAAACAAATATCTAGGTAGTTTGTCATTATTAACGATAATTTATTTTAACGTTCAGAAGACCGCATACTCTTATCTACATTTTAATATTTTATAATATTATGCTTTGAACGTAAAAAAAACAATATTCCAATATTATTTATACTTAAATGAAAATGGTCTGTAAATATTATTTAGTGCTTATGCAGTAAATCATGTATTTCCTACAATATTCGTATCAATGATTTTCTTTTTGGTTATTAAACGTAGTAGGTACAGACTACAACAGATCCGCGCGCGAGTCACATCCGTTTTCGAAATAACCATCCTTATCGCCGATGCCCTATGATTTTTTTCTTCTCTCTTCACACTCGATTCTTAAACTATACAAACTACAGATTGAACATCTCGTCTACCGTCCTCATTCGAAAGTAATTGCTTAGGTTTGTGAGAAGAGGGGAGGGATGTACTAACGCGCGCGATCCGTAAAAAACGGATAAGCCGTCGCACTTTATAATAATATCGTGTTATCATATTATTGTGTGTAATATTTGATTATAAAATATAGAAAAACACGAACGCCAAAAGTATAATATGCCAACATACATTATTGGTGGAAATTGGATGGCTTGAAGGGAGTTAGTCCACCCGAATGCGCTCAAGTTTTTATGGGTGGGCTGAGACCAACTAAAATATACGATGATAATATCTATAATCTATATAATATTAAATGCAGTAGTTGTTGCAAATATTAATAGTAGTTAATCATATAATGGTTAAATTTTTTTTGAACAATATTTTTAATAAAAAAAAACCCCCCATCGTCACATGCAAAATATAATTGTACGAGTAACGTTCATATTATGTCGTGTGGTCTGTAATGTGTAATTATATTATATTATACCTACCATAGACCAATCTTAACATATTATTATCAATACTACGATTACTATTAATTATTATTATTACTATTATTTCTGTTATCACACGAGTTTCGTCTATGGTGTTGGTGAGAAATAATTCGTCAGTCCCTCCCCGCGCCCTCCATGAATATATATATATTTTTTTACCGAATTTTCACTTGTAACTATGTACGCCTTTATTAAAATATAATATATGCTATCAGCCGAGGCAATTTTTACTGCCCTGGTATACACGTGCTTAATTAAAATTAATTTGAAAACTGTCCATGCGTTGACTGCTTTGTACTTAAAGTGGGTACTAAAATAGATACGAATCGTGTGTATTTCGTGCGTAATCGATAATGTTTATAGTTCAATGGCTTTATTGCTTTAATCGTATTTACATAATTGTGTTACGTATAATTTTCATAATGTATACAATATGATGATGAATGATTCACCGAGTATGACGTATTTATTCAAATCGTGATTTTTAAATTATGAAATATATATATATTATGTACTTTAAGAACATATTTTTCAGATTCATACTTAGATTTTGATACCTGTGCTTAGTAGGAGTGTCCTGTGGCAATTCAAGATACTTTTTTTGAAATAAAAGATTCAAATCTCAATTTGTTTTACATAAAATAATAAAACGTTAAGCACGTGTTTATAATATTATAAATATGTGTAACAGCTTCTAAATCAAAATTTGAACCTCCAAGAGTTATTAAACTGTATGAAGTATTAAATAGTCTTTATTAATAATGGTTTTTGATCATGTATCTAATATTTAACATATTTATTAATCTAGTACTTAGTATAGGTACTCATCACTGTATTGTTTACGAATATCAAATTCTAATATATCAATATTAATTATTTACTAGATAATTTTTAAATCATACAATACGCCATAGGGAATCTTTAAAACTCTTATGAATTATGATAGACTATTATCCTAAGGGCATACAGTTATATAATCCTAAATTTGATACTTCATAAGCAACTTGTTCGAATTTACAGTAAAAAGAATTGTGATTCTCATTCAAGAAAATAAGTTTGGTAATAAAGTAATGGTATAAAAAGTGGTTCAAGTGTTTGAAAAAAATGTGTCAAAGCATACGTAACAGTTCCTAAAATCAGAACTTGAATAAAATCATTATTAAACGGATAAAAAATGGGGGAAAACCCGCTTGGTGAACCGCCCTATATATAACCGGTCACAAGACGAATATCGTTTTATACAAATAGTGTTCGCGCGGACAAAGACATTGTAATAATATTATTATAAACGCGTAACGTACCTAACCGTTTCTTTTTGTCCGAGTGATATTGTAATTCCTAAATTCATTTTCCACGACTCGGCCACCACCGTGATACCCATCGTGGTCTATGACGTCTTCAAATTATACTAATCGTACTGTCCATCATCAACGCATATTGTCGTATCATATCGCGGTTTTCGGGTAAAATGCGCCGCCCGACCGATCCCTATAGAGCACGTCATACATAACATCTCCGGAATTTCCATAGATATTAAAGACATAACATATATACATATATAATGGACGGACCACGCCTTTCCATACTAACGTTAGCTGTTTCGTGCCGGCGGAAGAGGCCATTTTGTGTTTAAACATTATTTCTCTTTTTTTATTTTTTACATTGAACGCATCCCGCCGAGTTGCCAGGACTCGCTTCATAGTGTTATTATTATCGTGGCAAAAAGCAACACGGTTTTACCTTGGATGTATGAAAAAATCGCTATTATTGTAACAACTATTGAAACCGCTGCTGGCCAATGATCCGTAGTATCTATATACGCGGATTTACAATGGATCGTTAGACATTAACAATGATATTATAGATCCCTCCGAATCGATTCACATTATACGTTGTGTGATTTGCCATGCATTCTCATTCGATTATAAATTATATTTATTTGAATTTTGATTTTTGGAAATTTTAAATACACCTACTGTATTTCTATATACACAGATATACCATTTGAAGAATTTTTTTTCAAATGAGAATTGCCTAATTTTACAAAACGATATTAAGCACATGTTTGTTTTGAAAAACAATTGTAGTAATCCAAATTTAAATGAATAGTTTCTGAGTCATTAATACGTATGTACTTAGAAAAATAACCCATGATAAAATTGTTTAATAAGATATATTATTGGGGCTGAAACAAATATTTTTAAAACTTTTGTAATTCATATTAATATATTAAAGTTGAATTATGACACGAGTTAAATGTCTGAGTGATAGACTGAAAGATATTACGTATAATATTGTATACAAGTTGAATTAGCCGGTGTGGCCCCGAAAAATGTACCCATCCTGTATATATAAAGTTAATTAATTCATAGACTACTCATTTGGATTTCAATTTAGGTGTAAGTATACTAACATATTCAAAAAAGTGGTGAGTACGGTTGACAATTAATTACCCCGCATAATATAATGCACCAAACGTTCGTCAAAATCGCAGTTTCGACTGTTTAAGCCAAACAGTTTTGTATTTGATGTTTGAACTTTTGATACATTGATGTGAGTTCGCTGCGGAATTGTGTATCTAATTATATGGAATTAAGGTCTTACAAATGTTGACTGCAACACGACTGGTAATTACAATTATATGGATTGTGACTTGTGAGCCCTGAGTTTGAATTGTATTATGACTGTTGAACGCCTATGGTACAAACGACGTATAAATCCAACCGAATATGTGCCAGGCATGTATCACCATTAGTATATTTTGGTAAGCCGTTTTAAGTGGTTAGTTATTTTTGACATGTATGAAGATTAAAATAGAAATGATTTTGGTAGATATAACTTAAATTATTATTAACATAGTTTTTAATTAAATTAAACTTAACTTCAGAAAAACTTCAAAACCAATACCATTACCTATATCGATTGTGATAATCTTCTTTAAAAATCGTCTTATTGTAGTATTCAGTTTTTTCCTAAAATTTTTCTTCGATATTATAGATTATAATTACTGTCGTGAACAAAACAATACTTTATAGCTCAACGTTAACATTGATTTATGTTCTATAATATTATATTTTAAGTTTTATAAGCCATAAATTTATCGAGATTTTTCGTACGTTCGTTAGTTTTTAAATATATACTGAAAAATATTAAAATCATAAATATTCTTCGACAAAGCATAATGATATATTCTTACATCATAGTAGGTACTTTTAGTCTCTCTGGTATCGGACATAACTCTTCCGGACGTCTATTTAAATATCTTGAACCATTATTGGCTGTTGTGTGTCACGAGTCACGACGATAATACGACATCAGAAATATTGCAATACCTACCTACGACTGAAAGTCATCAGACAATAATGTATTTTTCGGTTACGGGTTCATCTATCATCAGGATTTGTCAACTATCGGATCTGCAGGAAGTGGGCGTTAAAATTAAAAATACCATAGGTACCTACATAAGGATGAAACGATTTTATAATTACGTGTATAATGTATATTTACCGGATAAAGACGTTGGTAACCGAATTTACAACATCACACGTGACAAACATACGACTTAGTTATTGACTATGAGTTTGTTTTGTCTTACTGCGTGCCACGACCATAATAATATGAATGTAAAACTTTCTCCAACGATACTATCTATAACAGATGTACACACATTTATTAATAACTGTATTCAATAATTTACTTGAAATTAGTACTATTTAACGACATGAGATAATTGTACAGTTACTCTTGGGTAAATTAGGTCAGAAATACATTTTTTCAAAAAACCTAATTTTGGGACTACCATAAGTCGTGAGGTTAACGTAAGTCGCGTTTTATTATAAAATAAAATATATGCTATTCAATCGTAAAGCTTTGAATTATTAAAAAAAAATCAGTGTAAATTTCCCAAGTTGAGTTTTGGTCCATGTGTTGCGTCTCACAGCCAATAATATCGTTGAAACGACGTTATATTTCCCTAAAGATTGAATATGTTCAACTTCAATTTAATGCTATGCCATTAAACAATACTTACCGATAAACACAGGTTGATATTTTCAATGTTACACCAACCGAACATCATCGCTAAAAACTCGTTGTAAATTCAGATATTCCATTATAATATTTAGTTAGATATCGAGGTAATAATTGTTGGTTTTATTAATTCGATATATTAATTATTATTATAAATGTCTACAGTAGCATGTTTTATAAATATAATATTATATGACTGGGGCAGACGGAATAATAATAAACACTTTTCACACCATACCTATCAATAAAATGTATAAACTACCAAATAATTAAACTATGCAGTTATTCGTTTATATAAATATTTCAGTGTAACCAGATCTGTGTATTATAAAATATTATATTTACAGTTAAAAAAATAAAAAAATTCCTAACATATTAATATAAACATATTTTTACTTTTAGTGATAAAATGACAAAACTTATTACAGAGTTTGGTTCTTTTGTTGTTGTAAACGTAGAAAATGTTTCAAAAATAAATGTTCTTACTACTGAATATTTATGAATTACTATATGTTTCAATAACCATAGTAAATATTATACATACAAGCCATCTAAAAAATATTGTCTTGTATTGAAAAATGTTCTGTTTGGGCTACCAAACAATATTGACTTAATTGAGTTCGTATTTTTTTGAAAAGTTATTACCTAGTTGTGTGACTTTGTAGTGTCAGAATGAATTTTGTTAAAGTACACTTCGAAGTGTGCGCGAATATATTAAAAATTACCCAATTTTTATATGTAATATTTAACAAATGTACAAAAACAAATATGTCCATATTGATTGATTAAAAAAACAAACAAACATTTAAGTCTCCCATTTTAATGTGTACCGATAAATAAACTTTTAAGTAAAAATGATTTATGAAAATATTTATAAAACGAAATACTTATAAGTTCCTGTCAAGTACTAAAAAAAAAAATGACTCAAATTCTACGATATTATTATAATAATTTATTATACAGCGTCATTAAAATGTTTCAATACAAAACCTATGGACAATGCTCACACATTCTGTAACTAACAATTTCTATAACTGCCGGTGTAGATGGTTTAATATGGTTATACAGCTTGGTTAGTTGTAATAGAAATCGATATTAATTTTACTTTCCTGCAAAATGCTAAAAGCAGGTAAATAATTTTTTTCCTAGTAATATCACTGAAGAATATTCTTCATTCATTTTTAAACAAACTAATAAATTATATCGGTTGTATCATTAAATTATAATGGTATCGGAGAATTATAATAATTATTCAATTAATAACAATAAGAGTGTAAATTTGAATATTTTTTAAATCATCACGACGAGAATTAATTCTGCCCTGTTTCATTTCGTTGGTATGTAAAGTATGTAGACTGTATCCGGAGGATTAAGGTATTTTACGAAAAAAATATTTTCCACCTTCGTGTCGAAAGAGGGTAATGGTAAAATAAATTTATAACGGTTTAGAATGGAGATGGCAAAGCTCCCACAATCCCAACGGCAAACCTCGACCAGCCTCGACTATGGATTTTATCCTAATTATTAACTAATAAACTCAGAACAATGATGAGTCGACTGATGAGTGATGACCTAATCGTTCTTGAAAACAACAATAATCGTACCACGACAAAGTAATTTAAATGCTGATAATGTCGGTATAAAAAAAAATAATTAAAATAAGGAAATAAAGTAAGTTGTAATGTTTACACTAAACAGGATTTTAAAATGTTGTTTAAAAAAACGAATTTTTTTATGATGTAAAAGTATCAATTAACAATAATAAATAATAAAAACAAACGTGTGTCGTGTATCAAAATAGTTATACCTATGTTCAAACTACAAAAAAAAACTCCTGTAGTAGGATCGATTTGGAAATTATCATAGATTATTACCAAGCCTGAGTGAAGGCTGTCCAGCGATAAATTAGCAGATATTTTGATATAGGTATTTTTTTCATAAAAATTTAAAAAAAAATTAACGTTTTAAAGCAACATTATTAAAATTTTTTTTTTTTATCAAATACACCTCGTTGGAGAACATTGACAACGGTACAAATAATTTGTAATACGTGTGTATATATTATAAATACAAAACGTCTTTTTATTTCATATAAAGATAACTTAAAATATAATATACGTCAAAAGCATTCAATGCCTTAATTGATAATTATTTTTGCGAACATTCTATTTTCGAAAGTGTTGAAAATTAATGTTAAAACGTTTTGACCTTTTTTTGAAACTTATCAAGAAACCTCCTCTACTCAACCTCTAATCCGGCTTTGATGTAGATGCTTTCTAGAATAATAAAATTAATTATAACTAATAATTTTAATTATTTTTTCCATAATATATAGTTACACAAATTAGGTTAGTAGTATAATTTCCTTATTCATATAGTAAATTAATCATTGGCATTTCTTTATATAATATATATTTTCTTTATAAAACTAATTAAAATTTAATCTGAAATTCATTAAGAAAGTGTTGTTTTTTTTTGATGCTGAAAATAAGTAAACATTTATAATAACATATACAAATTATTAGACCAATTACGATTATTTTTTATGAATATGAAGAGCATAAAACTTAAAATAAGTTTGTATTTTATAAGATATATTTTAAAATATGACTTTTAAATGTCTCTGTACCTAATATTAGATACGCACTAATCAATATATATGATAAAAATCCTGATTTCGTTAAATTTATAATAGATTTCTTTTTTTATAGATTTATAGGTACCTATATAGGTAAACGTGTTTGAGTATTTCATTATTTTATAGTGCATTGGATCCATAATGGATTATATTAGATTTTTCGTCTCTGGAATCGCGATAACTCATGGTCAAAACAAAATCGAAATGTATGATTATAAATCGGTCCGATCTTCAATGTATGGTATCCAAGGCAAGATGACCGCCATTTTGAATTTGTCTATGGACCCCTAAAAGCTCGACACAAGGATCCGTGCCATTAATTCACCCAAAGACCTATGTCAAGAACACAGGTCAAGGATATATTTTATGAGTCCTTCTCCTAGATTTCCGTTAAGGGAAGTTTTTTTTTATCGACTTACATCAGAATCCAGGTTCTTCAATTATTATCAAACTGCAGAGACACTAAAATATATATATATATATATTTTTTATTTATTCATAATACTATGTGTACTGTGTATTATTATTGTGCAGCAAATACGATACGACTACACAGTGTACAATACATACAAACATAATATAAAAGAAGTTTGTAAACAGTAAGCAAACAAATAAAATGCATTCATAAATATTATATGAGTATATAACCAAAATAAAATTAACGTTATATTTATACTTTGGTTACCTATGAAAAATACCTTGACCTTAACTAAATAAACGTCCAATTAAACGGGCCGTTTCATATTTTTATTAGTTTTTACGTATATTGTTATGCGATTATTATAAATAAAATAATATTAATAAATTGCATAACGGTACAACAACAATAATATTTAGATAGTGTTTGTATATTTTTAAATATTCCACGTAGGTATACATCAAAGCTTATAAATAATATAAAGCGAAAAGATATATGTACAAGGTCAGGTTTCCAATATCATATACTTAATGCGTAAATATTATACAGTGTCGGAAAGTCACCACGAAAGTTGGGAACCCAAAATTATTGATAACGTATAAACACTAGGTATATAATATATAATATATGATGCTAATAAATTAGACGTTAAGGACAAAGATTTATCATATTTTGTTTTAATATAATATATAGGATATTACTATTGTTATCTTCAAACGTTTCGTGTTACCATGACGTGATTCCCCCCAACATACGAATACAACCAGTGTTTCAAAACTTTATAGAAACATATCTACGTTTTTGTGTTTTGAAAATTGAGGGTAAAAATGGAGGTTGATTAGATTTAGTTGGAAAAAGAGGAAATACTTTGAGAGTATTAAATCTATCAGAAGGACACACTGCACTTCGATCAATCAATATTTGTCCAATTTTATTTTTAGTTTAAGTGAGTGCGTCCAAATGGAGACAATTATTTTAAAAGTGATAAATGGAAAATCTAATATAAAAAATATATATACTTATCCATTTAGTCCACAGTAAATATGATTAGAAGGAAATTTGAAGAGAGAGAGTGTGTCATTGGGTGATATAAATAGGACAGTACTCGTTTTGATCAAGATGGTTTTTTTTTTGTAGTTCCTTTTTAATCCAATTATTTACGAGGTTGACATCTTTTTGTGCAATACAAACAAAGGAAGCGACAAAGTTCTTAAATAAACACTTTGTAGAGGAAAAACCAAATTCAAAGGTCGGCCACTCAAATATAAAACAGAAATAATTCTATTTGTACGACTTGTGGAATATAGAAGGTTATCAGATGGGATTCGCCTATAAAAGCGAAATCAACGTTGTAATTTAATTTTTCAAAGAGGAAAAAATTTCACGAATAGACACAGAGAAATACTAAACTTGAGTTTTAATTTTTTATTTACTTACACTACATAAGTAAATAATGGGTAAGTTATAATTTGTATACGCGCGCTGTAACTTTGCAGAACAAGTTTTTGTAAAACCGCAAACGGAATTTTTCGTACTTATATTTTATAATAATATTTCTTCGGCGTAGGCGTTGGCGAGAATACATTATACACTATTATCTTAAACTGTTGCAGTAGTTTAATTATTATGACTTTTGTCAAAACTAATAAATAAATAATAATTATAATAATAATAATGTCATACTCGGCCGTGCTATAATATTCCGAACCGTTTGACATTTTCCTAACTAATAATAATTGTTCACATTTATCTAACATTTTCCGAACTACTGCAGCTGTTATTCAGGATTTTCCAGCTCTGGTGCTATTTTTTTTCCCGCCCCTCCTAATATAAACGTACATTTATGAAAACACAAATTAACTGCATACGCATAGTATTTAATTAGAAATCGGAAGAAAATTCAACAGTCAATCAATACACATATACAATTGAAATTATATAGAAATAATTGAACGTATATAAATAATGTTCAGTGGGTAGGCAGTGAACATTGGTTTTTAGGTAGTCGTTTCAAAAGAATCTCGGATCATATTTGTACGGGTAATAATATAAAAACAACATCAATAACAGGTACTTATTAATAATTTTGAGCGCAGGCGCGTTCTTGCAAAACAGTGTCATCCGGGCGATCGTGAACGATCACGTTATAACTGTGCATGTCAATCCTTTGGCGGTTGACATCACACGAAATCGTATTTACAATAATTTATCGTTTGACGACGTTTATAGTGATGATAATACGACAGTGTATAATAGTTTAGCGTATTATGTGCGTCGGGAAATTGATACACGGTGTATAATGTAAGCATATTATTATAACGGTTCAGCATCGCTGCGATTATAATATGTATTATAATATAACAATATTATATTATGGTGCGCTAGGTACACAATATTATACGCCGTGTATTGTATTATATTATTATAATAATATTGTGTGCGCACATAACCTCTTACACCTACCGGCGGCGAGAGGTAAAAGAAACGTATCCGTGGAAAGTTAAACGACGCCGAACAAATTAAATTTCGCGGTTCCATAACAAATATAATAACGTAATTTTACGTTCTTAAAAGTGCGCGAGATGTTCCGCCAGAGAACAAATTTTCGCTGCGCATACGATAATAAGTATTATAATATACTACACAAACACAAAATAGGTAACAAAATTGTATAGCGCGCGTACGCCGTTAAATTGCATACACGAGACGCCGCGCGTTCGCGAGTTATATTAATAAGGTATGTGTGTGTGTGTGTGTGTGTGAGTATTTTACGGTCCGAACTCGATCTAAAAATTCTGCGTCGGAAGTTTCCAACCGATGACACCATCGCATCGAAGACGATCGTTCTATATTATATTATATTATTACTATTATGTTTAAAAAGACGTTTTATTTAAACATTTTACGAGCTTTGCGGGATAACGATTTGACGCGTTCGCTCAGGGAGAGTGGAGAAGGGGAACAGAGTTTTGCCGAGTTTGAAGTAGAACTTTTTTTTTTTTTTCGATGTAAAGTCAAATAGTGCCACGCCGACTAACAGATTCGTTTCCCGCGCGAAAAATATAGTATACGATAGTAGATGATTGTCTAATGACCATCGATAAACCAATAATATTGGTCTCGTTAATAATAGTAATATCATAATAAAGAATTTTCATAGAATTTACTCACCATAAACGTACCTAATAATAGAATGTTATAAAGTTTTGTTAAAATAAATACAATTTAAAAGTTATAGACAATGGATTTGTTTTGTAAAAACCCGTGATTCTATCAATCATTGTTTTTGTGATGTTCACAGGTACGGTGCAAAAATGAATCATCTCCAGATACTAGACAGTCTTCTGAAGAAAAACTATGACAGACGGGCGACACCGACGAACCACCTGAGTAAGTATGCGTGCGCATGCGTCGCAAATCAAACTATTATGACTCAATTAGGAAAAGGGTTTATATACATTGGTACTTATATTTATTTTTAAGCGCCTATTTACAAATTTGGTGGCCAGTTCCCTTCCCAAATTGTATGAAAATAATTTTTAAATTTTATGAATCTGTTTAAAAATAAGACTAACAAAAATGATTTAGCTTTCATAAGATGTAACTTAATTCAATCTTTTTTTTTTTTAATTATAACGTGTTTTTTGTTCACTTAATAATATATTTAAATTTATTAGTAAATTCACTCTAGGCACTAGGTACCTATATTTTATTATTTTATTATTTAGCAAATTTTAACAAAATGAAATGCATGATATCATATTATTTTATATTGCATTTAAATCCTAGCCCTAGCCATCAGCCTGCTATAATAATTATTGTGAACATACAATTTTATATTATACATACAAGTTATACACAAGTTATAAACTTATATCAAACAGCGCCTGGCGTAGAAATCTCCTCAAACAAAACTTAAAATTGCATACATAGATTGAGAGGTTTAGCTTTAGATGTACAAACTCAAGAAATATTCTAGCCGGGACAATTACCAAACCTGCGTAAAATAAGTAGTATAAAATTTATTTTTATTTTTAGGTATTTGTTTCATTCATTTTTATCTTCTTGTAAAATACTATTCTTGCTATATCGTGTCTTCCGATCATTTAATAAAAAAATCAAAATTATAATTTAAGTTTATTACACACATCTGTTATCATACATATAATATTATGTTATACTTTGCTATGAGTCTATGTACCATTTTGAAAATCCAAATTACGTTAAATGTATAAATAAAATAAAAATTTAGAAGTCGACAATAGGTAGTATATTACACTATGAATGGCATCAGTGGAGTGGAGCAGCGCAACGCTTATCGAGTCATATAAAACACATACAGTTATTTTTTTCCAGAATAATTAGTAAAACTCTATAACGCGTAAACATTTGATACAAAGTAATCAAAAACGTCAAAATAACATTGTATGCTTAGAATTTAGAATTTTTATACCCCACTTAAGATTTTCTTGAGACTCTGTTTTATCGTTTGATTAAAAAAAAAAAAAAAATGCCTTCTCTAGGTGGGTGCAAACTAAAAGTCCCCAAAACTATTAACGTTACAATATTATAGTTCCTGATGGAGACGAATATTTGTACGACACAGACGTAGGTAATTCCCACCCGTCATTATACATATTATACCGTCTGGAGTGTCGAGTCTCTTAATCGTTCGAGACAACCGGACGATAAGATTATAATAACAATTATTATTACACCTCGAAGCGAATACACAACTGGCGTACTTCGGAGAAATTCACCCCCAAATGATCCGACGCCGCAGCTGTTGCTGTGCGATGTTCACAAGGCGCACTGCTGATTGGAATACCGTTTGGTCGATCGCCGCGACGTGTCGTTATTACGGCGCGTTGTAGTCTCCGTAGTCGGTACGATGATATAACATGATCACTCTGCCTCGGTGTAATGGTCAAAGTTTTGGCAGCGCGTGCGAAACGACATTATAATAATAATATGAACACGCGACAGGCGAACCGATCTATACAATAATAATAGTATAATACGGTATATAATATACAGACTGATTCTCGAACGTCTGGCACGTACAGACGTAATAACGTTCAGCGCAAAACAGTCCGATCGTCCCGCGACACGGCCTGTACATAATGATATATTATACATAAACTGTACAGGGTGTCCCGCGAGGATTTACCCATTGCAATGTCTCCCGAGATAATAAATATATTATCATAAATCTGTTTTTTTTTTTTTATAGATTCACAGAGACAAGGACTACACATATTTTTTAATTTAATTTAATTTTTTGGTAAAAAAGTTATTTTTATATTTTTTTGATTTTTTGAAACAATTGTAAATAACTATTTCATGGAACTTATTTTTGTGTACATTTGGACTTTTAAACATTTTATTTTCATAAATCTCATGATTTTTAATGTTTTTTTTAGCTTATAGGCAAATCCCCGGTTTTCATCAGGGCGGCGAGTCCCCCACTCTACAGCTATAATGCGTATATCCTCACGGGACACCCTGTATACCGTACCTACGTCTGGCGCGTATGCGCACAAAGAGTACCCCCCCCCCCCCCCATAAGAGTAGTTGGCAATTTCGTGATTCCAAACGAGCTGCATGTCTCGCTTACGTTTGAATATTATAATTATTCCGCATTCGTTTCGCATTCGTTTGCGGCGGCCGAATAATCCGAGCCACCGTAATTTCCGCCATCCGAACGCCGCCTCCACAGTACACACACACACACACAAACCACACCTACACACACACACACACAAACCACACCTACACACACACACACACACACACACACACACACACACACACACACCACACACGCAAACGGTATTATAATATGATATAACTTAACTTATAACATTACGACGCACCGTACGACAGGGAAATCGTATTGCATATTAAATGTGGTAGAATAATTTCACGTTGCGTATAACAATAATATCATGTGCGACATCATATACACAGGTAGGTACTAATACCGAAATGCCGAACCACCTGTATACGGTTTACAAGGTATAATAATTTTCCGTCGTCGGCGTATCGACATTTATCATTGTCATAATCCGGAGCGGAACACGTCTGTCTGAATGTTTTATTTAAACACAAATATGTGCGGGGAAATCGTTATTAGTCATGACCACTTAAATAAATCCCTCCGTAATCCGTATAGGCATGTACGAATTTAGCGTATATATTAATTATTGTATTATTGTTATATATATAATATTATTATGCATAGATTTAACTCGTTTCTACCTACGGTGCTCGTTCCCATATCATGCAAGTACGCCATTTTATATTATATAATATTAGCAATCAACACTCGGCGAGTATATCGACGCGACACACCGCCAGCAACGTGTCGTATTATTATACTTATAGGGTGACCCGTTTAACGTAAAATCATTAATATGATCTTTATTTAAATGGCAGGTACTTAAGATTTTATAAATACTTTTTTTTACACAGTTTTAAGTCGTTGCAAAATGTTACTATCTTTTATTGTTATCCTTTTTTTACTCTTTTCAATGATAATAGTATACACATTTGATTTCATGCATCAGAGCAAATATTTTTTAGAGTTCTTATTTCAACCCAGAAAACTCAGGTTTCGAATAATTTTTTTATTGGTTATAACTTATAAGTACCTGACTAATGTAACTCCTTGGATATTGGTGATAATTCAATTCTGAAAACGGTTATGAACTGCTCGCTGTTCGTAGATGAGAATGGACAATTTGTTGTTATTTATAATTATAACCCATCAATTTTAAATTGTACAGGACGCACATATGCGTCTGTAGCACAGCAGAAGTGTTTTCGTTGGACGCATATATGCGTCTGTACCAGTGAAAGGGTAAAATACATAAAACTCATATACTTACTAAATTCGATTTTTATATGTCCAATAAATATTTCACTTTGAAATAAACAATTAAAAATGCATGTTATAATTTAAGAAGTAAGAAAAAATGTTGTTTTTTAACCACTCGAAATCATCTAAAATGTATGATTTCGAAAACGTTAATATTTATTTAAATAACGAATGTCTTACGTTAAATGGATCACTCGGTATATATACATATCATATAATATGTATCTATGTATATAATAACATAATATTGCAGTAATATATAGGTACACGCACATGCGCGATATAGACCACACACACACACACACACACACACACACACACACAAACACGTGCGCGTCAATATAAATATAATACAATACACACACACACACGTTACATGGCTGTTATTTTTAACACTTGTTCGATAAAAATACGTTTATTTTTCGTTATATTTTTTCCTCGTTTACGAAGAGCAGGACACGTATATATATATTATATATTATATTTTATGTACACCTACCAACCTCGGGTACTTAGCATGTTTCCCCCCCCCCCTCCGTCATCCGACATCGCGGTACCTACACCTACACAATTTATGTTACAGGAGCGAGTCGCTGCGGAGTCTTATCGCAACGCCGGTTAACCGCTACTACCGCGTATTATATTATATACTTCTACTAGAGCGGTGCCAATCGTTAACGTCGCTAATGGAGCTTGCACCCACTTGCCACCGCGTCCGTCCGTCCCCGATCACTCGTTTTTTTTCAGTGGCGCAGTCGGTTAGAGTTATAAGATGTCGAAGGGTTTTTTTTTTCTTTCATACAATAAATTATGTACCGAACAACGCTCGTATTATTTTAATACTAGCTCCGTGCGAAATTAAAGCATAATGAATAATACACGCGCGTAAATAATATATTAAACACTTTACGTACACATATAATAATATTATGTACGCGCAGTTTCGACGAATCTGTAGAGGTTTTTCATCAGTCATCGATATAGCGACGAAAGCAGCTGATTGGAAAATCGAAACGCACTGAACGCAGAAATATTTTATATTGTTTTAATGGAAATGATTTGCTCGTCTGAGCGAGAGTGGAACTAATAATAAAATAATGAAATAATTCACAATGTGAAAATATATAAAATATGTGCTTAAAAAGCTATATTATATTATAGATGCGTGGCAGCGATAATATCAGCGGAATGCGAGTGATAAACGCTCAAATCGTTCTAAATAGTTTCACAAAAAAAAAAAAAAATTCCATACAAAAAAGTACAATATTAGTCATTATTAAAAATTAAAAACTAAAAAAAAACCATAGAAGAAAATCTTATTTTTACCCCTTTCCTGACATGTAAATTTACTAAAAAAACCATATTAAAATCATCGCCTACCTACGTTTAGCCGACTTTCAATGCAGCGACTTCGAGGTTTTTTTTAAAATGCATTTTCTGTTAATAACAAAATAAATTAAATTAAGGTGTATGTACTGTATAAATTTGTTGGTAAATTTAAAGGGCATAACGTTTTAATTAATGACAATTTTATAGCATTTTTAATAAGGAAGTTTATGTGTACATTTATGCACCAGTGGCCAGGTGATCCGAATGAGCAAACATTATTTCCCTGTTAATATACCTTCGTAAATATATCATACTAGCTGTCCTGCACGACGTTGTCCAGGCCAAAGATTTTTATTTTTAATAAATATATTTATTATTTATACAGAATGTATATGCCATATTTCTTCTATTTTATTATAATATAGCTGATCCCGCACACTTCGTTTCCAGTAAAAAATGTCAACTCTTCAAAAAATTGTAATTTTATTGTTCAACTCCTTTTGGATGTAACTCGCTGCAGTATGTGCAATTTAGCAACCCCGGTAGACAGAATATTATCAAGTAGTATGATTAGACTATTTTTGTGACAAAATATGCGCACAATAATTTTTTTTGTTTTTTTTAATGAATTTTAGTGGTTGAGTTTCTTTTCTAAGTTAAAAAATGGCCCAAGTTATAGAAATCTGATTTTATGATATTTGCGTTATTTGTATTTTTATTTTACGTATTTATTATTATTAACTAGGTACGTATTTAATAATCTATTATAGATACCATGCAAATAACATACAATCAGATTACTATAATAACTTGGCTAGTTTTTAACTTAGAAAATAAATTCAACCACTAAAATTCATTAAAAAATACAAAAATTAATAAATTGTGGTAAAAAATAGGTCATGCCATTTAAAAAAAATTTATTGTGCGCATCAAAAATAGTCTAATTATTTGAAAATGTGTACCTATAACAATGTTTATTAGTGAGCCAAAAAAGCAGAATTGAAATATAATATGAAGCCTGCACATATAGTTATTGAGTGTTTCCACTTATAATAATCATACAATATATACTATATATATTATTATTATTATTTTCGACCATCCAATTAATTTTTCAAAACATATTATACATTAAAACCTTCCCCGTGACTCGACCGATCTATTAGTGAAAACCGTATTAAGATCCGTTGAGTACTTTTCGAGATATGCACGTACTTTTAAAAAAGGGGCTGATTGATACATAGAAAAAAGGGACATTTGTCTCAGACATGTATAATTTTTAAATTATATTATTAATATAACTAAGTACTATTCGAGTTAAATAAATGACATATTTTTTTTAGAATAGTGTTCTACTTCAGACTTGAAAACTATGCATACATATTATATACAATGTATACCATAGAAATGTGGGTTGCGATTTAAAAAAAAAAATAGACGACATGTGAAAGAATTAGCAGAAAAAAACTTCGTATATGGATGAAAAAAATAAGGACTGCATGAAATATATTAGAACGTAACTTACATAGGTAATCAAAAAAAAAAAAAAAATGTATTCATTTCGAAATGACGAGTGTTGTTTACTCTCAAGCTTATGTGTTAAACTGAAAACACATAAAAACAAATATTATATTATTTAGTTTGGCGATAATATTAATATACCTATTCGTACCGATATTAGTTTGTTTGATGATGCAGGGTAGCACCCTTAGAACGCCTTAGATTTGCACCCATGAAGACGGTGAACCCCACCAAGGGTTATACTTCTATTACAATCATCGTCCATTATACGAACGTCGGCCGCCGAGTAGAGTTTCAACAGCAAGACTTGAGAATCATCAAATTATCGACGCGCTTTTTGGAAACAGTGTTAAACGGCTGTTGTTATTAATAATTACAAAAGTGTCGCTTTGAGAAATGTTTATATTTATACCTACCTACCGATTTAGTCGTGATGACGGAAATAGGGATTGAAACGAGCCCATTTTTAATTATTATAATATATATATAGGTAGCTACGAGTTCTGTTCGCTATCTACACACACTTTACAGACACTTAATTGAGTAAATAACTTGACGTTATAAATCCACCGATGAAAAATATAATGGCTTTTTTCACTTAAGTTAACGGCCAAACCCTCAATAAACATTACCGAAAATTAAACGAAAATGATTCGAGACGCAAAGATCCATATTATACAGATGTATAAATTAAAGGCGGTTATATATTATTTAATGTATAGATCCCAACAGTTTATTGTCAAAAACATTTTCGGTGACATTAATTCACGAGCAACAATTTCAGACAAACAACTTTATATCATATTATATACACTGACTACATAATAATTGTCGTTCGCTACAACGTCGCTTCAACACAGTGTGCTAACGAGTTTTTGCATAAAATCCGCGAATATTTCGGATAAAATTTCTGGCGAATTAACTCTAATGAATTCATTTCAATTTTTAAACTTTATATACATTGTACGACGAACGCAGCGAGTTTAATGTTCGTGAAAAGACAACTTCAAAATATTTCGGTCGCACGGTATATTTTTCGGATTGCATCGACCGCGTTTATAAAACAAGCTCTTCAGACCCGATTATTTAAATTCAAAAATAAAATCACAATGATTATAATATTATGAGATTTCTGACGACAAAATTAACCGGTCTCTTCTCGTACGACATATTTTATCGCAGTACCATAATTATATAAATTATTTATGTCATCGTGACACTAAGAATAGTTAATAGGTGTATCATGTCCATAATGAATTACCATTTACCAACTCAAATTACACTCAAGGTGTCTCACAACTCGGTCCGTGACCTTTATTTCTCATTTATGTTTCAAAAACTTATTACTGTACGACTATTAAAAGATTGTCACGATTATATAATATTTTAATTCAAAGTATTTTTAAACTTAACCCGTAGTAAATAATGTCGTTTTCTCGTTTTTTCTACAAATCTGAAATGGCCAATTCATTCTTATATCTAATCCATGTAAATGGTAAGTTAAACAGATGAGTTATTTATACTTTGGAAACAATGGCTAAAAGGGCGGGCAATCTAGTCAAATTGGTCAATTCGAAAATACTGAAGATATTTCCTACGTTACTCAAACCCTGTGGGAAATATATTATGTATTATTATCATACCGAATTGACAATTTTATCTCGTATATTATATAAGATACTAATCTTACAAAATGCAAGGTTTGTCATTAAACAGTTTAAACCAAACAATATATTAAACTGTCTTGATAAATTGAAACTGTAATAAACTGCAGGCGATGTAGCGACGATACGACTTATTACACCTATTACAACGCAAACACAGAGTTCGTGAGCCCGGAGCCGGCGAATTTGATAACCAACTGGTTCTACGTGGTAGGTATCTTTATTGTTTAATTTTTAGTGAGCGTAATACACAACGAAAGTTGTATTGTACTTGTAAGCCTAACAGAGTATAATATAATATGACCTATTTAGACGTACAGTGAAATTCGCAATAAAAATTAAAAACGATGCGCAAAAAATAACATGCCCGATAAAACCGAGTTAGCTAGTATTTAAGTTTGAGTGAACACATGATTATTTCGTGAATCAAGAAAGTACCTCGTTACAAAAAATATTTATTATGACAGTGTCAAAAAAAAAAAAAAAAATGGGGAAGTAGATAAGACGTTGGCGTATAAACAGGATATGAGACGTATTTAGAAATAGATTAAAAAGTTAAGAAAACAACTTTGTAGAATAGAAAAAGTTTTGAAGGAGACGAATACAGAATTATATTTTTACATAAAAAAGAAGCGTAAAAAATTAAACCGTAAATTCATATATCATAATATAACCATTATACGTATTGGAAAAAAGAATTATAATCATGCCAAAATCACGGAAGAAAAATGTTATCAATATCGATATTTAAAGTGTATGGATTTCAATAATATCTCAAAAATGTGTGCAGCTTACCCTAACGTAATATTTTTGAATGAGATTTATAAATATAATTATATAATATTACCTATTAAATATCATAAATTATAATATGATATGGTCGAATGTTTATCCGTTTTCTGATAAAAATCATCTCCCCTAGCTAAATTTACATGCAATGGCCATAACATAATATAATTTTATATCAAACGATTTTAAATAATAAGTCATCATGGAATCAATATATTTGTCCATATTTTTATAATATTTCTGTGCTTTGTTTTAAAATGGTATAGGTACTCTGATTATTACAAGTATATTATTATATATATTATGAGAAACAGAAGTATTGAAAATATACATTTTAACAATGCAATGTCATATCGAACTTACTCATAATTTAGCATAATATTATATTGCGGTGGTTACCGGTTAATCTAGTTTGTAATTTTTTTTAAAATAATAAGGAAAAAATAAATAACGGAAAACAACGGACAAAAGAAAATACCTATGCAACACCAATTTTGACAAAATGTATTTATTTTTTTTTTTGTTATTCAATAAGGAATAATCGTAGAATACTAAATATTTATATTTGCATTTACTCGCCATAACATAATTTGAAAAATATTGTTCCAACTGTTCTCGAGCTATTTATTTATAGACATTCAAAGTTTTAGAATTTTTCAAGTTTTTATTCAATTTATGCTGATCAAATTCTTTTTTTATCGGCGAATTAGCTAGAATATTAAAACAAGGCTTAGGTATTGATACAACGTTTCACATAAGTTATTCTTATACAAACATGAATATCGAACGTACTGTCGTCTGTCACAATATTTTTTTACGAGCGTTTGATGTCCAAATCATGATTAGTTTACAAATTATTTTTTAGTTTTATCGATTATACTGGACTACTCAGCGTACCTTATTCGACGACGAGGTAGAATCGGTACACTCGAAACATACCTATATGCATCAACAAAATCGAATATAAAGTGGATTATCGGTAACTCGAATGTCTATTAGTCGAATTTTCGTCTCGATGGAATTGAGCCCGTGAATTTCAATAACACCTATATAGTAGGGACATTTTTTTTTATAATTTAAATTTTTATTTTGTCTCCTACCGATTCGAGCTGTCGAGGATTCACTGTATTAATATTATAATGTCATGATCATTTTACGTCAAGGGATGATGACATTCATGTGACACGCAGTCGTGACGTTGGCATCGCGCCATTTTGTGGGGTTACCTTAACATTGTTATGCTGTGTACACTTGAATAACATACGTTTTACCGGCCAATCAGAAGTAGTGAGTTTCGTATGCGCAGTCAATTAAAAAACGATAACAATAAAAAAAGAAAATGTTGTTTTTAATGACTTAAAATTATATTAAAGAAATATTTTCTAAAACGTTAATAGTTTTTGAAGCAATTAGTGTCTTACGTTGAATTAGACATCTCGTATATAATATATCAATATCATATAATCCAAAATAATTTCCGCAATTTTTATGACCCTGGATTGAGTAGACTGTATTAACTAGACTCTGCAGTATTAAGTATAATATATACAAATTTATTTATATTGTGGTTTGCGTAACACGCGGTCATTTGTGTACATCACAATTATAATGTACGCAATAGCCGTTGTGATGACAAATTATTCGGTACACACCAGATCCGTGCACCATGGTCCAATACTGTACAGAACCTCGGTTACCATGATTTTCAGTTGTCTGTGTTGACTTTGCACGGGAAGCGGTAATTCACTGTAATTATGCGACCCGGAATTGGCCACCTCCCAGCACGGTGTGTAATACAATATTATAATATTATGATGTACACCTACTATTCAATAATATTATCATATAATGGTACGAATCGTGTTTTATTTTTGTTATGTAAATGAGTGTCAGAAAAATATTATTTTTAAAAGTCAATTATTAAAAAAATATATGCATTAAAATAATTCATGAAATATAGGAATGAAAAAAATGTTAATTACATTTTTCGTTAAACTTCCTTCGTCTAATCTTACGAATTCTGTGGCAGCCGGTATGTTGATATACAGTTTAATCTTAATATTCTACCGTGGCATAACAAATTACGTTAGCAAATGTCTGTGACGAAATTATATAAGTAAATAATATTATTATCTCGATACATTGCCCCAATACATTTCGTGTATAGGGAAAATTCCCTGTCACATTTTCTAAAATTCAAAATGCATAGAAACCTAATAGTATATCGTCGTGTCGTTGGCATTTTACCGAGCAGATAAAATTAATCCGATCCGCGCGGTGATACGATATTATCATTATTATAATTACAAAAGCTGTCCCAGCAGGAAAACGCTGGCCTCGTCGTGAAGACGACCCAGACCGATAACGATTTTTCGTCCTAGTAGCGATTTTCAGTTAGGGTCGTCGTCGTGCCGTTTACAAAATATGTCTATCTAATGCGGAAGCACCGCTTTTTACAACCTCAGCTCAAACCTGTGCCCTCTAGGTAAACTCGCACGTAAATCTAAAACGTTAGCTTTTCAGGAGCACGTAGGGGGTTGTACATTAAAATATTACGTATCAAAGTATACGTCGGTCGGGCTTGGGCACTGCAAACAAAGTACAACAAGCGGACTTGTGATTTATTTTTGTTTTTGTCCATAATATTATTTCGTAGTACGACCATTAGGAAAATAACCACAACATAAAATGGTTACGTCATAATAATAAAGTCGAGCGGTAGAGTGTGTAATAATTTGAGGTTACTTTCGTTCAGCACTAATTGCGTCGATCACACCGAAAAAAGTCACAGAACTCAACTCGTGCAGACGAACAAATAGTAAAAATTAAATTAGTGTACAAGAGTTCAGAAGATTATTTAATATTATACAACGTGCGTTATGCACGCATCAGTCGGACCTGCGCACTATGATAATTATTGGCAATAGTATAGTCAGTTGGTAAAATAATTATCATATGAAGTTCGAACGGGTGATTTTCATTAGTTTCGGCTATACGATTGTAGTTTATGAATATCAGCACTTTAACAGGAACAATATTATTATTATGTGGGACCATTTTTCACACCTATCGTGTTCAATTTTAGTACGGTGACATCAGTTTTACCTATAATTGAACTCTGCCGAAGAGTATCAAAGTATACGTCGGTCGGGCTTGGGCACTGCAAACAAAGTACAACAAGCGGACTTGTGATTTATTTTTGTTTTAGTCCATAATATTATTTCATAGTACGACTATTAGGAAAACAACCACAACATAAAATGGTTACGTCATAATAATAAACTCGAGCGGTGGAGTGTGTAATTTGAGGTTATTTTCGTTCAGCACTAATTGCGTCGATCACACCGAAAAAAGTCACAGAACTCAACTCGTGCAGACGTACAAATAGTAAAAATTAAAGTGTACAAGAGTTCAGAGGATTCTTAATATTATACAACGTGCGTTATGCACGCATCAGTCGGACCTGCGCACTATGATAATTATTGGCAATAGTATAGTCAGTTGGTAAAATAATTATCATATGAAGTTCGAACGGGTGATTTTCATTAGTTTCGGCTATACGATTGTAGTTGATGAATATCAGCACTTTAACAGGAACAATATTATTATTATGTGGGACCATTTTTCACACCTATCGTGTTAAATTTTAGTACGGTGACATCAGTTTTACCTATAATTGAACTCTGCCGAAGAGTATCAAAGTATACGTCGGTCGGGCTTGGGCACTGCAAACAAAGTACAACAAGCGGACTTGTGATTTATTTTTGTTTTTGTCCATAATATTATTTCGTAGTACGACCATTAGGAAAACAACCACAACATAAAATGGTTACGTCATAATAATAAACTCGAGCGGTGGAGTGTGTAATTTGAGGTTATTTTCGTTCAGCACTAATTGCGTCGGTCACACCGAAAAAAGTCACGAAACTCAACTCGTGCAGACGTACAAATAGTAAAAATGTATAATATTTAATATTATACAACGTGCGTTATGCACGCATCAGTCGGACCTGCGCATTAAGATAATAATTGGCAATAGTATAGTCAGTTGGTAAAATAATTATCATATGAAGTTCGAACGGGTGATTTTCATTAGTCTCGGCGATACGATTGTAGTTGATGAATATCAGCACTTGGACAGGAACAATATTATTATTATGTGGGACCATTTTTCACACCTATCGTGTTAAATTTTAGTACGGTGACATCAGTTTTACCTATAATTGAACTCTGCCGAAGAGTATATTATATAACTACAGTTGTAAATAAATAATTTTAAACGAAAACAACAAGAAAAGGAAGCGGTATGCGATATTGGTATGGTTTCATCCACGACTTTGAGTTATAAGTTGGACGCTTGTATACCGCGGGACACGGCTGCAAACGATGACGTTTTTCGATTTTCTCAGCGCGCGTATATGTTCATGGTTTTCCCGAGTGGGAAGAAAACTACCCTCGAATGTTGCCGAATAAATCACGGCTGCAAGTGGCACGCAATTTGTGTATCGTTACCCGAATCCTGCGGTCATATTATTTCGTCATTGAATTCAGATGTAAGGCAATAATTCACTGTCGCTGCTTTTGCGCCGACTTGTTACCTATATAATAATAATAATAATCTGTGGCATAATGTAACGTCGAATGAGTTCCTCCGGAAGTTTCCTCCGACCGTTCGCGCGCAGACCGATAAAACGCCATAATTACCATTAAACAAGCCGCCGAGGTCGAGCTTTCGCTAATTAGTAATGCACCGTCGGACACTTCGACAATGTTTTGGACTTTAAACCATATAATATACATCTCTGTGGCCATGGCGAGCGTTGATAATATTATTCCTGGCCGTTTTAGGCATTTGCGCGTCTTTCAAATCGTTATTATGAACGCATTATGTCGCGGACTAAATTGTGTGTGAATCTCTCTCCCTCGAAGACGTATAATGACGGACACTGAACGTTTTTATTTTTTTTTTTGTATACGTCGGACATTATCTCCGGAAGTCCGTAAGATATATTTTGAATCATTCTTGTACGATGAATTATTTATACGTATTTCCTGGTTTTAAGTACATTTCGAAATTCAAAATGTAACCATTAACGTACTTTTTGCGAAATATTTTCTTGCATGTTATTATTATGTTTATATAACAATATAATGCATACACTTATCATCTTGATATAATTATGACCTTTCTTTAAAACTTTTCAGAACCATCAGCCCAATATTTTGTTAACTTTATAATACAAGTGCGTGTTTCTAAAATGTTTTATTTTTTTTAAGTTTATATTCAAATTCCATTATTTAATAAAAAGTTGTGTCCTATAAAACATCAAATATATTAAATGTAATAATTGTGGTTTAAGTCGTATCTTATATTACATAAACTTTTGGTAACCATACATATAAACTTATCACCATATCGTAATTTTAGTTTTTAAGTGCAGTGACGGTGATGACGGCTGTACTGAAATATGATGTGCTTAGTTTTGATAACAGAAGAAAACCAATGGGACAATTAGAATTTTGTACCTACTTTTCGATATCCATCACAACCAACCGTTTAATAATTGTTTGAATGGAGAGTCGGAGCTAATGTGTTTTTTAGAACATTTAAACTTACAAGTCAAAACTCTAACCCTTCGTGTAATTGTCAGATTTTGATGATTTCTTTCTTTATTTGAAAAACTAAGACTTTATACAGGTAAAATTGGACTCCGATTTAAAAAAAACCGATTTTTAGAAGTTGTAATAATAACGTCTGCATTCTTTACAAATGATTTTGTATTTTAAAATGTATTTTTCCATTGTTTAAAGTTAATTCAAAAATCGGAGTCCAATGCGCCACCTGAATGAAGTTTTCACCATTCAAATAAAAATACCTGTTTGACTATTTTACAAGGCATGATTGTGTTTACTGTAAAATCATTTTTTATCGTTAAAATGGTTATTTTTATTTTTTCATATTGTATAACTATCGTGCCATATAAATAGAAATTGTCTGAATTTTTTATTCTTAAATTATAGCCTAGCACAATTTTTATAGTTTTAAATGCATAATTTAATATTTTGATACTTAACAAGTAATTAGCAATAAATTATTTAACAGGAACAGATTTTCATAAAATAAGGTAATAAAAGTAATATTAAAATCGTATATAGGTCATATTATATACTATGCATATCGTATTCTCGTATAGCGTATTATCGACAAATACCAATATTATTTTTGATGTCTTTACTCTGGTAATTGTTGTAATATTATTTTTTAACACACTTTACGCAGACCACAATGCCACTCGCTTTAATACTAGAGAGTATATGTACACAAGCAAAACAATTTTAAAAAAGGCAGTGACTAATATAATGAAATAAATGGAAATATCAGTAGTTGAGAAGTGTTTTATTAATTATTTACAACTTAGCATCCATCATACAACTTTTTGAGTCAATGTTTTTTTTTAAAAAAAGGTTTATACGTAATATAACTGAAAAATAAGCATTATTTATTAATATTATAAACCTGGAATAATTAGTATTGGAGTTTATAAATAATTTATGTAGTTTATACAATTTGATTATTCTTGTAGGACATTACTTTAATATAACAAAGTTATTCCACGAGTTTGATATTTTTCTCATTACAACTTGTAAATAAGGTTATGTTTAAACAGTTGTGATAAAACTGATTAAAAAATGTATAATAATTATTTTAATTGAAATAAAAAAAAAAATTCCGTTGCTTCAATTGTGATTGTAACATAATATGGATAAAAAAATTAAATAGTTACAAAAAACATTGCAAAACAATTTATATGTACCTATATATGTATTTTTTAAAATCCTCATGCCACAGCTAGTATACATATAATATTGATTAGGTACGATAAATTATTGATGATTTGTTTTCAAAAATTCCTTGTCCGTATTGTTGGGTTTTAAATAATAACAATATGAGCTTATAAAAATGAATTTTTTTCATACCTACATAGGTATTATAGGTACCAATAAAAAAAATTATTTAAAACGTTATATTTCATTTCGATAACCAACAATAACAATATTACATAATATATTATATATACCTATTTAAATTTAAATTTAGGTACGACAATAGATATAATAATATGTCAAATTTTCTCTATTATTATACCATATATTATAACGTGACTCGTTTAAAAGACACGTGCCATGCAATAGCAATGTATACATAATGTGACGATAAAAAAAATATATAATAATAACAAGAGGCGGTGTAATAAATTTCAACGGAATATTACGAAAAGTCTTATTGTGCATTAAATGTCAGTAGGCGAAAAACACGAAATGTGTGCATGCTCGGACTTTCATTTATAGAATAATAATATAGACGTTTTCATACGGACTGCAAGTGAAATATTTATATCTGAAATTGTTTTTCGCTCAGCCAAATTTACATACAAATCTACATGATCTTAACATATTATAAAACAAAGTCCCTTTTTCTCTGTGTATGATTTGATCTTTAAAACTAGGCAACGGATTTTGATGCCGTTTTTTTGTCAATTGATAGAGTGATTCAAGAGGAAGGTTTATATGTATATTATAATATGCATAATATAGTAGAAAAACACTGCCCCTTTTTTGTATGTATACGAGCATATCTCGAAAAAACCTCCACTTATTTTATTACGGTTTTCACTAATAAACCGGTCGAGGTTTTAATGTATAATAATTTTCCTTGGTGAAATTAATTGGGTGACTGAAAATTATAACAATCTATTTCTATATATATACAAATAAATGGTTGTCTGCATGTCATTGAACTCCTCCTAAACCACTGGACATTTTTCGTGTGTTTTGAGTGAGTCCCTGAATGGTTTAGATTCACAATTAGACCCAGTTGGTTCATCCCGGAGAGATGCTCAAATAGGTATTTTGAGATTTACGATGGACATTTTTGTTTATAAATGGTTGCTACTGGTTATAGGGGATATGTAGGAAATTGAAAATCGGAGGATGTATACGGCTTAATTTTTCCACTCATATAGGCTGTAGATAAGGGTAGCTCACACATGATTTTTTTAGCATACGAAAAAAGAAATTTTTTTTTGTCAATCGAAATGGTTGCCATTCGTTACATATTATATTAATATTATAATTAGAAGAAATATGGTAAATACATTTTGTACAAATATATTTATTAAAAATACAAATCTTTGGCCTGGACAATGTCGGGCGGGACAGCTAGTATATTATATAATACGCAATACGTACCCGATGTATATATTTATAATATTTTCTCTCTCTCTCTATATATATATATATAGGCATAATTGTATTATTTTATATATTTGCATATGTTTCAAGTGTACAAATAAATATATATATATATATATATAATATCGCTGTGCGTATATATGATTGGGTACGTTTTTGTCGATTTTCTTAAAAATATTTTCAAATACGAAATCCTTTAAAGTATAGAACTACAGAGCAACACTGAAGCGTAAAAACGTAACTTTGTCGGATTTGTTTACAGTGGTTTACAACCCTGCGTACACGATTACGTCGGACTGCAGCTCTATGTACGAACACTATACAGACATCGGGTCGAAATCATGACGACCAACGTAAAAATAAACTTTGTGAAAAAAATAATATAACAATAATAAAACGTTAAGGTAAAAATGGCGAACGGGCAACGGGGGAAGGATCGACGTGGAAATAAAAACGGTTTTGGTTTTTTTTTATAACGCTCCGCGCGCGTTTTTACACAAATATACAGGTGTAAAATTATTTAGAAATTTTTTTCCTCCTCGAGCCCAGTCGTTATATTATTATACTGCACCGTTTAAACATATCCCTGCAGATGTAACTTATTTATTCAAAAAATAAAAAAAAGATTTAAAGAACACCATCATCATGTCGTGCGCCGGCGCTGTTGGAAACGGGGTTATTAGATATGGCTCGAAATGGTCCCCGGAGTGATTCCTTTGAAATATGCGCGCAACGGTCTTTTTTAATAGCCAAGATCCGGTTAATGTGTTTATTTACCTACACTGTCCGTGTCGTCATGTTCAAAAGAAGAAGAACGAATGAAGAACGAGAAGAACGAATGAACATAAATTCCGTCCGTATATACATACCTACAGGATGCGTATAATGACGCGTGTACGACTACGGGCAATCGCGTTTAATTTTAAACCAGGAAATCAATGATTCAAAAATGCGACATAAACTACTGCGTACAAAGCAACAACAAAAAATAATGACTGACAATTTTATCGTATTGTTGTACGAAAAAACGGAACAATAAAATTGCACGATTGTGTTCGTATATTATATTGTATAAGTGTAACGAAATACATTATACGAGGTTCGATATCGATAAATTTGCCAACTCGGATGATTAATCGTAATCGTTGGTGAAATTGATGACTGTAAATTGGAATGATTTTTTACAATAAACTTTCGACATAAATTATTAGCTATTGTCATTTTGATTTTGTGGAAACCGTACGTAACAAATCCACCGAACAAAAATATAGCACTCACATTGTCGTCCATAATTAATATTTAATAATTAATCATAGATATTATGTACGTCATGTCTAATAATTGGTATAATTTAGCTGGAAATTCTTAAAGGGGGCTGTTTAAAAATAAAAAAAGTTTTACGATTCACTAAAATATAATGAACGTTAAATCACGTTTAAGGGGCCATTGTTCACTATTGATTCATTAAATGTTTAGTGAATGTTTATGCAACCCAGAGCAAGTATACGATTGGCCGGAGAAAATTCCAAGTTTCAAACAATGACCGAGTTGGCAGTGACCGGCAGTTCACGCGTTCCACAATTAAATTATCGAAACGAACGTTTAACAAATAAATTCACATTTTACATGTATCTAAAACTTTATAATAATTCGCAAGCACAAAAATACCACAACAGAGAGTATCGACTTCGAACGAAAGGAATCTAAACAATTTTGTAAAAATATAAAGATAACAATGACATCACCCTATAATGGCCTAATGATCTCTACTTGAGTTTTGTGGCTATTCGTTTATGATAACATATTATGCAAGTTCGTATTAATTAAACACGTTAGTACTAAGTATAATTATAATTAGGACACCACTGACATGATATTTATTTACGGCCAGAAATTATAACTGGGTCGAAAATAACAGGTATAGAGCTGGGAAATTTGTGTGGTTAATTATGAATCGGAGGAACCTAAATAGAAAAACGTTTCAAGTGGTACAAAACCAAATCAAAACACGAATCTAATTTATAAAGTTTGATTATTTTCCTTTTTTTTTCGGTTATTACTTTGTGTTTATTAGTAAATTTATCAACAAGCAATTTATTATACTGATTGGGCGACGTTTTCAACATTATACATTACTATTAATTAGTTTATATTTCCTAGAAGTGAATTTTATACTATTTGTTAAAATTATTTTAGCTCCATAGTGTATATGGAATATTTTTCGACGAATCAAAAAGTGAAGTACTTACATAAAAAATAATAATCTTTTTAAGTATCTATAGTCGTGTACACTATCCAAAAATAAACTAACGAAAAAATGAAAGTGTATCGAATGTATTTAGAATTTAAATTTAAAAAATAATTGTTCGTAAACGGTTATTACCGGTGTTAACCAAAAACGAAACCGCAACCTTGATTTCATATTCATATACCTTTTCAAAGGTTTGGAATTCAGACCGATACCTCAATAATAAATTGTTTTTTGGAGAAACCAAAAACGATAAAAACATAAAGGATGAAATCCCCGCGGCCATGGGCTACAGCTGTAACACTATATTATGCGACGTAGGTATTAATATCGTGTCGGACGTCGGTACATAGGTATTCTGTGCGTTATAATATATGCGGACACGTTGGACTTTGTGCAGCCACTTAGGAATCGTTTCGCGGGCAAAAGATTAACCCGGGGTCCACGCCTAAAAGCTGAGCATAAAATATAATATATCGGACGGTCGATTGCGTTTACTCTTCGGCCCGTTCTCGAGACGAAACTTTCTACATGTTATACGCATTCCGCGGTCTGAAATAAAAAGAGACCATTATATACAAATCACGGTCGCACAATAGCGAAAACGTTCTATGCGTGGTGTGTACAAATTCGGGGTCGCGCTAAGCCGTCCCGAATCCGTATCGTCGCGATCGTTTCCAATCCATTTATCTCAATGTCACTAAACCTGCCCCTCCCCCCCCCCCCCTCCGGGGCTGCTGTACGTACGCAAATCGCAATACGTGTACACCGAACAATTTATTTACCGCGGAAAATAGAAAACATTCTAACCGATTGTTGGCAAACGAACGCGGACGACGACGGCTGCGGTGATCCCGCGGGCACTACGTCCCCCCCCCCCCCCCCCCCCGTGGAGCATCTCAATCATATTTCCAGTGCATTCTGACTTCGAAAAGAATATCAATTATAGCAGAGGTACTCGGATGACACATACGATTTGCGTCTCCGCCTAATTAAAAAACCAAATATGAGCGTGGTATGCTTTGTCCTCACCCCTCCCCCCCCCCCCTCCCACATTAACCTAACCTACAACCACACACCACCCTTATTATTACATCCCCTAATATATTACCGCGAACCAAGAGCATTTCATAACTCACTATAGGTACTTGAGTACTTTAAAAGTTTCGACCATAAACGTCGATATAATATATTTATAAAACGACCTAATATTTATATAATGATATTTTTTGGCTGCAAAATAAGTCCCAAATTATAATTATAACGAAAAATATATAAAGGCTAATTTGACCCCGCAGGAGATGCCTAATCTTTAAACGGAATCAACAAAATAAATTAATTTTACAGTTTAAATAAAAAAATGTTATTAGTCTTCAGCTTTCACTTGAAAAGTTCTATAAATGAGAATATTAGTCATCTAAATTAGAATCTTCTTGTCTTGTAGGACATTTTGTGAACAGTTTTTTTTCATAAATAACTATAAAAACAAAAATAGGTATATATTAACTTTGTAATATTGTAAGAAAAACCGAAATTAAGTTACCGTCCCATGCGTCCCGATTTTCAAAATGTAAGGGTACGCTAAAGTATTTGACAATTTTACAGGGAAAATTACTCCCTCCAAGTTAAACTGCACTGGATGTATCGGACTTTTAGAGTCATCCACCCACGTTTCACGTTTTTCATAATTGTTGACCTACTCTGGACAAAATATGGTAATTACCGGACGGACGTATAAAACGCCATAAAATTAATATCCACGTTACAAAAATGTATACAAGTTCCTTACCATTATACTACTATAGTATCATGATAATGACGACATTGGATAGTTTCCAAAATATCCCATTTTTTATTTCTTTCCATGGTCACTATTGAGGTTTTAAATTTTAGTGCCTAAATATTATATGTGATCAAAATTCGCTTATCGCGTTGTACGACACATGTAATTTATTTTTTTAGTATTACAATAATAATAAAACAATTTTATTGATTCTGTTATTGCAGTATTCGAGTTGACAAATTATTATACTTAAATAGTTTATTGTCAATGTACCTACGTCTTATCATTGTACCATATTATATATTACTATGATCAATGTTTGAAAACAAATCATTCCTATTAACTTGTTATCGTAAGTACAAACAAAATATCTAAGATGTGACCTAGATATGGTGTAATATCACACCACTCCCGATAGTCACTTAAAGAAAAAAAAAAGAAGTCAGAATCAAAATAATTAAATTGGCCCCAATGTACTTGATGTACGACATAATATAGTAGAATGTAGCTTTACAAAAAAAAAAAAGTAGTGTAGGTAAATAAATATAATAATTAAATTATATACGATGTTCGACGTTAGTTAGGTACCTAACTTAAAAGTCAAATGTAGTTTTTGAAGTTAAAGTTCATATATTTTGCCTATTGATTTTCAACAGAAAAAAAGAAAAGAATAAAATAATATGTACATCGAGAAAACGTTATACTTACTTTATAAACATCGTGTGGTAGATTAAAGAAATGTAGACTTACGTTCAAAACTTTAAGATAAGTTTTTCTTATAATTATTCTTTAAGCAAGTTTTTTTATTTTTTTTTTCTGGGGTTACAATAATTTGTAACAAAATACAAAACAATTTCAATGACTGTAATAACCGTGTATATGTACGTATTATTATTATTTTTGTTTTTACTTTTCGACAGAGTTTTCAAAACTAACGCCGAGTCATATATTATTATCTAATTTGATTACTATTGGTTGTTCTATGTCTATCAATCTCGTCCGTGCCTTCGTAGTAGGTCGTTGTTTCGAATATTTATTTAACCACGTATACCACGTATACAATATACGTAATATGCACAATTTATCGATTTATGTATGCTGGTGACGCGATGATATAAAAACAATAATATATATATAAGGCTATATTATACCGTTCACAAATGCCAGTTTGAAAACGATATTAAATGGAACTCTTAGTAGCTGCGTTCATATACACGGATGCGTGGTTTTATCGTCGAGAGATGTGTCGTTTTTCGAAAACGTAATACTCGACTTTATAATATGGTTTGTATTATACAGGGTGATTTATTGAGCAAGCCCACATACTTACAAGTTTTCCTTTGATTACGAGTTTATTCGGATTCTGATTTTTTGAATACTCTTTAGCAGTATACTTAAGGAGCATATTACTAAATATATTTTTTATTGCATGCAGTGGCGATACAAACTTTTTTATTCGTCGATAGGTTAAGATATAATAATATATCGGAGCTATTATGATTTGAAAATTATAGTTGTCATTGTTATGAAAGCGTTAAAATTTTAGAAATTTATAAAAACAACCGGGTTGTAAAAAACGCCAACCTATATTATTATTTCATAATATATTTTATATTTAATGACAACGGTTTGGACGTGTCCTAAATACATTCAGCTTACAATAACTTATGGCTAATAACTTGATACTTGAAAAATACGATACTCTATATGAATGGTAATAAATAAAAAGTATCCATAATATGATATTATGGTCAATAAGAAGGTCCACGTATTTAAAAATTCCAAAAATCAGAATTTGAACAAACGCATTATTTATGGCTAAAATAAGGGTGAGCGTACTCGGCGAATCACCCTGTACATTATTTTTTTGTGTGCTGTGCCGAAAATGATGCTAGGACCGAACGATATTGTATGTAAATGTCGCAAAACCAACTGCAGTGTTTCGACTAGTCATTTTAAAAATCGACTTTGTTTAGATACGACTAAAGCGTATTCTCGCCAAAAGGGCGTAAACCGTAAGTGGATCGGAGGTGGGAATAATAAGAGCCTTGCAGGAAAAAATAAATAGAAATGGTATTGTTGTAATCGCCAAAACATTTAAATGAGTAGATACAATAGAAGATACAAAGGTAGTAGGAAGATTAGCGATCAACTATTATAGATTATTATTGTTCCTGTTCCAAGGTAATTACTAATCATTACGATTAGTTATTTTTTTTTTCATTTCCACAGCGATTTAAACGCGTCGTTTACGTTTACGTGGGAGTTCGAACATTTGTTTGGAATTAAAAATGTTGTCGTGTTGCTTAACTAATACATATAAATAAGTATAACATCACGGAATTTAATTTGATCAGCTGCAGGTGTACAATTGTACGTTTAATGAGTTTTTTGTTTTATTTGACCGACAAAAAAACAACGAACGCCTTGACAAAATAAAAAAACATAATGTCTTAAATCTTTCGGTAGGTTATAAACTAGCTGTTAATAATAATTCTACTACAACAGTAGTACAATAATTGTTGTTTGATCATCAATGACTATCTGGTAAACGTACAATTTTCGTGGGTTATAGAGACATTATTACTTGTTAATATTATTATTATTATATAATGTATAATGGGTATAGATTCTAGGTTCAATGAAAAAATTGCAAGTTTATAAGTAGCAAATTATTTTTCTGGTAGCATTTAGAACTTAACGCATAGTATTGTCAAGTTAAAGTACACAATATTTATTTTTACAAGATTCATTCCTAGACACGTAATATTATAATAAATCTATCAATGAGTATTATATAAGTGTTACAAACAACTGTATAATATTATTTTAGCATAGGTATACGAACAGTTACAAAATATTTTACGGTTCAGAGTTCAGACCGTAATAATTTCATCTCGAACCATCAATCAGGTAACTAATTTTTTTTTCTTTAATTCTACGATTGAAAAAAATATGATATGTACGCATGAATTTTATTCAATGTTTGTATAAATTAATATTATTAGATTTATCGTTTTCAAATATGAGGTATATACCAATATATTATGTTATATTGTTGTACCAATCACATGTTATATTATGACGCATTATTTATAGATATATCTGTTAATAATTTATCAAATAAACGAGGGCATTTACACAATAGATTTTAAAATCATTCTTACGCCGATAGTCATTGCGGTGGCGTTGGGGTATCACACTAATAGCATTGTAAAATCAACAATATTGTGCCTCGGATGTGCTTTTAAAACGATTTTCCAGGAGTATAAATTGTTTATATACGTATTTCTATTCCGCAGTGGTATATATAAATACACACACACACACATATAAGGGGTGATCCATTTAACGCACTACTCTAATTATTTCAGAATATACCTAACGTTTTTGAAAATATTTCTTTCGCATGATTTTAAGTCGTTACAAAACAATATTTTTACTATTTTATATCATTGTAATTTTTATATTTTTTAATTACAATATCTATGCATTTTTAATTTCATATAATCAGAAGCAGAATGGAGTATTACAATCCATAAAAACAAAATGTCAGTTTTATTAGGTTACGTCTTTTAATTAATGTTTTGACTAGCAGAGCAGTCGTAGATCAACATTTGGTGGGGTACCGGTGTACCACTCCCACACCACTCATCTAAACTTTAAATACTCATAATTCATACATTTGATATATATTATTATTTATTATGTACACATCGAAGTAGATACTCTAAAAAATATCATGCTTTGGAATAAGGAATTAAAAATGTTGTCAAAAATAATTATTAAAAGTATACCGTTTGGTAACGACATGGATAATGTAAACAATTTAAAAAAAAAAAAACTAAATAGCTTTTGCAATAACGAGTGTTATACGATAAACAGACCACCCGATATATGCAATCGACGTACGATAGCTGCATTGTATCACACAATAATATATTATATTATTATACAGATTGATGAGATTAGGACGAGGCCGAGCCGAACACGAAACCTTACAATGCCTCTATAGGGCTGATCGAAAGCAATTGACTAGATTCGCACATGTGCGTCGTATATTGAATATGGCGGAAATTGCTAGTCGTGGATTAAACCTACCTGTGTGCGTGTTATACGATGTTAACGAAAATGTCCAACAAACGTCGTCGGCACGCAAATATTTTTTTTCTCGTCGAATTCAAAAGTTTGCTGACCGATGACCGGATGATGAGAGACCGTTCACGCGGATTTACTAATGTATAGGGTTTTTGTTTGGTCGTTTTCTTCTCCTTTAATGTGCAAACGACGCGTTTCCGGAAATATAATGACGTGCGCTCTGAACATTATACCGGGGGGGGGGGGGGGGGGATGTTTCCGTTTTCCACCAAAGCAAACCTCACCCGTAATCATCGTGTCTGTTTACGCCAAAGGTCAGGCTGGTCCAATTTCCGCTAAAACAGATTAATAAATTTAGATGTTTATTGAAAACTCCTGAATTTAAATCCGCAATGAATACGATGTACGTGCCTTACCTCACTTCACATATTGTACATGTCGTATCAAGTGTATTTCCCGACGTATATTAGAGTGCCCGTCTAAAAATCACATATTCCCGTTGAAGTGTATTCACAATATTTATACAAAAACTATATTTAAAATGCAAGTATGCCCCACTCGTCTAAATTATTTAATATTTATATTCTATAGGTCACTGTTTATACTACGGATAATAAAACCAAAGAATGTTTTAAAACTTTGTTTATTTTAATTTTTACACGACTTCAATGCCCATGTTATACTGCAATACTTATAATATAATATTATATCGAATGTGAACATCGGTAAATACACCGGTAAAATTAAATGAATAGAAATCGTGATATCTGAGGTGAGGTGAGCTATCGTAATTATTAACATTTGATAGATTTAAGGAGTTCTCAAAAAATATATAAAATAATATATTAATTTATGTTGATGGAAATTGGAATAAAACCTTTGACGGAAAAAGGACACGGCGATAACGGTCGAGGGTCACTTTGACGAAAAACGATGACGCTCTTATAAATATTTTAAAATCGTTCTATAGATTTGAAATTGCCAATTGGCCATAGTAGCGATAAAAAGGCTTTAGATTATATTATTATATAGACGTATCGATTTGGGAATTTCCCAATACTTCGTCAAAAACAATTGCCAACAACTTAAACGTAGAAATTATGATAATAATCAATAAATTTAAAAATGAACGCGACACACGCTTTTTATTTAAAGCATAATCATGATTGTGTATTATATTAATATTTTTCTTTAAACATTTTCGAAAATCTGCATTTGCGATATTTTTTTTTTTTTTATTGGCATTCAAATTACAACAAAGTTAACTCATTTTCCTAATTATACCGACGTCATTAATATACATTTTTGTATATAAGGGTTTAGTGTAATTCTGATTATGTAGGTTTGAAAACACTTTGAACAATGTCTCCAGTTCTATGGTATGATTTTTAAAACAAAAATCTGTATTTAAGGGCGAAGGCTTATCATTGTTGTTTTGTCTAGAATAGAAGGGGTGGGGGGTCGCCGATAATTTATAGCACAACCAAACATACAAAAGTGTCTTACGTAAATAATGATCATTATTAGAATTTAATCGAAATCTCTGGACAAATCCATTACTCGTGATAGTTTTGTAGTATAAAAGCGGTGTACAACATAATCCTCGATTAAATAACGATACAATGTGAAAACATAATAAATTAATAACACTCGTTATACGATGGACATAATAGACTTGAAGACTGGTCTTAAATCAAAAGAAAGTTATTCAATTACGGAACGATATAAAAATTTGATTTTATTCCCCGATACATTGAAGCGATCGAATAGTTTTTAGATTCATCTTAACACAGTTTATGGTTTTATTAATTGTCAAGAAATACAATATTGAAACACTATAATATAATATTGTAGGTACCTACTGCAATAGAGTTATGCACTCGCGTCGTTCACGGTGCAATAATAAATGTTTTTTGTTTTTTTTTTAATCTTCGCGAGAGAAAGCTATTTTAAAACGCCATTGTATACAATAGTTCATTTTCTAAATGTGTTAATTTATCGTTGCTTTAGAATGTGAGATAACAATATATTATATAGGTATTACAAAGTTGGTGGTTTACGCTTAGGTGAGCGAATCGAGACGGATGACCAACGCCCCCGGTCTCCTCGTGCGTGCGTCCATCCCGTTAGTCTGTACTTTGTAACTTTATTTTTGTTTTTCATTTTTCCGACGCTCCAAGGTGATCATTTAGTGCTAAAATCTGTACACAAGTATGCCGCAGCTGTAAAATATACGTTCCCGTGTCGAAAACACCGGTGATCCCGTGTAAAGTGTATCCACTCGTCGACCAAATAAGGAGGGGCCGTTTAATGTTGCACGACCTTTATGTACGTGTGTATAGGTACCGTAAAACAATATCTTTAACCATCGACTATATCGATATTTATAAATATATATAATACGTATTATTATAATCCACGTGAACAATATAGACACGATGACTATGTAATTTTGACGGCAATCGTACAAAAGCGTATATTATTGTACGAATAGTATACGCGGATTGCTATACGGTGGTTTTACAGGGATATTAGATCGATGCGATATTAAAGAAACAATAGTTTATTGACGCATAATGATATATCACAATGTTTATATTTTCGACGCCCGTTTTGATGCATTCAACAGAATTACTATAAATTCAATTTTACATACTGGCTAAGTATGATAATATGATCACACAAATGCCACATTAACTTTTAATAGATAGTTATAACTACAGTAAAATATATACCTAAATCAATACCGAAGCTTACTTGTTGAGAAATACTTCATATTTTATACGCGGAATACTTTAAACGAAAAAATTATTATACAAGATAATGGTCAACGGTTTTCTTGAAATTTGAAATCAGTTAAAATGCAAATTAAATAATCTCGACTGCAACAATTTCCGGTGCAGTTGATTCCAAGAAATGCTTCTTTTATGCTTTTTAAATATTCATTATATTCTTAAAACTAAATATTTTGTATTTCGTATTTTACGATGGTTAACATTTCAACGATAAATCTTCAGCCAGCTAGTTACTAGTTTATGGAGGAATTGTTGATTTGATTATATCATCATCTTTATAATATATAGGTACATAGTGCAAAATATTTTAAGTTGATTATTTTACCGTCGGATGTAATTTTTAATTGCACTTGATCGGGGAGAAAACGGTATTTGTAAGATGAAGGATTTGAGTTATTTATGGTGTTCGATAGACTAGCCGCCGAATGAATGATGGTGGTTAGGTTGTCGACTGCTTCATCGATGTTGTGTTCAGTTCTTAGTTTAACTTTTATATTTATATTTTGATTTAATAAGTTATGGAATTTATAATGTTCGGTCATTGATGAGGAAAGAGATGGTCTGTTGTTATATAATGACTGTGGTGAAGCGTTAATATTTAGGATAATTAACGAACAGTCAGAGTTTAAATCGAGAGTATTGTTTATAGTACAATACAAATTACTGGGAACTTTTGCGACAAATATATCCAGAAAATCTGTTTTTTTCTTCGAAGAAGTTGGCCAATATTTTGGTTCTGGGGGAGAAATAATTCTATATTTATTTATACTAATAAGTGTATACAGTAAGTTGCCGTGCAGGTTGGTTACACTGCATCCCCAGCTCTGGTGCATTGTATTCGCCGCCTATTATAAAGTTATCGGGGATAGTGTCGAAGTAGTTGGGGTGAGATCAGTATTAGTTAAATTATGCCTAGGAGGGCAGTGAATAGTAGCGATGACAAATGGTATATTATTTAATGTGATCGTGATATTATGTGTTAAGCTTAAATAACTTGAATACCCGAAGCAAGTAATTACTGCAATGAAAACAAAATCACACAAATATAACTATCATCTCAATACTAAATTCGAATAACAATAATAATAATTGTTTTCTTCGATGATCGAATCAAAAAACTATGCATTACAATAAGTTGTAGTATGCCTCAACGATTTATTGAATTTGTAAAGGTATCTAGACAATTTGTATAATATACCCAGTATTTACTCTTTGAAATAAATTAACTGCAGTTACTGTAATATAATAAGTCATAACTTATAAATATACTGCATTTTTTTTTTTTTATTCGGAAGTAATGGAATTTTTCGTAGCATCATTCGCAAAACTATAAGAAACACACACACACACTTACATATAAATATAATAAAATACATTATATTATGTTGTACGCTATTTAATTTTTTATGTACGAAAATAATATATTGCCGGTAATAATCGTTATTTACGGTAACAAGTTTTAAGTATTTGTTTTTATCAGCTTAGTTAGTTATTAATTTTTGACATCATAAACCATGGCTAGACATTTTGACGTTGAATGTGCGCGTGTGCCTAATATATATAATATGCGATATAACTTCAAATTTTGTGCCATAACTCTACAGCAGTTTTATGTACGTTTGTGTTTGGGTTTGTGTGCGCACGTTGTGAACTATACGCGCGTATTCGCCATGCATTGCGTCGATTGTATAAATTACGGAAGTTAATATATATTTTAGCGGCACAGTCCAAAATTAGTCAACCGAGAAGATTTATATCGGACGTAGATTAATTAATTGTTTGGACGAATTATGGTGACGTCCATTGCGCACTATAATATAGAGGTTTTTATTAGCGAACAAAACAAAAAAACTTTATATACTTAGGTGCTACGTGCACATTTAATCGAACAAAAATTTGTCCTTGATATTTTTATTTATACTCAACGCCAAGTAAAAATAAGTATTTCTGCTCGAGTCTAGACTACCGGTCTTTTACTATTAGGCATATATATACGTGTATCGTTCGTGTTTCGATTATTATTACACCATATTTTCGAAAAACTAATCCCGTTGGTAAAAATAATTTTTCTTTTTGATACGAGTCCACCATCGCGTGACACATTTATTATATAAAACGTCTGCTGAATCGAACAAATTATTATTAATGGTGAACACATACGGATACGACATTACCAAAAAAAAAACAACAAAAAAAAACCTTATACCTAAGGGACAAGTGTTGGTACTTTAGTTGTAAGCGAATACCTGGGATGTCTGTCAGAAATTTATACTGACGAGCAGCTGAGCAGATGAAATAATTTTTTAAAAAGAAATATTTCGTATCATAATATTATATAAATGCAAATCGCGTTTTGATAGAACGTTGAAATGTACGCGAGATCGTCACGGTGTACGTTAATTTATTTCCGTTGGAAAGGAAATGTATACAAATTATATATTATTCTTGGATATTTGTACAATTTTAAAACTTACATATTCATTTGAACTTGTTTTAAATTAATGTCGAAAAGCTAATTTCATTTCGACGCTAACTGACAAATACATACATATCAATCAAACTCTAAATCTCGAATTAAAACACGAGGATTTGTGCATAGTGACATAGATGATTTATAAATTAGAAGGTGACAGATTTCGTAAATTAATTTGAAATCCTTTAAGCTGTTCATATATATTATATATTATATAGAATAGGTACATGTATTTTAGAAACGAAACGTTATTTACATAATTTGAATCAAGGTAAAATATTCCTAAATCGATTATATATATATTGTAACAACCAACAATTATACACAAATATTAATAGGTAATAGTAATAATAATAATAATACATACCTAATTTAAATTATAATTTGTAATACGGTAAACAAAGTTTGTTGTTGTCTTATGAAACTTTTCTTCACTAAAAAAAAATCACACACACTTGCAAATTTTCACGTGAAACAAGATTGTAAAATTTGATTTTTAAATTATTTACATATATTATAAAATATAAATAGTGTTAAATGTTTTATTTTATGAAGATAAACACAGTTTTTTTCAAAACAAAAACAACAATTTAATTTAATTTAATTTATTATCCTTTGCAAAAGTTGTGTGTATGTGTCTTTGAAATAATATTTTACTTAAATTTATACTTTTATATTAAATCTATATTTACATTGGTAAGTATGAATTTCAACGAATAACAAATAAGTAATTTACAACGTTTTAAACGATTCTTAAGTGGATTTTCAATAAATGATTAATCTAAAAAATAAATAAGGTTTGATTCATACTGGTAAAATAACAAAATACAATTATACTTCTAAAGTAACCATTGTAAATGTGTTATTAATTCATAAAGCTATACTGCAATAACTTATAAAAATATATGAATACAAATAAAGTAAGTTTAATGACGAACATAATAAGTACTTACTGATATACACATTTAAATATTTGTGCAATATATTATATTTGCAGCTTTGAAACAACAGAAATAAATAAAATAATTAATTAAATATGAAATATAAAAATAAAAAATGCAATGGAATTATGACCCAGAAAATCGTTGGGAAAAAAATAATAATACAAATAAAATTCGTTTCAAACAGTAGATTGTAGAAAATTATTTTTTTAATGAATCTCTCAGTGTCCCACTGTTCCATAATAGAAATGTATGCAAGTGAGTAGCTTTAGAGTTATGGCCGTTTAAACGCAACGAGAAAAATAAGGAAAACATATATAACTGCGTTGTTGTTTTGACTCGTTCTTAAACGATTGAAGATAAAACAAAAATAATAATAATAATAGTAGTAATAATATTTACGATTTGTCAGCAAAACTTTAATATCGGCGTGGTCATTGAATGAGAAAACAAAATATAGTGACATTTATATTATATAAAATACATACCTATTACACATATTATACCATTATAATATCTGGAGACGAAAAATCTGAGACCGGAGAATCAAGTGATGGATATTGATTTTTAGGTTACGTGTGATATTACATAACCATATAATACTCTATAAGTATTTACACAAATTACTACGTCGTTACTATGTAAATTGAAAACACATTCGTGACCGTTGTAGAATAGAGTATATTGATATTATACGTAACGACTCACCGGAAAAGAGCTTGAAAATAATGTATTTTGGTGGTTTAGCGGCGGACTTTCTCTCAAGCACTTCCGCAGGATAACATATCACCCGCAGCAAGAAAAAAATTACCTATAATCTAATCTATTAGTTATAGCGATATTGATATTAAAGTGAATGCAGTTAAAGATTCCCAGGGGGGGGGTTTGCCCTTTTGCTCCCCCCCCCCTGCGGGTGCTCTAGATTTCTTTAAGTCAAAAGCAATACGGATAAAACATTCACGTTAACAAAGGGAGTAAATATTTTTGAACCGAAACTTTGTAGCCGCGATGAGATGCCGTGCATTTACACCGAGCAAAATATTTCGTACATCCGGATCGCATTCAACAACGCGAAAAGTTTTCTCGCAAAAAACATTTCAATTTTGTAATTTCCAAACAACCGTAAAGTCTTAACTGTTATTATTATTATCACACACTGCAGCCGACTGCGAATGCCACAAGCTTACCACACGGTTTGTCTCGTGCGTGTTAATACTGAATGGGAATCTTGGTTCTTACTGCACACAATAGATAACGTACATAGGTCCAGTGAACTTGTTGAAAAGTGCAGTCTTACGCGATTTGTGCAACACTGCTTTATAGACTTATAGCGTATAAGTTCCATGAGAATAAATTGTCAATTATACTTAAGTCCAGACACCGCGATCCAGGCATTTGGTAAGTTTTTTCTTCTACGGGGGTGTTTTAATTTTATATTTAAATATAACACGGAGGTGGGGGGGAGTGGTGGTGATGGTTATACACACACACCCTTCATGATTGTAGTCATCGGTATTCATATTATAAATAATATTAAATATTGAATTGAAATATAGGTATCCATATGACATTATAGTATATCATATATATCATAAATATTATTTTGTAGAAATCTGAACCATATAGTAGTATAATATATATTATATATTGTGTTGTTTGAAATAATACAGCCGATGGGAAGGGGGGGCTGTCTTAAACCCCGAAACCCCTGGGTACAATGCTGCCGTGATCGCGATTATTGTACTCTGAATAATTAAGTCAAATAATAGGTATTTCGATTTTAAAATCATATTGGTTTTTTTCTCAACTAAATGCAAAAAAAAAAAAACAATGTAAATGCAACTCACGAGAATTAAACGTTATCGCACGGGTCTACCTATGCATTAATTCCAAGTCCAAATAACGCGTTTAATAATTAATACCACTGCGACGTTATTATTCTCGTTGGCCGGCGTGTTGTATAGGCAATTTTGGTACACGTTAGTGTAGGTGGCCTGGCCTTCAATCCGCGCTGCAGTTATTCGGGTAGAGTTCACTACAAGAATACATTGTTCTTTACGGCGACGGCGTAACGTGTACGTGATGAATGCACCCCTGGTTTGTATGTCGGATCATCGATTAAACATCACTATTATAGATGGGCGACGCCAATGCAATCACATATATTGATCATTATTATAATATTTGGATTTGATGCTTATTATATCATTATAGTGACGCACGGGGGCAGGAGACGAGTAGATGCTTATTCCCCATCTCTTCCCATCACCTTATGCAAAATCGCGTCTACACAGTGAATAAAAACCCAAAATCAAATTAACGAGCGATAAATGATTCCATGGTCGTTTCATATCCATATTATAATTTATTGTTATTTAATCTATGGTCAGGTTCACCAACTCTTCTGCGATCTAAACACTACGCGTTCACTACGCAGGTAGAGACGTATAATATAGTTCCTTACAGCTATAGAATTAAAGACCTGTCAATCCAAAGTGGGGCTGTGATAAAATGTGCACTGTCATAATGTATTTTATACGACCTCCTCCTCCTTGATCTCAAAGCACTTGCGGAGGTCTCACACCGTCATTGTCTCCATTGTCGGGTTTCGCTGCAGTCAAGGGTTAGGTTAGCACGTTTCGCTTTTGCGTGTTCTGTGTACGCAAATTTTTGTTTTGTTCCACGACTCAGCGCTGCAATATTGAACGGTTTTTCATGATTTATATACACATATTTTATATTTTTGTAACGTGTACAATGTTTTCAGTAAATTAAGACCGGAGGAGGTGTAATAATATACACAGTGGCGTTACGACGTCGTATTATAGTCCTGCATTATTTGTTTTCGATTTCTCTAACAACATTGTTCCGTATTGTATTTACTGATATTATGGTGTACTGCAGCTGCTGGTTATCTATAAAAAGTTTTGGTGTAGAACAAGTAGGAGCTAATGGATTTATAATGACGCGCTGTTTTTTGCTTTACACTTTAAGCGCGGTAAGAATACTCCAAAAGTTTTGTGCGCTACGTCTCTGGATCGGAAATTCAACACACTCTGAAAATATCGTTTCAGTAATTTTTGAGAAAGTCCATAACAAGTCGCAACAACAAAAGCGCAATTTTTTAAGAAAACTGTTACATGTTTTGCAGTAATCAAAGGCATAGAGCCTAAAATAAAAAAATATTTTGTTATGAAAACCACACCAATTCCTTGGTTGGTTTTGTTAATTTGATTTTTTAATTTTTCCTTTTCCTACTAACCTTTTTATCTACTGCATGATCATATTATATGTATGTATGTATGTATGTATGTATGTATGTATGTATGTATGTATGTATGTATGTATGTATGTATGTATGTATGTATGTATGTATGTATGTATGTATGTATGTATGTATGTATGTATGTATGTATGTATGTATGTATGTATGTATGTATGTATGTATATAATATTTATGTATTTTTCCATATATGTATATTGTGTATTCACACAGTTGTGTTGTGCTTATATGAGAGAATATAGTTATATCCATTTCGGAGATATTTTAGCGTATGAATAACCTTTTTAAAAATCAACGTCTACCACCATACGCAATCGGTGCATATTGTATACGTTTGACGGATGGATGCCGACGGCGTAGCAAGCAGGCTTTTGCGCCTAGATAGGGAGCGTATGCGTATTATAATATTATGAGGGAGTACTGAGTACTATGATAATATAGTGTATACTTTACCTACTCTTTGGCCACTGGTTATAAATCAACAAACACAGCATGTGTCTACATTTATCTGTGTTCAGTCAGCTAAACAGTAAACAAACACACTATTCGTCCTAATACTCTTAGTATCCGTCCGAGAAATTCATAGATAGCTATATTTCCTCTTTTCCCCCTTTATGATAATATACAAGCATTCAAAAGTATGTTTTCGTCCGACTAATCAAACAAACGAACAACAAAACAAATCGTATACGAATTATAGCTTATTATTGATTTTAAACGTAAAATATTCTAAATGGTATACTAAAAGTATGTTATGTTATATTTTAAATACAGTATTCGATTTATTACTGAACTACTCTCTTGTGTCATATTTAACACATTTATAATAAAATTCTTATACATAAACATTTTTAAATAGTTATAATAATTAAATTTTAATATGTTGTATGATACAAGCAAATATATTCAGTATTGACGTTTAATAATTCAACGTCCACTTCATATTATTATCTAATAAAAATATTTAGTTTTATGATGACATTACAAAACGGCATTGAAATAAATATTGTATAGTTTATGTGCAATATTATATTATATATTAAGGATATAACACAAATCGTATTATAGTAAATAAATAATAATATTTATTTCGCGTTAATTTGCTCTAATTAAAATTATTTTATGAGAGATATAATACTTAAACCAAAGAAAAAGCACCGCCTCTGATATAGGCATGTCAATAAAACAATGCATAAAATATAATATCTATATGAGTTTAGGTTAGAAAATTAAGATAAATATAATATACAATATAATATATGTGTTAAAAGTACTATTCAATGCGTTATATATTGCTTTGACAACAAAAATAAAAACGAGTACAACAGTAAATATAATGCGGGTCGATAAATAAATCATCGTTAAAATATTATAATACAATATTATAGTATACCTCTGCGTTATAACGTAAGTACAAGTATCAATAATATCATACAAATAATGGTGTTTGGAAAAATAAACGGGCCCGAAATCAAGCCGATTCCGCTTACTTGGGTGCATAGCATAGCTGCAAATTCCTATTATATACAATATACATAATATATCTTAGTTTTCGTTTAACATCAACAAATGTTTAATGTATAATATTATGGGTGACCATGGCAACGAAAGTCACGACGGACAGATACTGCAATGGGCTAGTTATTCTGTGCGTAATATAGTCTATGATGTATTATAGAGACCTTTGCAATTAACATTTATTTTTATTTTTCTGTTAACACGGACAAGAATAATAATACAAACTATTATTCACTTTTTAGAATATTTACACAAAATGAAGTCACGTACGATGTACGAATATTTACAAAAATAAATTATAATTTTTCACCGACATAAATTAATTGAAATAATCTCGAGACAAACAATTTTACTCTCAACTTTTAAATGCAATTTAATTTATCGCATATTTATAGCACGGAAAACTGAAATGTAAACAAAAACCGGTCTTTAACGAGGTTACGAACTTTTTTTAGTAAGTCAATTTCCACTTAAAATCGTTGAATGCAATATAGGTTAATAATTGTTTTTAAAATTAAATACAACAATTTTATTCAAATGGCACATTCAATGCTTGCGTACTTATTAATAGTTGTTTTATGTTTTCATTTTGATGTTGGCTTTAATTAATTTGTAAAATAGTTAAATTGAAACGAACGGATCTTAATGAGCATCACAATTTTTTGACGGATGTGTTTTTGTTTTGTTTATTATTATTTTATGGAGGGTCTTGTCTTAATTAAAATAAATAAGATATCATCGAAAATACGACCTTATTTAATTTAACACAGTTAGACGTGATGATAATATTTATATTTTCTCAACCTTTTCTTTATTCACTGTTACAAAAAAGGGTTAAACCTAAATATTAAAAATAAAAGTTTCTCGAAAATCTAGCGAAGCATGACGATATAGAAAGGCTACTTTGAGGCTAATTATATTTTTGACATTTTTCCTTTATATAAACATACTTTGTAATAATATTCTATTTTATGTAACTTCAGTTTTTGTGATTTTATTTTTATTCTAATTAGTAAAATGTAATGAAGGTTATTATTATTTTAAATTGGTAACATAATATATAATATATAATATACATGTACATAATTATATTATATGTATAAATGTATCATTTATATATACAAATATGATAATTGTTAGGTATGGTATTTATTACAGTTAGGTATATGTCTATAACAATATCATTGAACATTAATTTTAATTATGTATTTTAATTAAAACAATTTGTTACTCATTTATGTATTAAATATAAATTGTTCTGTGGTAGGTAGACGATTTCTACAGTGATTTTCTTAGACTTTTGTCATAATTAAATTTCCTCAGTATTTTATGTACTCTAGCGGAGTGAGAATGGTATTATACCTATACTGGTTTACAATTATGTGGGTTGTTCTTTTCTTTTTTTTTGAAATAACATTTTGTGGCAGTACAAAAGCACGAAACAATATGTCAATATAGGTTGGAAGCTGAACACAAATTACACAATCTATACAAAAGTAATTTTCCATTTTTTTCAGAGGTTTTTATGGGTATATCTAAGGCAATAAACGCACAGTGAACAAACTATCAATCATTTTGAATTTAAACCTAGACAATTTTGGTTTAACCATAATATAGTTCAGCGCTTAGAATTGTTTTATACAAATGCGGTAATTTAATAATATTTTGTTTAAATCTAAAAATATATAACAATATAATAATACTACACTATATACTGTTTATTGATACACGCCGCACTGAAATCTTTAAATATATTTTTTTTTAAATTTCATAATAATACATATCCATATTATAAGTATTACTTAATATGAAATCATAATCTCCAAAGTACAACCCACATTTCAAGTACAAATCAATGATCTATAATATTATAATATCTACCACTTAACTTAATAATATAATATATATATGGAAACATATTTTTGAAACGTCTCACAAGCTTCATCGTCACCTGAATTTTCAACATCAATTATAAATTAAAACTAAATTTTGGATTAAATTATTAAAATGCTAAAATTGCACTAGGTAAAACAAATTATTTTTTTTTTTCACTAAAAGAACATCCACGGCACTAACGGTTATTGGAGAAAACATAAAAATGAGAACAGTACTTAAAAATAAATGAGTAGAATACATTTATATTTTATATTTTATGGTAATGTTAGATATTTTGATGTATTTGAATAGTTTGACTGTAGCACAGATAAAATATTTGAAACTTAAGAATGTATATGACTTTTAAGAATATTATTCTCAGCTTAGACGTTTTTTAGTTTAAAAATAGGGTATATCATCGTCTAGTATTTAATCACCTCGCTGGGGTTTAAAATTTGTTGTGTGTTCCAAGATAGTTAACGATCTAAAGTGATTAGACATTAAATTCAAAGAAAACGCATTAAGAAAACGAAAACGAAAACACGTGCTAATACGAGAGGAAAAACGGAAAACATAAATGAGGTGCATTAAGGATTTTTTCAAATAAGTTTTGTCCTACAGTAACTATATACACTCATACGAATTCAAACTCATATTATTACATTATTTTTATATAGTTATGATATGGGCCTAGAATTTACAATGTTTGTAAATTCACCTCTGAGAAAGTCTATAAAAATGAAAAATAAATGTTTATGTTTCGGTTGATTAATATATTCTATTCGACGGTCACAATCAAGGGTTCGTATCAAAATAAATGTCGGACTATCAGTACTCATCATTACCAGGGATTCAGACTTTCCTCTAATAAACGAGCGTCGTTTAACCCTGAGTCCGCGGTTTGAATGGATTTAGTCACTGGTCACCAACCAGAGTAATTCAAAAATATTTATAAAGTCCTCGAAGCTAACCGTTAAAGTTTTACTGAGCCTTTATCCTATTCATGGTCAATATCATTAAGCTTAATTTATAGTTAAGCCATTTCATCTCATTCGAATTTTTTTTTAAATTATCAATTTTACATTTTTTTTTAAATATATAAATTGAATAAGTACATATAACAAGACAGTAGGTTAAGAATATACACATTTTTTATTTTATGCTGAATACAAATTGGATTCATAATAAAATCTTAACTAAACAATTATCTAAGAACTTTTTGTTTGTAATTTAAAGAATAAAAAGTGGGTAAGTGGATGTCGCTCTGCTGTACAGTAGGTTACAAGTGGGTTACTGTAATGAATGGTGTTAAATTTGAATTCAATGATATAATATCATTGTATAAGAAAAACGATTCTGAGCGAAAACGGTCAGTCAGCCTATGATATTACCAAGTATATTTGATGATATTATTGTGAATAAAGTAATTTATATACTTATATAACCTATTAACGTGGAACCTTGTTTTACATTGTCAACTCTTAGCTATAAAAGTTGAACATCTTATAAATTGTTAGCTACAAAATAATTATTAAATTTTAAATTTGATAAATTTTATCAAAATTCGAACTTTAAATACTTATAAAAAAAAATTGTGATTATGTATTTTTAATATTTTTCAACTGCTGTTTTAATAATATATAAGGAGCCTTGCATTAAATTTTCACGCTTTTTACCTAATAAATAAAGTTTTATTGACAATCATAGAGAAAAGACCAATAAAATTGAAAATAGAAAATGTTCCTTAACAGTTTAATACAAATCAAAATATTTTGAAAATTTTATCATGTTTAGAAAATGTAAATATAAACGACCAGTGAAAATATTATGTATATACGTTCATTTGTTTTAGAGTTACACCAAAAACTGAAATCGATTTTGGTAAAAATTCCCGTTTTTCCTTAGTTTTTATGTTGTTTTTCCTGGCGCTTTTGAAACTATTGGGAATTTTAAATTTTGACCTCCGCAATGCACTAACAATAATCACTTTCCCATCGAACAAGATACTGAAGTTGAAAATCGAAGCATAATTTCGACTACTTATCGTGTACACAGACACAATAATAATAAAAAAAAACATCATTGTAAAATCAACACATTCTTCGTTTCACTCAGAATCTAAAAATATCTCTTTTTTACTACACCAAGTATGTTCACCTTTTTTCTATGATAGTCGTGAAACTTGTTTATATTTTTAAGTTAGGTTTTTTCGACCCTTCTTCAATTCTGAATTACCTGTTTAAAAGTGTATTGTCTATTAGGCAAATGCTTTTTTCTTGCAATTTGTATACAACATAAAAATAATATTTACTCAATTTTACTGTTAAATAACGATGGTAGATAAAAAATATATATCATAAGATTACAAAATGAGAAATATTCTTTAAATTGTCTAAAAATATTATAATATACTAACTAATAAATATTTTATAGAACATTGTGATCATGTATTTATAATATAATCTAATTGTTTTAACGATATATTATCCTTCCAAGTATTTAAAACCAACATATTTTTGATTATAAATACAACTTAAATACAGAAAAATAATTTTCAAATTGTTAGAAGTCAGTTGAACGTACCAAATGTATATTATAAATTTCTGACTAATTTTTATTTTAGTTTTAGACCTTTAAATTTTTGTAAAACAAATATTAACTGACCAAAATATGAATTAAATTATACATTTGAATAATAAACACGTACAATCAAAATATTTTATATCAATAAATTACATACCCAACACATTGAAGGAATAATAAAATTAGATTAAATACTTGATAATAATATCATAAAAATTAAATTCATCAAAATATGCAAGTTTCAAAAAACGTAGTTTTCAACTTTAAATATATAATTATTATTTATTTATCTAAAACTAAAATATTCATAATATGTATACTATTATACAAGTATTATAAGTTAAAAAAGACTACATGCATTATCACAGAGTAATATATTTAGTACATTTCATGTAAATTTTTAATCGATTATGTTGGATACAGATGTAAAAAAGTAATTTTTTTTTACCTTTTTCTCGAACTGGTAAAACGTGATCGTCATTATATAGTTGATATGCCTTGTGGAGAAGAGAGTAAAATGTAAAATTCAATTTTAAATTGAAAGTCGATTGGTAGATTATTTAATGAACGACGATAAAAAAGAACAAAAACGTGAACAAAAGTTTATATTGATAATATGAGGTACAGAGTTCTAAATGAAGCTTTAAGTTTGACATATTTACTTTTCCCAAAAGTCCATATTTATATAAGGTTATTATTATAAAGTAATTTAAAAGATACATTAGCCTATTAGATTATAATTTATTGTTAAATATAACGTTTGTGTATATCATACACGGCGATTATAATTGATTAATAAATATAGTAAACCATTTTATGAATAATGTTTTAGAGTTTTAGACCGTTTATTAATATTTTTGTACATTACCAAATATTTTCAATATTGCATATATTGTTTAAAAATATATTCATACAGTACCTATACTATAGGCACATTAAATTACAACGGATAATTATTATTTATATATACGTGTATTAGACGAAATAAAATATTAAATGCCGCAGATTGTTTCCCAGTTGCCAACTGATTTTATATTTTCACCGGCGTGGTCTTATCAATAATCAGAATAAATTTATTTAAAAAAAAATTCAATACATAATAATTCAGTAACACATTTACCTGGGCGCGGGCCCATTAAAACAGTTGGCAAAAAATTGTATATGATACCAGGCTCGGTGGTGTGAATAGGTGTTTCATGAAAATCCCAACTCCTGAGTGAGGTTGGTTCTGAATCCATGACTTAACGCTGTACGGACGTACAGATGTGCTTTAAAATAAATTCGTCTACAAAAATCTTGGATACGGAGACGATGTTGGAGTGGGTAACCCACGGAAATAGCCGGTAAAGGGTGTCAAACATGTCAGATAGAATTCATTCATCTCCCCCGCGTAGACAATAATAATATTATTTTAGGTTGGGTACCGATAATGCGGAGGAATTGTAGTCGCAGCACGCGATAATTTACGAAAAACGCGTCGTCGCCGTTTTAAGGTCGTCTGCAGGTCACTTCGAGAGTTGTAATTTAAAGAATACTACATTAATCTTTTCTCTTTTTCCACCCCGGACTAAGGGATAATGATTTATCGGACGAGTGCCTGTACAATATATTATGTTACGAGTATAATAATATAAGTGCTTAAAACTACGCACTGCTTGACGTTAATTGTCGCACGACCCTTATTCGATTACTATATATAAATATTATGATCATATCGGTGGGCCACCATAAATATTATCATTACCTATAGGTATTATATATTATGATACAACAATAACATTTAAACTAAAATTAATCTTATAGATAGCCGATTTCGATTGGTCCAAGATGATAATATTAAGCGACGAATGTGTCGAATGTGATCAACGGCATCGCGATCAACACCGATCGAAGATTATTGATAAAACTAAAATACAATTATCTGAAATTCTATTTCCGAGCGATGAAAACACCTCCAATATATTATCCACGACCAACGTTGTTTTGTTATTTTTATTACCTATATAATATGCGTGCAAATTAGAACAATAATGGCAATATAGGTACAATAATAAAGTGAATCAACTGGTAAGTTGACCTGCATAATAAAAAAGTGCTTATACAAATGTATAATTTCCTGGAATTTTGTTTAAATATTATTATTTTTACGAACTCGATAATACTACTATACACCGTATTATTATCTATTTATAAATATTTATTGCACATCAATAATTAAAATCACCAGAAATGTAAATTTTTCACATAAATCGTGTCAAAATTACCAACCAAAAAAATGTATTTACAAATATACAATAATGAACTCTGTATTAGATATGTATATTAATACAGAATTGAGCTCTACAGATTAGTCAAATCAAATACTTATCAGTCACAAACACATTTATATAAATTATGAAATACGGTAATACCTACTTCATTAATTTTTTTCACGAAGTATTATTACATTTATCAGAATAAAAGAACAAAATTTAACGTATATTTGCAAAAGAAAATCTAGTAAAATAATTTAATTTCAACAATTTCATGTTTTTATACAGATCTAGATTAATTTTAAACATTTTGATTTACATAATACCTAGAAATTGTTTATGTAATTCTTAAAAAGACATTTCACAGTACTCCACTTAAGTGTATTTTATATTTTCATGGTTATGTTATTTTAAGTTTACAATATATTTTCACTTAAATCCATTACGTACATACAATTTTAAAAAACAACGAAACGTATATCTTTTTGAAAACAAAAAAAATATTAAAAAATTAAGATTCATGAAAGTAACAAAGTAGTTATTAGGATAATATTATATTATTATACCAACAATGTTATTCCGTTAATTTGGTTTTATTAATGTTAATCTTCAGAGTTTGAATTTAATTAATGTTGTAAAGAATAAAACCTTGAAAACGATGACAAATGAATTTTAATGATTAAAATAAGTTGCTAAAATACAATGAAAAATTGCCAACATCAATAATGACATTATAAGGTACTTTTAATTATTGGGCTGAAGCCAACACGTATCCTTAGAATATATTCTGAATTATCACAGATTTTCATAACTGATGAAAGTTATTGGAGTATTTAATTAGATTTAAAAATGTAATACCTATCCACAAACTTTATTTATCTCCTATGAGATTCATCAATGTATAATATATTTTGAGAGATTTAAAGAGTACGTTATAAATTAGATTAATTTCACTTTAATTTGTGAATCAATTTTAAGGCATTTTAACGGTATATTTTATTAAATACTATTATTTTCTTCGAGGGGTATTCTAGAATACAGATAATTAAAACACCCGCTCAGCACACTAACGTAAACACAATTTCTTAAGATTTTTTTTATAATTGTTTAGTTATCGTGTTGTATCAACTACCTACATCAAAATGGTAATTTTATCTAGACACTTACGAAATATAACCATAGATTTCTTAAGAAAATGTATTATGCAACAAATAAGTTTTTTTAATTAAATTATAATAAAATGCATGACACTAATCCAAAGCTGGAAGTAAAAAATGTCTAAAAAGGATGAAAATATATTGAATAAAAAAAAAATGAATTACTGTATAATAAGAAGCCGTAGGTGGTCTTCTCTTTACTATATTGCCTCTTACTACGCCTTCGTACTAAGTAAAAATGTTTTTAAAAAAAAATGAAAACATTAGTTTCTATTTAATGTTTTTAAGTAACCCCTCTGAAAAGCAATCGGTAACACAAAAACTGTTTCGATCTTCTAAGTTATTGAATCAGTTTATAATAAAAATGTTCAAAGAATTGGGTTAAAATTCTTAATTATGTATTGACGTATTGTGTTCCAAACTCGAAGCTATACGGTAATTTAATGCATCAATTATGCATAAGTATTATTAATAAATATAATTAAATTAATAATGCTTAGTAGTAGGTAATATATCAAGTGTTCAAGACTATATTAAACATAAAATGTATATATACCTATTTAATATAATTAATAATATAGTATAATATAGTATAATTAAACAAAATACAACAAATACAAAGACTATAATGATTGTTGCAGGTAGTGTTTTATTTTTGTAAGCAATTAGGTACATATACCTACCTGAAGTAAAGTGAAGTTAATTGAGTCACGAATTATGTTCAGTTATATATTTATGTTTACTTTAATCATTATCTACATATGTATCGTATTATCAAAAATGAAATACAAATCGATCACTTTTTTATCGAAATCGAAAATTCTTTTCCCCAGATATCAGTTGTTTTAATCTGCTATTATATTTTTCGTTAAGGCAACGATTACCTACTAAATCGGATGTATTCACTTATTATGTAAATAAAGTTTATTTCATCATTAAAATGTAGACTCAAACGTCCAAATAAAAATATATACTCAGATACTCATCACAATCAATAAATCGTTTGTAAGAAAATGTTACAGAAAACAAATGCCAACGGTTTTCTACAATAAGTAGTAAGTGCAATATTAACGGTAGTGGTAATGTTCTTCAAGTTACATATAAATATATAATGCATAGTGATTTAACATACAATTTATTGAATTTACTAAACAATGAAATTAAATACATTTTCGTACACTTAAATTTTGTACCGTTATTTGCATTAAATTGGAATATAATAAGATATAATTCTTGGCGATATTTTACTTGGACAAATGTAGGGAGACTAGTGCCTATTTCCGGTGTCGCTTTATCCTATCCAGATTTTTAAAATTGAATTATTATTTTAATTTACTATGCTACATTTATGAATATTAGATTATAATTAAAGTAGTTAGTAATATTCTTTTATCCATGCATTATTAAATATGAGTTCATAACAATACTATACGGTTTTTATTACCACAAATTCGTAATCGTAAACGTTAAAATAATAAATATACATTGTCTATGATAATATTTAGAATGTACCTACCATAAGCAACAATATTAATAAATTAAATTATATCTAATTATAGTATTACAGTTTAGGAAAATAATTTTAAATGTAGTAAGTTAAAATCTCTACGTTGACGGAACGTCCCTCTGACGTTCTTAGCACTCCGTTCTCACGGCTTTTCTATTAAATAAAGTATGTTTTATGTCATATAAAAATAACGTTAAAAAAATGCTTTATTTTCTTTTTTATATAAAGAACAGCAAAAGATGAGAAGTATAAAATTTGGAACGTAAAAACATCGTAAATGGCATCTTTTTTTACCGGTATTGCTAGATTATAGTAAAAATAATAAAAAACGGCTTAGGTGTAAACAGCAAACCATAAAATGTTCACAGCGTAATACTCTATATGACCGAATTCAATTTTCAGTCAAGTTGTTTAGGAATTAATTTACAATAATGATAATATAATAAAATCATTTTTATTACAATCTATTCAAAATATGTTTGCGGTTTAAAAAAATAAAATCAAGCTTATATTATAATTAGATGCGATACGGATGTGAAAATAATAATTTGTATGGATATATATTTTTATCACAATACAAATTATATATACTTATAATCAAGATAATAGTGTATTTATAATTAAAATATGAAAGCAATTATAAAATGTCTTATTTGAGAAGCAATTTGAGAAACAATTTGAAGCAGAGGATCGTTTTATTTAAGCTGTTTAATATTTAAAAAAAAACTAAAGAAAAGATTTTAATATGTTTTTTTTTAATAAATTAACCAAATCTTAATATTAAAAACGATTGATCCCATAAAATTTTTAAAATATCATAGTTTATAGATTTCTAAGGTTGCTGTTTACAGTCATTATCAAAACATGTTAGAAAATAAGTTATTTTGTAAATAATTACAAATGTCAATTCAATTATTAGTTTTATTAAATTCTATATTATTAAAACAAACAAATATTTACAATTTTGTTAAATATTTCAATAGGTAATCGATTACTTATACACACATATTCGATAGGTACATATTTGATACCATGTTCTAGCATGTAAGTATTTCTAAGACGTTATCTTTTTTTTTTTACTAAAACTATATAAATCATCATTCATTTTAGTAATACGTCATCAGAAATAATGTCACAAGCATTTTACGAGTTTAAATTTCTTCTCTAGTATTTATTAACGAACACCTAAAATTATTGCAACTAACACAACCTAACGTATATATATATATAAAAAACTATATAGGTAACCGAAGATAATTTTATACATCATATGACTATATGAGTATTAATGTGTTTATGCTAACAGAGGTTATAACTTATAAGTAAAATAAACTATACTCAAAGTACATTAATTTATACTATGCATTTTGCATTATTTTCTAACATGAATCATAACTAAATTTACACTTAGAATTATTTAAGAATTTCCAAGACACGTATTTTGAAACATTAAGAGCCGAGAAAATTTAGCCAATGCGAATACCACTGTTTTAGTTAGGTGAACACACGTATTTGAATTTAAAGCTCAAATAAAATTTAAAAAAGTCCATTGAAAAGTTAATTTATTTGGGTAAAAACACATACATTAAAAATATTTAAAACATTTATTTGTTTAATAATTTAGGAACTAAAATAAATCGTTATATGCTATTGAGGTATAAAAAAAATAATTGGTATTATATTTAATTTATACCTGTAATTTTCTTATCGTTTTAAGTAGGTTAGAAAAATTTAATTTCGTTAAAAATATTTTATACAAGCAAAATATATTAGTGTATGTATTTAATTATGTATCAAAAGGATAATAGAGTATAATGTATGAGCTTACGCCAACGTAAACATTTTATCACCCCAAAAATATGTCCAATTTTCCAATTTTCCAATTACGTAATTTACGGCCAAAAGTTTGTGGGTAAATAAGAACGTACAGTACACTTGCACCCAAAATACCAATTTTTTTTAAAAAAAAAGCCTCTTGGTGCTTATTTTATTTTATAGCACTTTGAGGGCCATTCAAAAACCTGACATAATATGCAAATACTTCTAAATTATGTACAAATTAATGACCAAGTTTTGTGGCAAGTGTACAAAAATCGCAACAACTATGTGATTAACACGATGCCTTGATGTGAAAAATCCATTTAAAACCTTCTTTGGTCAAAATACATGTCTTTTAAACATTCTTAAACCATTCAAGGAGTACGTTTTTCATAGGTTATTTCAGTAAATAATGCGAAATGCATGGCATCAAATATAAATTGATGTGCGTTGAGTATGGTTTATTTTAGTTATATCCTATAAGCATAAATACTCCTGCATAATATTGGGCCGGAGGTGTAACCTCAATTTAAAATATTTGCACATATTGAACTTTTAATATATTTTTGGTCTACACCCTCGCTAAAATAGAAGGTGTGGTACAATAAACATTTGAAATATATTATGGTGATTCAATAATTATTATATTAAAACAAAAACGTAAATCAAGAAACTAGGGGCGAGGGGATACGATGAAAAAAGCACAAGTTTATCTACCATTTAATATATTATAATATACACTATAATAATAAAATTAATGAACAGTTTGTAAGTGTGATACTTTTGAAAAAAAAATTTGGTATCATTCACGGAATAAAAACCCTCCCACACAAGGAACTTTGAATAATTCAAAATTATCATAATTTATTGGATTGTATTAATTAAATGTAGTTCAGAATATAATAATAATAAAACATACAATATTATATACAAATTATGAATGATAAATACAGAGATAAATTGACAATTGGTCAATTTTTAAATATGATTGTAAGACTGCAGTACTTGTATAATATATCATTAGTGATAATCTCAACCAGACAACCATATTGCAATTTAATAAGGTTCTGAAACTGAAGAAGTAAATAATACTGTAAGTTGATAATTTTTAAAGTATGTATATAACTAATATTTTATGAGCAAGAAATAAAATAAAACAACTTAATTGAAAATTTAAATAAAGGATTGACCACATTCGCAAGACATTCATTAATGTAGGTGGATATATTCAGTATTTTTTTTTATTATTCATTAACAAAGAATAAAATAAGTGAAACATAGTTGTTCTATTATTTCAAATTATGTTTAAATAATAATCATCGTTAAAGTACCTAATCCCAAATTTGTACGAAAAATTATGTTGTAATGATGGGTATTCATTACTTTCTTCATTCTCTAACTTTTTTATATAATTAAAGAACACAAAAAAAATAATTAAAATAATAAGGTAATGTTAAATTATTATTTATTTGTTTATATTATATAAATCACTTACTTAATAATTGTTATTAGTTATAATTATTTTTATTCAATAGACCAACAGCATTATAACACAAACTATACTAAATTACGTATGCATATAAATTGACATTCCGCGTTACATACACCTTTTGGTTCTTTAAATTATTGAAAATGATTTGTTGAAATATGTATGATTAAGAATAACTCTATATAACTCAATTGACAGTATTAATCATGTTTAAAAATTCGAACAATTCAAACATTTTAGTATAACTGTACATTTGGTTTGGTCATCTGATTTAATGCTAGTTGTATTATTGTACACTTATGCTCAGTGGCGGTTCTATCGTATGGACAGGGTGGGCAGCTTCCCATACCAAAATTTCTGGTGCCCCTTATTGGGGAAAGGGGAGGAAATGAGGAATATTATTCACGGTTAAAACCTAATTATAAATCTACTGTTGCCCATACGAAAATGTAGTCCTAGAACCGCGCCTGCTTATGCTATCACCTAGCCAAATTGTTTGAAAATTTAAACTCGACCACTAGGTGAATATAATAATTAATTAAAATATGAAATATGTGTATGTTTATGAATTCATACTTTCAATGTCAGTATTTTAAGTAAACGGTTTACTATGATTTTAACGGTATAGTGAACTTTTATAATATATATGTGTGCGAAATCAACTCTAATAATTAACGATCCAAATCTATGATTTACTAGAAATATTATTTTCACGTCCAAGATCAAATTTTTAAAGCCATATTATGACATTTTTAATGGCAAACATCTGATGAATATTTTCGGAATTCAGTGAAAATCGATACATTTATTGGCATCACAGCAGTCGACTGTGACATTTATTGGGGAATTTGATGACAAATCTTTGGGTATATACACTCTGCCTAAACCTGGACGGCCGGTCACTTTAATTGACAATACGTCTATAGCTATGTTTTGTCGACATTGGAAAATGTAATTAACATAATGAATTCATGTGGGATTATATCGATTTGATCATTGCAAATAATGAGAAACTTCGACCAATCAGTAGTTCACAAAATACATTCTATAACTCCACTATTAAAGACAATTACTAAGCGACAAAGTTATGAATTGTTTAATACAAAATACCTATACATTTCCAAATCACTATTCAATAATCATTGTACACATTATCCCCTAAAACACAATGTAATCTAACTTAAACACAAACCATCAAGGTAATACATTATAAATGGTTGCTTTGATTTATAAAAATATTTATCGGCTTATAACTTATAAGCCTATTACATTTTTATTTTTTAACATGGATATATTATTATTATAGACCTACTATTGTAGTTCGGATGAGGTATTATGTCTATAGCTACTAACACAATAAGTATGAATAACTGGGTAAAAGTTTTTAAATTAAATTGTGTCTTGGATTATAGAATTAATTAACGACGAAGGGCTCTAAATGAAAACTTCTTAAATAATAATATGCATGTCCTGGTTGCGTAGTACAGTATCGTAAGGTTTCGTATTAATTATAAACGGCGTTAATCATCTGCAAAATAATGCACTCTTTACTTTTCATTGTGGAACAAGATGTTTTTCAATCGTGTGTTCGTAAAAATCATTTCAAATAATATACTGTGCATCGGATATTATGTTTAATTTTTATATAATTCCATGTTCGAAAATCGAGGAACTCGCATTGCTGTACAGTTGTTGGTGTCAAGTGTACCTCGTCCTCGAGTATTGATAACTGTCATGATTCGTGATTATGTTCAATTTAAAATCATTGATAAATCATTGCATACGAAAAACGATTCTGCCAGCCTGTACTGAGTATATTTTATTATATATTTAAAATGCTCTTAATAATTTATTTTATTTAATGCCTTTTCTAATTGGGTAGCTTAAAATAAGTCAAAATACTTTGAAAATCGCATTGTGTAAATAAAACGATAATCTCATTAATTGTGGAATGTTTTAAGTTTCTACGATCACAATTTTTTGAATAACAACAACATCATAAAAATCGTTTGAAGAAAAAATCATTATTTTACGTGTAAATAACGCTTGTAAAAAAATGTTTAACTATATCTTCGCAGTTATTATTTTTGAAGTACAACAGAAAAACAAAATTGAATTAGTCAAAATATGGGTTTGCTTCAAAATTTCCATTTTTCTTAATTTTTTTTCTCGATTATTTTGAAAAGTACTGGGAATTATTTATTTTCGACTCACTTAAAATATGAAATATATCCGATTTTCTACCAAAAACCACTCTCAACGTTGAAGATGCTGACAATAAAAAAAAACACACATCATTGTAAAATAAATATCACGTAACTTGGAATCTAAAATAAACATGTGGTAGGTACCTAAATATTTTTATTTATGAATATAGTTTACATACGCTAAAGTTATTTAGATACACGTAAAATAATCTAAAATATTATGCAAGAAATGTTCAAAACTAAAGTCCACGATATTGTAGTGAACCGTGTTTATATAACCATATCGTATACTTTGAAACAATTTAAACCTCATCTATTTAAAAACTAACCGTGCAGAAAATTAATAGATAAGAGTTTAGTTTTAAAAAAATAACGATAAATAATGATGATATATGAATAATTTAATACAACACTTTTGACGATTATGATGTATATTTTAATCATGTTGGAATCAAATTGATGAGCTCCTATAAATTAATGTAATTTAATGTTTACATTCAAAATGTACATAATATGTTCTGTGCAATTCGGTTTACACGCAGAACATACAATTTTTTCAATTAAAAACAACTTACACTATTAAGAACTTATACGCTTTGAAAATATAGTTTGGTATTGTATCAGCTGCACATCACTAATTTAATTAGATTCATCAATGATCAATTTATATAGTATATTCGCGAACACAGATTCGTACAAACGATTATCTGTTCAAAAGTCATGTAAATAGTAATTGCTATTCGTCCATGGTAATCAGAAATACTGGTAAATTATATCCATTTAACTGTTCACTAACTGTTTGCCAAATGGGAAGACCCAACACACGCATGTTGAATTTTAATTTAACCACTGAGGATTGAATAACTTACATGTAACAGAGTGCAAAAACACTTTGAGCAAATAAGAATTGGAGCATAATATTATTCGTTGACTTATTATACTTGTTAAATTATATTTGTTAGAAAAAACCATACAGTTGTTTTAGAAATTTCAACCAGATCTGCCCTGTGGTTTGGGCTCAACGTTTTGATCCCTCAGGAGGACAAATTCCTTTATATACCTATATAGATAAGTAATTAATATTATTATTTTATTTTCAAATAGTAATTTAATATGATAACATATAATAATTTATACAACGCGATTGATCAACTTGCCATTTATAATTCACTAATTTGTTCACAGTTTTTCTGAAACTTGGCATTCTAGAGTCTAGACACATTACGTTTTTATATTTTTTTTTTAGCCAAGCTACATTAATTCTATACATTTGATGTAAATAAAGGTATTGAATTTCATTGATTAATTGGGTACCTATATTAATATATACCAAAGTCTATTTGGTTTTTTAAATATATGCACAGAAAATCAACATTTTAATGATATGAACAAATACAGTATCTTATTTATTTTAATTTTAATTAACTTGAAACCACTTAAAACTTTAAAAAGACAATTTAAAAATATATTAAGCATCACAGAAATAACTTGGCATAGTTAATTAAGTTAATTAGTTAATTCTAAATAAACATTTGCGTATTATTATTGATTTTAATTTAGCTATTGTTTTTTTTAACGGATTAACAGTTTTCTTTTTTTGGCAGTTATGAATGACTTTTTTAACCTTGATAAATCGCTAACGGCAAACTTAAAGTATAAAGAATAACATTTCGGAGAAAACAAAACATCATCATTATTTTAAAAAGTTTTGAATATACCAATAAACTATTAAGAATATGTGAAAATGCCAAAAAATCCGATTAAAAACAAAAAGGTACCTATCACAAGGGATTTGTAATAAACAAACAACCAGCTATTTTTTAGTGGATAAGAAATGAATGAGATCAATTACCTAACTTTTAAATTCAACGTTTTTTATACATTAATATTATATTATTATTATTATTATTATTATTATCAATATATAATGATAATGATCGTAGTTTAGAATTGTATATGTATTTAAAATTGTATTATTACCACTTATACCTTTCATCAAAAAAATGGTTAGGAATAGGAAAGTAAAATAAGTAAAAATAATAATTAATCATCTACAAAAGAGTTTCTAGAAATTTTATGAGAACTTTTAATGATTATAAAATATTTTTAAAACAAATATTAGAGTATTACAATTAGATCTTTAAATCATTAACAAATATAGATAATTGTTTATAACAGCCTGCCTATATTTGAATTTAAACCAAGTTGTTTTAATACAATTTGTCCGTTCAAGTTTGTAAGGTAAAAAAAACATTTCTAAAAATAACCATTTTGTTAAAATGCAATTAAAAAATTTAAATTGGTTATTTAATATTGAACCTAGAGACACGGCAAGTGAAATAGGAAACTTTTAATCAAACGAAAACATTTCACTGTCGTTCAAAATATTAGTATTACACGTTGAAATGCATAATAAGAAGAAAATAATGCATTTTTTAACTTTGGTTTGAAAGATACTGAACTTTTATAAAAACCATTATATTGGTGATATGGAAAAAAAGTTGATTTATGTGTGCAATATAAATACTACTCTTTGGATGTGAAAAAAAAAAGTTTACGTGAAAATATTCCTCGACAAGACTATGAAAATGCATAATTAATTATAATACCTATCGTTGGTACCAGTATGAGTGAATAAGAAAAGATACTGTTAACGATAAAAAGTCTTACATAAAAGGTATGGCTGCAGTAGCCTGTAACCATTTTTTTCCCTTTTGGCAATAAAAAAAATAATAAATGGGGTTGGTGTAAAAATAAAAGTTGGTATTTTCGCAAGGTAAACAATATCTAGTAAGAGGAAAACTTTATCAGTATTGTTTTTCTTTTCCTACGTCAAAATTCAAAAGGCGTAAAAATGTTTTAGACAACTCAAAGATCATTTTATCATTCATGGACAATTAAGTTTCAGCTTTGGTTTGAAATATAATTAAACAAATAAAGGATTAAAGTTTTACGAGATTTTTCTTTCGTAAAAAAACAAATAATTCAAATAGCATCCAGGAGATTCTTTAACGACACACGTATTTTACTGGTACCAACTATACCAGGATACCCCGATCGATAAATTAATTTACACTACATACCTACCAAACATTGGCTTACCACCTAATGAGTTTTGTACGACTGTAAAAACATTCTTGCTATAAGTAATTTGTTGTTTAAAAAAATTCAAATATTTTAGAACGATGAAAAAAGTATTTTTAATTTGATGTACCTACCGATAAAATAAACGCATACAGACATAACATTACACCAAATTCGGGATATTTGGCACTCTGAACTTTCACTATTTAACCACGGCACAGTCAGTGTTGTGTTTCAATTTTAGGTATTAAAACAAGGATAAATCATTGCATTTGACAACGCAAAAAACAATTTAGAACAAAGTTCAGTTTACTACTCGGCACGTGGAGTGTACGTGTCTCTTTAAATGTTCAAGTTGTGTTCTAAAAAATGTTGTTAAATTTTCGAACACTAGAGTGCTAGAGAATCAGAACAAATGTTACAATATAGCATAAGATTGTAAATAATCCAAATATATGATAGCTATACACTTCATCTTCACATTAAATCTGGTGTATAGCACCTACTCAAATGACTATAAAAAGCCATACGAAAGTTGGAACTTTTGAAGCAATTCACTGATCCGTCAAAAAACAATGTACATCCAATTATTTTCTCATAGTTCATAACAGTGGTAATACGTATAATAATATCTCGTTGTTAAGTTTATTAAAATATTTCATGTATTTATATTAAAAAACCTCGTTATAAAATGATTTTGTCAAATTAAAATTTTAATATATAAGATTGAGGGAAATAATTACATAAAATAATATCACAGTAAAACTTAACATTTTATATTCATGTTGTTATTAATTATATATTTCATCATAACTGATTTATAATTTTAAAACTAAAGATTTATTAAACACTCAAAGTTCACATGTTTCACAATCAAGTACTCAATTTAATATTCTAAATAACTATAAACGTCGTGTATGTATATACTATATTTTGTTTAACGAAAGTAAAATTATTTAATTACTAAACACATTAAACTTATTTTGACGTTTAATAGTGGTAAAAATCGTTATTTCATAATTAATGTACTTTTGCAATATATTTTTGTCTAAATAATTATCATTATAATTTTTATGCATATTTTTATTAGTTTATAAAAAGTAAGAAACTTTTTTTAAAATAAACTGTGTATCGACATAACGCCATTCATCAATATAATTTAATCAATACAACGTTATAGGCTTAAGAAAAGGTAACAAAACTAAATACAAACCAAAACTAGAGTTAACAATAGTTAACTCACTGGCCTATATATATTTCTTCACAGTTTTATAAAATAATAATGATTGAAGTCATATGCGTTCAAAACCGGTTAAAATAATTCACCAATATTTCATTATTGGAACTGATGAGGTTAAAATATAGTCACAAAAAATTGTATTGTTGCTTCCATGTGTATAATGTAGGTTTAATATAATACTAAAGTTAGTTTTTGTCAAATATGAACAAATAACTTTTTATTATCAGCATATTTTTTTTATTCATTTCTCCACACTAAAATATTATTGAAAATCAATTTTGTCAATGTAAGTATCTGACATTTTGCGTCCCAATGATAATATTATATAATTGAGCTAGTAGTGTTTAAAAATCTTATCTCTTTCGACTCGATCGAAATTATGTTATCGAACATATTCTATGGTTTTATCTACCCTCTAAGTTCCTAAATGCTACGCTCTACACTCAGTCATCAAAACGTTCAAAAGAAGACGAAATACAAGTTCTTTTTTTCTTTTTTTAACTGAATTTGTGTTTCTGCAATCTGTTACAATATAATGAGAGAGTGAGTGTGGTAGTGAAGAAATAAAGACTTATGTTTCGCGGAATGAAAAATTCTCCCACTGGGGAACTTCAAGAAACACAAATATGACATTCGTCTTTGTAGAATTTCCTTTATAAAAAAACGTATTTCAAAAAACTCATATACAAAAATGCTACTGTACTCGTATTTAAAATAATAAAAATATATTATATTATATGTATACCAAAATATGATGTCTGACATACTCTTTCACAATGCGTGGGTTTCAGAAGTGTATATTATATACACAAAAGGAGAAAAAAACTATTCGTCAAATATTGCATGATACTTGAAAATTTTATTTTGGTTGCGCCTACATATAAATACCGCACGTGATCAAATAAACATACAAGTGTTGTGAAAAGTATAAACGATTCGAAAGGGCACAGTTTAATGGTAGTATTAATAACATCGAACATGTTTTATCTCGATTGCTTGTGATTTATATATCAAATAATAGTAATTCGATAAGAATTAATAATAATAAGTACATAAGAAGGAATCAATTTGTTTTAAGCGTTTACTAATAATATATTATAGGTACAAGTTTAAAATATGAGTAAGCTTTATTACTATTATTAATAGGTAAATATGTTAAGCATCTCGAATACATATTATTTTTATGTTAGTGCTATACGGGTAGTATGGATCTATAAACTAATAACTTAGTTTATAGGTCTATGTAGAGTGTATACAGACGATTGAGGCCTTTTGTATCAAACTTATCCATCTATTCCGGTCAATTGAATTATCAATTTGTATTGACTCACCCTACTCACCTTACTTTACCCTATCTAACCAATTTTGATTTCGTCTTCCAAAAAAATTATAATTATTTGACTCGTTTTATGCACCTAGTTAAACCTAACCTAGTTTAGTTTTATATTTTATTTTAAAAAAAAAATTTTAAATTACATATATATTACAGTTATAATAAATATTATATTTTTAGCCCCATATCAGGTTACTTTTTAAAAATATTTCATTTGAGGACCAATAGCTGGATAATAAAATGTAAACAACTGTTGTATATGAAGCAGGTAGATAAAATTTGGCCCAATTACCGACCGTCCTATAATTGTGACCGGCAAAGGTATAATTTGGTGGGATGTGAATTCGGCAAATAGAAAGACAAAAGCACCCGAATATCAGATACAGCAGAGCGAGTTCCTGGATTTTTTATTTTTATTTGAAACAATGACGACTTATGTATATGTATATAATATTTAACAACAAATAAATAAGGACATATTTTTATATTATACATTTGAGATTAATATTTGGCACGAATAACAATAATACAATCGTGAAGAATTTACCCGTTGATATTATGATTTAACAACGACGAAAAGAGCAAACCTGTTGGTAAAATAGTGTCGCAGCGTAAAGATATTAAGTGGTTTCATAATATTTTTGTTACAATATCATATGTTCTATATGTTATACACAAACTATACTTCGTTATATTCTAAATATAATAATATGCTTGATATGTATAGTATTATGCTAGATCTCCAGCGTTATTATCTTATTATTGTGGATGACGACAGTGGTATAATTGGGTGCGATGCGAATTGGGTGAATGGAATGACAATAGCACCCGAGTAGAGGACGCGTTTTAAATTGTAGATAACCGTGTTGTACTACCTAACATGATAGTATTATATTTTAATATCGTAATTCGATTGAGATACGCGTAGATGTAACAAAAATTGTATACCTATAACGAAAATAGTGAAATGACCATATACACATAAAACCTGTGTATATTTTATGATATGAACTTACGGAAATATATACCTGTGTAACACACTAAATTACGGATTATCGTAAAATTCGGAAACAGTGAAAAATGATGATCGCCTTATATTCCACGATTCGGATAGATTTTACGCGCATATTGTCTACTCGCACAAATAACGATATTTTCTCAGTTTCTATTACCTACAACCACTATAATGTAATTTCACGAAATTAACATTGTTCGGTAGATAACGATATGTAGTACTTACTGTGCATTACGATATCGATAAAGTCCAATAACAACACATTATATTATTTCGATTTCAATTTTTCGTTGCGTATATAGTTGAACAAAAATTGATAATAGCACACACATCCACCCGCGAGATAGCGCTACATAACGTGATGGATGATTGGTTATTTATATTACATTTTAGAATGGTTGGATTAGACTTTTTATGTGATTTTAACTCAGCTACGTTGAATTAGCTATAGTTACTGGGAAAAGCGTATAAATACAATTTTCTAAAATATAAGAAATTTAAATCATAAGAGATAAATTTTCGGATTCAGATATTATTAAAAGTTGCTTAGAAAATCTCGATAAAATACATAACGCCCGGGGCTTAAATTATAAAACTAATGTTTATTTATCAACTTTCAATAAACAGAACTCGACTCCTTTGATATTCAATACCAAACCTATCAGATCTGACTTCAATAGTATCCACATCAATTTAATTGAAAATTTCAACGTCAGGCACCCCCGTTGAATCCAATTAGTATATTGTCATAAGATAGTTTTTATTATATGTATACATACTACATAGTATCCATAATCAAACATATTTCAATACAAAAATAGTTACTTTTTCACCGTTTTTGGTCGTACTTATACTTAGGTACTGCAATAATTTAATATACGATAAATTTTAGATAGATTTGAGTTACATAAAATCTGTTACATTAAAACAAAATATGTTTATGGAAAAAAAAATACATAACTTATTATAGTACTTTAATTGAATATTTTTATGACAAAATCATTATGATTGCATTTTCATTTCAATCATATTTCAATATAATAATTTAACTCGTTTTTTTCATTTTTAATACTGAAAATACTATTTAAAACGTATAAAAGTTTTTGACTTTTTCGAGTGTCTAAATATGTCAATGTAAAGGTATTGAATTTATTGAATTGCTTTATATGGTACAGAATTCATATGTTATTGTATTTTATAATACGGTGGTGATTTACATCATGTGCGCAATTATTATCGTCAGTTTGATTAATAAGTATCAATCGGTGATAAAAAAATAATATTATGTGTATATTTTTCACACGTCAGCTGTAATTTATTGACGTTCAATATTGCAATTACTAGTTTGAATTAAAACGTTTCAATTAAATGTTGTTCACGTGCTATTCTTGTAAGTACCTATTTTTTTTTTTTATTGCATGAATTAAAAAAAGTCTCGAAGCATATCAAATTTGACAGGTGTATTGATTCGACAGCTATTTCAATACACAGTTTCGTAAAACTCATTTCCACAAGTTTTCTTTTGTCCATTTTTCAATTTGGTAATTTGATTCCGATAAAAGCAGTCATTATACATATTATATAATTTGATCACACATCAATCCATACAAACAAAGTAGTACCATATTAATACATTTCACAGCTTCCAGTGGCCATATGGAATATTATTAGTGATAACTAGTTATTACCAATATTAACCAATAGGAAGTCTCTTTAATAATGCTCAATGACGTAGTTTATCCGATTAAAATAATGATTGCACAACATTTAACGATTGAGTTAATACATTATATTATAGATAATATAAGAATGGATAGGACATACCTATACCAATTCCATATTATGGGGCCGTGTGATTTTTTGGGGAAGAGAAAACGTTAAGAGAGAAAGACGATATGGGGCTTTTTAAGGTTATGTGCAAAACTATTTTATTAAATAATAATTATAACATGATAGTCAGTTTGTATTTTGATTGTTGTACCACGTGTGCCTGGAAAATTACTCTAAACTTTGTTAGAATATAGAATAATATTGTTAAATATCACTAATTAATCAATATAATGTTATTAGTTATTACAGAATAAAATTATGTTATTTAATATTTATTATTATTTATCAATTATCATATCAATATTTGCCCCATATAACCTTAAAAATAGTATCACTAAAGTTTCATGTGATAAGTTCTTATGTCCAATCCATTCTTATATTATCTATGATATATATAGGTAATAGGTTTTATTATTTTATTCACATGAAAAAAATTATTTTACCAACATTTTAAGACATAAAGTATTTTATTCAAGTTTCATTTTTTTCATAACTTCTACATTTTATCCAATATGTTGTTAGAATATTAATTTCTATTTTCATTTATTCAACAACAAATATAACTTGTGTGAAGTTAGCTTAAAAAAATTATCCAATTAACTTGAAATAAACTGTTGGTCGTTTTTCTTGTGTCTATTGTGTATATTTGAATCAAGTGCCTTATTTTTCAAAAATTAGTGAATTTGTCCTTTTTTTTCCCACATCCAAAAAAAATTAAAATACCAAAACAATTTGTATCCCGTTTCTCTAATTAATTTTAAATTTGTGATGAGTTTTTAAAATGTATTACCTACTTAGGCTTTTTAATCCGGTACCTAGGAATCGAATAAAAAAAAATCAAGGCTTGCCCACCAGAATTAAGTGTTTCATAATTAAAGATTTATATTCATCCATTAAAATCTATAAAAAGGCGACTAAACTATTTTAAACCACTGTGTTAATGTCTAAAAATTAACATTTCTGAAAAAGAAAAACATTTATAGGTAGATATAAAATCTGCAATATGTCTATAGAATAATAAAATAGAATAATAGAATATCAAACGTATCAAATATATTTACAAACAATATAAGTTATGACTACTAATTAATACATCAAAACAATATTTACACAGAACATTTATAAATGCACATTGAAGTTTATGATAATGAACGTATGATTATATAGTAATTTTATAGATTTAAATCGGAATTAATCCCCTCGGAGTTTAATAGTTAATAAATCTTATAATAATTGTTTGTAATATTACCTACTATAATGTAAAACAAATGTAAATTAAAAATTAAAATATATTTTATAATATAATAACCAACGAATATTGTAAATAAAAACTTGGTTGACAAAATAATGAACATTTGTAAAATATTGTTTAAAAGTAAATTCAAGGGTAAATATACCACCAAAATGTTGGTAAATGATCCGATAAAAAGGACTGAACGACTATGTTATAAATTATAAGTTGGTCATCTGTTTAACGTTAATATCGATGCTAAAAAAGGAAGAAGCCATTTCATATTGTTTATTTTTAATACACTAAAAAATACCCCCAAAATAATGTAAAATAAAACTTAAATATATTAAAAGTATCATAATACTTTTATAATCAACAATAGCTTGGTAATTTGAGATAAAAGTTAAAGATTTTTTTTACGATATAGATACAATTTAATGATAGTTGTCTATATTTAATACAAAATTAACTTTAATATGATAATGAACCTGATAATTTTTTTTTCTTACATAGATAATTTTTAGTTTTGTCATTGCAAAACAACATTTTTGAATGAAGATTTTTCAAATTACAGCATAATATACAATATTACACAAGACACAGGCAGAAAGCAGAATTATTTTACTGAGTATTTCACGAAAACCGAATTGCGAACGAGTAGTTAACATTAGTTGCATTCTCTCCTTTACTACCCGAGGGTCGAGTTCCGTTTTAATACTGCACCGTATTAATACAAAATGCTATTTCAAACGTATCTTGTTGAAAAATTACTATAGATTTCTCATAAGAATAAACTATCATTGTGTGTTATTCTGGGAGAAAATGTCACTAGCAGGAAATTGCATACCCGTCTACACCTATTCCGGTAATGCACGTGATTTTGACGTTAACATATAAGGACCCACGTCCATTTCACATGGCCAACAGGGCTACAACACGAACACGTTTACGCACATAATAATATAGTAATATGTCACGTAACCTTTGGCCATGTATACATATTACCTATTTACCACTGTGCACGAATATTTGTTGCCATGTCGTCGATAATTTATACTCGTGAGCATGTAAGGTATCTATTATAATATTATACTCGTTTATTTTACGCGTCTGGATCTATTGTTATTATTATTATTATTATTATTTTTTTCGGTCGGTATTCAGTGGCCTCGTTTCAAAGCACGTGGGACAAAATGATAGCCGTAAAAAAATAATCCAATTACTCCTAATTTTTTGCCTCTGTTCTAAGGGGTTAAACTACTCCTCCTACGCTTCCTAAAAATATATGACTATTGTATAAAAATAATAACATAATACAATATTCAAATACTCGATAAATCGGTAACTACTATTAAAATTTAAAAATTATAGGAACATATAATAGCAATGGATAATTTATGGGTAGTTGAGGTAATAAATCCCTATATTATTCATAATAATACAAATCACAACAACAATTATAGATAATGTACAACTAAGTATTTTATTATATTAATAAATCGTGGCCTAAGTCTGAGGTCAACCATCAACCATGTCGCCAGTTACCGGATGGGTGATCACTAGAGTTTTTAGCGACAATCTTCGCCACACTTACAATTGTTCCGAATCAATCGTAACCCCCTACAGCAAAAACAGGTTAATACCCATGCAGTTGATGCCATACAATTAAAAAATAAATAAATAAATAAACATAAAACAACAATAATGTTCTTTTTTTCTTTTTTTTACATGTATGTTAATCAAACCCCGATAGTTATTTTTAACCGATCTCACTGACAAACTTCCATCGCTGGGGGCCGATTCAAAAATAATACGTGTCGAATTTCCCTCTTCCCCTCTACAAATAACAGAACTTTTAGAATTGTACTTAACTTGGGCGTCGTGGTTGCGCGAAAACCAACTCGCATAATATAATATGGACACGCGTGTACAATAATAATATGTAATAATATTACGCTGTGGTATATAATAATATGCGTAATGTGTTCTATCTACCCGTTTCCCGAAATAATGAGAGACAGCAGCGGCAGAGGACGTAATGATGCGATCGTCATAGTGAGGGAGAGGTGTGCGACGTTGAGAAAGGTCTGCGGCTATATTTCCCAGAGGAAATCGTCGGCTCATAAGTTTTGTGTACAAAGTAGAAAAAACGCGCATATGAAATCATCATATAGCGTCGCATATGAAACAGACCGGAAATCAAAATATAGTAGATTATGATACTCTCGGACAGCTCGTAACACCACGGCTGTCGTTGTTGATCTCGTACACCCAGTCATATGGTGCATCCCACCCACTTGTAGATCACAAGATCCAGTCGAATATAATTTTTCGAATGTAAACGTGTATAATATTTTAAACATTTATACCGCACGTCATTTCCAAAAAAAAAACTGTGCTGTAAGTTTGGTCGCACTGTAGTTGTCAAGTGTCAAATTTTCAGATATCGTGACTTGCTGGTATTTTTTTTTTATATTATATAATATTATATAAACATACTTTCTATACATTTTACTTTACTCATATTTTTAAATCGACAACATTGTTCAACACCGCACACGATTGATAACTTATGTTAATTTACTTAATAATGTACATGAATATAATGTATTAAACATCTTTTATGAATTAAGTTATTAACAATAGTAATGAAAATTCAGATTTATTAAACTCATTCAACAAATGTAAAGTACCTATATCAATAATAAATTGAAAATACCATAACACTCTACCTATTTAAAAAATAAAAATATATTCTAAGCCACGGTTATATTCTACAAATTCAAAAAAAAAGTAAAACATCCTTTTAAAAACAATAACTATTATATAATAGTATCATTATCAACCTCATGGTTTGTATAATATTAATAGTTAGACCGTTGATTTAATTTTATCAATGTTTAATATACATATTATTATGATATATTGTATGTAAGTATAATATTTACTCAAAAGTAACTTACTATCGACCAAATGTCGTTATATATTTATATTAATAACCTATTCACAGTATAATATATTCTTTCTTAATATGTATTTTATAAAGACGACGCTACACGGACATTTGTTGTCTCCGTCTTACAAGTACGTAACATACCAAATTTTACACACAGATCACGTTTAGCTCCGTTAATTTAAAAATTAGAGTGAATAGACTTCTGATAAAAGTTAAAGGTAAGATTTAGGACATCTCATAGGCTTTTTATTATATTTTATTTTAAAGCGAATTATGATTATTTTAAAACTGAAAATTGTTTGTACATCTTAAAATACTGATCACTCACTTTAAAATTTAAATATAGCAAGACGCTTATAAAATTCCCTAGATAATAGTCTTACCTTTAAATTTTACAAGATGTCAATTCACTCTAATTTTAAAATTTACGGAGCAAAACGTGATTTACTGAGCGTAAAATTTGCTATGTTGCGCACTTGTAAGACGGAGACAACAAATGTCTGTCTAGCGTCCTCTTAATATGAAAAATATTAAAACCATAAATTGGTATACGTCTTATTATTTCGAAACATATAATAATAATTCGAAAAATAAAATAGAATAATAAATTTAAAAACAGTAAAAGTACCTAACAACAGTGTCATATCTAGTAATAGTATGATTGTATATCACTTATTTTTGAAATTTTTATTTTAAAACAATTTTCTAATTTATTGCAATAGTTGTTGGTTAGGTAACTAAACGTAATCTCTCAAATAAATCTTTTGACCCTAATCGTTTTTATTTAGCTTTAAAAAACACGATTTCTAATTTAAAAGTTAATTATTTTCATGAAAATTTGAATAATCAAATTTGAATATCTGAGATTTATTTCGTAATAATACATTAAATTGTTTACTTCTCTCAGTTAAGTACCTATACTTATGATGTATATAATACGAGCACCATACTTAATTTATATTTGTATGTAGGGAATAATATAAATAACATCATAATAATGATGGTATTTAAACAAAACCAAATTAAAAGTAAACATAGACATAACCAAATTTACCTATGCAACTAAAACGAATTTGTGCTGTATATACATATTATTCAAGTATTATATTCATATTTATTTTATTTGTAGTTTTGTAGGTACATCTCATAGTACCAACATTGTAATAAAACCAAAAATAAAATCGTGAATATTTAAAAAAAAACATATCGATATAACATATGGGGGACCATCCGAGTTCGAAATGCGCAAAAACCTTGCCACACATGTTCGTGTTTACAACTGTACCTTCCAACCCTAAAAGCTAATGAACACAGTTGTAGAAGCATTAATCCAGCACCACTTTATAATATGTGAATTTTGGATGATGCTTTTTTAGTGCATACTTACATGGCGGCACGAAGGTATCATGAAAATTGCAAGCCTCAAGCCAACATTATTTAGGCTCTACGTTGGTCAGCGAGTCAGTCAGGACACGTTCGATTGTAATATATGTATCCATATTATGTTTATGTATGCCTAGGTATACATAGTTAGACATTCATGACATTTAAATACCAATAAGTATAATTATTGTTGGGTGTTTTTCCATTTTCATTAATTGTATGAATACAAGTATATACTTTTAATAAATATTTGCGTATACGTTCTTCAAACCAAATTACAACTTATTGCAGATATTTCGTATAGACCACGATTGGTATTTATTTATATACAATATACACGTATGGAAATAATACTAATTCCAAAGTAAAAATTTAATATCAATGAGTTTTGAATAAAGAATATATCTATAAAATGCCTATATTTTTTTACAACACTCTAGTACTTATAATACATAAATCAAAATAAACACAATTATATATAACGGAAACAGGAACAATTTAGTGTTATTTGACCACTAATGAATTAAAACAACTGAAAACATTGACAAACTATCAATTTCGTCTAATGCGAATCTCTTATACCAAATAAAATATACATAAATTAATATAATAGATCATTCACAACAAATATACGACATTATACGTCTTATTTCACAACAGTCTTGAGCCTAGAGAAACACTGCACCCATATCGTAGCTCTTCGTCTACAGAACTGACTAATAACAATGATCCGTATCGACCAATTAATTTCCAGCCCTAAATTCCAAATAACCTCTGAGACTACTCGAATCACTTGATTGAACAATTTATTATTCTTCACATTCAGGAGATTTATTCTCGAGTTAAGAAGAATAATAATTCTGATTAATTTGAGAGTAAATCTACTGAAATTGAAGAATTGTTCAATAAAATAATATTACAATACTCTAGACATGTTTCATCCCCAATGAATTCCATACATTTTAAATATTCAAGCTAAAATCACAGGAGTTGGGGAACGAAATTTGAAAAAGTAGCCTTATCGATTTCAAGTAGACATAATAATAAATCCAAATCAGTTTTCAAAAGTGTAATCGTATTACTAAAAATAATCCACTTGACAAAGTTTCATCACCCATCTTAATAATAATCTAATAATCTTTTAGTTTGGTTTGCTGTCAAAAAGAATATATCAAAGATTTTTCGTCATAGCAATCTAATTACAACGCATTTCATTTCCCATACTCCATTAAGTTTTGAAATTATAAAAATATACAGACGAAAAATTACAAGGTTATAACTTATACCTTTATGGCTTTATGTGTACCTACGTTCTCTATAGTTATGCAAGCTTATCTGTAACATTCAGTTCTCTAAAGGTAAGTGAGTAAAGATAAGTCTAAAACAATTTCCTGGTACTTAGACTTGAATCTATGTTGCACTTTTGCGCCATCAAATACCATCTCTAATTCTTCACTTGCTAGATTATTGAGGAGGAATGCACACACCTAAGTTTTGGCTACCTATTAATAAGAATTTCCGACGGTCGTCGTGATTTCTATGACATTCCGCAATCCCTCGATACAGTCAATCGGTCGAAAAGTTGGTTTATTGTTCACGGAATATATTAATATTGTTGTAAACCGTTCCTCCCCCCCTACAAACCAAAAAACAGTTAATGGCCATAAAGACCGGGCTTAAGCTCAATAAAAATAAAAAAATAAATATTATTGTAATATATTTTACAGAACATACGTGTCCCAAATGGGACGCTATACAGTCTATGATTATATCGTATGAACGTACAATTTTATATTATTAAAATATTATTCATTATGTTTACCATCCATAGAAGAAGAGCATGGGACTGTGCGACTATAATTATTATTGTATAGAGATGGTTGGGTAAATTTAACGAAATTCTCCCGATAGGAATGTGCACTATAAAATAATAATATATTATAATGTGCACATATTGCGCGGTGCTGTGGATACCGGCCATTAGACGATTAGAATATCTGTCTGCGCGGCGATAGGCCCGAAATGAATTATTGGTCCCCAGCCGAATATGTTATCAGTGCCGCATATTTAGAATTGTGTTGCCCTCGGTAAGTACACGATATATTTTATTTACTGCAGCTGCCTCGTAACTAATAGCCATGAAAATAAAATAGTAATAACTTTTGGACGATTTTTATTGTCGACCTCTTCCAGTTATACTTATTTGTATAGTCTAGGTATACGCCGTCGATGGCTTACATAATGTTATAATAGTACATCACCGTCGTTCGGAGACGTCAATATTGAAGTAAGTCTCATTGTTGTTAGAACGCTTATAATAATATTAATAAAATAAAATGTTGTCTCAACAATAGTTTTAAAGTATTGATGCAAGACTTACAAATATATACCAAACCTATATTCATAAGACCATAAACATAATATAGCGAACCTAATACTTTAATTGGCTGATTTAAAAAGTAACCACGAACAGAGGAGATTTTTAATGATAAATTAATAACTATAACTTACTATTTGTAGTTGATATCTGAATAAATATTGCTTGCGTCGACAATTTACTTCGAGTCGTCTTGTTCGAGTAAACAACGCGTCGGCTGACGATATTATTTTGATTCGCTGCAGCCGTTAACTATTATGTACCTACTACGTGGTTTGTGGTACTATTCTGTCGTTTGTGGCGTGCAAAATATTGTTTGTATGGATTATTAAACGCGCATTGTCACGTTTAACATTGCGTACAGGTACTTACACGTCGACATATAGTAATTAGTAGTATATAATATATTATATTATATATAATACTTATCCGATCTTTTGATATTATTATATTAAATTCGACAAAAACAAACAACATCCAAACGTTTGGATTTTAACGATTACTCAAACAGTGAAGCCACGACGTATTTTAACATACCTACTATAATATTGTTTCATGTATTATTATAATTGGCAATGCTGTAAGAACGTAGTGTGCGTTATCATCTCAGTAAACACAATATTTATACCGTATACTGCTTATTATTGCAGGTCGTATAAAATTGAATGTTTATACTGTTATTGACTTGTATAATATTTTATAACAAGTCCGTTAACTCAAATTCTCTGACGTCTACTAACTCCTCGTTGATTATATACTCTTATTTGTCATTCCGACACGAATGCTTATATTATAGCTGTGTAAGTATAATTTTTTTTTCATTCACTCATAATGCACTCTTTTAATTTACAACCCGATATAATACCCCTCTCCTCCCGAAAACCCACCGTATATTCAATATACAATATCATATATCGCATGCCTTTAGATGGGTTTTACTTTACTTAACTTCGTGCAGTGATACCGTATTAGCTCAATTACCGATAAACTAAATTTCCTACATTATCTGTCTTTTATTTGTTCGATAAATTCTGATACGTGCATTATGAATGTATCTCATAAATTATTTCAATGGCTGCTATCGAGTCTTGCATTTCAATGCATGAAGTTCTGAATGTGCAGGTGCTTATACATTATTTGACCTAAATGTCGAATGAAGATTTTGATTTCCCTCGCTGCAATCAGTATTACTGAAAAATTGTTATTGAATACGTATATTATTGTTATGCTAGCATTTTGCGAGGCTGCTTTAAGTACGAAAATATATTCGCTATTTCCAGGTTGAACGCATTTCTTGGGTATTAAATATTAAAAACAAAAAATCGATTTCATAATATAATCTACAGTCTATAATAGTAGTATAATAATCATTATTATATTAGATTTTTTTGAATGAACTGTAGCTAAATTATCCACATAAATTATTACCATTCAGGGAACTTAGAGATGTAAATATATACACGTACCTAATGCGTATTCGTTGTTCAATTTACTCACATCTATATAAAGTAATTTCGTTAAACCTGTAACAGTATTGATAGGTAACACAGAAAAAACTAAAAAGTGAAGAAATCATCAGTGTTAGTTTATTAATATAGGCACCAATACTGAAAATACAGATCTCAAAAATGTTAGTAAATTGTGGAGAAATATATGCAGAGGTAGTCTAGACAAAATATCTTCACGTATTTCGTGGTCAACCCATCCCGATAACTTTATACTTAGGTTAAAAAATATCGTGTATTGTAACCATAACGCGTAGGGTACTTGGTACCTACATAAGACACAGAATACTATATTAATTATGATTTGAAAACTTCTACAAGAGTAATATATTATGACGTTTGATTGTTATAAATAAACCACATGCATGTGATGCATTATATTATATTATTATAAATTGGTTAGGAGGTGGATAAAGTTCAAACGCATCAACGAAAATAAATATTCGCAGTACATAACTGACTCATAGGTCCCTTAACCTACCTACCTTATGGACAATTGGCCACTTCTTTATTAGACATTTTGGCACCATCACTACCCACTATTTGGACTTAGGTATATTTGTCACGTCCACATAATCGAACTATTCATGAAATGGATACCCATTTCATGAACTTTGATCATAACGTGTTAGACGTTTTTAGATTCCTGTAATGGACATACATTTTATCCATTTCGTGTAATGGAAACCATAATTGTATGCTTAGTTTATTTTTATTTATTTACAGCTCTTTTGTGGTTAACTTTTCGTACTAGTCAATACTGTTAGGTATCATTCTATAATTTTAGATTTTCGTCGATAGGTAGAAAAAAAAACTTTAATAGATAATTTATAATATAATATTATGTTTATTTAAAATTAATTTATTATTTAAAACAATGTAATTATTTTGAACTTTAAGTCTAAAAACTATAAATTAATTAATATCCTAAGTCCTAAAACCTTAAGGTTTAATATTATTATTATTATTAATATTATTATCAACATCTAAACTTATAAAGATGCACGTAATTTAGTTGTTGAAATAAATTAAATTACAAATTTGAACTATATATAGCTGCGTAAATCTTATACTTTCTAATAATATATTTTTTATGTAATTTCTGCTGTTTAACGATGTCTAAAGTATAGTAAAATTATAATTTATAATAAACTTATTATTGTATTTTTTAATTGTATTACTCCAACCAACACAAATATAAGATTGTAGACTTAAATACCCATTAAATATTTATGTTTTGAACTTTATGAACTTTAATACCACAATTTCTAAAATAACATCGACCAGGATTTGTTTAGTGTGATCTGAGGTACAAATCGCTTTTTAATTTTGCATAATTATACATTAAAATTTAAAAATAATAGTAATACATGCAAATAATTTTGTTTCATTAACTTATGATACCATCACGAAATAGAATTTATTAAAAACAAACGACCACATTTGAGCCCTAGTAGAAATGACAATAGGTATATCTAAGGAATGATTCGTGTAACGCGTTAAATCCAGTATTTGTTTTTAAGTTTTTGCATTTATGATGTAATGTACATGACAACTTTTAACAATAGAAATTTTTTTTTGTAATATGAGAGTGTGGATTAAAGTTTTTGATAAATTGGTACTATTTAAAAATATTTTATTAGAATACAGTAAAATTATTCTATATTATATTTGTCAAGGTAATTTATGAGACTCATATAATATTATAGGTATATATATAACAAATAATTCCGCTAATAGGTAGGCAATAGTAAATAATATCCTTTTTCATTTACATGAATTATAAACAATTATTATTATACTAGAAATTCAACCATATTATAGAAAAAAATATATGTATTATTAAGGGTGAATATGTAATTTTTCTAAATTAAATTATTTTAAGTGATTTTTTTCTGCTCTATTCTCGGATGTATGATCCATACTTAATATTTCTGCCGTTTCATTGTCTATGCTTAAATTTAAAGCATTAGTGAGATGGTTTTTTGTGATAATTTAAAATTATTAATGTAGAAAAAAAACAATATTAACATGCGCCATGAATTTACTTGAACGTCGATGAAATATGGTATGAACGAGGTTGACTACTGTTTTGGTTGATTTACGATGAAATAATTTTTAAAGGAGTAAGTCTATCCTTACCTACATTTCAGAAATGCATTTATCTTGTGATCAGGTCATAAAAAAACAAAATGTCTATAAAAATTATCGTTTTGGGCTTATTCTTCTTAAGCTATAGGTACCCTTTTGAGAATAAATATTTATTATTATTAATTATATTACTTATATAATATTTATACGTATATTTTTTTTATAGATAATGCTACCACTGTTCATTGCGAGTTGTACATTAGAAGTTTTGGATCCATTAGCCCGGTTACCATGGTAAGTACTCATGGATCTCATAATGTATATACCTATGTGATTATATATATACAATATCATCAAGTTTATTAATATATTGTATATCAGTGCCATTTTTATTTAGGGAGGTTAGGTGACCCCTATGAACCCTAACCCCTTTGTTCATAAAGTGTATCCACTCTGTTTGGAATATATTTTTATGTTAACAACTATAGTACCTATATGTCCTATACGTGTAATGCACGTTTAACAATGCATTAACATTATTGTAAACCATAGGTTTATGTATTCATTAATATAAGAATATTAATATATAATTATATATTTATATCAATAAGTGTTGTAAACAAAACATTTCATTTTTTAGTCGAATATTATTACAAATTACTAACAAGAAAACAATACTATATTAAGACTATTGAAAGCTTGTCGGTTTTTGGTGCATTTAGACGAATAAGCAGAAAAATATATACATCCAGAAGTCCAATTTTTATTTGGAAAGAATATTAGAATTTCTTCGCTTTTGTCTGTGTTTTGTAGGAAGTGATATTTTCTTTTTTAGTAATACTAAAATAAAAGACAATTTTGAAAAAAAAAATGAATTTGGTACTATACTAATTTTTCCTTTGCGTATGTCGCTAGCCTTAAGGCCTAGTTCGGACGCCTATTTGGCAAAATTTCTAATTGGACACCCGTAGGTTTCTGCCATGCACGGTTGGGGGATGGTGGTCTCGCGGTCTAAACAGTTTCCTGCCCAGAGAGCGATGCCGCCTGTTGGCCGGGATTCGAATCGGCGACGATGCGCATTAGAACCGACGCCGTAGTCCGCTCGGCCACTTCATCCCTCACTATACTAATTAAACGATACAAAAAATCAAAAATTCATTTCCTATATGACCTAGAAAAGAGATTATGGAATTCAAATATGTTTTCAACATTAAAATAGGGCTTTTAGTACTGGTTGAATTTTTTTTCCGCTTTTTGGGACTTTCGTGGCACATGGGAGTTGAAAAATGTTGATCGCAAAATATGTGACGTGGGACTGCGCGTATGTAAGTGTAGGATTTCCTATAATCTTAACCGTAGTTTATTTTTAATTACATAAAGCTTCGGGAAACTCACGTACACTAATGATCAGTCACTATACACTCACAGTCACTATACATACACAGTCACGATGGATATAGAATATTTCCTAAATCTGACATCTTAAAAATGGTTCGTTTTCAACAGCCTCTACTTTTAATTTTTATCAAACATAACATGTTAATATATTATTATGTATAACGAAGTACCTACTACATACCTATAACTACTAATTAATAAGTTGATACATTTTAAAGTTAGTAAATTAATAATTACACCACTGATCCAACTATGTCTTATCTAATAGAATATTAACTATACACGTAGACCTTGGATCATTGTCATACTTCTCATAACGTTATAGTTTACAAGCATAGTGAGGAATTATTAATATAAACTGATGAAACCAACAATAGGGTTTACTGCTGCATTCAGTAAATTGAATAGGTACCTACATATTAAGATTATATTATGATATTGTATAGGTTAATAGGTATATTAATATAATATCTGTCGAATATTATAAACGTCTTAAAATCATATCATGTGTAATAATTATATTATAATTTATATTACCTATGAAAATGATTATTTACACACCGCTACAAATCTATTTATTTTTTCAAAATTATTTTTTTAATATTATGTTATGAGAAGTACAATTTGTATTTAAATATACATATTTAGTTACGCCACTTATTATTTAATCACGTATAAATCAAAAATGTTCCTTAAATTAGCTGTATTTATTTTATTTTTATAAACTTTTAAAAAACTTTTCCTAATAGTTGTGTGTCCATACAAACTTTAATGTATTATTTATTAATTAAGTACCTATAATGTGTTTTAATAAAACATATATTTTATTTTCAATAACTAGGCCATTACAGCTACATGTATTAACATTATCTTAAATGTTAGTGTTATCAACAAGTTGTGCTTAAATAATATAACATTTTGCATCGTTTTCTATTTTATTTTAAAATTATATTATGAAATTATAGCATACACAGTTTGAAATTGTTTTTTAAAACTTATAAAAGACAAATAATTTATGTATCAAAACAAGGGCAATACTATACAATTTAAAATTATTTTATGTAAACAATTATACGATGGCTTTTCAATAATAAATAACTTTCCTCTTATTATAATTATATGAGCTATTATGTATAATAAATTATTAAAATTTAACAGGAATTAACAGAAAAAATAATTAAAAGTTACAACTTATCTACTATATAGTTGACAGTTTTCTTGGAATAATATAACCAATTATATTTTATTTAATAAGCGCTTTGAAACTTATTTGAAGTCTAAATGAATAGGATTATGACTAATATTTTATTTAGCTATTGTTTTCCAAGTATGATATTATTATCAACGTGCAAGTGTGAAACATAATAATTTGATATATTTTATTCAGTAAATTAGGTTTGTATTGTAATGCATATGACATGGTTACATATTTAGATGCGTAGATTAAAATAAAACAATATCTACCTTAAATATACGTTTAAGTAAATACAAAATAGGTCACACAAAGTGTCAAACAAATTCGTATGACAAAATTGTAAATAAATTCCATGGACTATATAACAGTAAAAATGTGAAAGCTAGTGAAATTTTAATTACCTAAATGATTCATACAAAAATTATTTAATACAATAATGTTTTTTAAGTTTGTCTTGGACGTTGTTCAAAAGAGATTAAAATTAAACAGAATACTAGTATATTACAGACATATAGATAATATTTTGGCACTGTAATGTAAAGTAATTATAATAGTTGCGAATAACATACCTAATACGTTAAAAATCATCGAATGAGGTAGGTATATATTATATCGTTTGTACTTAAAAATATATTCAAGTATAAATTGATTAAGTACAGTGGTGGATTTAGGAAATGGCTTGGTAGCTGAAGCACTCACCGTTTTCTAAATATTGAACTTTTTTTTTTTATTATAAATAAGTACCTAATTACTTAGTTACCATGCATCACGTAGAAGTTGTCAGAGCCGTGCCAAGGGGATGGGAAATGGGGCACATGCTCTAGGGCGGCAAAAATTTGTAATATTTTAAAGGGCAGTAAATGTTTAAATATGTATGTTTAATAGGGGCACCAAATATTATTGCCCTGGTGTGCCAATGAAAGTTAGCACGATACTGAAAATTGTAGAGCTAAACGTATTGATTGTAGACTACTATTAAAAAATAAGTTTAATTTGTTTTTACCCCGAAGTAGTTCATGATAAGTACCTAAGGAGCTTTATTAACAACACATAGCATCCACTATACAATTCCTAAATCCACCAGTGGCGGATCCAGGGAGAGGGCAAAGGGGGAATTCCCCCCTCAATCACCGTAGTTTTTCTTTGTTTTACCCTGTGTTAGTCAATTTTGTATCCAATTTTGAAAATGTTAGTACTTTCCCCCCCCCCCCATGCCCTTCCCAAAATTAACCCCTGGATCCGCCACTGATTAGGTTCAATATACAAGATAAACTCATCGATTATGTTTGTAAAGGACATTTGTAATATTTGTATATTACGCGCTTATTAGACTTACAAATTGTTAACCTCATAATCTAAGTAAGCTATAGATATCTAACAACAGAGTTGTATGCTTGAAATTTATAAAACTTACTGGGCCCCTACATCTATTATACAATTATTTCAAGTATTCAATATGCATAATTATTAAGGTGTTGAGTTAAAATATTCACATTCTGATATGCCTTCAACGGAAGAAAGTCTTTTCACTCACCCACCCAGCACCCAATCTAGCACTCATACTTATTGTAAAAAAATTATTTTATAGATCATGTAAGAAATAAAACATTAATGTGAACATTTTAGCTTTAACCGTATCTACCATTTAATGGTTAATGGCTCTATCTCATTCACAAAAACAATGACTAAAATATCCTTTAAAATGGTTTGCTATAATAATTGTTATAGTCATTACGTTTATCTCTATATAATATATATGTATCAATGAGTACTGATGAAACGAAAACATTTTATAACTAAGCGCAGTTTAACCATGAAAAAAAATGTTGAACTAAGAGTAATTTCCATGTCATTAAAGTGCTCTTTAAAATACTTTGATCGTCTACGGATTTACTGAAAACGTCCATAAAAATATATCCTCTTATTGTAAAAATGCACAACACCCCGGATATAACCATTTTCATCTTCACTGCGCAGTGCGCATCGCATAGCTTCTTATTTTTCATTAATTAAGCCCCAAAATCCATGTACTTGACTTGTCCATGATTTGGACCATTCGTCACCTATTTAATCTATTACGCTTTCATCCTTTCTTCAAAGATATATACACAATATGCATGAGATGTTTTCTTTCGATGACAATAATTATTGCTTCAAATAAAATAATCTGAATATGATAGGGTCTATTTTATTAATTTGTATTTTCTTTGAAGAACATGTTTGTTACTATATACAAATATTATTAAATGGTTGGTAGGTATCCACTCTTATATTCAAAGACTACTCTGTATCCCATAATATTATAATAATTCATAGTATAATACTATAATTAGACATTAATAATATAATAATTAATAAATCATAATTAAAGTTTTTTAGAAATATTGTATTATTATTATGTTTACCCTAATTCAATCATAATAGTTAGTCGTATTGTTTTTTAATGTTACAACATTGCAGTATACATTAATATTTATTTTTAAAATATTCTTCGATTATAATTTTCTTATTTTTCACTACAGTTTAATGAATAATTCGTACCCAACCATAAATAAATGCATAATATATTATAGTCTAGTGTGCTATAAGTACGAGACTCAATATCAATTTCATTGGTTAACTACTTAAAGGTAATTAACCAATAAATGTAGGAATCGTTCATTATTAAATCAAGTTCACTTAACGAATACCTACACTAGCTGAAACCTATCCTACAAGTCTAATTCAGGTGTACCACCGTCGAATTACGATTGAAGTCATTACCGACAATCTAGTAATGCTGATAAACGATAATGGATGGATACGTCCATCAGCCGGACACGTATTTGTTGTTGAATACCCTAGCTCGGATCGCTACACTTTTAAGCATGTGGGTCATGTGGCTTTTATATACATAATTCTCGTCAACGCCCATTCTCCCTATTTGACAATACATCTCGCTCTTAAAATACATGACTATTTCGTTAATCGTATTGGTAAACAGTCATCACAAACAAACGACGTCTAATGATCAGATGGAATTGCGTTTTTCTCTTCACTCACGCACAGGCACACTCGTGCATACCCCTTCAGTTTTTTGCTTCTCTGAAAATCATGACGAGACTATACAAACCGTACGTGCTCGGGGTTCAAAAGGGTAGGGCCTTGTGATTACCATTTACTTAATCTACACCTGCCAGGATGCCAAACAGCTTTACGACGATAGTTTCCAAATGGTGGATTCATCTCTTATTCGTCCGTCTGAATACCATTTAAAAACATAGGTTTTATAATTCAACCATAATAATTTACCTTTTATCCCTTGTCATTAACAGTACAACCTAACATAGCTTCCTTAATATATTTGTATTCCTAAGTGGGCTTATACAAAATAAATGTGATAGCAAAAATGGCAACGGGTTTTTACGTTGCGTAGGTTACCTGCATACCTACTCTCTGCTACATTGTTATTCATTATTTGTGTACATTACACAGTGTATTCAATTGACTTAATATATATATATATTTTATATAATCTAATACAATTATAATTATATATTTCAAACAAATTATAATTTTTATAGAGGCAAAAATATTTGGACATATTATATGTACTCAACAGTAAACCGTATAGGCATATTATAATAAATTATCAATTACGATAATGATAAAAAAAATAATAGTTTTCATCGTATCATATATTATATAATTTTAACTTAATCAAAAATGAAAACAATATACTTACTTTCAATTAAAACAAAACATTATTAGGTGTGAAAATTTAAATTACCATTGACTTGGTGCGCTGTATATTCCAACCAATCGCTGAGCTCGATCACAATTTCAGTATAGAATTCAGTTAAATTACAATTAGTATTCTTAAAGGGTTAAAAGTATCTATGTAAATATTATATTAAATATATAAAAATATGAGTTTTGTGATGTTTCTGTTGTTGTTACGAGTTGGTCGGTAATTGATGGTATAATCTATAATCTTGTTTCTTAAACATTGTAAAACGTGCACTATACAATGAACGATAACATCGCGTGGTAAAGAATAAATTAATTCCATCTGAAGCTTTCTACAAAATGACACACATTTATACTCGGCACTTTCCAGCCCTGACCAATCTAATTTACCTAACCTCCCCTACCCTTTACACAATCCACTCTCAGTATATATTAAAATAAATATGTACTTTCATTTACGCCAGACAATTTTTTCATTTCTCGTTGGAGTATATTATTAAAGTAAAAACTATAAAAAAAAAATCCGAATACAAATTACTCAAAGATAATATTACATTTTATTTCATTCATGATTAGATATATATGTGTTTATGCGATAAAATCCAATCGGTCATTTTTGGTCTAATTCTGTCAGAACATACATTTTAAAAGACACAATGTGTATGAAATGAAGTCATTTGTGCATATATTTATGCCATTAGATTGTATATATTATTTACGTAGTACAAAATATTATATTCGTGTTTCATTCACAACTATTTTAGGAATGAGTTGTTTCTTATTATCATAATATCATTCCTACAAATATGTTGTATTATAATAAATATATTTGTTTGCTCATGTTGCATATTTTGTTAATTATATTTTATTTTAAACATTTACGTGGTTTTTAGGGGCTCTTTTTAAGTTATAATCGTTAAATAACCCTACGACTTAAAATCACACTTAGTTTTGTTCATTTTGATTAGTATGTTCATCTTGTATTAATACCTTTTTATTATACCTTTATACGAATAATATTTATTAAAAGTGACTCGTACCTTTCAAAATATTATATTAAAAGAAGATATTATAGCCGCATGTGTTGCCTCCATTTTATAAACGCACATTTTACGTTCAGAATAATTCATATGTATTAATTTTAATACTAGAGTGAATTTACCTAAATATAATTAAGTTTAAAGTTAAAAATATTATCTAGAGGGTCCCGTGTTGCCATTTTGGTTTGTTTTGATATTTTCATTTGTATTCAGATTATGAGCAGTATAAAACACTTAATTTTAAATTTTATAATCAATCAATTCACTCTAATATTAAAATGATGAGGTTAAAATGGATTATTATGCACGTAAAATGGACTATACTATGGCTTTAGGTGAAGGCAACAAACGTCAGACGGGTATCAAGTCCTCTAAATATTCGATTTATAATATGTAATATTATAAATGATATATTTAATTTATCTCACAATTACACATATTAATTATTTCTTACTGGACCAAACAAATTATATATGTTATGAAATACATAATATCATAAAATCATATTATATTGACAGATCGGTATTATTATTAAAGATGAACGTTGTTCAACTCTACAAAAATGTTCCGTTTCGTTTTTGACAGTTAGTTCGTTTATTAATTTTAATCTATAAGCATCGTAAAATGTTCAAACTTTTCATTAGCTTACGATTATAATAGTATGACTTATCTACTACACAATTATTAGTAAATTACAAACTTATACTAATAAATAATTGAATAATATTAATAATACAGTTTGATATTATACACGCATATGGAACAATGCACTAAACTCGAATAATGGAATCTATGATTTTTACAATAAATAATTGTAGTAGGTTTAGCATATTTTTTTTTATTAATATTATATAAATATAAAATATGTAAGTATCATGTTTCTATTGACTAAATGTCTTACATTTGTCTTTTTTGGCAACACAACTGTATGGGTTTGCCAATGTATAGACACGATTTCATTTTCAGCATAAAAAACAAACTAATGCACACGAAATTGAATAAAATAATATATTATTCATATTTACAAAACAGCTTATAAATAGATATTATGTTTTTGTTTTTAATCGCATCATCCGCTTACAGAATATTTAGTCACACATTTGAAATCGATACATTATTTCCATTGTAAGAACCTTATCAATTCAACATTGAACATTCAAGTTAAATTATCACAATTATATGAAACTTGTTAAAATGTTATACTAATACTATTATTTCACCAAAAGTGACAACTTATTCAGTAAAAATATCGTTATTTATCTCGAATAAAAATAATAGGACCGATCATCCATTGAATATCGAGAGTCATTGTTTATAAATTATATTGTTTTGTCACCAAACTAAACGATGGATTAACTGATTTAAAGTTTAATTATATTTTAACTTGTTACATGAGGTAAACTAAAAAAAAAAATACAATCATTGACATATCTCGCCAAGTATACAAGGTTATATTCATCAGATTACGAATTGATATAGCTCAGCAACAGTAAATCCCAGGTTAACGACATATAAACCATTGCAAAAATAAGATAGTCAAGTTTATTTTCGTAAAGTTTGTTTTTTATTTTCGTTTCTGATAAACGTATTTTGTGAGCGTTTGTAATGATAAGTCAACTATCATCTGTTAGTGTCGAAATAGACAAAAAAATATCGTATTTCGAATAAATACCGTTTAGATGTGTGCTGGGTGACCAGTGGAACATAATGAACATTATAGTTACAGATTTACAGTGTAACACATAGTATAAAAAAAATTGATTATCTTAAGAATATTTTTCATTTTGTTGTTTTATTACTGTACCAGCATTTTAATAATAAATATGATTTTTTTAATTCGGGTGAATACGTTTGAATTTTTAGGTAGGTATAGTTAATATATTCTCCATTCAGACTAAAATATCACATATATGAGCTTATAAATTATTATCGACATCAATTAATTTTCCTTGTTGTCCATAATTAACGCTTTTCGTAGTTAAATCTATAAGTAATTAATAATTATACATAAATATGTGTTGTCTTATTGAATTCATCTTAAAGTCTCTGACGTAGCTTACTTAATATCCTAGAAATTCTTGATTGTTTATTTTTTAACATGCTATTATACTAAAAATCAAATCATATTCCAGTACTTGCATTCGATAAATTTAAAATAAATTTAAAAAATATTTAATAAAAATTAATTCCAATGGAATATAGGAGAACCAAGTGTTGGTTACTCATTTGCTAGCCTCAATTCGACGAAAGAATGTAGTAAGTACGCTCAGATATAAATTTGACAACTATATAATAACAAGTATAATAATATGAGCTTATAAAATATAAATGTATATCATTATGAAAAATAAAATAAAATTTAACGACACATCCAATTGTTTTATTTCAATATTATTTTAGAAATTAAAAATAATACATAATTTGTTTTTGTTCATTAAAAATTATTATTTAAGCATTACTTAGATTTAAGATTTTTAAAGTCAGTTCCAAAGGTTGAGAATTATATCAATGTTTATATATGTATATTTTACTATTCAGATTGTAAATTGTATTCTTTTAAATGATTAAAATAATAAAATAAGTATATTTCAATCATCGAATTAATAGAACAGAATACCCTTTATTGGAAGAGATTCTACTGGTCTTATTGACAGATTTTATTAAAACATAGCTGATTAGCATAATCATTTGGCGGATCTCGGATATAGTATTATTCTTCATTATTTTAAATTTTAAAACATCATCGTAAATTAAACCCTTATCCATACGTATGCGTAAATAAAAAATGAAATCGAGAGAGCTTAAGCTCTACGGCATTTTTTTTCTCTATATAAGCTAGGTATGCGAGTATTCAGTGTTCACTCCCTTTTCCTGCCTGTCTAACTCTTTTCAATGGCCACTTAAATAAAAAATACACTGATATTTACATTCCATTTTATAACAATAATGATTTCAACAAATATTAGTTAAAATTGTAAAATGTATACATATAGGAATATGCATACAAATTTAAATAAAATCTTTATTAATTATCAATAAAATTAGATAAACTAAGCATTAGAAATATGAAAGTATATTATTTAATGGTTTATAATATATTAATATATTCATATGGCCTATTCATATATTTAGGTATAACTGTACACTATAAAAAATATTAAATAAATTAAACATTGTAAAAACAATTACCAATGTCAAAAAATAACGCGTAACTTAGCAATTTTCAATTAATATTCTCGCTCTCTCAAAATTTTAAAATATTTAATAGGTAATTAAAAACTCGTTTAAAATTTATCTCTGTTAAATATTAAACTATATTAATAAGCTAAAATAATATAAAATTAAAACAATAATATAATTATGAAACTATATTATGAAAATAATTTGGAAAAACATATTATTTTGATGAATAAGTAAGTAGATACACCTACTATACCATATTACTTTTTATTGATTCACAAGTTAAAAAACAAAGTGGTGATCATTGCATATGGAAATTTATCTGTACCACTGAACAACATAATAACATAATAAAACAATAAGTGATGACTGAAGCAAAAGACACTGCTCGCGCCACTCAGAATTAATACCCAGTGCCACAACTGTGTACCATTGCAATCACATACATTACACGCCTATGATAGACTTTGGAAATTCAATTATTTTCAAAGTAAAGTTTATAAAAAATTTTAAAATTTTAATTTTATGAACATTCGATAATAAAAAAAAAAAGGTGGGTAAGTGGATGTCGCTCTGCTGTACAGTTGGTAACAAGTAGGTCACTGTAATGGATAATGTTAAATTTGAATTCAATGATATAATATCATTGTATAAGAAAAATGATTCTGAGCGAAAACGGTCAGTCAGCCTATGATATTACCAAGTATATTTGATGATATTATTGTGAATAAAGTAATTTATATACTTATATAACCTATTAACGTGGAACCTTGTTTTAAATTTTCAATCCTTGGCTATAAAAATTGAACATTTTATAAATTTTCAGCTACAAAATATTTTGCGTAAAAATTCCCGTTTATCTTTAATTTTTCTTTTGTTTTTCACGTCGCGTTTAAAAATTACTGAGAAATTTTTACTTTTGACCCCCCAAAGTACCAACTAGATTCACTTTCCTATCATAAAAGTTACTGTTGAAGAAAATCCAAACACTTTTACTGTCCTAAAAGGTGATGACAGGCACAAAAAAAAAAAACACACACATCATTGTAAAATCAATACATTCATCGCTTCGCTCAGAATCTAAAAACAATAACATTTTTATAGATTCTACTAAGTTATAAAAATACTAAAAAATATAACTGATATCAGTAAAATGATTTTAGATATTTTCTGAGCGAATATTTTTGAGTCAAAATCGAGTTTCAAACTACCTACAACAGTTAAAACATCGAAAACATGTGATTATAAAGTCTGAAGCCAGGAACATTTAATATGTAACTATATCCAACATATAGTTATGTTATGTTATCTGTATGAAAATTCTCTTATTAATCTCACGTAATTAATTGTTAATTAGTGTTCCGTTATTAATAATTTACTTTTGTGTTAGAAAAGTTTTTCGTATAAGAACACTTATCACATGTACAAATCAAACATTATAATTTTTTTTTAATTCTTATATTTGAAACTTACAATGTATATTTTGGTTTCATATCATTCGACATACACCGTCACCTAAAATATAAACGGTACAGAGACCTCATAACGTAATCTAGTCACTGGACGGTAATCTTCACATGACATGGATCTATGGAAGCATTGCCAATTTGCTATGATTGTTTTTTTCAAAACAACAAATATTATACGGAGTGACTCACTCCCGTTTTTCATTTAATAATATTTTTATTCAAATTCTGATTCAAATATACTGACAAAGACTATACATTCAAATTTTTGAGATTTTTTTTTTTGCTATTTAGGAAGTATTCTGTGGCGATAATACCTTCTGTTTTTTTTTCAAATAAGAACAGCTCTTGTTTACTGTAAATTATTTAGTGGATAATTTGTACGAACACATTGATAACTTACCTAATACAAAACTTGAACAAGTAGTTTTTGAGTTATTAAAATGTTAGTATTAAGGATAATAGTCCTTTAAAATGATTTAGCGAAAACATTAAATATATTATGTAATATAAAATATAGTATTTATTATACTTGTGGCCATTTTTAAAAATGTGACATATTGATACCTATATATGGACATATTATTCATTGTACACTAAGTTAAATAACTCAAAACTACTCTTTTGACGTCAATACTTTATATAAATATTTTCAGGAAAATTATCCGTTAAATAATAATAGTAGTAAACGGAGGTTCTCATCCCCCCCCCCCCATACATACACACACACATACACAAATACACAGACATTAGTATCTCCACAAGTTACAAGAAATACAAGTAATACAAAAATCTCAATAATTATTAAAGATAAATTATTAAACTTTTCAAATACAACAATAATAACATAACATTTAGGTTAACTCTCATCAGAATAAATGTTGCTCATTATAATCTTATCCACAATAGGAACAGCTGTTGATATAGTTTGAAACACGTCATCGTGACTCACATTATTGACCTACACCACAATCAGCTTAAACAATTGTACAACCAGGGTCATACGATTACAATGTACATTTTATTGTATATCGACTAAGTACATAATGGTGTAATAGCTGGTCTAAATATTGAGGCTTCATAAGTATTCGCCAACGAACGCTTATAAATCATCAGTAAATTTTATTCAAAGACTTTGGCACTTGGTGCCGACATGATTTACGATTAAGTACAACTTTCTCCAATACCTGACGTGTGCGTTGGTGAAATATTACCAAACATCAATATATTGGTATAATGATATTACAAAGTCTTTGTGATGCATCAGAATACGGAACTTACTTTTACTTTTGACAAGATGGAAAATAACCGTCCCATATACGCACCGGTATATTAATATTAATATTCTTACTGTCATTAACTAACGGCGTATTGTTTTTATTATTATTGACATTTAAGTAAGGCTGATAATCTGATTAATTATTATTTACACCGTTCGTAATTAGATATAAACAAATTTCTTATACATTCTTGTAAAATATATAGGTAGGTCGTAGGCATAACAATATATATTTAGTGAGTCCCTTTCAACGGTCAATCTTAAGCCATGAAAAAATGTTTAATTTCTATTATCATGGTTGCGTGTTCGTACCATTTAGAATAATTTGAAAAAAAACTAATGAGACTAGCAAAATAATTATCAAATATCATGTGTATTATACATATCTTAATATCTTATATAGCCATATAGGTATCTTACTTATATCTTAATTTAAACTATGTCACCATTTAATAAATGTATTGTAAAACTGTATCCATATTGTACAATTTAAAACTAAAAATCTTTGTCGTCGGTGGTTTGAAAGATAAATAAAAAATATATAGATATATTTATACCTCGCGTTAATATGTTAATAACGCCTAATATCAATTCACAATTAAATATATTAATATTATTAACGAATCAATAACTACATGATAATATCATGCACTACATTGAACTACATTGTTCACAATTCCTATTTTTACTAATTTTCAAACTTTATCACATTGTTATAAAATATAAATTTACTATGAATTTATCATAATGTAGTACTTAGTTTTTATGATATGAACATTTTATATTTTATTTTTTGACATAATACATCTTTAGACCAGGTACATTAAAAAACTGTATAGAAACAGATGAGGCCCCAGTACTGTGTCCGTGTCATAAGAGGGAGGGGGTTGTTAATTCTGGTGTTTTGTACTGTATGTGATTGTTTAATGGTAAACCGTTGGTGGCACTGGGTATCAGTTGATAGTCGGACGAGTGGTGTCACTTACTTACTTGCTTCAGCCAGCACTTCTTAATATTACTATGTTGTTGTGTGGTATAGATCAATTTTTCCAAATGTAATAATCACCACTTTGTTATTATATTATGTGAGTTTATAAAAAAATAATAAACTATAATTATGCGAATCCATAAAAGTAATATGCTACAGGTACTATATTATGTTCATCTGATATAGATATATTTTGAAAAAATTAGTTGCAATACAGTTTAAAGTCAACTGCATACTCATATCGTAAAATAATGTAATTGTAGTGTTATAATTTGAATCATACATAAATAACATACTTAATATACGAAATATTTTGTATTATTATATTTGAACATAATGGCACTGTTCAAATAACAATAAATACATTTTATATTAATATAATTATTTATTCAAAACTATATTTGAACTATAAAGGATTGAAGCGAATATTAGGTATAACCAGCCTATTTTCAAATTAAAATAAATTAGTTTGCAACAATTGCTGGCAGGGGCGTCATTTGGAGTAAAATTATTGGGAAGCAAGCATCTTGAATAATATTTTTAATTCAATTGTATGTGGTCTATATAAAGCCTCGGAGCAGTCGGTGGATAACATTGGCGGAGTAGCATTTGCCATGCACCTCTACCCCATAATGAAGGCTATGATTGCTGGATTCTTAAAATATAGTTAAATCTAGTAAGTTGGTAACACAAAATGTACAGTAGCTGTTGGTGCTGTTCTTTTCCTTATGTTTCTTTTTCATTGTTGGTGCTGTACTTTTAACAATGATTCTTTTTCGATCTCGGCTATTTAGGTGTCCAAATGGTATTGTGTGTCTCGTGGGTTCAATGACGACGTGTATTTTATGGTTAGATGTTCTTTATATTTAGGTGCGTTTAAATATCACATTACAAATGTTATTATTGCGCCTTTAGTATATTGAGGTAAGAACTTATAGGTATACATAATATTATATTTCATATATTTGGTTAACTATTCGTTCTCGCAGCGTCCTACCTGTTGGGAATAATTACTGTAATTCTTTAACAAACATTTGATTTATTTCTTATGCCTGCCATTTTTATTGTAAGTTAAAATTATTAAAAATAACAACAAGTAGACTTTTGACGGATTTATACAAACCAACTCTGTGAACGCATGTAACTATCTATTACAACAGTACTTATCCTCTTCCTATGAATAATTCTATTATAATGTTTATAACAAGACTTTTTCCATTGTGTTGAGCTTTATTTTTAAGCGTTTTAATACAATCTCTTGGTACTCTCGTTGTAAATCCAGCTGTTCACTACAATATAATCTTTAGAGTTGTTCTTAAGCTTTTCTTCATTTTATTGTAACAGATTATGTGTAATAAACAAAAATTAAAAAATTAAAAACAAAAAAAATCTATTATTCGATTGTCATAGTCAGGTACCTGTACTCTACCCATAACCCTACCTGTTATTTTACTCGTTAGCAGCAAGATAAAATAACATCAGAATATTATTTACTTGTCTTCATTTTACAATCAAATCAATTAAGTACGATGTTTAATAAACTACTTTTAATATGATAATAGGCATACAATTAAATAGACAGGTGTAGGTGTTTTTTGTACGATTAATGTTAAAAAAAAATGAATACATATAACCTAGGTAAGAACTCATATAGGCAGGTATAAAAATCAGAAATATGTTTACATTCCACTAAGTTAAAATTATTTTATTTTACTTATAAAACTTTTAAACGTTATGTAAGTAATTATTACCAAAATAATGTGTTGATTTTATATTTTTGTAAAACACGGTCCCTATACATTAAAAAACCATTGTTGGTTAATTTAATCGTTTTTAATACATAAATTTGTATAACCCTCTAAACAGATTTTGTGATTATTTATTCATGTATTATTTATACATTCAGAGTTATATTACTTCCCAAATATACATTAAATTTTATTATTTTAAATAACGAAAAGAAATCATAAAGCTTTGGAATATTTTCATGTAATAAGATAATCTTAAATCAAATATAGGAATATAACATTAATAAATTATAATTGATTTTTTAATGTCTCGTAAATTATTGTATGAATAATGGGTATGTATAATATTATAATATACCTGCAGTTATATAAGTTATTAAATATGTTTCAAACTATGTAAATAATCCCGAAATATACATTTTTACTTCACTTTGGTTTAAATATTTTATACTATTATCACATTCATTGCTAGATACTATAAACTGAAACCGAACCGATTTTTATAAAATATTTAACCATGTGCGTGCCGATTACTTTTTTCTGAATAATTTCATCAACAAATATAAATTTTAAATTAAAATGTTAAACCTAAATTTTCAAAATAATATTTATACTTATTCACATAGTTGGTTGTTAAAAATCAATACAAAAAATTAAAAAACAATTTTAACGTTAATGCATATAATTTGGCAATCATTGATTTTTAATTCACAAAATAATAATTTTAAAAAATTAGAAATAAAAGAAAAAATGTTAAAAAACTTTATTTAGGAAAACATGGATACCACGTTAAGCGTAAAAATGAAATAATACAGAGATAAATGTATACCATAATATAGCATGCATGTACAGTTATGGGTACTAGACTTTCATCAAACTGCGTAATATATATAATATAAATGGCTAGGGTGAAGTGGGAATTTAATTTCAAGCTTGGAAATTTATTCAGACCATTTATTCTTTACTATACGGATATTTAGAGGTTAAGAGAATAAAATTCGGTAAAAAATGATTTATGCCTACTAAAATTAAAAAATTTAAACGATTTTTCTTCCTGATTAGAGCGAGCTGGGAAATCCTTGACTCGAGTGATAAATCAGATGCGTATAATAAATTAGCAGTATAACCTAACCCAGTGACATTTTAAGTGGCAAGATGCAAGTTTTTAATAGTTTGTATGTAGTTACTTTGTATGTTTTTATTGTAAAATAGGTACATACAGAAACGTATAAGATGCATAATGAATTATAATAGTCATAATGCGAGAATTAATTACCTACATTACCAGTAGCATATATTATAAGCTATAACATACATAGATTTTGCATTCAAATATATTCATACTTTCCACTTATGGTGTATACATTATTATACAAACATCATAAACTACAACGTTACGGCTATACATTTATCAATCATCAATTTGTCGATTTCGTCTTTCGTTCAACGAATTTGAATTTTTATAAAATAAAAAATGTTTATATCATTCTAGACCGTAATCCTGAATGTACACATCGAGAGGGTGGAACATATTGTTCGTGTCAAAGATAATATTATTTAGGTATATTAAGCAAATATAAAATATTAAATAATGAATATTATTCGATTGGCGCATAGCGTTTTATCGGCAACACAACGCTGTGCCATTATTACACATCAGTCGATTGTTTTAAAAATGTTTGTATTTGAGACGAACGGCATAAATGTATTTTTTTTGCTCGTGATTTATGAACTGTTAACGTTAACACTTGTCAGTTGTAACCCCTTGTATGAATGGCTATACATATAATAATTGTCCATTTACATCTCATTGCTTACCAACATTTGGTTTTGACCGTGTTTAAATTGAGGTCAATTATTTTGTACATAAAAATATCTATCGCGGTTTTCGGTAGTAAATATATATATATTTTTTTTAATCAGTTTTTATAACATAAATATTTAAAATGTCCATATTGTTATAGGTAATTTCTATAATAGGTACGCACTGCGTCTCTAAACTAAAAGTTTTTACCACAAGCAATATAATATTATTCCTATTCAACTATCCACAAATTGTACAAAGGTTTATTTATTGTGAATATTCAAATATTGATCTGTTTTCTAAAAAAACAGTCATATAAGTTATATCTAACTCTTATAATATTTTTTTAACTGAATTTATTACAAATCAAGAGAGTACTGAGTTGAATACATTATTTACAAAAATTAGAGTTACCAATGATTTTATATTACATTATTACATTTATTTATTCACAATTTATTTATGGGTGTAAAACTCAAACATGGATGATCAATGAAACATAAAAAATATCTCTTTAGACTTTAGAGACTATTAAGATATAGGAGACGCATGGAGAAAATCAATTGAATAGACAGATAAACTTATGTCGAGGTGCTAACTCAGGCTGGAGAAGTAGGAAAATTCAATAAAATGATTAGCAATAAATAAACTTGATGATGTTCATTATCAAGGGAAATAAATAATAATTAAAAAGGCAAAATAATAATAAGGACGAAATACTGCTAGTAATTATTGGCATATCTCACAACTAAAAAGGGATACGGGGGTTAATTATTTCGTTAAACTAAAACGGATGGGAAGAGGGATGGAAATCTTAGCTGTACATTGTGACTTGTGAACCTACCAAATGATTGATCACACGACAACAAAATATAAATTAAATATAAATACAAAATTTACTTTAAACAACATAATATAAGAACTTACATAATAATCATATTCGTTATATTTTATCAATAATGACATTAAAAGATAAATGCATTGACTTCGCTATTTTTCAACAAATTTATTTCGACGCACGTAAGGTATTCAGTCGAGTAGGTAAAACAAAAACTTGATTTATTAATTAAGGTTTCCGACTAATGCATTATACAAATTAATCTAGTACTAGAAAATTGCCAGTAATTGCGTTTACCTTTTGTAATTGGAAACGGCAAACACTATTTGTTTAATATCATTACAAAGTTTACCTTACTTTTCGTAAGTCATTGATTGCGTTTTTCGAGTAGGTACATTAATGTTAAACTTGATTACATAGAAAACTATAGTGATTAATGATGATATTCGTCCGAAATGTCAAGATAAAATTACATTTACGCCAAAGTACATATTTTATTCTAGGGAACTCATCATAATAATATAATATATTATTATAACAATCATTAATATCTAAGTCATTAGTATAATATTTTATTCGAAAGAAATACATTTAGGTATTGATCAAAGAAAACTATAGTGATTAATGATGATATTCGTCCGAAACGTCAAGATAAAATTACATTTACACCAAAGTACATATTTTATTCTTGGGAACTCATCATAATAATATAATATATTATTATAACAATCATTAACATCTAAGTCATTAGTATAATATTTCATTCGAAAGAAATACATATAGGTATTGATCAAATGTTACAACTCGGCGATTAATATATAATATTATATAAATCATTATAATATATTCAAATTCTGTTTTTACAGTGAAATATTCTCAAACGGAGTTGACGAAAAAAGGAAAGCAAAAAGAAAGCATTTTAAGCTACCTATCCTATTACTATTGTACCAAAAATTAGTACCTATATAATATAACATTTTCATTGTATACTTTTTATTTAAATAAAAATGCACAGTGCATTTAGTGAGGATTATTGAATAACTATCGCGAATCTATTGTAGGGGGCAGATGATACTATATTTCACCAGTGATATACGATCGATGTTCGATATAAACAATAAACTTACACTTGAAATAATATAACCATGTACAAAAAATGTATTCCGAATAATAAAATATTTACATGTAGTCTCCGCGGTGAACAATTTTTATCTCTAAGCTAGGAATAAAATAAAAATTGTACAACTTCCGTGTTATGAAACAAAAATAAGTGCTTACGTGTATGTTTATTATTTATTTTAAATTTCCATATTGCATTGTACGAAAAATATGCATAATTTTAAAGACCTTAAAATTGTGTTTTGATTTTGCAAAAAAGGTAAACGAAAATTATTCTTTATTTCTTACAAAAAAAAATATGCATATACATAATATACATTACACACGTACCAAAACCATTCCATAGGATTATTATACCGTTTTAAATCCTAATATTCGTATTAACTATAATTGCATATAGGTACTAATTTAAATGGGTTTTTTTTTTTGTTTCGAATGTGTGTAACTGTGTATAGAAATATTCATTATGTGTAAACAGGTGTATTATATGGAAATCGAATGCTACTCATTAAATATGATTTCTTTTGTGAAATAAACAAAACTTGAGTTTGTTAATGTTATTGTACAAAACTATTCCGTGGTATAGATGTTATACAACTTATACCTATACAGTATTATGCGTTGGACCACAAGCTTACATTTCAATCACAAGCAGCCTTGCCTTATGTTTCTTTTTGAGTTACGTACATTTACTGGTTTTAAATAACGCAAGGATTGTGCGCACTGTCTGATTATTTTATTTTGTAATATTATAATTTTTATCTGCAAATTTTAACTTTTTTTTTAAGTACATGTATATGCTATGAAGACTGCATTCAGTTCGGATTATCAATTTTTGAACAACGATTAATAAATAGGTACACTCATAATACAGACTGCTGAATACGGTTTCTTGAGCAAAAAATTCAATACTTTTACTTATTTTTCTGTCAAAATCCATTTCATATTTAATGCATTTTATAAATTATTCATGCTGTTATACGGGAGTTTAACGAGCCAAATACTTTTAGTTTAGTGTATTTTCACACCAAGGGAATAAAACCATTAAAATCGAGAACTACCATGCTGGTTTTTCGTTATCCAAGCAATTACACAGATTCCGTTTTAAAGAGGTCTATAAAAAGATGCCCCATATTGTTCGATGTCAAATTACCAGGGCAAAGTCAAAAAAATATGAGTCAATTGGCCTCGATCCGAATTTTTTTTTAAACCAAAATGCTGATACAAAAAAATTTTAATGAACCTTATTATTCTATTGAAACTCTATCCTGCATGAGAATTCAATTAAGTTACGTCGAAATTTAATTTTCGGAAGGATGCAATTGCATAAAAGACAGGAAAAGGGTAATACAACGGCATTGGAATGAAGAAACAATTAGTCTAATTTAAATTAATTGTATTGCTATAGTGATAAAACAAACACTACGTTTTATGACTCGTAATAAAAAAATCTCTGTGATTGAAGTCTGTTTTTATTATTTTTTTAGATTCGAGCACAGCGATTGGAAGCTATTGGTTTTACTGTGCGTTTTATTTTTATATTCTGTACACACTATTTCGAGTAGGATGAGGGATTTATAAAATAGCCCTAGATATAGATTGAAAATTCAACATAGAATATTGTACTTTAGATAGGCAATTTTTTTATGAAACAAGTAATTTTCGATAAAAATCGCAAAAAATAGTGAAAGTTCATGCATGCTTGTTTGGTTTTATTTTTTGTACATAAGTAATTTGATAAAAAAATAAATAAATTACCATCGATTATTTTATAATAATTACCTTAAAATAAAAAGTGTTACCAAGAATATCCGGAAAATAATCTTTTTCAAATAATGTCATTTTTTATGAACAATAAAAATATACTATTATTAAATATAATATTTTTAAGTAGATATAATATAGTTACAAGAAGTTTTAAAATTAATAAGAAATAATGTATTATGCATTTTATTTCTTGAAATAACAATTTTATTATTACTGAAAATACATTATTTTTTAATCAGTGAATAAAAACCTATGTGAAACTTTTGGAGCATTGTTTTGACTGTCATATTTAAAAAATATATGATTATAAACCTCATATGAGCACTAAAGGAATATAATCTAAATAGTAATTACAAAATACAAATCCCTTACTTAATTGAATTAATCACATTATTATTTTTTTCTTATTGATTTTATTATTATTACACTATAATATGTAATTTTAATATTTTAATTTTCAATGTTTAACAATGTTTGATAAAGTAGCAATAAGCAAGTAAAAAAAAAAATTGATAATTAAGCTCAATATACTTAAGGTTTGACTTGTTAAGTTCTAATGTATTTAAGGCTTTAACAAATAATTAAAAATAATTCTATAAAGAATTATATTATTTAATTGTATTATTATTAGTTTTCCACAAAAGTATAACAAATGTATTGAATTTATGCGGATCAAACAGTATGAAAGCAATAATCTTACTTTACAGATTTATTACTTCAAATACTTGCTGAGGATAAGTTAGTGGGTACTTTATTTGTCATAACCAACATAAATATAATAACCTGCAAATATGTTTTTGAATTTCGCTAGTTTTCATAAGTAATATAACATTTACACAAGCCATTTAACTGGTTACCAGATAATCTTTCAGGTATATGCTCTCACTCGGGGTTCGAGATTTGTTTTCAGCATATAAATAATTAACTAATGTCTTTATGGTTATACAATGTTCAACTACCTACCTAACATTACCAACTCTGTTTGTAAAATATTATTTTTTACAAAAAAAAAAATATTATATTACATGAATTGTCTCTGAATACACTTATAGCTCCAACGATATAATAATATAACTTCATGGTAAACAAAAACTGTACTTAATTATTTTTTAAATTATTTTTATATCATTATAATATAGATATAGTGTTATATTTTATTTACCGCAATTATAAGTAGGTTAGTAAAACTAATCATATTTTTTAAATTACAAATAAATACGGAAATTCTTATTGTTTATTTTTTTTTTCACTAAATCTCTTCTTAGATTCTGAGTGGAGCGATGCATTGTTTTTTTTAAACGATATAGTCTTTCAAAATAATTTTTAGGTATTGTATTTAATTGCCACAATCAATTTTTTTTTTTTTAATTTTTTTTAGAGAATATACAACCTATACACAAAGGCATAATAAGAATATGTGCTACAATAAGTTTGAACATGAATATGGTGAGGGAAGAAACCACCCAGTGATCGCACTTCCTTTCCACAATCAATTAATTTTTATTATTATTTATAAAATTGAAGTAGCCTATTTTTAGCTGATTTAAAAAAAAATACATATTATAATATCCATAATATAAAACATATTCAAATTATGAATTTTTAAATATTGGCTTAGTGTTTATATTATACTCTTATTTCCAATATATGGTAATCGTCATTACCTTTCCATCATCGTATTGTGCTATTAAACAAGGAAATATTACGGTATCATTTTTGTCATTAATTTTATCTTAAACTTAATATCTACATTATTCATACTTATTTATTTTACATAAAAATAAAAATAAAATTGATAAAGGTGGCCACATGGTACATTATACAGTTGTAGTGAAAAATCAGAAGTTTGAAAAAATCAGATTACAAAAAAACCTATTTAAGAAAAAAATAAGATAAATACACCACGGTGGGCACCTGTATGTTATCGCATAAAATAGAAAATAGATGGTTTTTTCTATTTTTACAACTATATATTTATGAAGCATCATTAATCTCGTGTTGTAAAAAATATATTTTATTTTAATAACTTTTTTATCGCCGTTCTTGCGATGGTTACATATTTTAAAACTGAAAATAAGCACAATGTATATAATATTATATTTAAACAAATAGTATTGGAATTCAATCAGTCTCGTCATTATTATTCAAACATTAACATGTACCTATATATTATATAATATGAAAATGGTAGTACCCTCCTCAAAAAAAAAACGCTACCCATACGATATTTTATCATGCAAAAAGTGAATGGTGATCAAGTGTAAATTATATTAATTTAATTTTAAATTTTGAATTGAAATTACTTTATAATAATTGTTCTATTTGTACTTAGTCAATTTTTACACGATGACATCAAAACAACACAACAAAGAGAAAAAAATCATAATGTTACACAAATTTAATCTTTAAAAATAAAATTATAAAAATGTTCACAATATGATCACATTTCGCATGACCAACAAATTCGTTTTAATTTATATGTGACAATACGAATGGCCAAATAAAAATATTACGATTACTTCATAAGATGCGTAAATATTTTTTTTTAATTAAAATTTTTAAATCACAATCTGTTACATAATATATTTTGTTATATTTTAACAATAAGTAAATGTGATGATGTAAGAGAGAGAAAAAAAATGCATGATTCTCAGAATGAAGAACCCTTCCATTGAAGGAACTTTGAACATTAAGTAATTTAAGTATACATTACATATTTCGTAAGACAGTCGACTTCAGAAGGTCCATAAAGGTTGAATAGTACTACAGTTAATTATAGTTTTTGTTTCTTTTTTACACCACTATTTCATTCATTTGATGAAATACAGTTTATTGAAGCTAGCTACTTTGCTTCTCTATTATTTTTTACCCTCTAGTATATATTATACTTTTTTTACCAGAAACATACCCAAAGCGATAAAAGACAATATTCAGTTTTGGGATTTTTCGATAATCCAAAGTTGTATAATATTTTTTTCACCCTTTTTGTATCGAGGTTTTTGAATGTCCTGTTTTGAAATGGTACATTTTTTATGTGCCGTATTAAAAGCATTAGTTGTAAAATGACATGAATCGTATTATAATATATGTATATGTCCTAGAAAAATCGACAACAATATAGTAAAAAAATAATTCTGTTAAGTTATCATTTCTGTTAATTTGTATAAATTCTTCATACACTATGTCACTAAAATAATTAATTGAGTGTTCAAGAGATATTAAAAAACTAATTGTCAATAGCCTGAACCATGTTTTATAAATATAAACGAACAAAATATGTTAAATTATTCTATAAGCCAGAGTGTATTTTGTTTTATAAATCTACTTATTTGATTTAAATATTGGACTTTAATTTTGTAGATTATTATAAAAGTATTTATTATTTTCAAATGTTAATAGTATTTATTACATTTTATATCATCTTTACTAAGAAGTAAATTTATTGATGACAGCAGTGTGATATTATAACAATTTAACTTATATGAGCTTTTTATCCATAACCAGTGTTGTTTTGTTGTTTCCGCTTTTTGTAAAATCTATATTTTATTCATAAACAAGTGGTTTAATTTGTTTTATGAATGTTTGTAAGAGAAAATAATATAAAAATATAATGTATGAATATAAAATATGTTTTCAGTTGTAGAAGGTACCTCTGTACCCATATAGTGTTTCATTTACAAATACTATACTATACAAATTATATTCAAAAGTGAACCTTAAAATATGTTAAGTTCTTGAGTTTAATGTACAGGCAATTAATTTTCCAAAGAAAGTAACTTATCTCAACCAAAAAAAAATCATTCAATATTCCTTTAGACCACCAAAAACTACTATCTTTAAACATCGTTAGCAATTATAATTAAAAAGCCTCAACCGTTTTGTTAACTCCGAAAAGTATTTCTCTATTATCTTGTTTGAATATCCATCTAATCTCAATTAAACACTTATAAATTCGTTTGAATTATAACGAATTATATTCGTTTGAATTTAATAGTCTGTTCCTATTAAAATACAAATTAAAATTATTATAATTTATAACTGATGTAACTTTATCAATTACAATTTTTAATCTAACAAATTTATTTCATAGGGTTTTACATTTCAACAATAATATTCAAACCATACATTATATTTTTATCCTTAATTTATGAGTTTGAAAAAAAATCTATGACTCATAATTATAAAGACACTGTTTTTATTAACTTTATCAGATTCAATTTTAAATTAGTTTTATTTTTTTAAATATTTATTATTAGGTTTAACGTAATTTATTTCTGTATTATCAAGCTTTCAAACTTTAAAATTAAAATATGCACTAAACTAAATACCATTTTTAAGACATTTTCCCATAAATTGTAATTAATAATTGACTAATAATTATTTGTAGTTATTACTTAGAAATAACCGTTATAATTTATAACACATGATGATTTCAAACAAGATGTCTACAAAATTGAATTACTTTGTATCGCCTCCAAATTGTGACAGGTGGTCAGAATACCAAATGATTCCATAATAAGTCAAAATGTTATAAAAAAAAACATATTTAACACATTTAAATACTATAATTAAATCGAATAAAAACGCAAAAAATCATTTTATTCCCTAATCAAAAACTACGTGTACCTATATTGCCTATACAATACGCCGGCATACATTTTTTATGAAACAGTTAAAACGATTTATTATTTTTCAATACATTTTGTTAATAAATGTTATACATCAAATTAAATTGTAGTTTTAAATATAACTATAAAAGGATGATACTATTATAATGCCATTGTCATGAAAATGTATTGTTAAGCGACTGGTGAAGACCCTTATTTGTCCACATTATTTAAGATTATAAGCTAAACGTTTTACAAGGGTTTGTGTTGTTCAGTTTTTTGGAGGGTTAAAAACTCGTGATTTCTTAAACAAACGGGAAAACCACAAAAAAATTATAAATTTATAATAGGAATCATATTTTTATGCAATACCTACAGTTTTGAAAACATATATTTTTTTTTATTTTACTACCTAACTTGATATTTTCAACAAATACATTTTATATTAGACCACTATATAATCATAATATAATTAAAATATCAACATATTCTGACATTTTTACTTTTTTTTCGATAGAAAACTTGCTTCTAAATCAAAAAGCATAAATATATAATAAGATATTCTTCATAAATTGTTATTACAGTAGTTATTGAAAATACATTAACACAATATTTTCTTCATAGCATTTGAATTTTAAATTTCGATGACATTTGTGAAAATAACGATTTTTATGAACTTGTTGCAATTTAAAAACTAGTAATTCGTAGACATTTGAAACATTCCACTAATACACAGGAAATGTTCAGATAAGCCATCTTTTTTTACCACACGCACCTATTCGTGATTTTTAGCTACTCGGTATTGAGTTATAAGCTAATAATAGCTGAAATATTATATGAAATAATTACTCTTTAATATTATATTCGATCTGTTTTTGTTTTTGGTAAAAATTAGTTCAACCAAATTGTCGTGAATTATTTATGGATAAATAATTATTTAACACATCCATAACAGTGACGAGACATGAGTTGCTTTCAAAAGGTACTATATATATAGCAGAGCGACTACCCCGGTTATTTTCATCATTAAAATGCAATGAAATATTTTGGTATTGATAGAGCTTGTTAAAAGAGTTAACCTAAACTTTCGTCAATTAGGCTTAGGTAGCTTTATAGGATTACGTTGTACGACCTATATGTTTTTTTTTCGAGAGAGAAAATTAATCAAATCTACTGTAAATAAAATAAGGACATGCTGACAAGGCATGTTGAAACAATTTTAAAGCCAAAAGTTTGTCACCAAATAAATGTACATTAATATTGTTTGAGATTAACAAATCATTCATCACGCGATTTTTCGTAACTAAGAAATATGGTTTATTGTTTTTATTTCCCACGTCTACACAACCTTAATTGGTCCTATAACAATGCATAAATAATATTATATAATCATTAATTAACAACAGCGAAAAATTAATTGATATAAACATTTTGTTTTAAAACCATTCTTTTATCTTCGAAATATTGTTGTATCAAAATATGGACAATATTAACAAAATGTATTGTACAAGGTAGCTATATTTGTATCCTGTAATATTTAATATGTTTAGTATGTAACTATAGACATTTCATAAGATGAAACAAACATAAATAATATATTATTGATACGATATTATTCATATCGTATTTACTATTTATTCCATACAAAACAATATTTGTATACAACAACAGTATTTACATTTTTAAGCTAATACAATGTAGACATACAAATACTACCACAATAATATAAGTATAAATAATAACTCAATTTTATTATTCTACCTTGAATTTTGAGTTTATTAAAATAAAATCAATATACAAATTTAGGTGTTATTCACGTTATCTTCACTCTGTTGTCAATGTTACAGTATACCATTTATCCATCCATCATAAATATTGTATAAGACTATCTAGATATAATAATAAACATTCTTTATAGTATATATATATATATATATATGTGTATATTTAACTATAGAAAAACATAATTGATACATTATAACCTTCAAAATGAATAGTAAAAAAATAAGTAAATTAACCATGGTTAAGCGTCATATTATATTCAAACCAAGGTAAATTCAATTTATAATTATTAGTACATAATTTTTATTATATAAATTCCAAAATAGATATTATATTGTTGATCTTATTTATAGATGCTCATAAATATCTATATACTTATGCTTGTAGATAATATAAAGTGTTATTAAATTTTTCTTAGTTGAAAAATTTAAATTCAAAAACTTCGACTGGTGCGAAATTATTACGAAATCATTATTCATTAATATTTTATACGCGTGCAAATTATATTTACGATGCAAAAATGGTGGATATAATCTTGTACATATTTAATACAAATGTTTAAAAACCTAAAAAAATCAAAACAATGTACGCAGTTTATGATTCTCAGCTATATCTCAGCTAATGATCGAGCAATAGTTATGGCAACCTACTGGCTCACAAACGAGATTTGACCACTGAACAATTTTATGTACACGTTATTATTATGTTTAACTATTGCTTATATCAATGATCTATCACGTTATTTTCGTTTTACTCTATTCTATATTTATTCATTTATTGACATTAATATTAATTGTATTTGATACCTATCTTTATTAATGGTACCTATGTTAACTAGTATGTAAGTATAACTGATATACTTAATTGATAAAATTGTCCAGCACCGGACACGGGGAGAATAAGAAGCTATAATGCAAAATAATAGTGTGGACATCTTACATCGATAAATGTATTTTGTTTTTTTTTTACAAAAGAATCGGAAAATTATATAGGTGTTAGATAGGCGGTAGGCACTACAAATTTTGTTTTTTTGAACGATACAAAAAAGTAGTCCCACGAGAACTTTAAACATCAAATATTGAACCTTTGCCCGTATTTCAGTTCCAGCTGTTAGATTATACGATGAAATTCAAATTCAAGACTAGTGATTCACATTTCTAAGCTATATGGAAGGAAATATATATTAGTATATTTTGACGAAAATTCCAGGGTTAGGATTGTGTGTTTTACATATACCCACTGACATTGGTTTTTAAAGTTTATAGTAGTCACTGGGGTAAAATAGTAAGCTTACCAAATCGGATGCCAGAAAGCTTGGTGCCTAGTTTATATATTAAAGAAGGTAAAAGTACGTTTTAAAATAAACTTTCAACAAACAATTAAATAATAATAATATAAAGTAATACCTACATTCAGTTAGTACTTTAAAAACGCATTCAAGTGGTCTTAAATAACTCGTACATATTTTACACTCGTATATTTAAAATGTTCAAAAATATTTATTCCGTATAATCAATTTTTCTAATTACACATTTTAGCTATTGTATCTGTAACAGTGCAGTGTTCCAAATATATTATTTTGAAGCTTAAGACTTTGTTTGTATAATCTAATTATTCTACCAAAAAAAAAAACAATTTAATTTCGGTACCTGTAATGATTATATAATGTAGTAAATAAATCTTGAAAATGTCAAATATTGAGGTCACGTTTAATTTTTTGATGATTAAGTGGTTAAAAATAAATTGTTATACCAAAATTTGCGCCTCCATCTATTATAATAAGTTTTTCATAAAACTTGTGAAATAATGCCCATCTTGTAAAATCAGTATATTATTTTACTACAGTAATATTAACTAATTTTATTTATATTTCGAAACACTAAATTACCACAGTACAAATTCCTTTTCGAACGTTGTAACTACCAATATATATAAGTAATACAAATAGTACATACATAACGCCACATGGGAATCCTCATAAAAAAAAGTTCTTTGGGCAGCCAAACATCCGAATACGCTAAAGTTTTTTATTTGATTTCATCGAATTAATAAAGTTTTTTCAAGGTGGCTAATAAAACTTTTTTCTCGATATTTAATGGAACTCGAAGAATCAGTAACTAGGTAGTAGGTACTATTAAAATTAACAAACAAAAGAAGAAATGACAATACATATTAAATGTATTTCTGATATTATATAGCTTCGAATTACCTCCTCATAGCTGAAGTCATATCCAATATTAATTAACGATCTGAGCAGCGACAGAGTGATATAAAAACACCACTCTAGTTTCGAAGTACTGCTTGTATGAAAACAACAAACTTTCGTGTTTGGTCACTAAAACTACGTACTCGAATACCCGATAGATCCAATAAAGTATAACTTTTACTCGACTGCAGTGTGTACTGTCGTCCACGTAATAAAATCATTTTTAACGGAAGAAGTGACAAAATAATATGTTAGTTCGTACGCAACTCTGTGGACTCATCTCGAATCTTGAAAATCACGCAAATATTATAATGCGTAGGTATGTACGTGGTACAATTGTAAAACGAAAAATATCAAATACGCGCGCATGTAAAATGGATAATCGATGTTGACTGAGGAAATAAGTAATGATAATACCGCACTCTCGTGGTATTTTATTTTTGATATGTAAATGTATTGTATATCATCTGAATACGAGTGTCACACTTATTCCAAAACCTTATAACAATAGTGGAAATCCCCGGCGGCAGGTTCTATTATTGTTATTTTTTTCGAAAACACTAAGATCCACCAACAATGTGCTTATGATAAAACAAAAAAAAAAACACACGTTTACATAGCCCTACTTTTTTTCCTCAGTCCATATATCTGATTGTGTCAATTGCATATAGTCGGATAACAGTTAGTAGTGTTTTGTTAGTAAAAATGAGATAACGTAATACTTATATAAAGATAGGGGCATTCAGTTTCGTATACAAGCTGGGGGAGTTTGGAGAATATTACCCTTGTTTTAAGTATAAAAAATATTACTAACCTTAAGGTTTATTAATTATTTTCCCAAATCTATATTATAATAATATATGAATGTCTTGATTGGCCGGTCGTTTTTATTAGTTGATTTTTTATTATAACTTTAACTTTATTTTAATTTATATACAGGTACCTAGTAATATAATAATATATACTATCATTATTCAGTATATATAAATGGATTTAAATGACGCCCCTCTTAAAAAAAAAATCCCAGATACGCCACTCGAAAAATTGGTCATTGTGGCTATTTGGATAGGTCTTAGCACGTGTATACTTTTTACGATCGCGATATTAGACGTTTACATGTAAAATTTCCTACCGGAGGTATAATAATCATATGATGGTTTATTCCAAAAATAGTTAAAGAACAAAAGAAAAATTACCTTAAGTACGAATTTGGATTTGATTGCTATATGACCTATAAAATATCTTGAGATTATCTTAGCGTATTCGTGCTACTCATAGTAATATAAAAATCTTATACTATGTGCAGACGAAATCTAGTGTATTAGTTTAACACGAATATCAATTAATGACCGGTAAACGTATAACACCTATATAGCCGTATATAACCTGCTGATAAACTAATAATTAATTGTTGGTTTCACAGGATTACGAGGTTGACCTGTATTTACGACAAAAGTGGCAAGATGCGAGATTGCAACACAAAGACATAACGGAATCACTGGACCTAAATGATCCGAATTTAGTCAAAGCCATCTGGAAACCTGAAGTTTACTTTCCAAATGCAAAACACGCAGAATTCCAATTCGTTACTGTGCCCAACGTGTTGATACGCATCAAACCTGATGGAGATATACTTTATATGCTCAGGTATTTTTTGAATACGTAGTTAGACATTGAGTGGTGAATCCTTTTTATTTGTTCTCGCACAAATGTCATCGGTAAAAAACCAATTAGTAAGGATACCGATCATAGCATCATTTCAGAGTTAAATATATCTGATTATAATGTAAAGAAAATTAAAATGTAATCAAATAATAATTAAGTAACCAAAACATTTCTTCTCTATCGGTTTGTATACAATATATTATTTGCTTTTGCCGTTTGGTTATACGATTAGAAAATATTATTATGCACCTAACAAGTCATAAATTAAATTACATTATTTTCGTAATTAAATAAAAAATAAACATTAAACCATAATATTATTATTTTAAAAGAAAAGAATAACAAAATATTGATATCGTTAATAATCATTGTAATTAAATTAGTTTTGAAAAATATTATTACCCACAGATATATATAACAAAAAAAAATAGAATTTCTTATATTTTACTGTTTAAATTATAATTTATCACAACGTAAAATATTATTAGTATTTATTTTTGATAGTAAATTGTTTTTTTGTTTTAATTGTTGAAAACGGTGTAGGCATCTAACAAAATGTTGGTACTATTAAATATAATTTTTCCAAGATACTGTAAACTTCATATTTCAGATACTTAAATTATTGTCACGTGCAAATGTTTTGATGATAATAACAAAATGAACCTCGTAAATAGTATGAAATTAGGTCACGTACAAAAAGGGATGTACGTCAAAATATAAACTCCACACAAATGAAGAAAATCGAAACTTTTTAAGATTAAATTTAGTACATTTAGTAAAATAAGCTCATTTTTAGGCCCTATACATTATTAATTTTTACATTTTAATGAACCATTGAATAATAATTATTTCGTCTTAATCTACATTATATTTATTATAATGCATTTTGAGTAATAAAAAATTTTAACGACTAATGTCCCAAAACCAACTTGCAATCCAAGTATCATGGTAGTATATGTATATTTATAGAAAAATAAATAGGAATAAAAACTATATAATGTCAAATACAAATATTATGTTGATTTTAAAATAAATTTATTATATTATTCTAATATATTATTACACAATGTCGTCTTTCGACGGATTCAGATGGCGATCTGATCGTTTTGCTTACCCTTATAATATTGATATAGAAACACTGAATAGAATATCGTTATATTATAATATGAAAAAAAAACATCTTGTATTATATTAGCATAGGTACTCTCCACCTGCAGCCGCAAATATCGTCAACACGTCTTATACACGTTATCATTAAAAATGTCTCTTTGATTTTTTTCCCCTAAAATTTAACTCGCTCTCGTTTTCGATGATTTTAATGAACTTGAAAATGTCTGAGAATTTTCACTGACTGTAGCATGGTTGTATAAAATATATTTGTTTTTAACTGTTTTTTTGCGATCCGATAACGTTCGGTGCAGCGGCGGCCAAGGTTCAATAATATTATTATGACGTAACAAACAATCATACTCGAGCCATGCTACCACCACGGTAGGCTATAATGGTGGACTTGGTCCATTGTGGATTGTCCATTATTAATATATTATATTATCATATCCTATCCACGTGGTCGTGTGTATTGTTTGGACAAGTGCTTTTCCTTTCTCGAAATCCTATGTTTTAGTAACAATACGTCAATACATAACATTAAAACGGTTAAACCGCTCTGGGCTTTGATGTCCCGAGAATCCGTTTTTCATTCGTTTCAGGTAAATAAAATATATAAATATTACAATACCGTGTTCTGTATTCAAGTCGTCGGGAAAATCGTAATAATGTCTATGTTAACGTTTATTGTTATTTGAACTTATTTCTATATATTATTGTTATACTATGTTGAACATATTTATATAGTAGCTTCTAAGTGGTGAATTTATAAAATCGATTTATATCGTTTATTATTACTGTCTTATAATGTAAGAACTTCGTTATTTTTCCAATATACTTTAAGAATCTCGAAAAACAATAATCCATAAAATGAAATGGATTCAATTCTTCAATATTAAACAAAACGCCATTCAATGCTTTTGTTTGCTAAGTACAATTCAAAGGCAACCAATATAGTAAAATACGCCTTTTAAGTAAAAATTTTATTGCAGTTATAGTGTACGCATATGTATGTATGTATATTGAATTAATATGAAAACATTTTAGCAAAGACAATATTTATTTATTTATAACCAAACTCTGTTTTGGGATTTATGTATATACGTATATATACATGTGTGTATGTCTATAACAATGATTTCGTCGTAAAAATTAATAATAATTTACAATTTTGGATATTAAAATAATATACGTTAAAACAAAGGAAGTTCTATATTACGCTTATAAATCATTTTTCTTTTCAAATCCAATAACAATTAAATTTTTCTGAAAGTTTATGTTTCAATTATAACCATTATTAATAATAAAATAGTAATGTTACATTACAAATTCACAAATGATAAAATCTTTTCTAGAAATAAACGATCCGTAAGTGCCTAACCCTCAACGGTAATACATATTCTATTTTTCAAATTATAAAAATAAAAAAATGTTCTTATTATTGCGCTATTTAGGGATAACTGGTTGTATCGTTTCGACCATTGTCCATTGAAATATAACATAATATCCCACTTAAAAACATTCAGATTCCACAAATAGACATAAAGCCTTTACATAGGTACATAATATTATATTCACAAGTATATTTCCAAATTTTTAAATAAATACAGTATGTAACCCGTATATCACTGCTGCAGTGCTAATACAAAAACCCCAAGAAACCGTAGGTAATCACAAATTTCAAATCCTTTAATTTTTACTAAATATTGTCTAACTTTAATTTGTTTTCTCAAACTTTCCAAGTTTAACCAAAATACGTTCAGATCTTTATATCTTGCGTGATTTCCTGCCGTTTAATTAGACTATTTACTTCAAGGTCTGACGCTCCAAAACATTTATTACCTGCACAGCACTACTATAAATTTGTTATAAAACAACTACTTGACCTATAACGAGTATAACGAATTTCAAATTTGGGTTAATGGCAAATATATAGAATGATTCACCAAGCATGCCCCCACCATTTTTCGAATTCTGAAAATTTCTGAAAATCTTTTGATTTTTTAAATTTTAAATTTTAAATTTTTAAGTATAGCTTAAAAATAAGCTATAAAGGCTATCTTTTCAAATACTCATAACAACATTGTAGTACTATTTTTTACATCATTTAAGGAGTGACCTAAGGTGATACAAATTTATTTTTTTCAAATGAAAAGATGACTTTTTAGAAATGTTTATGTATTTAAATTTAAATTCTAATGAGTTGTTACTGTGCTATTCAAATATATATACTTAAAATAATTGTAGTTATTAAAATTGGTTTAAAAAATAAAAATGTATGTGCCTATTTGATTAATTTAACTAGTACCTACTTACTTATTATAGTAACATTTTAGTACAAAATATAAAATGTTGAATTCAGATTAATATTAGTGACTATAATTTTCAAATTAGCATAGCCCCTAACATCATAGAACCATTATCGTTAACGTTAAAGCATCAAGTGATTCTTCCTAAATTAATTGACATTAATATAGGATACTCGTTAAATGATATACGAATAATATATGTACTTGAAAATAAGATTATAAAGTATACTTAAGAATTCCAAAACCCGAAATTTGAATAAATTCATAATTAAATGAAAAAGGGGGGGGGGGGGGGGGGGGGTAAGCATGCTTCGTGAAACTCGCAGTGAAACACTTTCGTCAAATCAAATTAGCTCGACTTTTAAATTTCCAATTATTTTATAGCAATATATTTATTATTAACTAAAACTGTTTGTAACTTTCATGATAAGTTTATTAACTAGATCGTTGACGTATTCTGAAAATTGAATCAAATACTTTTTAATATAAGCCTCAAAGTAAAATTAGGAAAAGGTGTACACATACACAATATGTATTATGTATCATACATATACAATATTACGATGCAAATTACATTCCAGTAAAGCAACATTAAATTATGTACGAGAGTTATTAAAATTAGCTTTTACTCAATATTTTCTACATTCAAACGTTATTCGAGCCACACATTATACTTCACTTAAAACTTACAACATATAGGTATTTAGCTACATCCTACAGTACATTTTCAGACCAGCAAACGAACAAGAAATTAAAAACATACAGAAACCGCGGTATACACGTAGTATTATTATCCAAATAAAACAAACTCATGAATACGGATTGATCCAGTACCTCCGTTGATATAAGAAACTCATTATTTCAGAAAACACAAAATGTCTTTGAACGTATTTCTTTTGCATAATATTATAATTTTAAGTCGTTACAAAACAACATTTTTGTAAAAGATTATATTTTTTTTACTGTTTTTTGTCGTTTTTAAGTTATATGTATTTTTTGGAATGACAACATAACATATTTTTGTTCCGATGTGGAATATTATTATTCTGAGTATTTCGATTTATAAAAATCAATATAATTTTTGAACGACATGAAATCATGTGAACAAATATTTTCAAAAACACTAATAACTTTTGAAATAATGAGTATCTCAACGCTAATTGAATTACCCGGGAAAATCTTTACCAAAACTCTATTACTCTTATGAATGTGTATAGCTATAATAGAAGTATTATAATATTATACTAATGTAGACGAAAACAGTCACTTTCAGATCCATGACTTTACCAATGTCGTAATATAAAAAACAAAATACAATCGATGAAAAAAATATGATCATTAATCATATATTAATATTTTAGACTTGGTTTATGATAGTAAAACACGAGGCCAAATTCAAGTTTTAATACAGAAAAAACTAAACTCTCGGGTTTCTTAAAAATATCCAATTTGTAATCTATCAACAAAACTGTCTAAATATTAGATGTTCTAAGGTTATTCGCAACAAACAAAAAATATCATACTGTCAAAAACCCCAAGAATAATGAACTTGACCGGTGTCTACCCTTCAAGTGCTATAGTAAAAATGTTGTTTTGAATCCAAAATAAAGAATTAAAACGTACACGTGGCAATATAACAATAACTTTTCCATAGATACTTAATAAAAAAAATAATAACCATACTAATAATAGCAACCTGCAGCTATACATATTTAACACACACACCTAGGTGTGATAAATCAATATTTATGATAAAATATCACAATAACGCGTGCAGAATAAACTTATTTTACTGGCGCATCCTGTGCAGTACATCCGGTTTGTTGAACATTTAATTTAGCTCCGGTAAAAGAACACCATAGAAGGTTTTACAAAAACACACCACCAAATGTATAGCATTTTATAAATTATTTATAATATGTATATTATTATCTATACCTACCGCCTGATTTTAGTAAACGAACTTTTAAAATGCGTTGTTTATTAATTTAGAACGTAAATCAGCAGTTGTGACCGGATTTTGAGTTTTTATTTTTATGGGTTGTGGTTTTCGGTAATTCGGTTACATATAAAGAAATATCATGGTTTGGGGCAGAGGGTTTTACGTTAACCCGCCAGAGGGTTTATTTAACTAATTTAATTTTAGTATTGTCTATTTTATATTGTTTTTAGAGTTTTAAAATAATGTTTTGGGCGCAAATGATATTGATATGTAACTCAGTTTTGTTTTAAAAGAATTTATTTTGATTAAACCAAAATAAAATTGTCTGTTATGGATAGTAGGTAGTTTATCGTTCGGTCCTAACTTTTATTTAAGTTTTATTCTAGTTCGGTTGTTATGGGTTATATTATACCTACCACTTATGCGGGTGATGTTATACGTAACAATATGGTCACGAAGCCCTGACTTAAATCACTTATTGTTTTGCTTCGTGTGTAGATATTATGATAACTGATAAGTATAATATTATTAAAATATCATGACGTGTATTATTGAAAATCATAATTCGTAGATTTTCCGACGTGAACAGAAATGTCATACGATCGACAGTGGAGTGATTAAGGACGGTTGTGCTCCGAGAAAAACAAAATTAATGAAAACCACATCGAACTGTGAAAATAAAAACCGTTGTCCGAGATAAAAAAATAAATAGTGCGTACAATATGGGACGTGTCACAATGCAATGCTTGGGCGATGATAATAAAAAAAATAATAATAATAAAATCCAACGACTGTTCGGTGCTCGTAAAAAAAAAAAAAAACTATAGGTAACAATATTATAGTTCTGAGCGCGTTAATACCGCGTTATAACAATATTATCTATACCGTTTTCGGAATTGTTAAAACAGATTTGAAAACTTCGCCCTATCGTCGTCCCGCATATAACACGCTCTACCCGCGTATTGTGTCCACTGTCCAGTATTCGTGTATTATTATTATTATTTTTTTTTTTTTTTTTTACTCTCTCGGAGGGTTAAAAATGCAGATGAACCCATCCCGTCGCCCATCAGTTTGTGGCCAGATTTATATTACTGTATGTTCCTAACCCGTAAACAATATACACCAGGGGACACGCGGTCCCACGAGAGCATACCGACAACAATAATTGAGGGTTTGTTTTATCGTCGGACGGTTTTCTTTCGCCCGCCCCGGACGACGACGGCGTGTCATTTTTATAAACGTGCAAACTACGCCCGTACTACTACCCACCTAAACTCAAAACGTTTAATGATAATCAACTCCCAATCGTAGTAATATTTGTAACCAAAAATTTGTAATTTATAAGTCAAACCCACCCCGTAGGTGGGGGGGAGGGGTGTAATTTCACCTAAAATATAATTTTGACGCCAACGAAATATGTTCGCTGATGGGGCTTATTTTACGCGCGCGTGTGTGTGTGTGTGTGTGTGTGTGTGATTAGATTCCCGGCGGTGACATATTGAAGAAACCGCATTGGACATCAATCAAACTATACTCGGATGAGCCGCTACACTCGCTTTACATCATAATAGTATATTCCTAATAAAGTTTGCGCTTCGAGTTTTCTACCCTCGTCAAGGCGATATGTTTTATTTACTAACCTAACCTAACCTAACGATGAAAATGTAGTCTCGCCCGATGGTCGGACGTATGATATAATAGTATAACGTTGCACGTGATAATTTGAACGTCACTGTAAACTAATAATAATATGCACGTTCCGAAACACCTGTAAGACAAAGAGTTGCCAGATACGTACCGAAACACGCGATTATGTTATCATCACAACGACGTTATTATAATATACGAGTATGGTATCCCATAGGTACTTACTGAAACAACAAAAGAAAGAGCTCTGCAAGTCTATATACGCTTCTATGTGTCAAAATACTTTATCGTCGTTCACAAATATATATATATATACCTGGATACCAAATTTACGTCGACAAATTTCGTTCCGAAAATGATATTTGCTCGTGAAGGCACAGTAGGCATCTATAAGTAGTAGCAATAGTGTTTGAGAATGCACAGGAAGTATCATTTCATTCGAATACCTGTGTGAAACACATTTTGCGAGTCTTTTTTAACAACGATAGAACATATTATTATTATTACTATTATATGTTCGTTGCACGTGTCACACCGCCGCGAGTGGGTGAGCTCGGGACTTGCATTCGGCGTACCCGGGGCCCACCCGCCCCTGGCACGGCTACTCGGCTACTCAAGTTATCAACTGGGTCGACGAAATTCAGCGAAAACAATGCGTGAGGACGGCTCTCCTGGGGCCGCCGGTTCAAACGAAAAAATAAAACAGGTCGATGTAATGCAAATGTGCCAGTTCGTGTGCTCTAAACTACGGAACAGTTCGTTAGGTTATCGCATTATAAGCTAACAGATGACACACGTGTGTCCTGTATATTAGGTAGGTATGTATTGTATTTGATCTGCGGCGGTTGGATTGAGCAGCCGCCGCCGTTGCCGGAAAATTATTATTTTCTATTAGAAATTTTGTGTTTTGATCATTGCCTGAACGCACATATAGAATACGTCGTCAGCGGTCGTCATCGTCGTTTGTAAGTTTTGGTGTTTTTCGATTCTTTTGCATATTGATCCTTAAAGGCTATTATGAGTACGTCCCGCGGTAAATTCTATCGAACCGGCGACGACGTCCTCGCGGGGCCGACATCTCGTGGTGGCCTGTTTCGTATAAGTAACGTCCTAAAACAGCCCTGGGAAGGGAAGAAATGTCTATTATAATTTTGTATGGTGTTTAAACAAAAACTTTATAACATATAATATATAAATACAGCTAGAGTGGCCCACCGAGTATTCCCTGTAAAACGTTGGTATAAACCCTCTACATAACAGTTTTTATAGAACCGTTAAATATTCATTCAAAAACGTTTCTATTTAACTATAATTAACTTTTTATTATAACTCTACAATAAATTTAAAAATCCTTAAATACATTTTTAAACTTTTGTTATTTACAAAGTACACGCTTGCAATCCGACGTACGAGCGCACGCCTAATCATACCTCGTTAAATAGTTGTATTGTCTTGGAATGTAATGTTATCGATGTTGATATGTAAAAGACGAACAATCAATAGTAAAAGTATTCTTTCGAGACACGAAACATTTCAAGCTAGCTCCGGTTGGTTAGACAAATTTAAAAAATGTCATGGCATCACAGATAAAAATATCAGCAGAGAGTATAAAAGCGTTACGATAAAAGATTGCAGTTTTGGAAAGAGACCCTCCCTAGACAACATTTTAAAAGATTACAAACATGATAACAATTTTAACATGGATAAAACAGAAATATTATTATATTTAAATTCCCTGCAGAATAATTAGTCTTTTAAGTGAAAAAAAATGACATTTCTTTTGAACGAAATTAAATCAATCAAGTTCGTCAAATAGAAGTTTCACTTGCAGTATATACTGCAATTATTTATGAAGTATAAAACTTGAGTATTTGTTTAATTTATATAACAAAAACAATTAAATCGATAACTTAAAATGTTTGGTATAATCATAACTATAAAATAACAATGTTAATACACCTCATCAGTATTAAACCATACAATATTTTTTTGTTCACTCCTAGCAAACTAATCAATTATTCTAGTTAAAACAAACTGGATATTTTTGTGAACGCTTGTTCATGGCAACCGATAAAACCATATAAAACCAATAAAACCCATCACTTATATTACATACGTATAATACATATATTTTATAAAATATAAAATGTATACACCAAATCGATATTTCTATACATCATGAATTTATGAATATTTAAAGTTTAGAATTCAGGTACTTACCTAAGTATCGTCAGCTGTAGTTTTCGAATAATATGACGATGACGATCGTTCTCCGGCAAGAAAATTCAAGAGTATACCTATCATAGAGTTAATACGACGAAGTGCGTTTTCCTACGCATTTCGTTAGTGAAAAATCACAGGGATGTGCGTGGATGTGTGTCAACCACCCGTGTGGCTGTCAATCCACCTTCCCTCGTTTCATCCTCGAGGACGACACCCCCGCTAGAAATCGGCTCATCGGCGCATTCGTGATAATGATATTATATTATGATCCCGAGCAAACAGAGTATTTTGTAGACTTTGTATGTACAACCGAACTATAGCTATATATTGTCCATCCTCCGATAGGTTAGCGTTATGCGCTATCCGCGATCCAACTTCACATACCAAGTACCATTTTCATTATTCAAAGAGCACAAACATTTGCAGTAAGTATACACCCCACGTCCTGCAGGTACATTTCCAAGCGTAGTATATAAACGTAATAATAATATCATATAATATATCATCTCATGACGATGAAGTGCATTACACGCTATTATATTCTAGTTGTAGGTATATAGTGAGCACTGAGCAGTTGCGTATCGCCGGTGCGGGTTCTCGGTAATTGACTTTGTGTGGTTTACCACCCCACCAAAGCACGCACTCACTTGGATATATTATTATTATTATTATTATTATTACTATGTAATGTTGTGCCGCGTAGGTATAGTATAAGCCGACCGCAGAGCACGTCCTCCTCGGAAGTCCTCGACGACCGTCGTTGCGTCGGCTCGTCTAAACGCGAATCGGAATCGGTTTCAGATAGGCCAATGGTTATGAAACTTCAGGCACGTGGGAGCGCAGTCGATGACGCAAAATCTAATCAAAATATATTGAAATATGTACTCGCGATCTCGTGTTTTCGTTTTTACCGGAAATACAACGGTTTTGTATTTTCCATGTAAATTGATGGGGTTATCGTGGCCGGGGAGGAGAGGGGACTCCTCAGGGTCAGGGTGTCAGATTCGGACCTCTCCCCGCCCCCGGGCTTTGGTCGTTTTTATTTTTAAACTTTCAAATGAAAAATAATTTACTGTTTTGATAAAATATTTTGTACTATCGGATGACTGAAATTGAAACCATCAGCACTGTAAATCTTTTTCCAACACAAGACGATTGTCTTGACGATTGTTTTATAGTTGGAGTAATCCCCAAAATTGTTTTCCATCACTGCACATAAGTTATTATTAATTATTATAAATCATACAGCACGCGTTGGATAAACATAGTCTATTTGCCTAAAATAAGTACTTATGAGGACTACGAAACACACACCTGAATCAAATTCTTTATATTATTATCTGGTAATATTATACCTACTTATATTATATTATTTGTCTTTCAATAACGAACATATTTGTATTCCATTGTACGAAACAATAACGTTAAAACTGTGTTAATCTACTCTGTTAAAAACAAATTTGGGTTTCTCGGCACACCCTTTGGAAAACACTGCTCTATATCATTATTCATATATTTACAAAAACTATGCGAAACTTCTGTGGTTTTCTCGTTCCTGCTCAAGCGTTAATTACCATCATTACCAATAGATGGATATGACATATCATGATAAAATAATATGCTCCAAGATCACAGATATCTATATACTAACTAGATAAGGTACTTTTATATAATTTATATTGTTATCAAGTGAAGCTCAGCTGTCGACGTCCGCCATTTTCTCGGGAGGGGCAAATCATTTCATTCATTATACAAAATGTATTAGGAACAACATCGCTTTTAATGGTAAAATAAAACAGTAAATGTAAAATGACTTACATAAAATATTTTTTTTGTTTTTAAAAACTACAGGTTTAGAAATAATAAAAAAATACAATACAAAATTAATCGTAATTAATCTTATTTATCATATGAAATACCATACAATTGCCCCCCCCCCCCCCCCGACCTCGATGCTTCGATTCACGGCGGGAGTTCGCTATCTAGTACTATATAGATGTATGTGTCTAAAATTGAACCAGATGTTAAGGTGGGGTAAACCAAACATCAGTCAGACAGTTTTGACTGTTTAGATCTGTAACAGCACAGGAGGTATAGATGTCTTATTCCGATAACCGCATCAATCATTTACGGTTGAAATATAAAATATGATTTACCCATCACTCGCATGAACATATTTTAAATACCATAAAAAACCGACGTGCAAACGCAGATAATATTCGTAGGTACCTAAGTAATATGGAAATAATACTCAATCTAATAATAAATCTAACAACACTAAATTGTTTCTGCCAAACGGCCAATTCGATATGGAATTTTGTGTTGTTTGTTTGTAAAACACAGACAACACGTCATGTGGGTGCGACGTCCTATTAACTTCATACTGTAATTAGTATTTTGATAAGCATATATTTTTGACATTTTTTCACGGTCATTAAATTAAAATCTTAACAGTTTTAGATTTTAAAATCAACGAATTTTCATAATAATGCAGTCATCACTACTGACCACTGCCCACTTTTTAATTTCGTTCTACTCGTTCAACATTTCGTAATGAACAATGTGTGTCGTACAGTACACGATTTTAATACCCGGCTTAAAAAGTTTCGAAAATAGTATAAAAGTGCTCTTACAATATAATTATGAACCTCCCTCCAACGACCTTATCCTAATTACGCCACTGCCGTGAACCGTGCGTTGCGTGCGTGTGTAAGTGTCTGTGTGTGTGTGTGTGTGTGTACGAATCCAAATTGGGAAATATAATTCGAAAAAAAACGATAAGAAGAAAGAGGCGATCTTATTATTTGTTATTTTCGTTTTGAATTTGCTAGGTGGTATCGAGAAAATAAAACAGTGGAAAAACATTTGAATTAGAATGGCGTATTGTATTTTAAATGTCATTCGCAAGAAGAAGATTGTACGATTGGTAGCGTATTATGAGGATATATTATATATTATCTATGAAAAACAACATGACTCATTAATTTGACAAAATTCTCAACGAAACTGTCACTCAAATTCAGATACATAATATAATCTTCTAATTGTTTTTAAAATTGAATTTAAAATCCGGTTGGTTTTCGGAAATGTGACAAAAATTCCATATTGAAATTACAATCATTGAATTGAATTTATTGTTTAGTATTTAGTAGACTATATAGCACTTACCCCTATAATATAATGCGTGGATAAATGTATACGCAAAACGTATTCTCTGGCAATCCAGCTAGTCCTCTATATTATTATGGTGTCGCGATCACAACACCTTTTTTATAATATTTATTATATAAATATAATTACTTTTGAGATGGATGGATAAGGGGTAGTTGGATTCTCGACACGTCTTGAAAATATTCTGTGCTGTCTCTGCTGACCTCTTCACGGGTCTGACGTACGACGAATGTATTACTTCGACTAATATAAATAATTATACGACACGATATGTATTATTACATAGGTTTGTGAAGTGCTTGTGGACTTTAAGTATTCCACCTGTTATTTTACGTCCATCAATCGCACAGCTTCACCTTCAATTTTAGTAGAAAATAATTTCCAAATAACTGTCTCTAAATTTACCGGGTCCTTCAAAGTGTTCACATCCCCACGACTTTACCAGTTAGATTATTTTTAGGTCTTCATTCGTTGTATTCTTTCCATGCACCACCAACGCGTGCACTTAAAATTATTATACATGGAGACGACTAACGAGTACAAATGTACACTTTTAATGTAATTATTTACAGTTATTGATTATTGGTACATTATTTTTTTTTTTCAAATATTTTCAATATCTGTAGGTACCTATATCGTAAAAAATTAAAAATAACGGATTTTCATCAAAATATAATATAAATCACATTATTATATACTTATCAATTATATTATAATATAATATCATAATAATAGTATCTCTGTACAGTTTTAATATTTGAAAATAATTATTTACTGCATAATATTATAATTTCATCACAAATGCGCATTTTAATTACTATTAAATTATAACGATTCTATGTCAATAAGATGCATATATTACGGATACGATTTAATTGAATTTCTACTGACCATTCTACATCAGCCATAAATATTTAACTATCAATTTATCAAAATGTTTGTATATTATTACATTACATTATATTATATTACGTAAAGTAGGAAATGGAAAAAGATGGCAACGTTTGTTACGGTTAGTTCATAATAGTAGAAAGGAGAAACGGGAAACCAGCAGAAAGTAAATAGTAATTTAAAAAATGAATATACACTCTAAAAACATATTTAAATGCTCTGAATGTTTTCAGGCTATTACAGAACGCTGGTAAATTGCGGTCTATAGTAAATGAAAAAAAAAATGTATAATTTTGGTTACGTTTTTCTTGTTAAACAGAAAAAACAAGCTGAGCACAAATAACGTTATGGTTATAGGTTATGATTACATGTATTTAAAACGCAGAGATTAATGCAATGTAATCCATCAATGAAAATCAGTAGCGAATAGCACGTACCGTTAAGTATGATGCATTAATTTATATTATCGACCGAAAATATGCCACAATAAGTATAATAACTCGTATTTCAAATCACATTGATAAAATTATTTTTATATTTCTTATATTATTATGCATTTGAAAACGTTTAATGAAATCAAAACCGCATTTGAATTTGATAATAACTTTTTAACGATTAATTTTTAAAAAAAGTTAATCACTTGCTGGAGCTCTGAAAATAAATGATACAATACGTCGTGTCTATATAGGTACTGCCGATACAGATTCAAGTTTTCAAAATAGATATAGGTACTACAATATAATATTATACGCCTTGATACTTTATTATCAACGATATTCTTTTGATTCCACCATTCAGTACAGTTTTAAATTTTATTAAAAACTACATTACCTAAAACATTATACATATATTTATATTTTTTTCAGATTGAAGTTGACATTTTCATGTATGATGGACCTGTCTAAATTTCCATTGGATAACCAAATTTGCACGATGGAAGTGGCCAGTTGTGAGTTTTATCACAGTATTTTAATGAAACATCTGGATGGTTGTTTTATAAAAAAAAAATAAGGTTTTTTAAAATGTGACCCCTCGCTTAAAATTTACCACATAACGATTAAAAAAATATTTGAATTATTAAGTATATTCCGTGATAATTTCAAATCATTTCAATGTGTTTACTTGATTATTTTATGTGTTTTAGATTAGATTCCGGCTAGAGAGAGTTATTTTTGTAATATTATTTTGGAGGAAACTTAAAAAACTTACCTTGATTTAAAAATAATACACTTGTACCTTATAGTGACAATACTCATAATACATAATTATTATATATAGCTGAAAAAAATTAATAAAAAAATTGAATAAAGAAACTAGAAAATATAGCTGGAATGCTAGATACATAGTGTAGATACATAGTGATGAAAATAATATCAAAATAAATCATAAGAATGATAGGAAAAACAGTGGACATGTGTTATGTGTAAATATGATTATATAAAAACTCTATAGCTATATAACATAATAACGAGGGATGAATTAATATCTGTAGGAATTTAGTTTATAGGATTTAACAATTAAATAATTATAAAACTTATCGAAACACTAATAAACAACCCAAGCACGATATAAAAAATGGTTCACGAGATAACCATAAACAAATAATAAAAATATTATGCTCCATAACATCGAATGGTTATTAATTATCAAAGATAAGTTAAAGTTAATTTTTTTAAACTTTTCAACTTAATTAGTAAATATATATTTTCTAACTAAACTAATAATTTCACAAGTTGAAGTATCCTATGTTATAACTTAGCCATTTCCAATTGATTTAAAAAATAATAAGTTTACTTAAAACTATTTTTATAGTTTATACATATAGTTATCAGTTATAACTAATAATTAAATTTTTTTTATTATTATTCAATAGTCACGCTGAATACAATGATTTTAAATAAAAATAAACAAATAAATATTCCACGTTTTAATAAGTTAGTTGACACAAATCTGCATTTGAATAAATCACAGCTAGTGTGCATAGGAAGAAATAGTGTTATGTGTCTATTACAAAATGGTTAGATAGATATTATTTAAAAAAATTAAAGTTGTACAATCACACTAATATGTGACACAAGCGAAAAAAAAATTAATACACTTCTTTTCAACCGAGTTCAGTTAAAATTGTTATCATATTACTAACTTTAAACTTTCAGTGTTAAAAATATATATTGTTTATTAGGTAACTAATTAACTTATAACTTGACGTTTTGACTTAACTTAACTTACTCAAGTAAATTGTTTCGTTTCCAACCTTTGAATAATATAGATATTATGTTTTAATATATTGTAACACAAAAACAAAATTGAGTGCAATATATACTTAATAGGTATGATAATAAATTAAAATTACGAAGGTATTCATAATATAAAAAGAGGAAAATGAGGGCAAATCTTGTTAACTAAACGATTTTTTTTTTAAGTTACTTTTTCCAATAGGTTCTATTTACAATTTTGTTTTTATTTAGTATTCTCAGAAATCATTCTACGCCAGAAAACTATTTTATGTATTTTTTTTTTCATTTCGAGAGGAACAAGATACAATTTATTTTAACGTTGTAAAAACACTGACGCCGTCAGATTATTTTTTTGGTTTTAGTTCTGTAATTTAAATTTTGATTGCGTATTGGAATTTAAATTTGAGGAAACTATCCCATATTTTTTCAAAATAAACTCGTTTTTCTTTTATAACTTTTATTATAAGTATAGTTATTTAACTTTTGTATTTTCAATCAGTTTTACTCAATGTTTTTGCAAAATAAGAAGTTTAATGCTGTATAAGTATCTACATAGTATAGGTATCTCTACTTAAACATCCAAATTTAGTAAATAATTGGATTTATAAACTTAACGATTTTCCAAACAACCTCTGAAGCATACACAAACATTTAGACCTACAGGTCATATTGCTCAATATTCATATTCCTACAAATACTTGAAGTTGGATAAAGTAAATATTCATAATGTTAAAATTTCATCGCATCTACTTAGGTATATTATGTTAGTAGTGTTCAAAAAACTGAAGAGCTGAAAATGATATCCATAATAGATAGTCGAAAACATTTTGAAGTCGGATTTCGTTTACTATTTTATTAGCACCCACGAGATGCTGTCCAATATATTGTAGAATATTCAGTCTGGGTATACAAGTTGATTTAAAATAAACCCGGTTTATCTCGAGAAATATTCGTGGTTATTGTTTGGTTATGATTCGATTCGTTTTAACATATGTAAATAACAATATACTTCTACTCTATATTATATTTGTGTACGATTGCCATTTGTTGGTTCTTGCTGTCTTACTGTTTTTTATTAAACTGCCTTATTGACTTTCAATTTACATATGACATCCAATACGTAATTGCAATTTTAAATTCTCGAACAGATAGTTTTTCAAAAAATATTGATATTGTACATTGGTTCTACATTAGATCTAATCCATTATAGATTATAATATTTAAATATTTAGACTGGAGTAACAGAGAGAGAGAGAGAGAGAGAGAGTAACATATTCCACAATATATGTTTGTACTTTTGTAGACGAATTTCCATTCGTTCTACTCCAATCCGAACATTAAATAATTATTATAGTTAATGCACCATTAGTTTTGTATCAAAACAATAAATGTTTTCAAAAAAATATCCCCTAAGATAATAAATTCTACATTTAAATTCTAGAATCAAACAAAAAAAAGGTAGTGAGTAAAAATATTATAATTATTAAAAAAATTAGAATATTATGATGTAAAAAGTTTTTTAAAAAACCAGTAACTTTTCTGTACGAATAAAATCAAAGGTTTTGGTTAAAACAAAATCAGCATACATGAATAATATTGAATATAAACACAGATAAACTTACATTCAACCATGATCAGTTACAATACATTTTATATGGCTAATCATAATTTGGCAGATGGTTGAACAATCACAAAGCTGATACCTCTCAAAAACTGTTTAGTCAAACACGTTATCCAAGCTTTATATGCCTAAAACTTATGACCAAAGATAGGTATACTAACTTAATAAGTTAATTCTAGAGACACCAAAGTTTAGGTTTTAGTGAACTATTTAATTTCAAAAACTAGTAGGATAAACCACCAACCAACAACATAACACGTTTAGTTTAATCCTGTTGACAAACAAAGCAAAGATATCTAGGGACAGGGCAATCTTCTTAATAAACCTTTAAACGCTATATACGTAGTTTGAAACGTGATTTCATTAATTTTGACTAAACCTAAAATATATTACCAATAAACCACGTTGGAAAATAGCTTTTAATCTCTGAAAATATTTTATAACATAATTATAATTGGACTTAAAATGTATTTCATAAATCCACATTCATACATATTTTTTTTCTCATCATTATTCAACATCATTCAATTATAATTAATTATCTGTGTAAAAAATAAAATACGGTATTCACATACTTTTGAAAAACGAAATTAAGTTTTTTAAATGTTAAATAAATAAGAGTAATAATTTATTACTAAGCTTTTTTCCTGTTCGAGCATGTAAAACAAGTAAACTGTAAAATATTTTAAAAGGCAAGATTAATATTTCAATTTTTAAATACCATTAATTAAAATTAATAATATTACATACAATATGTTTAATTTTTAATAATTGTCACAGACTAATTCATGTAATAAAATTTACAAGTTTTACTAAAAACTTAACAATTATAAGGTTTCTTTGATAGAGAAGTAATACCTCATAAGTTTAAAAAAAAAGTGATTTTGTGATACGAACATAAACATTTTCAGAAATAGAACTTGGAATATTTTATTGATAATATCACGTATGGCTCATTATTCCCAAAGAGAACATGAACTTACAAGTAATTCCATGAAAAGCAGTTATCAATTTTTGTCAGAATTATCACGTATTTACATATTCATAATATTAACTTGTGTTTTTATAATACTACTATATCTTTACCACGTTCACATTATGTATTTCTTTGAAAGTAAGTGCCAGGGCCTTAACACAATTTTAAAAAATCTAAACCTGCAAAGTTATATTTAAAAAAAATGAATAGATTTTAGATATAGTCGCATATAGGTACGCTAATCGATATTTTTTCACTAAATTTGTATGTATATAACGGTATTCGGACCTACCCAGAAAAAAAAATGTTAGCTGCGCCACTGCTTTTTAGACTTACGATGTATTGTTTCTTCGCCGAAGCATTACAATATTATAAACATATAGTTTTTACATTATACGTATAAGTACTTTAAAAAAAAATAATATTTAAAATAGTACTTTCCAATTGTGCATAGTAAATGGTATTTGTTTAAAAATGAAAATATATAAACAGGGTTGAGTTTATTTAGATAAATTACCTAGATAAATATTCTTTTATCTTTTATCTTATCTAGATAAATAGAGATTATTAATTTAAACAGTATCTAAGATAAATTATCACCGTTATCTAGAATCTAGATGAATTCATCCAGATAATTTAATTTATTAAACGGCTTTTATTTATTATAATTTATAGGTAGACAATTAAACCAATATAAAAAAAAATTATCCGCTAATTTAGTTAACTTTATCTTTATCTCGGCTCAACACTGTATATAAATCTATATGTATGGAAGTTATAATACAGATTTTTACTTTTTATAGATGAAGTTCATATTTTCATTATATTAAATATGCACCGTGAAATAAAAATAAACTTTTAATAATACATTATAATACAACTTATGAATTGACTGTTTTATTTTAAGTTAGTCCAGCAATCTATAAACAAACCATAATTGAATGGGCGTTTATTTAAAAAGGGCCTAAAAAACGGACAAATTTAAAAGAAAAATGTAATTCTCAAAATGATTTGCTGTTGCCAAAAAATGCAAGTGATTAAATCACCACATTCGTACATACTTAACGGTTGAATACTTACATACATACTATTATTACTTACAGTTCCAAAAATACATATTGTATAATATACCCCGTGAACTTTCAACTATCCATTGTCCTGGTCCCTGATAACATTAATATTTTTTTAGCAAACTAAATAAATTCTTTCTAATCTTATACAATTTTAATGATTTAATTTATCAAAATAACTTTCACGTGTATCACTTTAGTTTCAAAAACTATTGAAGAACTTCGATTGGAGTGGAAAAATACGGACCCCGTACTAATGGCCAAAGGATTGAGAATGCCACAATTTGAAATTGTAGACATCGTGCCTTCCGACTGTCAAGAATCATTTCAAATAGGTACGTACATTCTTTATAATTAAATTATATATTGAATTATATATACGTATATTTAAATATATTATATTTGAACAATTCAAAAAATTGTTTAAATTAAAATTTGTCGTTTTGATTAAATTGATAGGCATTGTGAAAACACTATTAATCTTAAAGGTTTTTATCCTTGCCATTTGTATTTTTGGATTACAAAACTTAAAATGTAATAACTCGTGTTTCGGGTATTAATGAAAATGTAGACGATATTTAACCAAATTCAACAACGTCGTCTATTTGACAGACCATTTTCGGTTTGACCGTTATTCATTCAGTTTTATTTTAATAATATTAACCATTATCACTGATTGCAATTATGAATTTGTTTTCGCTTAACGCGTTCTTATTCAAGAGTGTGGGCTATAATAGTTAGGCGTGGGAGTTGTAATATCCACCAACGAAATATGAGATTATTTTTTACAAATTCTACGTATGTGATACAAAAAAGTTACATCATTTCTACTGAAATTTCAGACATCAAATGGTACGTATGTATACCATGTATGAGTACACTTTAGTAGATTTTACTCACAAAAACTAAAGAGAAACATTTTTCAAATGCATAACACCCCCCCCCCCCTACTCACCACACAAGGAAAATGAATCCTGATTGTGCTGTTGAATATAGGTAGGTATCACAAAAATAGTGACAGAGATGGGTATAAAAAGCACATAAAATTCTAGTAAAGTATCAATATTCTATAGATATTTCATATAGAAATCAATAAATTTTATATTTTACATACTTATACAAAAAATAAAAAATAAACTGCCGGTGCATATTTGTACTGAGTATGAGAACATGGAGATGTTTTTATTTTTATAAAATTCAGATTTACCACCTGGAATTGATTTTTCTCTATTTTCTAACGTCACGATTTGTATTTATTTTGTTCGACAAAAGATCAAATATTTCCATACGGCTCACGAATATAAAAATCCAATAAATGCATTCCCAAAATCCTAATCCTGGAAGAGATAGTAACATTTTTTTTTATTAAATATGACTGCAGCAAACAATTGTATACATCAATTTTAAGACTTGTACCAAAATAAGTAAAAAAAAAACTTTCTTTTATTTTCTACGATATTATAATATAACGTTCATTTTTTTCAAACCAAAAATTGATGGTTCGTTAAACTGTTAAAGGTATGATTTGATAGTAAAATACGACTGTTACCCACCTTTATATGAACCGGTGAGAGAAATAATTATATTATGAAAATATTTATTTTTATGATAAAACATTTAATTTTAGTATTTGGTCAAAGTTACAAATTACGCTTGCGGATGAGTCATAAATATGACAATTATAAAGTGAATTTAAAAATAATAAAATGTACATACCACATTACGTGTGAACAAAAACTAGAAGAACCTAACTGGTACATAGTGAACTTCATTGTTTGTGTTAAAACTATGTCTGCTAAACAATATCAAAAATATTTTTTTACCTACAGTATAAATATCCCTACAAAAGGTTCTGCTGTATTGTGCTTTTTAATACATTTAAATCAATACAAAAGCTTACCAACGCATTTTTACATTTAAATAATCATAAAACCCATATTTGTGTAACATGCATTGCGTATATATAAAAAAAAATATTGAATTAACATGGTTGCTTAAAGTAAAAAAAACTAAGCCCATTCAATAAAAATACGTAAAAAAAAAGAGGTGATTTTTAGCGTCAGAGACGTAATCTTTATTTCTACTGTTATATTATTGTTATGATTTATAAGTTACAGCAGTGCTCTATAGAGTAACGCGTGACCAGAAAAAATATTTTTAAAAATCCCTCTATTAGATAATAAATTCAGCAATTTTAAAGTCGCATAATTTTGGGAGATAAATATGCAATTCGTGGTCGGTATATATTATTTTTCGTATAATTTAAAACGCCGTTGTATAAACGATTCGTTGTAGGTATATATACGGTGTAAACATATAACTGCACAATTGCACATGTTGTTGTTGTTTTCTGATTTACCGTACGGTAACGCTTCGTATTCTATGATAATATAGTAAGGTGTTGTTACGTAGGAAGACATCATCGCTCCTTCTTAACCAAACAGTTTAATATAACCATATTAGTTTCGGAGCAAACGTTAATTAAGACGAATAATTTTATTCGAAATTAAATTACAGATAAATAATAACTACACATTACGATCAAATGAACTTAAAACGAAAACGCGTGTACACACAATGCGCTAAGGGCCGCCCATTATTCATGTCAAGTCTCTTGGGCATTATCTCTCGTGCATTTCACTAATAGCAGCAGGGACGTTCGTATTTAAATACATTTTACGCTCGGCCGACTGCCGATACGGCCGGGTTACCTGATGGTTTTCACACGAATATTCCAGAAGAAATCGCACCGAAGTATAAAAATATTTCTCATATTATATACAATATTATAAAAAAAAAAAACCGTCAAACTGCAACGACTTTTTTTATTGAACTCGCGTATACGACATATTATTATTATTATGTAATTATGAACAAATGGGCTTATCGTTTCGTGAAATTTTTTTTTTTTTTTGGTTCTCAGCACGCCCCGCTCAGTCTTTTGTCTTTAGGTTTCCACCTGTGTCGTGATGCGGTAAACTGCGTGCGATCTGCGTAACGATAGTATAATATATTATATTAGAAAAACAATATAATATTATTGTACGTTGTTTATTTGTACGCAGATGTATTATGTTGTTTTCGTGTTTGAACAGTATACATTTATCCATAAATTACAAAACTTTTAACTCGCCGTTTATCCAATGATAAACGGTACAACATTTGGCTGTATTAATATTCAGCGAGTTGTATGTGGAAATTCAAAATAATGACTATCATCGTGTCCCGACGTCGGAGCACGTCGTACCTGCCTGAAAATGAAATAGAGTTCAACGTTTTTTTTGTTTTTTTTTTTATTATTTTAATTATTAAAAACAATTTCAAACTAAATTATGTACAATATTATGTATCGCGTCGTGCTAACCTCAGGACATCTGTTTTGGAAAAAAAATGGACCTATATAAACTTCAATTTTTCAACACGAGAAACAAGAACTCCATTAACCAAAAATAATAATTTTAATTCGCCTTATGTTTTTTTAAATACCTGAGGGCACAGCGCAGCATTCCAAAATATGGTTATACGCGAAAATATCAAAGTTGGTAATGTTTATACTTTTGTAGAGATAAAAATCAAAATACAATTAACTTACCTATCACGATACCTAAATATAAAAAGCACATATTTTTTAAATTATAAAAAAACATTCAAGTAGTCGTTTAATTTAGATCGGCACCTGAATTATTCAAGCAAATTATAAAACGCGAAATGAATATTACATACCGCATGGGCGTCAGCATGACTTATTAACTACATAAACCCGCGGTTACTTGTAAAAATTCTAACTTTAATTATGTTTTTTTTAAATTTTGTTTTCGTTGCCCTTATACAAATTTTAACGGTTACCTATATATTTTTTACTATCGTTCTTAAAAATGTTACTTTCTTTATTATTATCGGAACATCGCGTCAAAAAGGTGAACTTTTGATTTTCGAGTAGGTATAACATTAATGCGGTATATTTTGTATATAATATTTCTTAATCGAACGGAGTGCAATAAGTTCTAATTTGGGTTACCTAACTAACAGCCGCCAAACCAATATTATACTACTATACATAATACATACATAAATTATATGCATCTACATTTGATAAATTATGGAAGGAGTACAGAGAGTAAAACTATGTATATTTCAACAATGTCCCACTTCACGACCATCTGATCCAACCAGTACAACTATACTGTAACGTAATAATAATCTACGCATTATGAATTTCCAAAAACTTTGAGTAACTTTAATAATTTTTTAATTGCTAAACATGTGTTATCTTACAAAAAATAAATAATAAGCCTCTCGGTTTTGGGGGACGGAGTGGCCGAGTGGACTAAGGCGTCGGCTGCGACGCAGTCGACCCGAGTTCGATTCCTAGGTCATGGGCGGCATTTTTCTTCGGACAAGTTACGGTGTCCGAAGAACAAGTGTCGCCATCCGCCACCCAATCATGGCAGATACCTACAGGTGCCCAATCAAAAATTCTGCCAAACTAAACGCATACGTGTTCCTCCCCCTACCGACTTAATAACCTACAGTAAAAAACCAAAAATAGCTAATGGCTTCAGCTGCCGGGCTCAAGATCAATAAAAAAAAAAAAAACCTCTCGGATATAATTGTATAGTTATTATTTATTAACTACCCACCCAACACATTATAACAATATTGTCGTCCTCTACCTACATAACATAACATACCGATGAATCATAATTATAATATTTCGAAATTATCTTTTTAAGTGATCGAAAAAAGTTATACATGAATACTTAATAGATTTACACATTTTATTTTAATTGTATTTTTTTAAGCAATGCATTTTTGTTGTAAGTACATTGTTTGCAATTCATCGTTAAAATAAATAAATACAATATGCATTGGAAAGAAAAAAAGAAAAATTGATGATTTGTTCAGTTTTAGGTAGGTACACATTTTCAATTAAAAATAATTTTAATTATTTAAAAAAAAGGGTTCATTTTGAACAATAACAGTATTATAATGTTAAGTACCTACTACAAATAATAATAAAAAATAAAAATAAATAATTGTAAGGTCGTAAAATATTTCAAGAGAGTGGTTCTTGAATTCAATATGAATAAAATAACTCAAATCATAATAATACAGCATAAAAACAAGTCTGTTGCTTGTTTTAGTACTAATTATACCTTTTTTTTATGTATTTACAAATACACTATGGTACTTTAATGTTCAATTAGTAAATTTGACATAGTATTATACAATATACAATTTTAATTTATTATTTTTACTACACATAATGCATATAATAGATAGAAATAGACCTAACCCTAGAAATATACATATTGTACTGGATGATTGACAGTAAACGCTAACCATAACATTTTTCGAAAAATTCATTGTTTAAGTTCTGAAGATTAGTATGTATAAAATTGTTGTTTTGGACAATTATAGTAGGTAGTTGTAAGTGGTAAGTTTTTTAAAGTATTGACAACGAGAGTAGTGAACCAACAATTTACGTGGTGGGTACTGAGTATCCCGGATTGTGCCATTCCACTCCGCTCATCTTAACTTCAAAACAAGCAGAAAAATAATATTCAGCTTCGGAATATAAAAATAAAAATGCACATTATGTTTAAATAAAATAAATCTTACAAACTGATAACGACCAAAAGTTGGTAAAAATACTGACTTTAAATGATGTAAAATAAATATTTTGTAAAACGTTTATACTCTTTGAGATAAAGATAATGAGTGTTTACTGTTGAAATAACCACCCAGTATATGTATTATGTATATACAGTAGTGCTTCCATAAAGTATAAATACAAATACGTCGTGCACTCCCAAGCATCAATTTGTGAGTGAAAAAATAACTTGTTAACCCAGAAGAGGTCCCGTTAGATTTTTGACTGACAATAAAATTCAAATTTTGTCTGAGTAAAATATATCTCACCCCTGGAAATAATAAAACCAATGAGCTGACTAAGCCTGACTTGTTTTAATAGTAGGTGGTACTTATCATCACCTTAATTATTTAATCGATCGTCATTGATTTCGTATAGATTAGAGTGACATTAGAGTGAATTGAATTTTTAATTTACGCTATATTGTAAACGCAGAACTTGCTAAAAAATTAAACTATCGTAAAAAACCAACATACGATCACAGATAACGTTCGCAAGAAGTTAATAATAATGCAAGTTTCATAATAAGTCCATTCACTCTAATTTTTAAATAAACGTAGCTAAACGTGATCTGCTGAGTTTAAGTTTGCTGTGTTACGCACATGTGAGACGGAGACAACACATGCTGTTCCTCTTAAAGAGAATAAAAACCGTCAATTAGGTTACCACTTTGGTATACAGTAGATGTCGAGTATACCTCGTCATTGAGTATGCACTGTAATAGATATGTTAAATTTGAACTCAATGATAAATCATTGTATACGATGAAAAACGATTCTGAGCGAATATGTTGAAAATGTTTATTTATAAATGGTTGTTATTGGTTATAGGAGAAATAATTAGTATAAATAGTATTTATTTATTATTGGTTGCCATTGGTTAATCAAATCGAATTTTCACACATTGCTTACCAAGGTGGCTGGGTTGCACTTACTGCAGCGAGTTACACCCAAAAGGGTAATAATTTTTAACGGCTCATAAAGTGCGCGGGATCAGCTAGTAATAATATAATATTAAAATCTTAACAAATTTTCGTATTTTTTTATTTTTTTCCCGATCGTTTTAAAAAGTAATGAAAAATTTCAATATGGACGGGGGGTCCCCCCCCCCCCCCCAGACAAAAGTACCAACTAGAATCTATTTTTTACTAGAAACCTTCTTCAAAGCTTTTGATTTTAACTAAAAGAAGTGTATTCAGATACAAAAATAAACAAAAAAAACCGCACATGGTGGCAAAATCAATACACTCTTCGCTGCGCTCTACATAATCTAAAAATGCAATTTTTATTTTGTGATTATTTTCATCTCTTCTATCCCAACCATGCGCAGACAATAGAAAAAATTCACGGTCAAGAGGCTTAGTGCGCGTTCAGAACATTAAATGGAAAGTGTTGTAGCATTATATATAAAATAAGCACTCTCGTTTACGGAGAAAATTAAGATTTCCGGGGAAACGAAATAATCTTCGGTTTAACGTACAACGATAATTATAACGCTATGCCGCTGCAGGCGATATAATACATTTCCACGCAAACGCTCTCCGATATAAAATGCCGTACAGCTGCAGACTCGACTTGAGCTAGACGACGCCATAGTCGGTTTGCTACACGTCTATTTAAACAATCTGCAGGCGCCCACCAATTAATCAATCTCTTGTGGATTCCTTCTGACATTGGACTCGTGGACGAAATGACAAATGAAGCCGCTGAAGTGTTATTAAGTATATTATACAAGGCGATTCATCGACCATGATCAGTCTCCATTTGTTTCCAAAGTTAATAATGTTGGTATTTATCCTGATTCGTTTAATTTTTAAGTTTGCCTACTTATAAACACCAGATTTTAAAATAACTTTATTATGTTTGTGCCATTTTAGTGATAGCAGGGTTCTGCAGGGCAATACAAAATTTATTTTTTACAATTGAGAAACGTCCGTTTTTATTGTAAGATACTGGGGAGATGGTTTTTTTGTTGAATATGATTATGATCCATTCTAAAGTTGTGTACCTACTATGGATTATACGTTTGAATAATTATGGGGCTATGATAATTTGAAAATATACAGAATTTAAAATGATCTGTGTGTAATCAATAGGTACTAAACTAAATGTTACTTTCGTTTTATATAATATGCATTATGCATTATCAGGATTATTATTCTTAGGACATAAAGCTTAACAACTAATTTGAATTTCGATTAGTATTTATCAACATCACATTTATATTTCAATCAGATACTGAAAAAAGAGTGGGTATCATTTGCAAAAATAAGTTTGTATCACCAAGGGACACACCTTCATAATGGTATAAAAAAAAATCTAAGGATATGAAAATACTTAAAAATCTAAATATATATATTACAACTGTGGCTTGGAAAAATGTTCCGGAGCAATTATTATTACTGCCTATGAATCCTGATAAACACATTTGACTAACTGAGTGTTATAGTCCGGATAGTCAACCATAATATTATGATTATGCCGTTTACGTTTTACGTCGTACCTATTACGGATTTTGACTTATTTTAAATTATAAGATGATAAAACTCGGATAAAACTTAAAATCGGCCCTCGTTTTGTAATAATAATTCGACATTTTAAAGCCACAAGATTAATTGTAATTCAAACTTAAAGGCTAAGCTCTGCCATCTATATTCTATTTATGTGTAGGTACCATTATATTTTATTGTTATCGTTCGAGGAATGTATTGTAAGACTGCACGGATCATAATTCTTATTATATAGGTATAATAATATATGTTATACACTGATACCACGGTATATACCGCACCGTATTCATATTATTACCTTTTATGTTTATTTTTTTATTTTTTAAAGTTATATAATGTGGTTCGATATCACATGATATTTCGTCGAATCCTTTGCACAGAGTATAAAAATGAAATATTCACTGCACTTTATATACCTAGTAGTGTAGTATGGCATTTAATAACGATTTGTTAGACGTTTGAGGTCAAAAACTGACATGGGTACAGATTATTCCAAACATAAATAATAATATCGGTAACCGCCGTGGCTATATTATTATATCCTACTACCTATACTGTATGATTCACCAAGCATGCTCAACCACATATTTTTCTTTAATAATGGATTTTTATTTCTACATTTTCAAGTGTACTTAAGGATAATATCAACAAATATTTAGATTTTGTATACCATTTAAGGAGTGTCCTGCGGCGTTATGAACTTGTTTTGTTCAAAAGAGCAATAATCTTTTTTACTTAATTTATTTTAATTGATAAGCTGATAATTATTTTTCAAAATATTGATGTATCAAAATCGCAAATATTAGTTTCTGTATTATTAAAATGTATGGACTAAGGATAGTTGTCCTTAATAATGGATTTACACGAATATAAAATTGATGTACCAAATGAATCTAGTACTAATTACACTCAGACAATTTTTACAAGTTATAAAAATGTTGATAGATTAATATTATCTTCCAACATTCAAAAATATTTTCATCATGAACCTATCTTTAGTGCACAAAGTTTAACTCAAGAACTACTCGTTCAAATTTCAATTTAGGTACTTCTCCATTTTTAAAAAAGTCATCTGCTTAGCAATTTACAATAAAAAATGGTACCTAATTTTTATTTGGGAAAAGAAAGTTTATATCGAAACAGGACACTCCTCTCGGTATAGAGAAATCTAAGTATTTTAAAATATAATTGTCCTAAAGAAGTATACTCGAAAATTCCAAAAATCCGAATATAATAATTATTATTATAGGAAAAATGGGGATGAGCGTGCTATCAAACTGCGATCGATCTGTAATCAATATGTTTAATGTATAATATTAAATCACTCGAACCAAGCGCCTTATTGTTATGTATCGAAATCGTAATCCATCTATTTTTTTCAGGCAATTACAGTTGTCTGGTGGCCCAGTTCTATCTGAGCCGTAGCGTGGGTTTCCATCTAGTCCAGAGTTATCTGCCCACCATGCTGATCGTGGTCATCTCCTGGGTGTCGTTTTGGATGGACGTCGACTCGGTGCCTGGCCGGACCACGCTGGGAGTGACGACGTTGCTGGCCGTCGGTTCGCAATCTTCGGGTACGTCGCAGTATACATTTGACCGAACAACATAGATTTTTTGTCGGAGTATTAATTATTCAATGCCAATATCCAATTTCGGTTTTGTTAATCTTTTCGACGTTCCGCGTGTGTTTTACATAGGTATCCAAAGTGGTCTGCCACAAGTCAGCTACGTTAAGGCCATAGATGTGTGGATGGGCACTTGTACAGGTATGGTATAATACAATTTGACAGTGTGTAAACACGGGTACCGCCTATGCACATCAATAATTTAATATAGTACTTATAATTGATTAATCAAACGCTATTCGAAGGTTTATTCGTCCGAATTAGAATGTTTTTTTTAACTAACACAAGTTGCTGAGCTCGACTACGACGTCTCGTACAATACATTTTAGATTCTAAGGGGAGCGATGAATTTATTAATTTTACAATGATGTGTGTTTTTTTTTTTGTGTCTGTCACCACTCATCACCTTTTAAGACAGTAAAAATGCTTAGATTTTCTTCAACAGTATCTTTTCTGATAGGATAGTGAATCTAGTTGGTACTTTAGGGAGTCAAAAGTAAATAATTCTTAATAGTTTTCGAAAGCGCAGAGAAAAAAAAAAAAGAAGAAATTAAGGAAAACGGAAAAGTTTACGAGAGATTGATTTTTGACAAAATCGATTTTGGTTTTTGGTGTAACTCTAAAACAAATAACCGTAGATACATGACATTTTCACTGGTTATTTATACAAGCATTTTCTATACACGATACAATTTAAAAAAAATATTGGTTTGTTTTGAACTGTTTATGGACATTTCCAGTTTCCAATTTTTTAATTTTTTTTCTTATAAATGTCAATCAAATTTTATTCGTCGGGTAAAAAAGCTTAAAAATTTAATGCAAGGCTCTTAGTATATTGTTACAATGACATTTAAAAAATATTAAAATCCATAGTCAACATTTTTTTTTTATAATCATTTTATGTACGAATTTTGACAAAAGGCGTAAAAATCACGAAAATGTACAGATTATTTTGAATTAAAAATTCCTAAAATATTTTCTTTTTAAATCTAAAATTTTAAAATGTAATACAAGATTCCATATAAGGTTATATACTTTAATCAAAAAAAAAATGTCTATTTTTATGATCGTTTTTACAACATTGGATATTCACTCGATTTCTCATATAGCAATTTTCATATTTTATTGTAATTCAAAAACGAATAACCGTAGACACTTGAGATATATATCATATGTTTATTTTATCAATTCCTATACTTGATAACATTTTAAAAATATTTTTACTTGTTTTGAGCTGTTTACGGACAATTTAAAATTTCAATTTTTTTAGTTTTTTTCCATAAATATCAATAATAGTTTATTTGTTGGGCCAAAAAGCATCAAAATTTAATACAAGCCTCCTGATATATTGCTTAAATAGCGTTGCGTTTGCGTTGCGTTATCGTCGATTGTATTAAATAGTATATTATTGTTATAACAGGTTTTATCATGTGCCTGGTTTTATATAAATTTTTCTCGTTGCGGTAATGAATAAAATGATCAGATATAAAAATCACTAACAATAATTAAGTTTCTAATAACAATTTATTATTTGTAGCTATACCATACTAATTTTATTACATAGTTTTAAGATAAAACTAAGGCCTTAAAAGTTAAAAGCTCTTATGGATCCCAACTTAAAAAAATTGTCATCACTGCAATGGAAGAAGGCGCACCGGGAAAGTCCGGTATCTTGGTAGGCCTAACCGCCGCAGGCTTTGACTCGGGATAGTCAAATTGCACTTATTACCTAAAAAGAAATAGTCGAATTGCACTTGGGTTCAAAAAAGGTAATGGTCGAACTGCACTCGAGTAAAAAACAGGTAGTGGTCGAACTGCGCTCGTTCAAAAAAGGAGTTAACATTTCAGGACACTATATGGACGTTCACTTTTATTATTATAATAAAATTTGACGATTTAAAAAAAAGAATTACAAAAAAAAAAATGATTAAAATGAAAAAAAATGAATATTATTGGACGGTTAAAAAAAATAATAAAATAATAATATATATTATAAATACAAAAATTATCAAAATTAGTTTTAAAAAAAAAGTTATAATAATATATGTATATTGTATATATAATATTATATTAAAATAATGGACAATGGTTTGTATAACACAATTTTAACTACGCCAATAATTAAAACCACTGTCAGTCCTAAGCCTGTAAGTTGGAAGGGTTGTGAGTGTATACAAACGTTTAACCCTTTAAAATGCATGATATTTTTATTGGAATACCTTTTTTGTGCCCGAGTGCAGTTCGACCATTACCATTTTTAAACCCTAGTGCAGTTCTACTAAAATAAATGTAATTCAACCATACCCCTCTGACTCAGTGTAAATGCCAATTGATCCATCGTCTATAACAGGGATGGGCAACTCAAAGTAACTAGCGGGCCACTTTTAAGTACTTTAAAATCTAGCGGGCCGCAGTGCATAGGAGAAAAAAAAAAGTGGTCCTTCAAATTTACTAACATTAGCTATTATATAGACTCTATAAAATGTAAAAACTACTGTTTTCATTACTATTTATACCTTGTACTTTTTTTATCATCACTTAAGTTGATCTGGTTTCTACCTGATGAGCAATTAACAAAGTAGACTCAATTTTCACTATTATCATTATCCGTGTATTCATCCATGTTGAAAAAGTGCATAGATGTTTCCAACCTGTCAATACGTCTATCTAGAAATATGTTACAAATAACATTTACATTTCACATAGTTAACTCTAAACTGCATGTTATTTTTGGATTTACCAATCATTATTTTAGAAGCTACACATTCAGCAGCTCGTATTAGTTTTAATTCGAATAATAGATCCATAAGTATCTTGAGGTTAGGCCTAATATTACCACTAGTTCCCCATTCTTCTAAAAATATTGCACTACAAAATCGTCGTTGTGTTTGGCTTGCCATTTCTATTAACCTAGAACAATTGTGTGATTGTTTTCAAAAATGTAAATAATAGGTAACCAATAGGTAAGATGAACTCCAAAATAAATATTACTTTATGTGATCAACGGTATATTTCAGACTTTTATTTGGGTCACAGTCAACAGTTACATTAGCCATAAGTGTTTTCCAGCCATCGTTAATGTCCAATAAATTGACCAGTTGAAATTTGAGCGAAACATCCATATTACGTACCTCTGTGGTTTCCAGCATCATATTTTCTAATAAAATAATGTTGACTCGTTATGAAAAATATTGCAATGTTAAATCAAAGTATAATGTTCGTACCAGTGTTGTTTAGCGTTCAGTACGACTCAGATTCGTAGTAATTCTTAATAAAAAGATTTCGACATACTCAGTAACTACCACTGGGAGTCTAGCCTAAATAAAACTAATACAAAATATGAATAAATGAATTCAAACTTCGAACACGAACCAGAAATCCCTAATTATATTTTTTGGATTATGATAGTGTGCAACAGGTCACAAATGATAATAGTTACACAATTATTATTATAGCTGGTTGATAGATACCACAGATATAATTAATAAATATGCAAAAATTAAACGCCTCTCCGTTTCTACCGCCCGCCGACCATTCGGTCGTTCGACACGTGTTCCTTAATCGTGTACCTTCACCGCGGCGCCGGCCAGTTATCTCGCTTTTTTCGTTATCAGTTTTCAAAAACATTTATTATATTATATATAAATATAACGTTGCTTGAAAAATATTATGCCGTTTACACAGTTTTCACCTTTTTGACCTTTTCTCATCGGCGTCACTCTATTCACGTAGTTCGTTTGATTTCAAAACCTCGGATGTGCTGTTTGTTCGCGATATCGGTCGGTAGCCTTCGCAATCGCGTAATAAGTAACGTTCAATTGTATATCAATGCTATATTATTTGTGATCACATAATATTGACATTTATGTGATTAATTATATTAATTATATTCAATAATAATGGTCAGATCATACATTTTTAATTTTATAAATATTAATAATAAAATCTATAGTCTTATATTTCGAATTATTTTGTAACTTTCACTAATCAAATATGAACTTACTTCTCACAAAGAAAATTCTCCCGACATTTGCCACCTTTGTTTTAATTGTCACTCTAGGATGCCGCATCCTAATTTGTTGTCTCCGTATTATTACAAAGTGCGTTTAACATTGTAAAATATTTACGTTCAGTGGTTACGTTTACTCTTTATTATTTTGTATCCTGAGATTTTTAATATTATTATGAATTCAACCTATTATCAAACTGAAACTTAACATTTTATTTTATTTATGTTGATTGAGTTTTTTTTCCGATGGTTTAATTTTGAAGCAATTCATGAGCAATATATATTTGATACCTCTTAACAAGATTCAAGACAACAAATATTTCAAGGATAAAAATATAGAGTTATTCGACATCTATACCCCTACTATACTACTCGATTAAATATAGAGAAAAAATATATTTACAAAATAATAAATATTTGAACATCAAAAGAAATATGCCACCCTGGAGCAATACCTATGTTAATCCCGGCCCTGGTCATGAGTACTTTTAAATTGTGAATATTGTAAAACAATATAGCTTAAAAAAACACTTCCAACATCTGCAGTGACAACAATGTCGTAACCATTTTGGTTTGATAAAATGTAGATTCACTATAATATTTTATATTAATAAGCTAACGAAGCTGAACGTGAACTGAATTAACGTACATTTACCGATTACTACACAGTAACAACTACAGATGCGGGCGTGGCAGAGGCGAACGTAGGAAAAAATTTCTGTGGGGTTTTCGAAAAAATTTTAACTGTTCATAAATCATTGTAGGTAGGTCAAACAATTTATTTTTATTATTTTTTATTATTTATTAATAAATCTAATATTTTATTTCTTATAATTTCGGAGGGAAGGGGTTGAAACCCAACCCTTCCCCCTGCATTCAGCACTGGGGCGTAGTAATATAATATTAGACGACGTATAATAAGTATTATTATTAAATGTGTAATAAATACCTATACATTCGTTTTACACCCACCTAGGTTGCAACCTACCCCACCTCATCCCCAGAACTTAAACCGTTGCTATTAATCGATTTGTATTTTTGCAGCGTTCGTGTTTTGCGCATTGCTAGAATTCACGGTCGTCAACTATATGTGGAGAAAACTGAGGCCAGACATATTGCGAAATATATTAACAGAACCGGTGAACGGTGGCACCGCGGGCACAAAACCGTACGACGAAAATCTACCCTCGTCGCCGGTCATACCAGTCAGCGTGGTAATTACAGTTCAACAAAATAGTTGTTGATCAAACACATAATATTATGAAAATATGTACTATTAAAATGGTCGACGGGGGACGGAGTGGCCGAGCGGACTAAGGCGTCGGCTGCGATGCGACGCAGTCAACCCGAGTTCGATTCCTCGGCCACGGGTGGCATTTTTCTTCGGACAAGTTACGGTGTCCGGAGAACAAGTGTCGCCATCCCCCACCCGGGCACGGCAGATACCTACAAGTGCCCAATCAAAAATTCTGCCAAACAAAACACACACGTGTTCCTCCCCCTACCGACTTAATAACCTACAGTAAACTAAAAATAGCTAATGGCCTCAGCTGCCGGGCTCAAGATCAATTAAAAAAAAAAATAATGAAAAAATAAAAAAAAAATGGTCGACGTGATCTGTGGGACAGTGTATATTATAGCGTAATCCATATCATAATATTATTATTATATAAATCTCATTCGTAGAAAACACATATTTTCTTAACGCACTTTAATTCCGAGTTCTGACAGCAAATTACTTAGTAAGTTTCTAAATCACTCATATTACGACTGACCTCTTCGGTCGACCCGACGGTTTTACCCACCGCACACAACACCTATACATAATATTATATTATATAATATGACTAATACTTGCTGTGTGTGTTCTGTTGGACAGGTGAAGAAAATCTTACAACAAGAATGCGCCTACTCGACGTCCGCGGAAACCAACACGGTGCTGGCGAGGAAGATCGACGAATACTCCAGACTGCTGTTCCCGGTCGCGTTCATAGCGTTCAACGCGCTGTATTGGCCGTATTATTTGCAAAACTAAATTTAAAAAAACCACACCATCCCCGCGCCGCCGCCACAACAGCAACACCTAAAAGACGGAATGTGCGATCAGCGGACGACACGCGCGCCTATATAACAATATTATTATACCGCTCTCACTATCTCCACGTAAAAACGACTCCGTTACACCCGCGCAATAACAATAGTAATAGTGATAACAACCGTCGTAATTTAAAATATTATCATCGTCGCGGCCCCCTCTCCGCAGCGCGTGTGTTGTATTATTTTCCCCGACGAAATATTAGAGAGAAAAAAAATTCAGCGTCACTTTACGACGGGCGGCCGCGCGTACTTAGCACGCGCACACACGAACCTCTCTGCAGCTGCAGGCGGGTGCCTACGACTTACAAGCGGCGGCATGTCGTCGACCAGTGGCGAAGCGTCATGGGAGACAACGTCTCCCCCACTATTATAAATTAGACCGCGGGACAAATAATTTTCTTTTATAATATATATATATACGTATTTACAAATTTCAAAGTCATATTTTATATTTTAAATATGATGTGTGTTTCGATATTTGTTGAAATCGGTTTTTCGTTGTACAGTTATATAGAATATTCTTAAAATGGATTAGGAGCGCTCGATACGGCCGTGCGTTCAAGCTGGCGATGCGGGTCATTCCAAATATGGTATTATGTCAAAGAGACGTCTCCCAATAATGGGCTCGCGGGTACAGGGGGGATTTTAATGTGTATGGGGTTTGCTATCTGCGCTACGAGACGCGTCTCGCAGTTCGTATTACCTACGTCAGTCCTCAATTATCGACGTCGCCGTATCAGAGCAATTTTTTTTTTTTTCAAAGTCTCCCCGACCAAAAACTCACGCCTCGCCACTGTCGTCGACACATGGTCGGTGTGATACATCTACCGTGGTATATTATTATATAGGCAATAGTGTAAATACCTATACCGCGATATCCCACGGACATTAATTCCACTATAAGCGACACAACATCGGCGGCGGCGGCGGCGGCGGCGGAATGATATTGTTATGTACCTACGTGGAATCGCCGTTGTTATGTCGTCACGAACAATGTCGGCATCTGGCCCAACGTTCGTTTTTTGTTTTTCCATTTGTTTGAATTCCGTTTTTTTTCTCGTCTCGACAAAGGCAACGGACGTTCACCGTAAACCCTTCCGGCACACAGCACCGCTCGTACAGATATAAACTGTATTATTATACGTCATAATAATATACTCGCACAAACGGCGCGTGGGTTCTACAACAATTATTATACGGAGCGGTTTGCCGACCTCTAATAATACACTTTTTATTCAAATTATGATTTTTGACGTTTTCTAATATAGTTAAGTTGTTATATTATACTGACAATATTTTCAAATACTTTAGATCTAGAGGAGCGTGGTGAATTCAGAATTAATTTTTTCATAATATGTGGACTAACCCTTTTCATTATAAAACGGTGGGCAGAATAATTGGTTATTTCAACATCTTATTGAATCATTTTCTCATGTATAATCAAAATTCAAACTAGGTAGTAGCATAGCAGTTTGATTATTCGACTATTATTGTATGTGTTAAGGATAAAATATATAGGTAGATACATGATAGGTTTGGAAGATATAATATAATGAGGTACCAATTATAGTATGGTAATGATGATTTTAATTATTAATTATATAATAATATATTTAAACGAATCTATTAACATATTATCATATAATTTGTTATAATATTGTACGAGTTTAATATAAGTACTATACTATACTATATTATATAATAATAAATTGTATATTTTAAAGCCATTATTGGGGACTATTATCCGAAGTCGTCCTTAATTTCAATAACTCAGAAACTACTGGTTTGAATTTAAATTTAGGCAGGTATTTAAACATTTTCAAAACAATCATCTATTCAGTAACATTAATTTAACGTAGAGCTGTGGTCTAAGATGTATGTATTTAAAAATATGTTGGTCCTTATGTATACTTGAAAATTACAAAAATTATAATTTGAATAAATGCGCATCATTACAGGAAACCAAACGGTGGTGAGCGTGCGTGATTAATCACCCTGTATATAATATATGCTATACACCGAGAAAACGTAATCCGCTGATTATCCCCTGCATTATACTGCTTAAACGCATATACGTACCACCGCTCTAGTTTTCGTCCTCTTTTGTTATTTTTCTCTTATTTTAATTCCCGTACAATACGACGGCACAGGTAGTATATAGTATATACTCCCCTATAGGTACTGAGGCAGTACTTTTATCAACTCACAATGGTTTTCTCGGTGAACGTTTGTGAATTTGAAAATATGTTTTTGCTCACACATTAAGATGTTAAAAAAAAATTGAAAAAAAAATTATTTAAAAAAAAACAGAAATTTACCGGAAAAATTACTGTGCAATGATGATAAAAGAATCGCTCTGTATAAACGCGTGTACAAAATTACTATACAAGCTGAATACGATTACACCACAATAATAATGAGATTATGTTTATGGTAATTCGAGATCATCGCGGTTTGTATCTTTATATCTCTGTCTAATAATAATAACTCAGTCTGAAAAACCCGAAAATTATAGTCCCTTTCAATCCTTGTCATTCGTTCGCTATGCGTTTTAATTTGCGCAATATAATATAAAAATTCATCTCATGTATCGTCCGTCCTCCTATATAAATTCTATTACATCCGGTCACTTTTGAACCAGAAGTAAAAGTTTTAATACAAACTATGGTTATAATAAATTACATTTTTCACATTTCGCATCCATCATTATAATACTTTTCACTGTAAATAAAAATACACTTATTTATAAATAATAATATAATATTATGATAAGTTACCCGGTAACACATATTTTATACGGTTTTTTTTGTTTAGAATCTTTAAATAAAAATTATTTTTTAAGAACTAGCAACCCCCATCATACTTATAGTTAGGTAGGTATTGATTAAACGATATTATATCATGTATATAATATATATTATAATTAGAGTACGGATTTTAAATCAATAAATAACTATTGAAAAAGCTTTAAAATAAGGCTATAAGAATCCTTAAAACAACTAATTATAAAATCTGTTTTTAAGATTGTTTTATTAGCTAATTACTAATATTATGTTTACGCTAATTAATGTTACTAATATTTTTCCTTTCAGTGATTAATCTGTACATTTAATAAAATATTTTAGATAATTTATAAAAATTAATAAAATAATAGTACGTACTTATAGGCTGTCCAGCGAGAGAACTCGCCGCGCACCGACCAAAACTGGTTGCTCCACACAACACTCTGCCATGGGTTTCGATAGCAGTAAGACGCGGGGAGATGCGCAGAATGGGCCCGTTCTCTCGCTGGACAGAGTATACTTACTAACTAATTTACTTACACCCATCCTCTTACTTCTTAGTTGCATTGGACGATCAAAGTTTTTTTTAATCTTTTAATATTTCAAACAAAAATCTTTGACGACAATCAGACACTACAATTTGTTTGTATTTGGAAAAACTACTTTCCACGTCAACTGACAAAATTTAATTGAAAGATTGAGAAAAAAAAATTTGGTATGTTTTTTTTTTAATAATTAATACACTAAAGTTGATTAAATATCTAAAATGATATTAAAACACAAAAATAACAAAAATCCATAAAATCCAAAATCAGCACAAAAAAGTAAAATAAAATTATATGTACCTACTATCTACCCTACATTTATTACGTTAAACTAAATTAGATAATATGTATAGCTTATTGAACTTCGTTTTGAACTTGTACATGCAAAAAATTAAATGTCTTTAAAATCCATACTTTAATTATAATGTTATATTATATTTTATTCATTGTTTTAAATATTCTTCTTACAAACATGAGACCTATACGTGTTATTATCACTAACCTACGGTCCATGATTTTTAAATTTCATCGCATGTCGTTATTTTGTCTAACCGTTTAAGTATTTTTCATTTTAAAAATTAACAACTCGCTGGAACATGTTTAATAATAATTAGGATGATCGAGTACCTGTACATATTAAAAATAATTGTTATCGTTAAATTTACCTATTTTTCGTCACAGTCCATACCTTTTACAGTTATACGTACTCACCACAGTGATTTGTTATTTTTCAATACTTTTACCTATTGTATAGTGTTAGTTCGTAATATAATGACGTTAAACTCAATCCGTGAACTGTAAACGACAAGCATTATGATTGTTACTAAAAAAAACCGCTCCAAATTTAAATAAATACGCGGACCTTTAGAACACACTATATTAAAAATATACTCAACGATCTAACAGTTAAATATCCATAGCGGTGGGGGAATGAGTTTAAACTTTGAAACCGTTGTTTTGTATGTATAAAAATGAGTATAAATGTGAATAAGAGTTTAATCATTTTTGAAAATATTTTTATTTATAAGTACATAATATATACCTATATTATTTTAATATTATACATATATTTTATCATGCGGTCCAAGATAACTATATTAATAACATAATCTCTCTACATTATTTTGTTTCGATAAAATACGATTTTAACCTACTCTCGCGATGGACGGAATCCGGGCTCTACAACACGACCGCACGGAGAGTATAATAATAATATGATACCTACCTATGAAATATAACTATTATAGTTGTATGTATGTTGTGCCAGCATGTGTAGAGTCTCCGAGTTGTACTATAGAATCTTAGCGCACCACCGTCGATGTGTAATTTGGTAGTGTTCTTCGCATGGGCCAGTCAGATCAGGTCCTAAAGTTGAACTGTCGTAATGAACAGAGACACAACGAGCAATGCCGCACTAGAAAATTTTGGAAACGAGTTCGACGCGCTGTTGTTGCCGCTGTCGGTGGTGGACAACTGCAGAACATCGGAACGAGGTACACATGGGGCCCCACTTTAACATTTGTCCCCTGTACTAAACATTTTTGCGGGCCCTATAAAATATTACCATTTAACATAAAATAAGTAGTCCTTTCAAAATTTTAAAAATTACATATTCATTTTAACGGGAATCTAGAACAGCCGGCCTCTGAAATCCAGGTCCAACAGCACCTCCCCCCCTCGTAGAGGCCCTGTAGGTACATATAATTATTGTTGTATTCAATATGATATAGGGTAGATACTTGATGTAAACGATGCTAAAACGATTAAACGAACCGCACAGGCGTTTTGTCGGCCGGACCGAAGTTTGAAAACCGTTCCAATCCAGAATTTTCGTGAATCTTATAACAAATATTGTATGTGTTATATAATATAACTTTAAACTTAATACATACATTTAATATATCATTATACAGAGTGATTTTTTTCGACGTAATCAACTCGTTTTATCTTTCAAATATTGTATGTTTTTTTTTTTTAATTATATGTTTGAAACAATACTTTATTACGACACTATAATAATATAAGTGATTTTTAAGAGTTTTAGTTGATGTTTAAAAATGTACGAGCTGCAAAATCCTTGGTTTTAATTTTACATAAACTTTTAGGTGAAAGTATATTGTTGGGTCAAAACCCCATGTCTGTAGATATATCTACATTATTGTGATGTTCTCACAAAAATATGTATTAATCTCGATGGATTACAAATAATCGTGCAGTTCAACGGTAAAAAAAAACGTGTAAACAAAATAACAATACAAAATTTGATTTTTTCAGTCTTAAAAAACGAACTAATAAAATGAAACCGTATTCGTTAAAAAAAAAAATCACTTTCTATCACACAGCGCAGGGTGTATCACGATCGGGATTAGCCATGTTTAATGTATGTGTTTTCATTGTAAAATAATCGAGATCTTATAGTGATACGCCCTATTTTATAAATAATTATAATATTTGAATGGTACGAATGGCTACCTACCGTCTAATTTATTATGTGCTAAATTTAATACCGTAGTTAGTTATTTATGACATTGTGCGTCTAAATGGTTTAAAAACATATATTATATTATAAAGTATTATCTAATTATTTTATGTTATTCTACATTATGTGTTAAATTAAAATCTATTTTATTGGCTAAATATTATTGAATTTATTATATTATATTAATATTACCTTTATATATATATATATATAATAAATATGCGTTGTAAATATTATTAAAAAAATACTTACTTTTCAGTGGAACCATTTCATGTTGTTCTCTTTACTAGATCCTTTACAAATATATTTTTACCCCATTTTTTTACAACAAATTTGTAATTTCACCATACTCGCACCATCGTTTTTGCAAATATCTATAATTAAATTAATGTAGAAATCTCATAATCGTTATTGCACAGTGTCCGCTAATATTAATTAATATGTTATTCACATTCTCCTCGAAATTGATTGAAGAAGTGATATTATTCCAGACAGCATAAACAATTTCTAAACATATTTTAATAAATCAATAGTGATGTAATGGTTCCGTCTACACGATTAATCAGTTAAATTTTAGTGAACCATTTAACTAATCAATTTCGTATAAGATTCTCAGCAATAGTCATAGAATAAAAAAACACAAAAATAAGAACAATATTATTAAACAGGAATTATTTCAATTTCCGAAAATATGTATTGACGAAGAACGCGCATTTTCACACAATATATATTGTTTGGTTTTTATAATTTTTATATTTCATTTCATTAACATAATAATACACGTATGATCGTATCGTGTGTAGCCCTCTGTGACCTAAAGTGATCCAAGATGAGTATTTAACTCGCAAAATGGTTTAAGAATCTGCTATTATCACGACTTGATGATGATCCTCTGCGGAGTTTTTGAATTCGACATGCCATTAAAGGTCGTATATTTTTATCACACCTCCTTTTAGTCAGGTAAGGTTATATTAAAATACAACACTGATTTAAGTTTCGAAATTATAATATAATTCTATAGAATTATACGGTAATTTGAGTGTTTTACTCAAAAATGATCATAGCATGCGTTATTAAGAGTTGTTTTTTCATAAAAACGAATAGACATAATTATTATACTATACATTTTTGTCTACGTTTTTGAAATTATAGGTGGTGGTGGCGACCCCAAAAACTGCGATGCCGGTTGAACAGTGGGTGCAACCGGTTCCAAGGGTACATTACCTGCCGAGCCGAGGGTTTAAAAGGATCTCTAGGTGTCTACCGTATCTCGTTGGAGCGTCAACTTCAGCAGGTGGCTCGATTTGTTTTGATAATAATAATATTATGGCATTAATCGACTGCCAGACTTGTCCGGCGCAATATATAGGCAATTTGGGTACATCTCTGAGCAGATCAACAAAATTATAACGAAATATAATATTATTATTCTAATATTTTACGCGATCCGTCCATCACGGTGTCCTCAGTAGTATGGGTGGACGGAGGCGACACAATATGAGTACTGAGTTTTTCTATTAAAATAATATTTAATTTTTTTTTAACGGTTAGGTATATTGTACTGAAAACTGAACATGGTGGAACACACACATTAAACAGAGAAGAGAGAATCAGTTATATTTATAAAGTATTAAGGTGTTGATCATATCCATGGTAACGAGACATCTCAGTACCGGGTAATCTAGTCAGAATCCAAGAATCTCATAATATGCGTTTTGATCTGTACGTCGCATTATATACGTTTTTAAATAAACTAAATATAATTAAATACACATATTTGTTGAAAAAAATAATCGGATATCTACCGTGAGCATAGAACAAACGTATTTAAAATACGGTATTTTGTTCCAAATTATTATTTAAATTTAAATCATTGTAAACCGCATACAAACTCAACGGTTATCAAGACGATCCAACGAAAATTGGATGAAAAAAATTATTATTTCGACATAACAAATTAAGATAGTACGTACTAACTTAATTTGTGGGTTATATTTGGGAATAACGTTATTCACATCAGCGGTTGACCCATTTTAACATATTATGTTTTTAAAATTTTTTTAGTGCCACCTATTCTATTTAATGTTGTTATTAAATGTTATATAAGTCAATTTCGCAGACACCACAGTCTCATATTATATGAATATAACATGATATCATGCGTTTGGGATTTAAACGTAGGTACTAGTGTATAACATTAATTTCGACGTGTAATTGTATACACATCAAATATTAACCTAGGTAATTGTTTTATTATTAAAACATATATAGCTGTATACATTTACTGTTTAGTTGAGAATAGTATCTCACCCTCTTCACAGACTACACGACATAATTACCTATTGTAACTTTACATGCTTTTAATACTAATAATAAGAAACTATTCGTTCAAAGTTTGGCGTGTATACATATCTAAACGCTGTAAAAGGCCTATTCTGTTTGAGGTAAAAAATGTTTACATAAAAAAATAGGGTGTCATTACAAAATAAAAAATCACTATATCGGTTGGAATACATTTCGTAGGCACTTTGAATGTTCCGGGCGGATAATTTCTAAAAATAAAAATAATAAAAACAATAGATTATACTTTTCCATATGACGAGTGTTCGCTGCAGTTGAAATAATCAGCCTGTATATTAGCTGTTATCTGCCGTATATACGTACGCGGCTCAGGGGAACAGCGGGGAAATGTACCGAGAGAATGTAACGAAGGGCCGCGGAGATCAAGCTGCAAGGTGCCGGTGCATTATATATTTATATGGGCACAGGTATACGACATAGGTACCTATACGTGCCCGGAATAACGCGGATATCGTATATTATAATGCGATACAGGGTGTGATCGTCGGCGCCAATAATTTTTTCTCTCAATTTACTCACATTTTTGAAATACTATAGTTCCGGGAAACTAATAATTTTCCAATCATTATCCATAGGTACCGGTGTACTATATCAATACTTGAGACGATGGGCGTAACTTGGGCAATTTTTATGGGGGGGGGGGGACTTTATTTTATGTCGATATACCGTACATACTTAAAGATATTTGGAGACTAAAACATATACATAATCAGTGGAAAGTGGAAAGCATGACATAATAATATTATTATCTAAGCTAAATCTTTATTGTAGTATGTAAAATTAAATTACATTATGGAAAAAGCTTGATAAGATGATAGTTTATTTAATAAAAACAATCTGCATTTCTATATTTACCTATTACTTTATTTTTACATAAAATGGAATTTATTTCTGAAGTCCATAAGTTATAACGGTATAAATATAATGTATATAATATACGATATACCTAATGTTATAATTTATAGTTATTAGGTATATATATATTTATTTTTAAAAGTATTACACTGTGCGTCTGTATCTATATTAATTAAAGCTTATAAGCTTATACAAATAATAACTAATGGCATACACACAAATATAACATAATAAATAAGTACCTTGAATTATACTAAATGGTATTATAGTAATATTTTAATGTAGTAATTCTATAACACTTTGCTCAAAACTCAAATAGTCAAACACAACGATTAATAGAGAAGAATAATACAAGATATAGAGAACGTGTCATGTCATATTGTTATCAGTTGAAATTGACAGTAAAACTCAAGTTAAACATTTATCACGAATAGGAAAAAACAGTCTTTCATTTTACCCTTAGATCATTATACTATGGATGGAACTACAGCGTATTATACCAATACAAAAAAATAACGGCAATATCAACGATGAGCCGCCGAATTAGGTATTCGATATGTGCATGCGCGACGCCACTTCTTGCATATTTATCCACAGATAAATTTTTATCAAATCCGCATATTATGTTTAAATATAATATTATATTGAAAAAATAGTATAATGCCTACTATAATAATATAATAATATAATTAACCACGAACTATGATTTAAAATAATTCTGTAATATAGTATAACTTATGGATAATTATGCGAGGAGTTGCATCGCGCTAATTTGCGCATATTCACAATATTGCACATCGTCCGTCGATCACCTAATTCGAAGACTAATATCACCTATTGATAACAAAATAATTCGCTGTGGCTCCATCCATAGTATATGAACTAAGATTTTACCAAACCTTAATGATTTTCTGGAACACAGCTGCAGGACGCGGTGGACTACCCTACACAGACTGTGAGGCCACAAATTGTATGCACTATCCATGACCAACAACCGACGACGACGATATTGACTTCCGCGGATTTCAAGGTGTTGGATGAGCTCACTGAAGACTTACTGGTGACAGCCGTTAAAAAGTCGTTAAACGTACCACCCGTATCTTTGTGTCCAAGTGAAGAACAGTCGTCATCTATTTCACGTGACGATGATAGTATTACATCGTCAGAAATGCCTGTGCCATGGATTATTGTACCGAGGGTCTTGGACAAGTTGTTGGAGTTTGACGAAGTATTGCCAGAAATTAAAAATGCAGATACAAAGTACGGAAAGCACCTTCCGCCGTTACCGTTGTGTCTTGTGAGTGCGCCGGAGGAAACACAGCCTTGCGAGTCTCCTGATATTGACATACCGACGCCAACATTTGTATCTATGCCGAATATCCCCGAGCGTCTAGATTTAAATGTCGAGACACTTGCAGAGATCGGATCCACGCCTAATGTAATGTCTCCACAGGTCACCAGCGATATCTGCATACCGGAACTGTCGAAACATCTTAATTCCGAGGATTTGCTGGAGGGCAGGCCACTGGTTTGTATGCCGGATATCGTTGTGCTTCCAAATCTAGCTGGTGATGCTCCCGATTTGCCGTCTGTCACGTCCTGCAAGACGGAGTTGCCGTATTTGAATGCCGCGGAAAACACGGATGTAACCGCTGTTGAATGTAGACGTCCAGTTCGCCGTTCATTTTGGAGTAGGACGAAAAAATTCGTCAGTCGATTGTTTTGTTGTTGTGGTTATATTGACATCATAGACCAGTAAAATATTTAATATCATAGAGTTTTGAAACGTCCCCTCCCACTGTTATCTGTACCACCATCGGCTCTTCGCCACGTGTTTTATGCCGTTTCGCGGTCGTATATCTTAGAGTGGTATAGATATATCTGTATACCTTCTAACTTGATGTAAATAATCATAATGTATTCTAAATAATGTCATATTGTATATATTATAATCATATATTCTGTCTAATAATTTATAAATTGAATAATGTAATAACGTAATAATTTAATAATCTAACAATGTACTTAATAACACTGTAATAATGTAATAATACATTAATAACTATATAATAACAATGTAATACTGTAATAAAAATGTAGTATAAATGTACCTACCAATAAATAATGCTATGCTATGCTGCTGTTATTTAAATGAATAAATATTTTTGTTAAAATACCTATGTTATATATTTGATTTTTATTTGATAATATAATTAATAAATGTGTCGACACGTTTGTGCAAAATTAATTTATGTGGCTTGTGGAAATTGTGTGTATATTATTCTGGTATAATATACTTTCGGTTTTTTTATCTATCTGTTATTACTTATTATGATGTATTACGATGGCATATCGCATATGGCAAATGACAATGAATAAATACATTTTGATTAATCAATTCATTTTTTTTCTATAGTTAATCTTTTTAAAATATTATCCTTTTCAGTTTTCTTGAAAAAATAAGTCTTCAAATTAATTTGCAAAATACCAAGGGGGGCCCTGTTAAATTTTTTGAGGGGGGGCAGTTGCCCCCTCTCACCCCTCCCCGGTTAACGCCTATGCTTGAGTCTCAGTTGCGAGAGTCGCAGCGATAATCGTTATACCACATAATTATTATACGCTGTCCTTTTTTTTTGTTTCACCGACCTCGGAATTATAGACGAACGCTGAAAATTCGGGAGCATCATATCTGGAATTGCCGGGATTGGCAAATTTCACATTGATTGCAAAACAATATTTACCAATAAGCAATAGCCAATCATAAACTGCAGAGCCGTTAGCAAAAATGAGTACCTTTAGAGTTAATAATAATGTATGTATAATACTCATACCTAGTTTATGAGCTATAAGTACTTAAATTTTAGACGAGCAAAAGTGGAATAGGTAGTACAAGGCGGCTACCTACCCCGCAAAATGTTGGTCCACTACTTTCCTCATCAAAACTTTAAAATAATACTTGTCCTAGATTTTGATTTTCATATATCTAAGTACTCCGATTAATATTCTGCTTCAGACTATGAAATAAAAAATGTATGTTGTCATTCAAAAGAGTAATAAACTTAAGACATTTATGAAAAATATAATAATGTTTGTTTTGTAACGACTTAAAATTGTGCTGAAGTACCTAATATGTTCAAAATCGATACAGTGTTTTTGAAATAATGAGTGTCAAGTTTACGTTAAATTGATCGTCTTGTAAAAATGTACCTATAAGGTAGGAATAAAAGTGCGTATTATATACCACTTGAACATATACAGTGAGGACTCTACGTACGATATTATATATTATAATTGAATCATTATAAACAATTGTTTAATTAAATATGAAATCGTGTTCGACTTCACGGTAGGTATGTTATTTATATAACAATATATTATTATATATGTGTGTGTGTATTGTTATATTAATTATATTACGCGCCTGTAGTACCTAATAAGTTAATGTGTACCTTCTTGCACGCAAGTACCTACAATTACTGAAGTACCGTCTTGTACGACAACAATAAATTATTTTCGTCAAACAATAATAATATACAATATTTACACGTATACGCATAAGCACATACTTATCTACATAATATTCATATTACTAAACCGGCATTTGGAAATGTGGAATATACATATTATTTATACGTACCTACAATCGTATGTGTATAGGTACCTACCTTTATGGATCATGGTTACTATAACTATAACTGAGAGTCTGAGAAATAATATGATACCGGGAACTGTAATTTCCATTTGCGTTGAATTTCAAATCACTTTTACCGTTTTTAGTTATTCATTGCTATTATGACTTGTCTACTGTTACACTGCCATCTTCGGAAGTAGCAATATAATAATAGCTACGCCTAGCATAGACTGACTTTTATTTCTTCTCTGTACAAATTATATATTATATACATTTACAATCTATATTATATTTTCATATAGCTAGGAGATACCTACTACGTCCAGTGGCGCCCAAGTACCACTCGCGTCACCCGCCAGACCATATCGTTCCATTATAGTCAGTAGATCATAACTAAATAAATAAAAATAAAACATTATTATACAGAATGAGTCATTGGAAGCACAAAACCCTTGGATGGTGGTTTGTGGAATCTAGGACAAAATATCCAAATAAATTTGTTTTTAAACAACATGTTTAAAAAGAGAAAATTATTTAAAATTACATTATTTTTTTAAAAACGTACCTAGATACATTTTTTATTTTTAAATTATATTTTGAAAACATTTGATAATAATATAATAATAATATATTATTGCATACAAAATTTCATAAAATAATTATAATATTCTCAGTTATTACAGTTACACTATATACTCAGTATATAGTAGTAAAAAATTATTCCTAACAAACATTTTTTTTCATAAAATATGATGGTATGACACTAGTATTACAGAAAAACTGTAAAAATAATAAACAACATATTATATTGTTTTAAAATGTGATTTTAAAATAAAAATTTTACTTTATTAAAAAAAAATGTATTTTGATGAATGTTTTTGTTTAAAACCGGTTATTTTAAATTATTATTTTTTGAATATATTGTCCTATACATTGGTCATTTTGACTTGAATGCTTTAGTAATGAATATTTTTAAATGACAACAGAATAACTAAAATTGTTATTCTTTGTTTAAACAACTAATTTCGTCCAAATTTTAACATAGAAATATAAAATGTCTATGGAAAAAACTGCGTTTAAATATTTCAAAGGTTAGCAAATAATATTCAGTCTAGTTTTCGCCAATTTTTAGGTTAGAACATTCAATAATATTATGTATAATATATCTTTCTCCATTTTTTTTTATGGAACTTTCCAGAAGGTATAGACATGATTCACTATATTAATAAAATGAAGTATATTTTGTTTTAAAAAAGTCAATATAATAATAAAGTACAATATTAGATTACAATATAATCACACAATATGCAGCTAAGAGTGTTGTACAAAATTAAAAAACCCTAAAAACTATCTTTTAGGATTTTAAATACCCACCCATATAATATTACATACACTTGGTTATTAGGTACTATAAATTTAATTTAATTAATTCTTCAAAAATTAATATTATTATGAGATGACATATTAATATAATATAATATATTATATGTGCCCCAGGCTGTATTGTAATAAAATAAAAAAATAATTAAACATAGGTAAAATAAAAAATAATGATTGGTATATAATTCTTTGAGACAAGAGTTCTTGTTACTCAAATCATTTTTTAGGTAAGACAAATAAAATGTAAATAAATGTTTCATACAAAATATACAATAAAAAGCATTAAAATAATATTTTTGTTAAATTAAAATAATTAATAAATAATAACAATATTTTATACGACTTGACATGGAAATAAAATATAAAAATAATATGGCTATATTTCATCAGCAATTTTTTTCAATTTTTTATTACCTTCATTAGTATCACTAAATTTAATACATTATAGAGTTGTTCATTAACAATTTATCTAAATTCATGATGCTCCTATTGGCCTAAAAAAACAATATAAATATAATTAAATTAAGTTTCTATCCTAGTAAAATTTAGCAAACCGGTAATTTGGACATTAAACTTACAGCAGAAATTTCAGGATTGATATCAAGGCTTGGATTTTCCATCATTATACTGAGTTGTTCATTAATGTTTCATCCAAATTAATGATGCTTCTATTGGCCTGATAAAAACAAATTTTAAAAATCAATTTTACAAAATATTTCATTAAATACCTACCTACCTAATGTATATTACTATAATACTATCACTATCAGTTATATTTTTTTATAATACCAACTAAGCAACATTTAGATATAGATTACTGTGGGTGTTTAAATTAGGAGACACTAAAGCTGGGGTTCCCACAACATTGTGTCGTGTTCAGTGTTATGCTCCCTATATTTTATGTTTCAATTATTCTCATTTCTCATTTATCAAATATTCTAAATTTAAGTTTTAGTATTTGTAATGTTAATAATTGATAACCTAAGTAGGTATTGGTATGTTGTGTAGGTACCTAACCCTACTCATGTTTGTCTTTCTTTGCAATTATTGTCAATAGTCATTTACTTATTTTCTTATTGTAAAGTTTTATCGAAATTTCCTATTCTGGACCCTTTAAAATAAGAATTTGAACCCTTAGAGTTGTATAACATATAACTAGAATATTTGTATGTTATAAATTGCAATAATATTAACTATCATTTCATATAATACGTGAAAAAATTCCAATGAATTTAATAGAATTAATTATAATTTAAAAAAAAAATAATAAAACTGTTAAAGATTTACAAATTAACAACAGCAACATTTTCATTTATATAAACTACCTGATGAACATAAGCATAGTTGTATACAAGAAATATAAAACCAAAACAAATGTACCTACTGAGTAGATAGCCAGATAGGTATAGCCTTGTTTACAAATGTAGTATAACCTAATAATAAATTAATAATAATATAGTATTTTATGTGATTACTCTAGCTGTCATTGAATGGGTCTCTCATGATAATCTATTAAAAAACAATTATTATATTTTATAGGTACCTGTTTTCTTAGAGCAGTAGCGGTATCTTTCCAATTTGCATCTATTTGGAGATGTAACTTAATCAATTTGGCTGTGTCAACGAATAGTGAACAATACGGGCATTTAAGTACAACATCTTGGTTTAAAAACCTTGAAACAATGTCATTAAGTTATATTTTAGTACCCATTTATTATAAATTATAAATAATGAACAATTTGCAATAAAAAAAAGTCAATCAAAAATTATTAAATAATACTACGTTACTAAGGGATGCCAGCGATAAATAAATAATATAGGTGCCTACTGCTTGTTGAAACACATTCTAAGGCATTCAGCATGGAACAAATGACCGCATTGAGTTGTGAATACAGATTCCTGGTATATGCCGGTAAATACAGCATTGCATACTCCGCAACAAAACATCTTGCACAATCTTATACTAGCCAATTACTAGGTAAAATGAAATATTAAAATCTGTAGCCTTACTGGACAAATTTCATATGAATAACATATTTATTTACCTAACTAAATAAATTTTAGATTAAAATATTAAATGCTGATATGTATAGCCGATATAGGTACTTAAGTATATAGTATATAGGTATCTATGATTATAAATCATAATAATGAGACATCATTTAAGATATTAATGTATAATGATAAAATTATAAATTGTCATGGGTTAATCGTGATGGTTATATTGTTATATTATAATAATAATATGTGCATTTAGAGTATATATGCATAGGTACACATAACACTAAATTAATAATTAGGTATATTATAATGAATAGGGAATAGTGTTATTACTTATTAGTTACCTATCAATATAATATTATAATGAAAGATTATAAATGAAGATTGAACTAATGAGGGAATTATAGAGCTGATTATAACTTATTAGTGTGGAAACTGGAAATATTAAACATGGATGGACTTTGGATAAATGGTACCTTTCTTTAGCGATAAATTCATTTAGAACAGAGGAAAGGAGGGAAATTAGTGGACTGATGATCGAATTTAAATTTGAAATTGAATTATGATAACATGGTAAAGATGATTTTTTTTTTAAATTTTACATGAAGATTTACAGAATCGGTACTTTTTATTACAATAAGCATGCAAGGTGCCAGGTGTGCATTTTTCCTTGTCTGATTTCAAAAGCAGCCCTAGATTAAAGTTAATTCAATAACGGCGGCGCCATCTATGGCCGCCAAATAATTTTTAACTCTAACGCGTTCGTGAAGAATCGCCCTCACAGTTGATTCAATTTTCTAGTTAGATAGCGCTGTCATATACGATTTACAACGATGAACGAGATGTGGCCATGTGGGCAAACGGCAAACCTCCATTTTTAGGAAAACGTATTGAGGTGCTTGGGACATAATATGACATCGGTAGGGGAGAGTGGGGCAGATTTGAATGCGGAGTACATTTGCATTTGTCTATTATAATTTGTTACAGATTAATTTACATTAATAAGAATAATAATCTAAGTTGATGACAATGTTTTGTATACCATATGTGATTATCAGGCATTTTTGAACAATTTTGTGATAAACAAAAATGATATTGTGATTTTCCAGCTTTTTTTTTAAAAAAATAGTTGTTTCCATGAGAAAATTTTGGAAACTAAAATTCAAAATCATAAATTTAGAATAAAACATACCTATTCAAAATATTTTTGCCTAGTAATATATTTAATATACATACATTATTTATAATTATTAAAATTTATATTACGATTATTATTGACTATTTTGACATGGGGTACTAGATTTGAATCTTCATTAATAGGGTAAATAAAAGGGTCCTTCTTGAAATATCTATCTTATGGATGGAATAGATTAGTTTACTGGATTTATGTAATTATGTCACAAGATGTGGATTTATCTATAAGAAAACCCAAAAAACTAAATTTTCACAAGAAAAAAAAAGTTGACAAGAAAACATCTAAACATAATTGTAAAAAAAGTTATTATATTATATTGAGCTATTTTTATTATTAAAATTAATAAAAAGTTTAATTTAATATATATTCAAATCTACCCCCTGCACGTTCAAAATGTTATTTTGAACGTGCAGGGGGTAGATTTGAATAAAAATATACTTAACTTTATAATTAGAAATTAAATTGGTTATTTAATATATAAGGTTGTTATGAGTCAAATAGTATTCACAACCATCTAGACTACAGATTGTAATTATCAAATAAAAAATTTGTAAAAAAATTAAAAATTAAAAAATTAAATGTAAATTTCATTCAAATCTACCCCACTCTCCCCTACACTGTGCAATTACACAGTAGCACAGTGGCCCGTCCACCCCTGAGGGTCTATTTTTGAATTTTACATTAGCATACCAATCATATTAGTACACAAGTACACTAAAACAGCACGTTTTAGTTTAACTATTAGTGCAAGAGCCAAAAACCGTATTTTTGAACGGTGGCACACTAAAACTTTTTTATTAGTACACTAAAATTTTAGATTATTTTATTAGAGTGGGTATCTAAATAATCCCCTCTGTCTTAGCTTATAAATGTTATTGTTTAGTTTTTGTTTGAAAACAATACATTTGTATACTTCAAATGAAACCATTTGTTTATGAAATCATGGGTATTTAATATTTTAATATAATTATTTTTAGAATTATCTGTTTAGTAAATTATAAAATAAATAAGCATTTCAATACTATGGAACATTTGGTAAACTTAAATTACCTACCTCAAATTAAGATTTAAAAATACAAATTTTGGTTAGTGCACTAAAGTCATCGTCTAATTTATTAGTGTTCTAAAGTATTCGCCAATGATTAGAGCCTCATCTAAATAATAATTGATATTAAGTGGACGCTACACCCGCATGTGTTGTCTCCATCTTACAAATGTACAACATAGCAAAAACTGTAATTACGCGGAAAAGAACCGAGAAGGCTGTAGTCATAATTTATTAAGAAACGAGATTTTCACCACATAAAAAGGAGAGCTTTGGCTGTGCAACGTTTGTTTTTATTTTTTGATATCATTTATATGAAAAAAGTTTTTCAAGTTTGAAAAACACAAAAAATAATGGTTTTTGAAACAGTAAAAACTATTTTTTCATTTAAGTGATATCAAAAAAATAAAAACAACGTTGCACAGCCAAAGCTCTCCATTTTATGTGGTGAAAATCTCGTATCTTAGTTATGACTTATGACTGTAGGTCTGTAGCCTTCTCGGTTCTTTCCCGCGCAAAACAGTTTTTGCTATGTTGTACATTTGTAAGACGGAGACAACGCATGCGGGTATAGCGTCCTCTTAACGCATTACTTACCTACCAAAGACCTATGAGTATATGTACCGTAGAACAGTGCGAAATGTGAATAGCCAGTAGGTTGGTGGTATAATTAGCTTAAAATTAGTACACTCGTCCGGTATACAAATATAAAATAGTTGATAATACCTTTAAAGTATTCGCCAATGATTAGTGCCTCATCTAAATAATAATTGAATTGATAATAAGAGGACGCTACACCCGCAAGTGTTGTCTCCGTCTTACAAATGTCCAACATAGCAAAAACTGTAATTGCTCGGAAAAGAACCTCAAAGGCTGTAGTCATAATTAAGAAACGAGATTTTCACCACATAAAAAGGAGAGCTTTGGCTGTGCAACGTTTGTTTTTATTTTTTGATATCATTTATATGAAAAAAGTTTTTCAAGTTTAAATAACACAAAAAATAATGGTTTTTGAAACAGTAGAAACTATTATTTCATTTAAGTGATATCAAAAAAATAAAAACAACGTTACACAGCCAAAGTTCTCCTTTTTATGTGGTGAAAATCTCGTTTCTTAATTATGACTACAGCCTTCCCGCGCAAAACAGTTTTTGCTATGTTGTACATTTGTAAGACGGAGACAACGCATGCGGGTGTAGCGTCCTCTTAACGCATTACTTACCTACCAAAGACCTATGTTATGACTTATGACTTATGACTGTAGCCTTCTCGGTTCTTTCCCTTCTTTACCTATAGTTATGACTTATGACTGTAGCCTTCTAGGTTCTTTCCCGCGCAAAACAGTTTTTGCTATGTTGTACATTTGTAAGGAGGAGACAACGCATGCGGGTATAGCGTCCTCTTAACTCATTACTTACCACCTACCAAAGACCTATGAGTATAGGTACCGCAGAACAGTGCGAAATTTGAATGGCCAGTATGTTGGTGGTATAATTAGCTTAAAATTAGTCCACTCGTCCGGTATACAAATATAAAATAGTTGATAATACCTTTAAAGTTCTATATTCTATTTCATAATCTGTGGTTCTATATTACAATGTCTCCGTGAAGTCATGTGTAGTCCCGCGTTCAGAATTTTCTCATAATTCACCAACTAGAATGATAATAATGTTATTTATTATAATAATATTATTAATTATTATTATTTATTATGTAAAACCTAACCCACAGTGGAATGTAATGGAATAATATTGTAATGAAGATATTTGAATATCTAGTACCTATATCATTACGGTTAACAGGTTAACCACAAGGTTTACACGGAATGCGCAGCCAGTGTTAATTGTAATGTTTTGATATTTTATAAATCCACTTTAGTTTTGAACGTTTCGTTACTGAAAATTATTGTGGACTACCTATGGTAAATTATAGTCTAGAAGTAGGTACGAGCCGATTCATAAGTTCCATTGGTCATTATACCTTATTGCAGTTATTTATAGTCAATCGTGGTTCTAACGCTGACCACATTTAACCAACTTACCAACAACAAAACTTAACCTGACCATCCCAAGTCTCGCGTAGTTCTCACTGCACGTATCTTTTCCGTTTTCTGCTCATTATTTTTGTTCCATCGTATTGATTTTTTTCATTCGATAAGGCAGACAGCCGATTCGTCATGGCGGTTGCCGGCGATGCCGTCGACAACGAATTGACCGTCGACAACAAAATCGACGAAGGTAAGACTGCAGCGACAATTAATCGGCCCTTAAGGTTCCTCCACTCATTCGTGTGACATCGTCATTTTTAGTATTGCTCAATCTCGTACTGCAAAAGAAACTCGAAGTGTCCACCGTCATTAAAGTCGACGGTATTCCTAAGGTCGGACACAAAGGCTTCGTCCGTCTCCAACAATTTATTACCAAAATATTTACGCAGTTCGGTAAGATCCTCAGAGATTACTATCCAAAATCTGAAAAGGGCGACACTAAAGGGTGAGTGCTTACATTAGACATTCCACTTTGAACGTACATTTTGAAAAAGCCATTGTTTTCTTTTATTAGTTACTTATTCATTGAATACGAAGAACACGAAAGCGCATTGAGAGCTGTTAAGAGAGCTAATAATTTCCAATTCTGTGAACTTACTTTATTAGTGCAATTAGTTTCTGAATGTAAAACGTAAGTTGAATTAATTAATTGCTTTTTTCATATATAATTATTAATTTTATTTTTAAAATAAATACATTTTTTTTTTGTCAATTTTTTGATACCTATAGGTAGATACTAAGTAGGTACCTAGTTCAGTAGGTAATGTCATTTGACCATCTTTTTTCATATTTTATCTTATAAATGTTGATGTATTATTATTTATTAATCAGTTTTGAATCACAAATAACTATCTTGATTAAAGAAGTAGGCACCTTAAATTATTTTTTAGAAAGCAAAATGTCACGAAATTGTTTGTCTTAATTAGGTATTAAATTTAATTATAATTTAGTAGGTACCTACTTGTTTGTATTTTATTTGTATGACACAATATTATTTTTATGAGAATATATTGTTCATTAATTGTTTAATTTTTTATTTTTTTGAGACAGACTTACTAAGTTAAATTAAAATACCTTTTTTTGAATTCCTAAAAAAGTAAACTGACATGTTAGGTGTGCATGTATTTAAATAGTTTATCATATTATATCTTCTACCTACCTATTATAATATTTACATGTGGTAATCAAGTTGAAATTTTAAATTTTGTGTCGCAGATATCTCTTTTGAATGTAATGTGGTTATAAATTATATATTATAATTTAGTTATTTTATTTTTCATGATCAGATATTATGATTACACAAAAATAATATTATCATTTCTAACAATCTTACTAAAAATATATTTACAACGCTGATAAGTGCCCGTTTAAAAAAAACCCGATTAACTAATTAAGTCACTTTTTAACTTTAGAAACTAACTATAATAACTTTTTATCATATTAAAGAATAGCAACCCTGCTACAGCCAATACCAGGCAATAATGAGCAACATTTCTCGAGTAAACCTATTACATATGATCAGTATCATGTAAACAAGAGTTTATACATCCGTATTCAAGATTGGATGAATAACATTCCACATATACCAGATTCAGAAAAATGTAAAGTAAGTAAAATATTTTGTTATATAATTTTTTTTTCTAATTATAACATTGATGTCTAAGGGAAGTGCAAACTACCTGAAATACCTATAGAGGGTGATTAAAATCACTAAGTGATATTTTCTATTATTTTTAATTAGGTATCTACATCTACTATTAAAATATAAAACTGACTTACTAGTTACTAATATATAATTCATCCACATAGTACATATATAGTGTACTTACTAATATAAAACGTTCAACACATTATTTATGATCAGAGTTCATTGAATGGATATCTAAATTAATTAATTATTTATTTATTAGGTAGTTTATCAAAGTATAATATTGTGTACTTTTATACTTAATTTAAAGTTTTTAAATTCATGGAAATTTATATAGATCTAATTAAAATGCATTTGTATATTTTACATCAGTAATTTTATTTAATTATCTAGTTATTTCTAAGTGTTTCTAGGTAGCTATCAAATTTTGAATTATAAATGTAGATGAATAAAGTTAATTCTGGTTAATTAACAAACATAAACACACTATTTTTTTTAAATTTATTTATAATGATTTTTATGAATTCATGCTTAAGACACTGGTGTCAGTATAATTTTAATAAAACGTATAATTTTTTACTTATAAACTAATTAAGAGGATATCATCGCACAATTTGTTTTCTCACTCTCACCCACGCATAACAGCAAATTAATGTTTAGCAGAATTAATATTAGAGTGAATTCATCTATTATCAAACTTTAAGCCAAGAACAGTAAGAACATTACCTGTGTCCCTTCGTTGGCTTTTATACAATTTATAAACATTTTTAAATTGTAATATTTTACATGCTCATTACTTACATAAAAATTAAATTATCATAAAATAAGCAACGTAGGGACAGAGGTAATGTTCTTAACATAAAGTTGGTTCTGATAAACGTAAATTTGCTATGTCGCACATCTGTCTGACATCCTTTTAAGGTTTAATAGTTCCATATCTTTCTATATCTAATTTGGGTTAACTGTGTGTCAAAACAGTCTTGGAAGGGGAACTGCCGCACATACTGGTGGAGAAATAAGTCTGCGATGTATTATGGAACGTTTATTACCTATGTACAAGTTTGGTCTCCTTATAATATATCTAGGGTCTAGACTCTAGTAGTCTATTATTTATAATTCTGATGTCTAATGTCTAGCCAAGCTTTCTAACTTTCCAAAATTTTGTAGTTTGTCATACTCAGTCCTTTTGCATTTTTGGTTCATTTTGTTTGTTTTATTGTCTTGACATTTTTCAGATGATTGCAGAAGCCCAATTGGCCATGGCCAAGAATAATGTTTCCAAGAAGTTTTGAAAACTTTTATTAGTTACCTGGATATTTACATTGACTATGACTAACACAAAAGAGCCTTGGATGCTGTTGCGCAAGCTATTAATTAGCAAACATAAAAGTTTCTTAATACAATTATTTTTTGACTATAAAAGTGAGTTTAGTAAAACATTTAATTCAAAGTGGACTGAAATTTTAATTTATTTTTATGTAATAATACTTTTCCTGGACAACTGTTGGACGCTCACTCAGTCACACTGTGAATTCATATCAATATTGCATTTTTGTCATAACATAAGAGGGCCAAATTGAAATATTTAATATAGTATTATAATTTGTCAACAATTCAAACAATCTTGATTCTTTTTAGTTTTTAATATTCGTATATACTCAGCTTACCTTGGTTGATTGCTATTTATGAACTGAATTCATATGTATTTTTTTTATTTTTTTTTAGCTGTATTTTTATGATTAATTATATCTAACTAATGATTTTTCGGCCTGTAAGAAATGTGTATACTGAATCTGCAGTCTCTTAATTTCCTTAACTCTGTGAATTGCTACTAGGCCATGGCCATGACTCATGGGTAAATTAAAATATATTATATCAACATTATTTTCAATATTTACATGTTTTGAACAAGTGAATTATGTGTGCTAGTATTTATGCTTTAGGCATAATAATTCTTATAAAATGATATGGTACTTATGACGAGTTACATGAACAATCTCTAAACATATAACAAATCAATATTGAGCTAAACGTTGTTAAACATAATTTAGTGGCCCATGATTGGTCTATTAAATGTTATTGAACCATCAAATTAATACATTTTTATTCATTATAAACCCATCATTAGTATATAAAATAAGTCTGCATTAAGTAAAATAACAACTAATTTATATAATGAAAGTAAAATTTTAAATATTAAATCCCTTCATATCATGTATGTTTTTGCTGTTGTTTTTAAATATAATAATACAATTAATTCTCCTACTCATAATTATTACACATGATTCGTTTAAAATTTTAATATTACATTACCTAAATTAAGGACTGTTTTTGTCAATCAGGACCATATTTTTTATATTCACTCAATTTTTTTATTAAACCTAAAATATTTATTCATGATTTTATAGATTTTAAACAAGTAACAAGAAAACTTATGTCTCTGGATTTAAATAATATTTGAATATAATTAACATGCTAGTTGTAATAATTTAGTTATAAATAATATTGATTATCTACTATTTTTTAATTTATTTTTATTTTTATTATTATAATGTTTTTGATATGTTTATTTAATTTTGTACTTGTATGGACTCTCTCCTCCAGCACAGCCTTTGGCTTTGAAGGTGATCCAACAGACATTTGTTTATTATAATTACACTTTGTATATATTGCTCGTTGGAGAATTAATACATTATTATTAAAATTCTGGTGCTTCATCATCATTGAAGAATTAAATATGGGTATGTGGTTTAGAACTATTATTTTGGATTGTTTTTCTGTTTAATGAACATTGCTGCACTAACATCATTAACAACTATATACAATAGGTTAGGTTACTAATTTGTCATCTAACACTTAAACTTACATAAATATCATCTGACCAATGATGACGGACAATATGCATAATTTAAATAATATGAACTTTCTTCTATAATATTTTAAATCTAGCCATCCATCTAAATAAAACAATGTTTATGGATAAATAAATTTTAAAAATAAATCTAACCTTTTGAATAAAAAAATAATTACCTCCTAAACATTTAAAAAATACTTATATAAAAAGTCTAACTCAATTAAGCTGAAGTGGTGGCACATTTTATTACGTTTTTCTAGTCATTGTAATTTCCACACACTCATTTATTTTGTTCCATATTGTAAATTTTTTTGTTTAGTTAAGTTAGTAAATACAAAAAAAAAATCTAGCCATACCAGATTTATTAAAATCCCAAATGAATCAAGCTCTCTTCTTGTTCATGTACATTGATTGGCAATTTAGATAATTTGTTTGTTATATGGATACCATTATTAAACAATTAAAAAAAATTAAGAATACAACCAGAATAAATTATTATTGTAATAAAATATTGTGGCACAGTGGCTGAAATCTGGGATTGAGAGTAAACAACGGCTGTTGCTACTAGTTCCCCGATGGGTGACCACCCGGGTTCATAGTGGCAAAAACCTTCCTAACCAACATCAATCCCTACAATAGCTAATGGCCATAGTTATAACACTAATTTAAATATAATATAGTAAAAAAAATATGAAGTTACTTGTTGCGAGGCCCTAGGAAAATACCACTTCCGACTTCTATTCCTAACTGAGCTTTGAATTTATATGCAATACATTTTTTTTATTACAACACAATTCAAAGTAATGAACAGTTCCGTAATAATTCAATGTATTACCCACATCATGTTTCATTTAGAAACAATAAATCTCAATTAAACTATTAATAACATAATATGTAACTACAATACTTGGTAACATTTTTTATTAATAACTAAATTCTAAAATATACATTTTACAATCATTTTTTTACAATAAAAGAATCACAATACCTATTTACTAGTACATAGGATTTGTTAACTGCAAATTTACATAATTATGTCAAACAAACTTTTGTGTACTATCAAATTTTCGTTCACTATTTGGTTTCATGTAAACAAAACCATTAAAAAAATCTTTACCCGACATTGTTTTATGTCCAGGAATTTTAAGTTTTTCAATAGACACATAACCTCCTTTTCCACCACATTTAACAGATAATTTTTGTCTTTGCTTATCATATACTAAATCTCCTGGTTGTAACTGAGTTTCTGCATTTGACATCTGATAATTGCATACCTTCAACAGCTTTACAGATGTCCCATGCCAAGTGGTTATTAATGGCCACAAGCCACATAATGCTCGATATTTGTTATAAACTGAATTAGAATCCGTAACATTCCAATCAATAATGGATAGGGTTTTGTCTACTTTTGGTGCTATAACATTAATTTAAAATCAACAATTAAATATTTATTTTAAAACTTTAAAATTTAATTATACCATTAATTATATATAAATACTATCAATGATTATACTAATGTTAAATTATAATATTATTTTCAAAAATCCATTACATTTAGTAACATTTTTAAAGTACTCTTAGCTTATGATAAGACATAAAATGTTGAAACATGGATTTTAACAATCGTATTTTGAATACTTTAAAAAAAGTATCTTAAATGTTTTAGTTATTACCTACATGTTACAAATTTTCAATAATGCTTTAATTTGTATATGCAAATTTTAAATTAGAATATGATAAGAAAACAAATAAAAAATTATACTTTTTTAATGGACAATACTATCTCATAATACCACGGTTAATTTTACAGGTTGGCGTCCACTGGTGTGCTGCCTGTATATATATAAGATCTATGCGATGAATGTAGTTATAAACCACAAGTTTATGTGTAGTTATGTAGAACAAAGTATTATAAAATGTATGATAAAACAAACTATAGTCCGAAAATGCGGTTTGTCAGTTCTTTTTGTCAAAAGTTTCTAAATTAATAAATATAAAACGAATATTCTTTAGATTTAAATATTTATAATTCGTAAGACGTTTTTTATATAATATTTCTTAGTTTGTTTTGCTAGTTATTGTTTGACAACAATCCTTATTTTTAAATTTTAAACTTCTTAGAATATGTATATTGTGTATAATTTAATTTAAACAAAATTCAGGATAAATTATTCTGCAATGAACATAAGATAGATTTTCATGTCTTTAGTAAAACTCATTATTAATGATTTATTATGAATTAATATTTATTTATTTTTTCTAGGCTACATAGAAGTATAATTATTGATCACTTGATTAAACAAGTTAAGACACTACTAGATGTGCTCTTATGACTATAATACTCAGTGTGGGATAATAAAATCATCTTAATGCCTCTATTAATTTAGTTCATAGTTGGTTTATATTTAAAAAATAGTATCATTAGTGTGTATTGGTCAAGAATGGAACATATAATTATGCATTATATAATATTTTTCAATGTTATTGCACTTGTGGCTGTGATATGCCGCACTGCTCTTAAAAGTAAACTTTTTAAAGTTAACATATTTTATTACAAATAAAAAAGTAAATGATTAACTTGCCCAGCTTGCTAATTGTATTAGAATAATTATAGTACCTACCTAATCAAATACATTTATCTATTTAATTAATTTTTAAAATCATACTTATTAAATATTAAAGTTGGTTATTCTTTTAAATATTTGATTTGACCATGGAGTTTATAAATACCTATGCTTATTTTATATTTTGCATTGACAGCATAATCTAAATTCTTAACACAGAGTAAATGTATTTATTTAATAAAATAGTGAGAAAAATTGTTATTTAATTCCTCAATCTTCTGTTACCTACTAACCCTATAAACTTTAAATCAAATGGATTACCTAATATATTGTATTTATTGTTTGGTATCAACAATATCATTCATGCATAAAGGTTAAATGTATCCACTTAGTCACAAATTGAGAATGTGCAGTTATAAACTTAACTGTTTGGTAAAAATCAATTTTCCAATATAGTGCATAATATTATTACATAAATATAGCCACACACCAACTGACTCTGCAAGCACTATTAGTTCACCATGGTTGCTGCATAGATCAACGATAACACTGTACGCCAACCTGTGTAGATAACCATTTCAAATACTTCTTTATTTTTAGCATTTGAAATCATCAAATTTTAAGTCTAAATTACTGTAGAAATATCTTTTATATTTTACCATAAGTTATCCCTTTTTCAGATTGTGGTACTGCGTACCTTAAACTCCTTGTTAATTCTTTAAATGAGTCAATTAACAAACGTCCACCCATATCCGATAGTTTCTTCTTTAGTTCATCAGCTGTTTCATCTTTGTTAACTGAACAACTATGTTGTCTAACAATTTCACCAACATCAAACCTAAGAAATAAATTTAATATACTCAACAAATAACAAATAAATAAAATAGCTATGTATTTATAAATATTTCTGACAAATATATATTATACATCATATATATATACAGTTTATCCCAAAAATCCTGTATCTCCACAAGTAGCTCTGCGAGTCCTTGACTCATCAATATATTAAAAATTTTAAACGAGGATTTTTTCAACAGTAATCTAAGAAAACTCTAATTTAATAACATATATTACTTCTAGATGAATGTTTAAAAACTGAATTTAAATTGACTTTCAGAACATACTGCATAATACTAATAAACAAATAGTGTTATGAGATACCATGTAAAAATTAGTAAATTTACCTACGAGGATGGATTTTCATTATTGTTACTCCAGATGTTAAATCACCATTAAGTATAGTATATATTATAGGAGCAGCTCCTCGCCATCGGGGTAAAAGACTGGCGTGCACATTTATCATTCCTCTGAAACCAAATTAATACATTATTAATTATTAGAATATAGCCATAAAAATTGAATTAAAACAATATAAATGCTACATTTGTGTTATGAATTTACAGCACTGAGTTTAAATTATAAAAACTTCATTCTTCCTACTAAAAAAAAATGCATTACAATTATGAATATTAATAATAATTAATATTTTATTAGGAAATTAATTAAAATAAAACAATTTGTATGTTTAGCAATTATATTACATTCTTACTGCGGAAAACATTTTATAATTTTTTCGGGTATTAATCGTCCGAACGACACAACCACTCCAATATCATATTTTCCATCCAAGAGTGTTGTATTAACAGGCCAATCGTATATATCTAATTTTTCTTCTTTTGCAAAACTTTTGACATTGTTGCCACTGCCTGTAGAAGTTGTGACAACATCTACCTTGGAAATTATAGTCTGTGTTCTCCTATAAAAAATGTTCTCAGCGATTAGGTAAATAAGATAATTTAATTTCACCACCTACACTACATAATGAGTATGATTACATTTTTGATGTGAGCATCTGAAGACTTTTGACCGAAAAATCATCATTGCCAAAGAACATAACGCGCCAAGGAGGACCTTTTGAACCGCATTTATTTTTTAATGAAACGGCTGAATGTGAGAACGACGGTTTTCCTAACTCTATAAGCAAACTTTTGTGAAACTTGAAACCACTTAACTTCAATAAATTGCAGTTCATTTTGGTAAAACTACCAATTCAACGTTAATTTCAAACATATAACTTACAAATAAAATTAATAATATATTATTATTGTGAAATTATATTAGGTAATATGGATTAAATTTTTATTATTTTCCGAATACAAATTACAAGTCGACTGTAACTACATTATTATTTAAAAAAATAATGTTGTTAAGTGATAAATGATAACAGATAAAATGATGATAAGGTTGCAGGCCCACCATGGTTTAAGGCAGGCCCTTATTATTCTAATACCGTGGTTTAAGGGGTTACGGTTTAAGGTAAAAAAACTATTTAAACCGTGGTGAGACCAAGCATAATATCTATACTATAATACATCATGAACGAGGAAAGACGCCGAACCACAGATATATAAAGTATATTTTTATATATCTGTGCGCCGAACACGGCAGGACGAAGCGAAAAATATGGTCCGGAATTATTGCAACTGCCAAGAATGCGCGTCGGACCGTAGTGATGACGTTTTTACATCGTTTTTACACACAGCTTAGGGAATTTATTTGTTTTAGATTCTGAGCGAAGCGATGATGAATGTATTGATTTTACAATGATGTGTGTTTTTTTTTTTATTTTTGTGTCTGTCAACACCTTTTTGGACAGTAAAAGTGCTTGGATTTTCTTCAACAGTAACTTTTCTGATAGGAAAGTGAATCTAGTTGGTACTTTGGGGGGGTCAAAAGTAAAAATTTCCCAGTAGTTTTCATTGTTTTCAAAAGCGACGTGAAAAACAAAAGAAAAATTAAGGAAAAACGGGAATTTTTACGCAAAATCTGTTTTTGAGAAAATCGATTTTGGTTTTTGGAGCAACACTAAAACAAATGATCGTAGGTGCATGCAATTTTAACTGAATGTTTATATAAGCATTTTCTATACACCATAATATTTTGAGCTGTTTACGGATATTTTCAGTTTCCATTTTTTTTTAGTTTTTTTTTTCTATAAATATCAATAAAATTTTATTTGTTGGTTAAAAAAGCTTGAATATTTAATAGAAGGCTCCTATAGGTTATTGTTTCAAAGGCAGATGAAAAAAATTAAAAATCCTTAGTCACAGTTTTTATTTATAAACATTTAAAGTTCAAATCTTGACAAAATACGGAAAAATCACGAAAATTAGCAAATTATTTTGAGTTGAAAATTCATAAACATTTTTATTATTTATTTAAATTTTAAAAATGTAATACAAGATTGTCCATAAGTTTGTCTACCTTTATTAAAAAAAAAATGTCTACAAGAAAGTTAAATTAAATTTTTATGAGCGTCTGAAATTTATATTTTTACAACATTTGATATTCACTCGATTTCTTATGTAACAATTTTCTTATTTTATTGTAATTAAGAAACGAATGACTGTAGATACTTGAAAATTTCACTGAATGTTTATATTAGCATTTTCTATACACGATAAAATTTTGAAAATAATTTGACTCTTTTTGAGCTGTTTACAGACATTGTCAGTTCTCAATTTTTTTAGTTTTTTTTCTATAAATATCAATAAAATTTTATTTGTTGGGTAGAAAATTTTATGCAAGGCTACTGATATATTGTTACAATAGCAATTGAAAATACATAGGCACAATTTTTTTTTATAAGCATTTAAAGTTAAAATTTTGACAAAATGTATCAAATTTAAAATTTAATAATTATTTTGTAGTTAAAAATGTATAGTGTTCAACTTTTATAGCTAAGGATTGAAAATTTAAAGCAAGGTTCCACGTAAATAAGTTATGTATAAATTACTTTATTCACGATAATATCATCAATAATTATACCTACTTGGTAATATATTAGGCTGACTGTCAGTTTTCGCTCAAAATCATTTTTCTTGTACTTATACAATGATATTATATATCATTGAATTCAAATTTAACACCATCCATTACAGTGACTCACTTGTAACCTTCTGTACAGCAGACCACCACCCACTTGCCCACCTTTTTTTAGCTTCATATATGTATTTAAAATACTACGAACATGTAGAGATTTGTAGCAATTTTATAATGAATTAAAATAATTTTATTTTTGACTTGTAAAGCATAATCTGGTGGGCAGTACAGTATCTGACGAGCATGAATAATAATTATTTAATATATGTTAATTTTAATTGTATTGGGTATATTTTAAGTTTTAGATTATTATCGATTTTCATATATATATATTATATTATATATTATACTCAGAATGTAATTATGATATGTTTATTTTTAGTTTCAATGTATTTAGTAAATAGTAATATACGAAATTGTGTTTTTGAATAATAATTTAATGTTTGTATTAAGTACCTGGTAAGATTCATAATAGGCAACTAAAATAATTATTTTTCGTTCAATTATCAATTTTGTCGAAATTTTAATTTGGTAGGTTTAGGCATAATAATTGTTGTACATTTAGCTGATTTAGCATTGTTGTCATTACTGATAGTTACATTTTTATTATTTTCCTATTTAACACAAATTCTCGAAATTTTCAAAATTCAGACTTTTAGATTCTGAGCGAAGCGATGAATGTATTGATTCTACAATGATGTGTGTTTTTTTTTTTATTTTTTTTTTAATTTTTAATTTTTTAATTTTTGTGTCTGTCAGTAAAAGTGCTTGGATTTTCTTCAATAGTAACTTTTCTGATAGGAAAGTGAATCTAGTTGGTACTTTGGGGGGACAAAAGTAAAAATTTCCCAGTAGTTTTCACAAGCGACGTGAAAAACAAAAGAAAAATTATGGAAAAACGGGAATTTTTACGCAAAATATGTTTTCGAGAAAATCGATTTTGGTTTTTGGTGTAACTCTAAAATAAATGACCGTAGGGACATAAAATTTTGACTGAATGTTTATATTAGCATTTTCTATACACCATAAAATTTACAAAATATTTTGACTCTTTTTGAGCTGTTTACGGCCATTGTCAGTTTTCAATTTTTTTAGTTTTTTTTTTCTATAAATATCAATAAAATTTTATCTGTTGATGAAAAAAGCTTGAAAATTTAATAGAAGGCTCCTAGGTTATTGTTTCAAAGGCAGATGAAAAAAATTAAAAATCCTTAGTCACAGTTTTTAATTATAAGCATTTAAAGTTCAAATTTTGACAAAATACGGAAAAATCACGAAAAATAGCAAATTATTTTGATGAGAATTCATAAAAATTTTTCTTTTTAAATCTAAGATTTGAAAATGTAATATAAGATTACTCATAAGTTTGTCTACCTTTATCAAAAAAAAAATGTCTAGCAGAAACTTAAATTAAATTTTTATGAGCGTCTGAAATTTATATTTTGACAACATTTGATATTTACTCGATTTCTCATGTAACAATTTTCTTATTTTATTGTAATTAAAAAACGAATGACTGTAGATACTTGAAAATTTCACTGAATGTTTATATTAGCATTTTCTATACACCATAAAATGTTGAAAATATTTTGACTCTTTTTGAGCTGTTTACGGACATTGTCAGTTTTCAATTTTTTTAGTTTTTTTTTCTATAAATATCAATAAATTTTTATTTGTTGGGTAAAAAAGCGTGAAAATTTAATATAAGGCTCCTGATATATCGTTCTAATAGCAGTTGAAAAATATTAAAAATACATAGGCACAATTTTTTTTTATAAGCATTTTAAGTTCAAATTTTGACAACATTTATCAAATTTATAATTTATTAATTATTTTGTAGTTAAAAATTTATAAATTTTTAACTTTTATGGCTAAGGATTGAAAATTTAAAACAAGGCTCCACGTAAATAGGTTATATATAAATTACTTTATTCACAATAATATCATCAAATATACTTGGTAAAATCATAGGCTGACTGACCGTTTTCGCTCAGAATCGTTTTTCTTATACAATGATATTATATCATTGAATTCAAATTTAACACCATCCATTACAGTGACCCACTTGTCACCTACCGTACAGCAGAGCGACATCCACTTATCCACCTTTTTTTCATTTCAATTACCATACTTACTTGATTAAAAATCAAGAAAGTAATAAATTAAAATAATATTGATTGTTAATTTTTGAAGGATAGAAGAATGCCCGTGTGTATTATGGAATATGGGTAGCACTATTTATATAAGTACCTATGCAAATTTAATATTATTATTTATTATAATACAATTGTATAAATATATTATTATTCTACGACCTGGCGGTGGCGTCGTCGCGTCGACATTTGTGATGTTCGTGCTTGCGTATTTTATGCATTGCGCGCCCGGGAAGAAAACATGCGTCTACGTCACCCGGGTAGCAGATTTAAATAAATTAGATATTAGTTTTAAGACTAAAAACTAAATGTCAGAATGTAAGATCCAAAAGAATAGGAAAAAAAACTTATGTAAACATCGACTCTTCAGTTTTCAGATTAAATATAGCTGTGGCATATGTTGAGTGCAGATTCCAATGTATCAAAGAACTGTTATCTTCGTCCGTTTTCGTCTCTCTTTTGTGAAAATAACTTGAGCAGAACGAAATGTGAGAGTAAATGTTGAATAGGTACTCATGATACAACAATATTGTCATATCATGTAGGTACTAAAGTACTGTTTAACGACTTGCCCGTTTATCGTTGGCGCGGTATAAATATTTTTTTTGTCCATTGAAATTATTATAGAATTGTGAATCGTATCCGACGATCGATGACAATCACCATAGATCAGGGGTCGGCAACCTTTTGAGACGGAAGAGCCAAAAGTTACAATTTACAAAGTTTCCAAGTTTTTAAAGAGCCACTAAAAATGTTCGTTTCAATATTATAGTACATAACATTATATTTTGTTTATAATATATATGATTTTAGATTTAAAATAAACGACTTTAAAGTTTAAACAAGAAATAATATTTATTCCTACAAAAATATTTAAAATATTTTTCGCACAAAACATATTCAATATTTTTATATAATAAAATGGTTAATTTTTGAGTATGAAACTGAAGAGCCGCAACTTTAGACCAAAAGAGCCGCAGGTTGCCGATCCCTGCCATAGATGATTGTGATATTATAATATGATAAATCCATAGACCTAATACCAAGTTCTGTCGTATGCGCCGATCGCTTCCGACACACACTAATAAGCCACTAAATTCTTTACTTTTTGTTCTACAGTGGCCGCATCAAGAAAAATTGTACGGTCATTGTAGTATTACACCGGATTATCGAATTTTATTTTGTAATAATATTATATAGGTACATACCCTACGGTATTCTATTGGTGTTGAATCAAAAATGGGAAAATTAGTGAAATGCTATTTTTAAACCTCAAGAGTCGCGGTGTTGATAAAATGTTATTTACATCCTTGGACATTTGAGTCTTTACTATAAATAGATAATAATAAATACTAATATTGTATTGTTGTACTGCGAAGGTACTTGTTAGTTGTCACTTCTCACTTCTTATTAGTCTTTCCCCGTATTTACATTATTGATGGTTGATCAATGATCATTACCAATTTGGATTACCTACTTGCCAGTACATTGTTTTGAAACCTAACCGATTTGTCGCTAGATTTTTGTCCACCACGAACCTAAACAGTGGATACACCTTAAATCTGTGCTCGGTGTCTACTACAATCCGTATCATGAGATGCGTACATTAGAAACAAAATTAATGAGGACTGAGAAATTCGGTAAACCGTAATCAGCTCAAGATGAAACTCTACCTGGATGAAACGTGTCGAGTGAACTTCCCAGGCGACGTCATTAACGGCATACTCTGCGTACGAGAATGCTTTGATTTCGATAGTAAGTACTAAGTACCCAATTTTTTTTAATGTCTACTGTTCTAAATGTTTTCATTGTACGTTGCGGACAGTTGAGCCCAGGATAAAGGTCACTGGATTCACGTGTATATGGAAACCGGGTCTCGCAAATACTGTGGTGACCGATGGTGAAATCGACGAATACTCTGTGTTCTTCAACGGCATGGCAGTGCTGAGTAAAGAAGATGACACACATACGGATACGGCTAATCTGTCACTGATCGACGAATTAGAAGGTTACTGATCTTGCAATTATTGTTTATCAATAATTGTCTCATTTATTTCATTTACCTATATCTAGGATATTCCAAAATATTTAAGTTCCACATTGTTTTGCCAAACAATTTGCCACCATCGCATGAAGTCCCATTTGGTCATACAAGGTACAAACTAGAAGTGCAATATAATGGTTTAACCACTCTAGACTATTTTAGTGTAAACCAATGGGTTGGTCTGAACAAACGTAATGACGCTTCCGTAAGTATTATTTGTAATAGTTTTCATTAATAGTTCTTTTATAGAATTGTTTACACTTTATATAGGTTAAACGTGCAACATTCTTTGTGCCATTCTACGCACTTTGCCAATCAATTGAGATGATATTAAATTTAAACCAGTCATATTATTTACCAGGTGAAACTGTTCATGTGATAGCTATGATACAAAACAATTCTAGGACAGATATAATTTTCTCTAAAATACTCATTGTTCAGGTTAGTTGTATTTTTAAAATTATATTTGTTTACATATTTGAACCCAAACCATAGACATAATACTACTAGAAATAACATGACTGTAGTTCCAAAAATTTGATGTGATTGCGCTAATCTTGGTGTACAACATATAACTACACTCTATCTATAATGAGACCATTGAGACCACACTATCCGCCTGGGCCATGTCCCAATACTCCGTCTATTAGTATAACGTCTATGACTGAAACTGAATATTTTGAATTTAAAAAGATAAACCATTTCACTTAAATTTGGTATATTTTACTATTGTATAATATAGATAATTATGTATCTATTGTAAAATGTGTTTAAAACAAAAATGAAAAAGATAAATTTGTAAAATTTGTCGTTTTAATTCAAATTAAATTTAAACATTACTAAGCATAATAATCAGGTCCAGCTCAAGGGGTAGGCGACATAGGCACTTAAGTAGCACTTTAGTAAGAGGGCAGCATTTTCAAAATACTGATAATATTATATTGTTAGGGGTGGCAAAATTTGATTTTGCCTAGTCACTATTTTCCCTTGAGCCAGCCCTGATTATAATATAATATATTCTAAGTCTGTGATCGAAAGTAATAATTTTATGTGATGTGATACTTGATTATTTTGCATTGTGTATGAGGTATTTAAAATATTTTTATACTATTATAATATTAAGTATCATATTTATTATACATACCATAGATTACCAAGTACTGGAAGACTCATCATTTATTACCAGTAAAACATGTCAGAGTAATTGCAGAAGGAATACGAGGATATATATTTAGTGGAAATAAACAAATATGGGATAGTCATCCTTTAAAATTACCAGCAATTATTCCGACTACAAATACATCCAACAATCCATTTAACTATTTTGAAGTGAAGTATAAAATTAAGGTTATTATTTTTAATAAACATTGATAATTTTCTAATTTACTTTTGTTAATTACATTCAAGTTTTATTCTTTTGCTTTTTAGTCTAAGCTGGTAAATATCATTGAAAATATTTATTTGTTTTTTTTATTTTACATTTTAAATGTTATACACTTATACAATTAGTATATTAATTGTTCATAGTTAAAATTATTTTATTTTGCTTAGTGTTAGCTAATTTTAATATAATAAATATTATGTGAATTTTTTACACTAAGAAGCTTAGATACTCCTATTAAATATTTCAAATTGTTTATTTTCTCATTAAAATTTGCTATTTAAAAACTTTTCTTCTTTCACAATTCATGGTAGTCCTAGACCCCTGAAGATTAAATAAATATTATAATAACATATTATTCAGATATGGAGATTTATATTTTATGAAAATTACTACATTTTTATAGATACATACAATTCACATAAAATAGTGTCATCAACGAATGGCTTGCTTCTTTCATCAGTATTCTATACATTTTGCTGTGCTTGTATTTTAACTTATTAGTTATTTCATATATTTTTTTATTTAAAATTTATTTACAATCTGTTAACTAAAACAATTTGAAAATTTAGTACATGTTTAATAATAAAAGTTCCACATGGATAATTTGAGTAGGAAGCTGTTTACTAACAGCACCTCAAATAAAAAATTGTTTCATTTTTATTGTTTGTTGGTCTATAAAACTTGAGTTAAACTTTGGGTCAGTTGCATTTGAGACGACGTTGAACATTTCCTGGGAGGGAAATGGTGGACACAATTATTACATCAAAAAATACCTATAGATAACATTATCCATATTTTAAATATTAAATATTCCATTTAATAATATTTTCATGAGGAATTGTGCTTTAATAAGATAAAACTAAAAGAATAAACTTATTTTTGCCAATCAATTGTATGCTCTTTTTTTAAAACTAGGTATATTATCTGCTGGAAATTAATATTTATGAAATTATTTGTTTTCAGATGCTTATTAAATTGAAGAATTCAAATAAGAGAATAGTGTTAAAACAAAATTTATTTATTGGTAATTGGGATAAAAGTATCGCTACCAATGGTAAACGGTTTTTAGACATACTGCAAAATAATTGTTCGACTTATGGTAAGTCGTATTGATGATGGATTGAATTCAATTACTATTAATTTACTTTATTAATTGGTATAAAAAAATTAATTTTTAAATCCTGTGCATTTTTGAGATTCACAAATCCTTAAATAATGTCTACTTAAAAGAATATAATTTAACATTAGTTTAAGGGTTAATTGTTTTATTTTTATTTGTGTTTGAACTATCAATATGTAGTGATTGAATATCTAATTTAATATTTGTAGCATAACATCAACTTTCCAGTCTATAATTATTTATTATTTTTTTCAGAGGTTGGTGTTAAAGAATGTCCTCTAATTAAAGCGGAAAACATAGATTTTATACCAAAGTATATGATTTATGAGAAAAGTCAAGAATAAAATAAACCAAATTTGTTAAATATATTGTATATTATTTATAATAGAAGGACACTATTATGTCAAAGCAATTTTTACATTAATTTTGTTATAGAAAAATAAATAAGGATTACTTTTTTCTCTCGTATTTCCATTTATAAATTGGGGCTGCATCTTTTGTTGCGGGTTTTATCTTCTTTGGCTGTTCTTGCTTAGAACCAAGCAAATGAGATTTAATTTCCAGTTTCCTCTGTACAACAGATAATTCTTTTTCCCTATTAGTTCTTCGTTCTAGTTCTCTATATGATTTTCTCTTTTCAGATATCATTTGCTTAATAGTCTCTTCATCTAAATCTGGCAACTCAATTTTTTCCAAATCTGACATTCTCATACGATTAGTTTTCCTTTCAATAAGATCTGGATGTGTGTCGATATTTTCAGGTAAATTTCCAAGACACTGGTCACCATCATTGAAATATATATGACTGTTATTTGTTTGATTAGCTTGATCTAAGAAATGTAGTTGGGATTGTAAACGCTCAATTTTTTTCCTTTCCATAGTCGCACGCATATTGATGTATTTCAAATCTCTAGTTTGCATTAGCTTAATTTGATCTTCAGTATGTTCATCTTCTTCTCGTATTTCTGTATGACGTCCGTCCTCGACTTTGGAATTCGTCATATGGAAATAAAATTCATCTGGATTGCGGTTTTGTGCTCGTTTCTTTAATAATTTCATTACACGTTCACGTTCCTGGTGGTGTCTAGCGCGGACTTTATAATCTTTTTTCTTCTCGAGCAACCCATATTTTTGACGAACATCCGGCTGGTGGCGTTCCCTGTGCGTTTTCTGATTAACTTTTGATGCTTTTATCCACGACGACATTTTTAAACTAAACAAATTGTATAGTAAAGGTATATTATTCTATTTTTTTAAGAAATGTGCACTTACTACTTACCCAATGAATGTGTGTTTTTAACTTTAAGTGTTCACTCCAGTTAGTACCACGATTTTAAAAATATATCTAATTATCTATATTCTATAGCCGTACTTAAGTATTAACATTTAACAGTAGTCAATAAGTTGTGATAATTCTATTATCCGAACATCCAGATTTCCAATGGGTAAAGCACATGGGTTACAGCAGTGCTGCCATAAACAAAATCTGAAATAGTAAATACTCAATTTTACGGTATTTAATTCACAGACCTTATAATCATAATATTATGATAACTAATTATTATTTACACAATTATTATATAATATTTTATTTTTTTTTAGCTGACCCGGCAATGCTTCGCTAATGCAAGATTTCTCAGATATTAAATTGCTATTCATTTTCTAGACTTGAACATTTACTTTGCACATTTTGTAGGTATAACTATGGATGGAACAAAAGATATGAATTATGCCAGTATTTTGATAATTATTCAAATACTTAAAAAATTTCTTTGTAAACAACGTTATCAACTTTTTCTGGATCGGGGGCAAAAATATACAAATTAAATTTGGATGTCACACGTAACAGGGCGACGTATAGTTGACCGTGAGAAAAACATTGAAGGCTTAGGTCAATTCCAGCAACGTTAAGTGTTTGTCCCTGTGCTTTATTTATAGTCATTGCAAATGTTAATTTAACGGGAAATTGAATACGTTTAAACTTAAAAGGTAAATCTGAGGGTATAATTGGTATTAAAACCGTTTTTCCATTTCCACAGCCTATTAATATTATGCACTCGAGAAATGAACTTCTCAATTTTTTGATTTGTAGTCTTGTACCGTTGCAAAGTGTGGGTGGGCACAAATTTCTCATTAAAATAATATGTGTCCCTATTTTTAAAATCAGTGTATGTGGTGGGACTCCAGAAGGCGTCTAAGAGTTAAGGAATTCAGTCGGGAAATGGACTGCATCCTCTTTTTCTAAAACTGTATCAACTGAATAGTACATTATTGTGATTGAGCGTCAAACCTAGATAGAATCAAATCATTTAATTTGTCGACGTCTTGCTCATTTGTTGGTGACAAGATAGCCCTTTCTTGAAACCATTTCACAGTATGTGTCATGGTAGTGAGTGGGGGCGCCAGACGACGCGAGCGCACTATACCTGCCTTGGTTATTAGCAGTATACATTTGTATTATTAAGATATTAATACGAATATTGGATATACAATATGTTGTGATAAACTTCTCGGAACACCGCCGATATCAAACAAAATACAATTTGACGAACAAAAAGGTCAGGTAGCAGGAAACCCGTGGCTCGCACAATATGTACAATAATATATATATATATAGGTATACAATTCACACGGTTATTTTAATTAATAATAACTAATTATTTATTAACTTAATCGGACTAATTGTTTGCCTTAAACCTTCTCTGTGATGTCCTCTTTAATTTAATAAAAAATTGCACGACGATTGAATAAGTAGTTTCGGAGTTTATCCCGAACAAAAAAAAGCGACTTCATTTTATATAGTAGTATAGAAGTATAGATATAGATATTGTGCTACCCATTACCATAATTCATAATTCATAAATATTTAACCCATGATTCTGCCTATAATAAAAGTTAATTTATTCATGATATTATCTATGTAAAATGGTGATTGACGGCCGCATAGTAGCTAAAATTTCCAAAAATCATTGGGTTCTCTAGGTGAAAAGCACCCTTATCTTCACAATTAAAAAATAGTGAGTACTGAGTAAAGGCTTAACCATCAATTCGCTACCCATACATTTGTTGTCTCCGTCTTACACACGGACGACGCCACGACAGCAAATTGTTGTTCACTAGTTTCAATTGTGTGCTGTTAGTTTTGATGCTAGAGTGAATTAAATTAACCTATTATAAAAATTTTAGGTAAGAACATTATCTGTGCTTAAGCGTTGACGATTTTTCGAAATTTTCAGTTTCAAGCAAGAATAGATAGGGGTATGTGAAATATCAAAAATTAAAAATGCTCATCTCGCTTGAAAATTAAAATATCGAATAAAATCCAACGTTTAAGCACAGATAATGTTATTATATAAAAAATTGATAATAGGTCAAATGACTCAGAAATAATAAAACTAAGGGCACATTATTGAACGAAAATTTGCCATGTCGTACGCGTGTAAGACGGAGACAACAAATGCATGGGTGGCTAATGGGTGCTTGAGCAGCCTGGCACCCGTCTACTTGGTGCCTATACAGGTGTTGGTAACTTATTTTTGGTTTAATTTATTAAGATTATCCTCTAAGATCGTGACCAATACACATATTTACGGAATTCTTTGTAAAATGTAGGTTTTACTTAAAACATTAATCAGTAATCACTATCCAAAAATTAATATTAATATGTTTTTCTAGAATTATTTGAAGAGATAAAAGAAGTGTTAATCAGTTATTTCACTAAACTAATTTTAATAAAACATTAGAAGTTGAACAACCATAATTACAATAAATCACATTAATATTTTTCATGTCAACAATGTAGTTCTAATGAAACGATCAACACTTTCAAACGTGCACATCTGATCATTCTTTTTTTGTATAAGTACAAATTCTATGGAAATAACTTTATTTTACAGATGAATAAATTTATGTTACAATGTTAAAGTATATAAATAAGTTCAATTTAATTTTAGATAATAATATTGATTTTTATTACAATCACCGCATATGATATTCATTTAATCGGTTAATACTGTTAATACTATACTATTAAGTATAGTTTAAGACCCAGAAAAATGTATTTTTCAGAGTTGAAAGAGGCATAGTTGTTACTTGTTCATTGTTGGTTAGGTATGTATAAAAAAAATGTTATGAGTAACTTATTATATTTCAGACTTGAACATTTAGATGGGCTAAACATGTACACATTATTATTAATAGTTAAACATATTATGTCGATGTATGACTTGATGGATGTTTCAATTAAAATGTTATTCACCAGGCATTTCACCACCAGGAACCAACTAAAAAAATACAATAAATATGTAATTAATATTTTTATCCCTATTATAATTTATAATAGAATAACATCACTCATTATTAAATAAGAAATTTACCATTGTTATATTATTTCCATTTAATAATATTTGATCTAATTTAGTGACTCGTCTTCCTTCGGGCGTAGATTCATATTCCGTTACATCTTCAAGCAACATGTTGACAAAATCATCAAAGCCCAATAAAGTACCAACTATTTCTTTATCGTTTTTCATAACAATGTGAATCCTAGATCCAATGCATTTATCCACAAGTTCTGAAATATGTAACACATTAACATTTATGTAGATTTGTTTATCCAATTGGGTAATGTATATTTTGTTGTCAAAAAAACAAAATAAATTATGAAAACCTTCATGACTCAAACAATTTACTTGGTTCATTATGGTGGATTTTACAAAATAACTGAATTCATTTTACGTAAGTACGTATAATAATTTTTTTTCGCACCACGCTCCACGACAAAAATTCAAACCATTGAAAAAGACTTAATTAAACTATGGTAAAAAGTAAAGTGCCTATATAATATTTTATAATGTATCACTTACCGAGTGGAAGCAAAGTCGAAGGGTTAGTCGCAACGGAAGTGGCCATGGTATCTAAGACTAAGGATGTACGATTGACGAGCAAATAAGCAAACGGCAATGAACACAATTTACTTATTAACTAGCACATGAAACGGCGAGTCTGTAAACTTGTGAACTTACTGTGAAAACTGATAAGCCATAAGGAGATAGTCGATAGTTGTTGATAGTAGATAATTCCTATATTGCCACTCCTGATAAGGCGGTAACCGAAATAACCGAATTACAGACTTTTAGAATTTATACAATAATTTGATAGGTATGTTTCATTATAAAAGGAAAATTAATATTATTTAAAATAAAACACTAACATTTTCTTGTTCAAACTTTAATTATAAGTTATGGTCAAAATTGTATTTCTATATTAATTACTATAAGTTCATATGGGAATTCAAGTTCAGTTTAAATACTCTGAACAAATGCACATAGTAATGACTAATGGCGCATTGATTAAACATTATTGTTATTAATATGATTAATTAAATTAATTTGGCATAAATGCTGTTTATCTACCAAACGATTTTTTCGAATTTTTTTTTCAAAATGTATTTTTGCAATTTGATGGTACTAAAAAAAATTAAACCTTATTTGTAAGTTATAGTCGAAAATACTAAGAATACGAAGAATTTAAATTGTTTGGAATTTTTTTTATGAAATGTTGATATTTTTATGCCCTGTGTGTTGGTAAAATCAGAATTTACCTATCTTACTTACTTTTTTTGTTATTGCTTATAAACAATATAAACCACGTAAAATCTACATGGCCTATAGATTACATATAATACCGATGATACCTACATATTCTAAGGTATCTACATCGTGGTATAAGGCCCGTTTCACATGGACGCGTATCATACGCGACGTATCGTACGCGCGCGTTTTTATTTACATTGGTCAAATTCATACGCGTCACTCCGACGATGGCGCGTTTCCATCGCCGGTTTGGCGGGTATGAACTTAATCAATGTAAAATGAAAACGCGCGCGTACGATACGTCGCGTATGATACGCGTCCATGTGAAACGGGCCTTAACTCTTAAGCGTGATATTATCACAGAATATATGAAATAAATTTCATAGTTATATATTATAAAATAGCCCACTAGAAGCGCTAGGCCCGGGGTCCGATTTAAATCCAATGGCCGTCTTATCATACCCGTTGGGCAACCATACTATTTTAAATCGTGGTGTATGTCTATGGTATTAACACAGAATATATGAAATTTCATATTATATTCTGTAATCTGTGGTATAAGTGTATAACGCCTATGCGTCTACTACGGAAATCGTCAGAGCCCAGACTGTTTACTCGTATTCGGTTGTAGTCCGTGCTCCTGGGGTATTTTTCTTTTATTATCTTCTTATATTATGCTTGATAAATTTAATTATTGTTTATGTTTTAGGCTTAAGCGTTTAAGCTAATAAGCCCTGCTGAATGTTGCTGACCAATTACGAAATTTTACATTCACTATGCTTTAATAGTCTCGTGCTTATTAATTCTTGCTCTTCTCGTTTGAATGGGATAAATATTAAATATGGTTTGTATGATTAGACATTTTTCAATAATAAATATATTTTTATACCACTAACATAATATTATGACTGATTTAGAATTCTCTTAATAAACCAATCGCAAATGAAAGTTCTAAAAATGAAAATATTTCCATTACCCGAGGCCGAGGACGAGGATTTTTATTAAAAATGATTGGAAAACACAGTTCTGAAAAATCTGTGAATTTATCGTCATCATCAATATTGCCCACAGAAAATATGAAGAGCAATGTCGTAGTACATAACCAAGACCTTGTTAAAAAGTCTAGTTTTCAAGACTATGAGTATACTTATGAAATCCCTGCGAGATCAACTTATATTCCACCTGAACCCAATGAAAATGACAAATCTATTTATGATGACGGAATCAGTTCTGAAAAATCTGGGAATTTATCATCATCATCATCAATATTGCCCACAGAAAATATGAAGAGCAATGTTGTAGTACATAACCAAGACCTTGTTAAGAAGTCTAGTTTTCCAGAATGTGAATATATTTATGAAATCCCCGCAAGATCAACTTATATTCCACCTGATATCAATGAAAATGATGAATCTATTTATGATGACGGAATCAGTTCTGGTATAAATTTTGAAAAATTCAATGACATTGAAGTGAAGGTGAACGGAAAAAATATACCCGAAGCTATTGAAAGCTTTAATACGTTGAACAATATACCAGAGCAGTTAATGGATAATATTAAAATGTGTAATTTTGTGAAACCAACTCCTATACAAAAATATTCTATTCCTATTATTTTATCTGGTAAAGATTTAATGGCCACTGCACAAACAGGTTCAGGAAAAACGGTAATTAAATAAATAAAACATTAGTATTTACATACATCTACTTATTTATAGTAATCAGAATAGCTATTTTATGCATGCTGTCTATTATGTTTTTATAGAACAATATATTATGCTGAAAACCTTCAACTGATCCATGTATACTCTGCCCAGCGAGAGAACACACCCATTCTGTGCATCCCTCCATGTCACCATGCTATCAAAACCAGTTCCTTTATAACAGGGTGTCACATCAGGATACGCATAAAAACCCATTTTGGTTGGCTCGCTGTACGTTCTCTTGCTGGACAGAATATAGTGAAAATTAAAACATTTCGGTTATATGTTTTTATAGTCATTATAATTTACAATATATTACATGATATGAATAATGTTATTTTAAAAAATAATAAGGTACAGCGGAGTATTTGAAACTTGTTTATCAAATTGCCTAGTTGAGATTTTTAAATATTGAAATAATTTCTGTAAAAACTAAAAAAGTTAACATATACTTTTTGAAACGTAAAATATAAAATGTATAAAAAAATTATACTACACAATTTATAAAAATATAATAAAACATGCTACAAATGTAGGTAATTATGTCAAAGGTCTTTTTTATGGTGAAAGATGGTTGTAGTGGGTTTCTATCTGTCCACCAAAGAATTTTTAATATATCTGAATATTTTCTTAAAATTATGAATTTATGACTTATGTTAGCGTTTTATTATATAGAATTTATCCATCTTTTTCAGATAATAATATTATTTTATTTTAATAATTTATTTTTTAGTAATTTAATATGCCCAAACAATAATTATTCCTTTTACCTAATTCCAAAAATAAAAATATTGCCACTTAGTTACACTAAATAACTCGTTGCTTCTTAATTATTATAAATTTATTTCAGGTTGCTTATGTTTTACCAATCATACAAAAATTGCTCATGGACCCACAGACATTAGTAAAAGATAGAAATCATAGTGAACCCCAAGTTGTTATAATGGCACCTACACGAGAATTGGCTGTTCAAATTAAAATGGTTGTGCTAAAATTGACAAGAGGTACGGGAATTTCATCGTTTGTGTGTTATGGTGGAACTTTAGTCAGTCATCAAAAAAATCAAATTCTTGTAAGTAGAATGTTTTTAGTATACCATAATATTACGTAGGTGTATATTGTCGTGAGACACGTTTAAAACTATGACATCTTACCCTCAAACATTCAAAGCTAATGATTATAGCCCAAAATTTAATTTTGCCAGCTTTGTTAACAGGTTTAAGTTGAAGTACAATGGTATACATTTATTGTCTTATGTTCGTTTCTTTTAGACCTTACGACATATTAATACTACGGCGCTATAAATCAGTCAAGATAGAGCGTCAAATGATTATAAGAAAGCTTGACACAATTCATAGTTGAAACATTTATATTACATTAAAACAAACATAATAATATAATATTCTTTTGTGGTCCTTGTGATAGCTGTTTGTCTCTCCTTGTACGACTGTCACACATACTCCTGTCAAACTCTATGACTGCAGCAAGACTATCCTTGCATGGGGGGTTGGTGTTAAAATTACAAAATATTATGTTTCCTCAGCAAAATTTTCTTCTTGGGCCCTACCTATGTTAGTGACTTACATACCAAACATACTGTATCTATATTATAATATTGTGACCTAACCTAACCTTATGCTACATATATATTATATTATAATGTTAATGGCTGTCTATAGTATACAACAATATGTATTAGATATTTAGGCATATTTTATAATAATAAAAAATGTAACCAATATTTTTTTTTATTAGAAAGGTTGTCACATACTTGTAGCAACTCCTGGTAGATTAAATGAATTTGTTCAGCATGGCTTCATAACATTTTCATCTGTGAGATTTTTTGTTTTGGATGAAGTTGATAAAATGTTAGACATTGAGTCAAAACCGGATATTGATAAAATTTTAGATCACTTTTCAATGCCGTCTATTGTGAGTTTTCATTGATCAATTAATGTAGAGTAAAATATGCTTGTATAGTATTTAATATCTAGTGTTTATAATTTCCAGATGAATAGACAGACAATTATGTTGTCAGCAACTTTACCAGATGCCACTCAGCATTTAGCAAAATTTTATTTAAACAAAAATTATTTATTTTTAGCAGTTGGTATTATTAGTAGTGCTTCAAAAGATATAAAACAAACCTTTTTCTTGGTTAATAGATTCAATAAACGTGAAATTTTATCCAATATTTTAAAAAAAGGTTTATATTTTATTTAATTGAGTATTTTACCTATACTTAATTCATGTTGAGAAGGAACCTCGATGGCAACAACGGACTAAGATATTATACTCTATTTATATATAGTGGCAACAAATAATTTTTGTCAGGCGTGGTCTGCTTTTAATCTCTACAAAGTCATTTATCCACATAGGCGTGCGTGCCGGGGGTGCCTGGGCACCCCTTGACCCTTCACCAAAAACTACAAGGGCCATAATTATTAATTAAATGTAATATAAATTAATGAAATTATTAACGAATTAAAAAATGTTCCTTTTAAACGTTGATTATCATTATAAGATTGTATATCTATATATTGTTATGTAATATTTATTAGAATGAATAATAAAATAAAATAAATATTTTTAGTACATTTGATATCTTTAAAACATTTGTCTGTATCTATAATTGTTTTCAAAATTATTGTGAGCCCTAACTTTTAGTATGCACCCCCGGAACCAAAAGTCTGCGCACGCCTATGTTTATCCCTATACCTGCTGTGTAGTTAAGAGGATTTCTGCGCACTATTTGTTTTCTCTCTCTGACCTACGCTCAGCATACCAAATTTTATGTTCACAATAATGATTGTAATAATAATAATTTCTAAAATTAAAGTAAAAAAATCTCTTATAAAATTTAAAGGTAAGATACCCTTGGGCATTATAGGCGTTTTATCATATTTTAATTTTAAAGTGAATTATGAGTATTTTAAGATGTACAAACAGTTTACAATTTTAAAATACTCATAACTCGCCTTAAAATTAAAGCATGATAAAACGCCTATGAAATGCCCAAGACTTATCTTACCTTTACATTTTTAGAGGTAATTTCACTCTAATTTTAGAAATTATTATGATTATAATCATTATTGAGAACATAAAATTGTTGCGATGTTGCGTGTGGGTCAGAGAGAAAAAGCAAATAGCGCACTGACATTCTCTTAAGTCTTACCTATGTTTGTAAAAACCCTAACCAGGTTCCTTTAACACTAATGACTAATTTATAAATTATAAGTATACGTAACAAAAACATTTAATTATTTGTTCTTTTGTAGATTCAGTAGGAACTATAGTATTTGTAAAACAGAAATGGACAGCAGATTTCCTTGCTACATATCTATGCGAAAAGAATATTCCATCAACAAGTATACATGGTGATCGTTTACAAGATATGAGAGAAATTGCTTTAAATGATTTTCGTAACAGAAAGATGAATGTACTTGTAGCAACAACTGTAGCGGCAAGAGGATTAGGTAAATTTATTCAACATTAATAGGTTAAGTTTAATTCGACAGAATATTTTGTCTAATAGAATAATATCTTCTAACAAAGGACACAATACCAATCATTTACCACCTCCTTTTATATAGACAATATGGAAAAAAAATTTTATTCAATGAACTGTAGGCTAAAATAAGTATATAGTCACTCATTAATTTTGAAACGAGCAATGACTTATTTTTATTAAATATTAAAAAAAATGATGAATTGTTTTTATAGTTAAATAATTGTATTAGTTATATAATCATTTTCCAGTGGACTATTTAAATAAAACAGAATCTATAACAAAATTATTTATCAATAGAGTCGTCTGCAAAAAATAATTTTGAAATTTTTATTACTTCATTAATAATTTGTTGAAAAACTTTAACTTTTGAATCTTTAGATATTAAATGTGTGAACCATGTACTTAATTATGACATGCCTCTGGAAATTGAAGAGTATGTGCAAAGAATTGGACGAACAGGTAGACTGGGAAACAAAGGAATTGCTACGTCTTTATTTGATCCTGAAGAAGATTATCTTTTGGTGGATCCAATTATAACAACTCTTGCATCAGTAATAAATCTTATACTTATCTTTTTTATTTAATTTCATATTTGTACATTTGTAATTGTTTCAATTTAGGCAAATCAAGAAATACCTAATTGGTTACTTAAACTTGGACGAGAAGCCAGATATAATGATGCTAATGATGATATAGATAAATTTGGAGGCTCAGATATAAGAATTGTAAATAATATTTATATTGTACTTACTGTTGTTTTCTATATATGTGGAACCCGTGGCATAACAGGATATGAAAATTTTTTTATTTCAACATTGTTTATTATTAATTTATGTTGGAATATTTTTAATCCTTTAACTATAGATAATGTTACCATTATAACAATATTTATTTTTTCGTTAATGGATAGTTTCTTGTATATTTTTTCCAATTTTCTTCATTGTATGCTGCACTTAAATGGAAATGTACATACAATTAAGTAAAACTCGATGTATTTATCAGATTATATGCTTTTGTTGCATTACTTTCCTTTAATATTGGATGTCTATTCCTATTTTCGTGTCAAATTCATTTTTTATTTTCTATTATATTTTGAGCCACAGCTAAATGGGGCAGTATGTAGTGTACAAATACGTACATGAGTGTGCTCACAATGGTGATGAGGGTGTAATACCCCCCCCCCCTCCCCCCTTTGAATTATTCTCTACATTCAAAAAAACTAAGCACGACACTGACGACATCTGGTGCCACGGGTTGTTTCTCAGTTTTTCAAATCTATTAACTGAATGCATTAATCATCAACAAAGTTAAATGCCACTAAAACATATATTGTGATGATGAAATTGATAAGATTAATATCATAGCAAATTCAAAAGCGTTATACTACCTACTAAAAGAAAAAGACGGTTTGCATTTCAACATCTGCTGAATGTAGAAACATTTTAACTGCAGTAATATGTATGCATACATAAATATTGTTTAAAAAATAATTAAAATTTATTCATTTAAGTTTTTATTTTTATTACCATGTTAAGAATTATAAAAATATTCATACCCCAGCGTTTTCTGATTTTTCGATAGTCAAGTAAAACATATTTGAGTTGTTTACTTTAACATTAAAAATAATGGTTTTGTATTTTGTCAAGCATTGATTTGTTGTAAACTTTGTATCAATTGGTTTTACTTGAATAATGTTCTTATTGTTAAGTTGATGATTGATATAAATTAGTTTAAAGACATAGGCTTCAATTAATTAAGTATTTTGCTTATATTGTTTTAAAATGAAATACCTATTGAAGTAATTCTAAACTAACTTATCATTTAATATGTTATAGATTGGTATCTTCTTTCAATTATAATAAATTATTAAATTAAATATATTAAATGTAAATAATTATCAACTATAAAATTGTATTTATTTGTGATTACAGATATCAAACTCAGTCGACGAATGCGAAGAATGGTGATTAAATATTCAGTAATTATTGTTTTGTTCCATATTTTTAATAACGATTCTATACAAATAAAATGTCATATGATATTCTCATCAAATTCCTGAGCCAATAAGAATTACTTTATTATCCATAGAGTTGCAATTTATACTTTCTTGATTTTTATTCAAGTAAGATGTTAATTTGGAATGAAAAAAATTGAATTTTGAAAACTTCAAGAGTATGGGAAATAATAAAATAATAAAAATATAACTCAGTAGTAATGAGTTGATGGGTAATTAAGTTAGCTTTAATATAACTATATTTCTTTTCAAAAGAGAATATACAGGTGGACGATCAATTTATTTAAGGCGGCGCGCATTCCCCACCAATTTCCCATTGTTAGTGTGATCACACCAATCGAATCATTCCACATGCGCGAAAGCGGTATATTCTCTTTTGAAAAGGATAATAAATAAGATATTAATGAGATAGATCTGATATCATGCCCAAGTGGACGGCAGTATAATTTGAATACAGAAAACCATCGGCATGTTTAGTCCTGAATACTCAATTTTTTTATATTTTATCTTAAACTATGAAAACTAGAAAGTTGGTTGATAGATCATTAAATAGTGCTTGTCATGTAGATTAGATACAGAATGTGAAATTATATATTTAACCGTTATAAAAAAAGTCAATTTTCGACAGATTTTTCTGGAGATATGAATGCTATATATTTATCAGGTGAATATTTACCGTAATTATTTTTAAGCCTAAAAAATGTTGTGTGGCCACTCTAATCAAATGCAATTAAAAACGTCCGCAGATATATAATTTAATCATAGACATAATACATACTAATAATATGTCTATGGATTTGTCGAACTTTGGCCCAAACAATTAAGTGAACTAGAAAGTTTTAGCTCATATCAATAGAAAAGGATGTTGTATACGAAATAGGTAATGATGAAATTATTAAAAGCACACTATTATTGTTTAAGATAAATTGTTGGGTGTAGCGTCCTCTTAATATATACTACATAAACAAAATCAACTCACACAATATAAATATAAATATACAATATATATATTTTTTATTATTTAATATTTGAGCTAATTTTTATTAGAAAATATAATGTTATGGTTCTCTACTAACTTGTGTGATTGAAATATTTAACATTTTAATTTAAATTTTATTTTATATTATTTACAAAATGTTTGTGTTTAAGATTCAAAGTTATGTAGGAAATAATATAAGCTGGCCGCTAGACTGCAGTCTGATATCAAATCCCAAAAATAACTAACAATAGGTACCTAATATTAATTCATTAATGAACGGTTCAAAGAACTGAGATGGCTGGCCAAAGTTTGAGATATCTAGACATACAAAAAATCAACTCGAGTTAAATTCAGATAAAATTAAATGGTCGTTACAAACACTGAAGTCTTCAATCATTGTACTACTCTGCAATCTTCAGAAGTACAATAAATGCAAAGTTTTAAGTAATAATTGAATAATCAATTCAACTTACCTTCTTAGGTATCTATACTAATATTGAAATAAATATTTGATAAGAAAAAATAGCTTGCCAAGTTGAAGTCGGAGTAACGGAGCTGAACGTAAATTTGCTGTGTAAGGCACTTGTAAGACGGAGACAACACATGCGGATATGACGTCCTGAGTCCTTGTAAACTTAAGTGAACTAGGTTTTAGTTCATGTCAATAGAAAAGGGTGTTATATGCGAAATAGATAAACAATTATTAAAATACTCAAGTCTAAAAGCACACTATTATTGAATAAGATTAATTACATACAAGAGGGTGATGTGGGAGACAAATCCCCCTATAAGCTTTTGTTTTTAAGTTTTATAAAATAGTCTTCTTAGTGTTAGCACGTTACAAGGAAACATAAAAAAAATTAAATAAACTATGTAGGTACTATAATAGTCTATAAATGTTTAATTTATGGGGCGCGTAAGGTATACCGACTGAAACTAGTACAACAGTTATTATAAGAAAAACAATTTTATCACTATGCCTGCAATTAGAATCTTTATATTTTACATGTAATAATATAATATATTATGAATATAGTACCTAATAATACTGAATTTGTACTTAAATTTAATATTTATAGACACTATTGTACCTAATTACATATTAGTATGACTGTCAAAATTTAAACTTTTATGAGGAATCTTGAGTTAAATTTTCAATTCGAAGATTTAAAAAGAAAATTTTTTATGAATTTCAAATTCAAAATAATATGCTCTTTTTCGTGATTTTGTCAAAATTTAAACTTTAATACTTATAAAAAAATTGTGACTATGCAGAACTTGCCATGTTGTATATTTGTAAGACGGAGACAACAAATGCCTGTGTGGTGTCCTCTTAAAGGGAATCCGAAGTATAAGCTAAGGCGCTAAGTTTTTGTTTATATACCTCCAGTGTATCAAAAAATAAACCAACACAAGACCTTAGAAGACTGCTGGTTGCATTTACATTCCATCCTACAGATGGACAGCTAAAGAGTACATAATTAATATTCATAATATGAATGGTATGTTTGCCCGTCATGAAGATATAAAAATGTTGACTAACGTACGCCACTTCAATACAACAAGATTGTCGTTTGGATCGTATTAATATAATATAATATTTTATAGGCAGAGCTCATAAAAGTATATATAACACATTGTAGAGTGGAAAATCTCTAGACTTTGTAGTTTTAATAAGATTGTATAATTAATCTCAAATTACAATAATAGACAAGTTGCTTAAGAAATGTACACATAATGTGATGGGAGTTATATAAATTTTTTTTCTCACATAATTCCACACGATTTAAATTCTATTATCAGAAAATATAATAGAGGTTTAGTATAAATTGAAAAAAAATAATACAAATATCAAGCTTATTGCATTAATAACAGTTTGATGTTCAATCATTTCCAATTTGTAATTCTTTCCATCGTGTTTCAAGGTCAAGGAATTTTTGTTGTAGAATTTTCTCTCGTTCTTTTTGACGGTCTACATCATCAGTTAATGACTAAAATATAATTCATCATTAAAAAAGAAATCCGATTAATATTTTAATAGCGATTATTAGGAAATTGTTGTTTAACCTGTTTAGCTATATTATACAGGGTGTATCTTATGTCATTGTATACAGGGTTTTTTTAACAAGTATGGAATGATGATATAAAATTTCGTTAAAACGAAAAAAAATGTGATTCTTTATTTTTAACAAAATTCCATATAATCATTAAAAAACCCTGCATACAATAACATAAGATACACCCTGTATACTAAATTAGTTAATATTTAACAGCAAATAATGATGAACTACAAAAATATAAACAAATAAAAAATGGTATATTTAAAATCACCTGTAGTCGTTTTGGTATAGCAGATTCTTCCTGTCGTTGCAAAAACTGAAAAGTTGATAATTCTAAATGTCCTTGTTCAATCTCATCCACACTGGTTATGAATTGTTTTATAAGACCTTGAGAACGAGTCTAAATAAACAAAATTGTTGTATTAAAAACTTAAGCCCGGGAACAATAATATATTGTTAACATCATTATGATTCATATTACATACTTGATATCCCCCGAGAATAATTTTAATTTTTTTTTCCATTTTTCCAGCTTTTTTAGCTTCTTTAGTCATATGACCTCTATTCTGTTCCAGTTTCTTTTCAAGCGATTCAATTCTATCTTTTTTACTAGCTAAATTTGCTCTTGTATAACGATTTTGATTGGGCAGAAATAGTACTTGGCCCAAACATTCACCCCACACTTGAGTAAATGAGTCTAATGACAATTCCCCATGATTCATACCTTGTTTAACAATTTCCATTTCTTTTATCAAAACTTGTTTTGCCTAAAACAATATTTTATGAAATAAGTAAATAAATAATTTGTTTACTAATGTACACATATTATTGCATTGCTTCTTTTCTAAATCTGTGAATACATATATTTTTAATTACATTTTCCATTTCTTCTTCAGTGAATTGTTGGTATGGGTGTGCCTGTAAATAAGCTAAATGCTGAGTTTCAGTTAGGATTGGCTGTTTTTTGGGACCACTTTGAGTAAGTGTAGCAACTTCTGGCGGTAAAGGGCTACGGACAGCATCATAATGAAGCATTGTAATCATTTCTTGCTTAATCAATTCTTCAGCCTACATAACAAATTAAAAATATATTAAAATATTAAATAATATGTAATTTACTAATATTTTTTTTAGTAAAATATGATCACCCTTTGAAGATCTGTAAGGGGTGGCTCTGAATTCAAAGGTCTCAAAACAATATTAGTATCTGGTGGACGAGGTAAACATCGTTGGATTACTTGAGATCGCAACTTCATTTCTAATTGGCCTAGAAATATACAAGTTATAAAGTTAAATGCATTTACTTTTTTACCGTAGTATAATAGGGCCAGATCTAAAACAGAGAAACTGGAGAGAGGCTCATATTTTGAGTGGAAATTATTTTTATTTAATTTTATTTATTATTTTAAACGTCATACCGCTTTTGCAAAATAGTACATATTAATGAAATATACATAATAACATATTTATATATATATGTAAATACATTATGTTATATTGATGTATTTTTATTTTATGATTTGTTCATTAAGGACATATCAGCTATGTAGCAATCAAATCCAAGTATGTTTTCTCATTTCATGTTAAGAACAAAAATAAATTTAAAAAAAAGCGGGTAAGTAGAAGTTGCTCTACTATACAGTAGGTTATATAAGTGGGTGACTGTAATGGATGGTGTTAAATTTGAATTCAATGATATAATATCTTTGTAAACAAAAACGATTTGTCGTTTGAGACGGTTTGTCATCCTAGGATATTTTATATTATATTTATATTATTATTATTAATACAGTAGCCAGTTAAGTTGAATTATTATTATTTGTTAATACTTAATTATTCATATTTAAATGCTAATAAAAAAAACTGTACCTATGTATTTTTAACATTATTCAACTGCTAAATCAGGAGTCTTGTATTACATTTTCACGCTTCGTGACCTAACAAATAAAATTTTACTGACAAAAAAAGACTAGAAAAATATAAAATTTTAATGTTCGTAAATAGCTCAAAAGGAGACAAATTATTTTGAAAATTGTATCAAGTATAAGAATTAATAAAATAAACATATGCTGTAAATTTCAAATATCTACATTTATTAATTTTGGAATTACAACAAAATAAGAAAATCGCTACCTGAGAAATCGAGTGAATATTCAATGTTGTAAAAAACTTATGAGGAATCTTGTATTAAGTTTTAAAATCTTAGGTTTTTTTTTTTTTTTTATTAAAGTAATCTACAATTGTACAAACAACACAACCTAACCTGTACAATCTATACATGTTCTTAGTATAATAAATAGGTTGAGTGGATGAGTGACGAATAAGAATGATATGATAATAAGATTAAGGAAGGTACCCAGTGGTAACACCCTACAAAATCTTAGGTTTAGAAAGAAAAATTTGTATGAATTTCTAATGATAAATTATAAGAATCTAAAATGAGTTTCATATGAATATCAACTTACAATACTTGAACAAAACACAATTTTTAGAAATAGTTAAAACTACAATATATACAGTAGAATCCGCTTATTCAGGACACCACTTAAAAGGGACACCTGCTTAATGGGGACATTAATGATAGTCCCGAATGAATATATTGTACGTAAAATTCTTCGGTTAATCGGGACAGTCTGGATAATGGGGACAAATAGGTCACCGCCCGATGGGTCCCAATTAAGCGGATTTGACTGTATTATAAATATTAAAATAAAGCTTATATTAAAAAATGCCAATTTTATTAGTTAAGACCTTTAAGAAGTCAGCAAATATTACCAACCATTTTTTTTTATCTATATTTATCTAACATTCATATACTATTAAAATGAAATATTTAAAAATTAATAAACAACTAAGTTATTTCAATGAAAATTATCATATTTCATTATTATACCCGGGTGTTGAAACCTAAAATTCTTAGATCCAACCATACTAACTAGTACATATTATATAATCGTTATAATAATAGGTGTATATTTTTATCATACTTACGGCGAGCAAGAAGTTCTTCAGCACTACGCATCTCAACATCAGACTGATCTTCTATGAAATCTTTTTGAACAACAGTTTCTTCGTCTTCGGGTTGGTCCTCAGGTACAACTATTTCAAAATCATTTTTTGGATTTGGCAATGTACTTAAGCCCGCTTTCAACTGTTCTTTTACTTGATGTTGGTAGTTTTTCATAGCTTGGGGTGTATTTATAATATCAACTTCCATAGAATCTGAACGATTGATGCTTAACTGATCCCTTAGAGGAGTAGGTGTCAGCATACCAGCTTTTACTAGTGATCTATCACTTTGTGGAGTTTGGAAACCATCACTAGCAGCTTGTGAAAGTGGAGTACCTAAAATTGTATTAGGTGTTGTAATCAACTGTCGTTGTGGGGTGACACCATTGAAATCAACATTTTGCAATTCAGTATTAAGACCTCCTTTGAGAGGAGTATCTACATGTGTTAGAGCCATAATATTTTGAGCGTCCTATAAAAAGTAAATTAATTGTGCGCATTAATATAGATATAGTATATGAAAGAAAAAGCTTTGAAGCTAGTCTTAGCAAGAGAAGTTTTAACAGGGTTCAGCTCTGAATCATTCCTTATGAGTGGACATTAATCTGTGTTGTTTCCATCTTACAAACGTACAACAAGCACATTTTAAGTATAGAATAATCCATTTAGTTATGTTATTCATAATATTATATTAAATTAATTTGTTATAAAATGTTAAGTTAAGATACGTAGGTTTCTTTTTTCACATTTTAATTTTAAATTTTTAAATTAAAATTTTTCTGAAATTTAAAACCCACGTAACTTGCATTAAAATTGAAATATCAATAGAAGCTTCCTTGTGGGAACTGGATGATGTGTTATGTGTTAGTTACAATAAGATTCAAATTTTACGTTAAGATAGAAATAATGCATGAGCATATAACGTCTTAAGCTTCAAATTACTTGTAAAACTTTGTCAGTTGAAACAGATGGGGTTCTTGGAGTGCGGCCAGGAATATTATTAATTGAAGGGGTATAATCTGACAATAATGCGTCTGAAGCTTGTTGAGGACCATTTTCCATTGCTATTTCTCGTGCCATTTCACTGGCTCGTCCCAATTTAACAACTTGTTGCAATTCCTTTAAAACAATTATAGTTTATAATTTATTTAAAAAATATTTATAATAAAATTATAGATTATTACTTGATCAGATATTTGTGGTTCTGGTAGAACAAGTTTACTCATTTTCCTTATAGGTTCTTGATTATTTAACATAGCTAAAGGAACTTCATTTTCCTTACGCTGCTTGAGCTTAGCTTTGTCTTTCTTTCTTTCTCTCTAAAATACAAACACAATTAAAAATTAATTCTTAAAAATTACAATAAATCATTTACTTCTTCAATTTCAACACGTAGTTCTCCATCTAAATTTTGTTGCCTCAATTTTCTGAAATCTGGTGCAAGTGGATCAACATCCTCATTGGCAGTATCATAAAACCCTAAAGCTGGTTTTTTCTCAAATGGTATTTCAGCATTATAGTCTATACCACGCTTTCGTTTATTGCCTCTTCCAACACCTATACCAGCAGCACGCAATTCCCTCCGTTTCTACAAAATAAAAAAATAATTTTCATCTACATAATAATTTTATAAACAATTTGTAAATTACTTGTAATGCAGCAAGTCTTCTAGCTTCTTCTAATTGCTTCTCACGAGCTTTACGTTTTGCCTTTTTTCCCTGTGTATTGGCTAAACGAGCTCTTGCTTCAGATAACATTTCCAACTCTAGAAAATATTTTAATAAGTTAAACTTTATAATAACAAGCAATAAATAACTTGTATATGATTTTACTTCTATAGATTTTAACCTGAATAAAAATTATATTTTAATAAGCTCTATGATGAGCCAATAAAACAAATAACAGTAAGAATGGATGTCAACAAAATATTAATTGTTTGAAGTACATTTTTATAAACTAATATTTTATAAAAGTTAAAATGTAACTTTTAATAAAAATACTCATAACTCAGTTAGTTATTACTAAAGACCTGTTTATTGTTCTCTTAATTTTAAAATGATCCTTAAAAATAAATTAATATTTATATATTCAAAATTAGATTATAAACTAGTAATCACCGTCTTCGTCCATATCTTTAGGATCGGGACGAGCTGGTTTTGTTTCAGGATTTGGATCAATTTCACCAGGTTTTAATTTTCTTGGATCATCGCCTACTTCCTCACCATCTTCTTTCCTTTGAGCTTGATCTCTGGAAGCATTATGAATAAATTATATCCAACAAATAATATTTTTATATTAAAATATATAAATATATATTGATAACAACAAATAAATATTAAATTTAAATATTATTTAGTAATATTTACTAACAATAAATATTCATATCTTTCCAAACACTGTGAAGCTGTACGACCAACAATTGGAGCAATGGTACGCCATTGTGTAGGCATGAGTTTAGCAAGATGTAAAAGCTTTTCATCTTCCTCTCGACTCCATTCAGTTTTTTTGATACTTGGATCAAGCCATTCAAACCAACGTGCCTTACATTGTTTAGCTGATTTACGATGTAATAATGATGCAATACGTGACCATTGATTTTTGCCATATTTCATAACAGCTGCTTTAAGAATCTCATCCTGTAAAAAAAATAAATAATGAAAAAGGTGGCTAAGTGGATGTTGATCTGCTGTATAGTAGGATACAAGTGGGTTACTGTAATGGATGGTGTTAAATTTGAATTCAATGATATAATATCATTGTATAAGAAAAACGATTCTGATCGAAAACGGTCAGTCAGCCTATGATATTACCAAGTATATTTGATGATATTATTGTGAATTAAGTAATTTATAAGTAACCTATTTACGTGGAGCCTTGTTTTAAATTTTCAATCCTTAGGTATAAAAGTTGAACATTATATACATTTTTAACTACAAAATAATTATTACATTTTAAATTTGATAAATTTTGTTAAAATTTAACTTTAAATGCTTATAAAAAAAAATTGTGCCTATGTATTTTTAATATTTTTCAACTGCTATTGTAACAATATATCAGGACCCTTTCATTAAATTTTCACGCTTTTTTACCCAAAAATAAAATGTTATTGATATTTATAGAAAAAAAACTAAGAAAATTTAAAATTGACAATGTCCGTAAACAGCGCAAAAAGAGTTAAATTATTTCCAAAACTGTGTGGTGTATAGAAAATGCTAATATCAACATTCAGTGAAATTTTCAAGTATCTACGGTCATTCGTTTTTTTATTACCATAAAATAAGAAAATTGTTTCATGAGAAATCGAGTGAATATGAAATGTTGTAAAAATATGAATTTCAAACGCTCATTAAAATTGAATTTGATTTGCTTGTAGACATTTTTTTTTTGATAAAGCTAAACAAACTTATGAGGAATCTTGTATTACATTTTTAAATCTTAGATTAAAAAAGAAATTTTTTATGAATTCTCAACTCAAAATAATTAGTTAATTTTCAGTATTTTGTCAATATTTGAACTTTAAATGCTTATAAATAAAAACTGTGACTAAGGATTTTTAATATTTTTCAAATATCATTGTAACAATATAGTAGGAGCCTTGTATTAAATTTTCAAGCTTTTTTACCCAACAAATAAAGTTTTATTGACATTCATAGAAAAAAAGACTAATACAATTGGAAACAGAAAATATTTCTAAATAGTTCAAAACAAATCAAAATATTTTGAAAATTTTATGCAAATATAAACAACCAGTGAAAATTTCATGTATATACGATAATTTGTTTAGAGTTACACCAAAAACCAAAATTGATATTTTCAAAAACAGAATTTCCGTAAAAATTCCCGTTTTTCCTTAATTTTTCTTTTGTTTTTCACTGTGCTTTTGAAAACTACTGGGATTTTTTACTTTTGACACCCCAAAGTACCAACTAGGTTCACTTTCCTATCAGATAAGATACTGTTGAAGAAAATCTAAGAATTTTTACTGTCCTAAAAGGTGATGAGACACAAAAATAAGAAAAAAACACACATCATTATAAAATCAATACATTCATCGTTTCACTCAGAATCTAAAATTAGGTACACATTAAATATCATTGCATATGTAATTTACCCTTATCATTTAAATCCAATAACTCAACATTTATTTAATGTGACTTCTGATTCATTTTGGTTAGGATGTAACTCCTGTATGTATTTTTTATGCTAAAACGATGTGGTTTGGCATTACATAGATTTAATAAAACTATTATTTTGATGGTAGTTATATTTTAATTAAATTATGATTTTGACAAAAAAAATATATAGAGTGTAACAGGATGACCTGACAAATTAAATAACTTTTAGTCTAAACAATTCTAATCAATATGATTTAATTATTTTTTTCTTTATAATTTAGTAATGTACAGAGCCTTGCTATACACGTAAAAAATAACTTTTTATTTTATGTTTTAATACCTACTGAAAATAAATTCAATGCATTAAATTCAGCCAGGTTTAATCATTTTTTAATTCAGCAGTCAAAGTGTTGACGATAGTAAATATTTTTAGATTTTTATGTTAACACTTATAACATCAAAAACATAACAATATATTTTTGAATCTCTCAAACTGAAATATGTAGTATGTACAGCGTGAGACGTAATAATATAAATGTATATACACATTGGCAATATTATTTAATTTTATAAACCAACTGAATCTATAAAATTTATTGAATCACAAGGTAAGGCCGTAAGACCTTTACTAAGATGTGCTCTGTTTACGTTAATTTTCGTAAATGTTTTAATCTCACCTCGGTGTTTCGCCAAACGCCGCCTTTTATCATGATTCGCGGCATCTTCGGGAATGTTTTTAGCAGCGGCTATTCAGTATTAATTACACGACACACGTGCGACGCCGTCACAAACCTAAAATATAAACTTAAAAATATACTTATTTTTGCCTGTTACCTAACGTAGCATGTCATAATATACAATTAAAAAAGGCCGAACGCGAAACGAGAAACGAGACTTATCAGTTATCAGTTGAAATGTTGAATACAAAAATCCAGAATGACTTACAGCGCTTTCTTAGCCACGGTGGCGTTCAAATGAACTAATAGAGTTTCACCATAATTATTATTACTTTATATATATTCTGTGGTCACCATTTACTTTATGATTTATCCATCGGTAATCGATATACTTATGAATAATGATTCATGACTATGAAGACTAGTGGAATAATAATGTCTTCAATCTTCGTGATCATGAATTCATGACAACTACTGACAAGCCGGGCCCGTGAATTTCAATATTTCATATTATTATTTTATTCATAGACCTATTAGCTGCTGTTTATATTATTTACATGGTTTTATCGTTTTGTGGCCGCGCGCCGGTAAACGATGGAATTTCCTTTTCCATGACCAGCACAATAATAATGCTATATACAATTATATTGTACGGTTACATATTTGAACAGATGGCGTGGAACTACGTTTACACGATATTGTATTATAGTCCGTGCATGTTACAATACTGATCGAGCCGCAAGTCCGCGACCAATCAGGAACATCCAATTTCTTTTTACCATTGTTTTCCGCCGTGTGTGGTGCCGTGGTGCCGAACTCCACCGTCTGCCGAGCGTCCGGGGCACTTCGAGCCGTGTCTGTTTGTTTGATTTTTCTAACAATATAATATTTTAATATTATTGTAGTCGGCGTTTTTGGTTTTTTTACCGTCCCGAGTGTTGTATTATCATTCTGATCCGTTGGTTCTAGGACCGGAATCAAGATGTATACGGTAAGTACATTTTTAATAATAATATGTTAAACGTTTACCTACGATCACGACAATGATTACGGCGTTTCATGTTTTCAAACGCACAATATTATTATTCATCGAAATTGTCCAGCACTATTAATAATACAGATATTATTCTGAACACCATGGTGAATAGATCTCGTCATTTTCCGTCGCGTATTTTGAACTTTTTAAGATACGTCTATGTTTGCGTTTATGGATATTATCTACATTATGTCATTGTCGAAATAGGCTGGTTATAAGTTTACTGTTTTATACTTGAATTAATTACCAAGTAGATTGGCATAATAATATTTTGACATTTTGTATACATTATCATGGTATTGTAAATCGTATTGATATACAATCGTCATCCTTTGATCATCATACACACAACTATATACACGATAAATATTGTTATTTTATGTGTATAATACAACCTGTATCTACAATTTAGTAGATAAGCTAAAATAAATAATATTAAGTAACTAATACAATTAATTAATTAACCTTTTAATGTAGTATTATATGATAGAAAAGTGACATTTCACATGTGTGCCTATTTATATTTTATATATACCTACCTACCTAGTTCAATTATGAAAGTAAATACAATAGATAACTATTACCAAATATCTATTTAATAAAATAGAAATTATCAAATTTTTCTTCATTTTAAATTTGTAGGTATTTAGGTATATGAGCAATCCCAAATAGGGTGGTTATAATTAAGTTTAGATGTTAAATTATATCATTTGAAGTTAGTGCATTTATCAATTATTATTATTTATTATAATACTGAGTAACTCTTTTATAGGTAAACACTTCTCAAAAAGTTTTAACATCTTTTGGAATTATATTTTTTAGTTAGGTTATTTACTAAACAATATTTTTGAAAATTAATTAGGACATTCCTGAACATGTTGTGACACCAAGAACAAATTTAAATACCTGTAATTTTAAATGACAGTTAGTTTTTATTTTATTACCAATGCTGGATGTTTTTCTGAAAATGTACATACCTACATACAAATCAAATTGTTTTTCAAAGAAAGACTAGTTGTGTCAGTAATACTTTTAGTATTCATAATCAACGGTAATAGTTATTTATAGTTTAAATGAGGGACACCAGGCATGCCATTTATGGGTAGATGTGCCCCCCTAGACATAAACTACCTATAAATTATAATTTCTTTCAATAATTTATATTCTATATCTATATTCAGAGTGTTAATAAGTTATAACCACGGCCTACAAATTTTACTATTGGATACATGTTTTCCCCTCTGTACCTATAGGCTAAGTGGGTAAATAGTTAAAAGTAACGTTTTTGGACCAAAAGGTTATTGGCCTCTCACTAAAAGAGGAATCAAATGCACTGCTGTCACACAGCAGTAGGTACCCCATAAAATGTTGGTTCACTAATATTAATGTATGTATTCAACAGTATTGTTCTTACTATACTCTATCCCACGAGAGAATAATCAGTCCGCCAACCGATTCTCGTCAGTGCTACGCACCCCCTACCAAATATCCAGTGTTTCACGACACACCAATTGAATCAGTCGTAATGCGCGAAAAGTGATTATTCTCTTGTGGGATAGAATATAAATATAGTTGAATGTTGTTTAATAATTTAAAAATGTATAACATTATTTTTATTCAGCTATATTTATCATTAACATTACTGTATAGGTACTTTGCCTGTTTGTCAATTATGTACAGTTCACCCTATGAGTATGTTTTCCTCAGGTCTCCTTCCTGATAGTCTATTTCCTTTTCCTATGAGGTTTATAGCTCCCATCCTATTTTAATATAATATTAATTACTAAAAACAAGATAAGAAGACTTGGGAAAAATATTAAATAAATATCTTTAGCTATAGTTTTTAAAAATTGTATCTATATATATAAATTAATGTGTGTCCTTTATGTATTCCTAAATAGCTGGACCGATTTTGATGAAATTGCTTGTGTATGTTTGAGTGGTTCCCGGAATGATTTAGGTTCATAATTGGACCCAGTAGGGTTGTGAGATTTAGGATGGAAATTTTTGTTTATAAATGGTTGCTATTGGTTATAAGAGAAATAATTAGTAGAAATGAGTATTTATTTATTGATCGGCAGATCAGGTGCAAGCTTGCATCAAATTTAATTATTGAACATTGCCTAGAGTGTCTAAGTTGCATTTACTGCAGCGAGTTACACTCAAAAAAAGTTGAACAATCATAATTTTTTTAAGAGTTGTCATCTTTTTACGGGCAACAAAGTGCGAGGGATGAGCTAGTTATTTATAAATAGTAAATATATATGTCAAAAATTTTCTGTAATTGGGGATTTAAATAATGATATAATAATATACCATTCCTAGACCTAGTTTTAAAAATTAACTACCTACCTATATATACTCTATTCCATCTAAGAGTAAACCGCAGAACAGTGCCTGATCCCCCATGCAATGGCTATGCGTTCTATGATTGGCCGACAGTCGTCATCGGGTGCCTGTGCTAACGCTCTCACCAATGTCCAAATTATAGTGGTGATGCGCAGAAAAAACGTGTTTTGGTCGGCCAATTAGTTCACTCTTAGATGGAATAGAGTATAGTTGTGTACTTTTTCTATTCATTGTCATTTGAATATATTTTGTGTTAATTCTCTAGTCAATTAAATTGTAATAACCAATAATGACATTTTAACCATTAGTTAAAAGATCGATTTAAATTTTAATCACATTAATATATTCAAATAACTTTGATAACATACTATTATTTAATTTATAGGGTACTAGTGCTGACCAGGATACTAGATTCAGTGACAAAGAAAAAAAGCTTTTGAAACAAATGAAATTTAGTGAATCTTTAAACGCTAAGGTATTATAATTAATATAATTTAATTGTCTAGGTTTATAAATTTGTTTTTATTTATTTTAATTTTTAAATACTAAAATAATCAAAATATATATGTTCCATGAAAGGTTGATATGAATAAAGTAAAACTAGATACTATCAAACCTTGGATTGGTAAAAGAATAACAGAATTGCTAGGAATGGAAGACGATGTTGTAGAAGAATTTGTGAACAATCAGCTTGAAGCCGATACTGTATGTAAAATATCTTGTATGTTTTACTTACATTTTTTTTAATATTGCCATTTTTTAGTGGCCTGATCCAAGAAAAATGCAAATAAATCTCACTGGTTTCTTGAATGGCAAAAATGCTCGAGTATTTATGACGGATTTGTGGGAATTACTTTTGTCTGCACAGGAATCTCCATCGGGAATCCCCCCTAAATTTATTGAGCAAAAAAAAGAAGAGTTAAAAAAGAAAATGGTAATATTATTTTTATAGTTATTGTGTTTCACTTTTATTGATTTTGGTAATACAAAATGTCATCTAGTTAGTTTATAGTAAGAACAGTTGTGACATACATTTCTTGTATAAATTAAAGCAGTGTTTCTCAAATTTTTTAATTGTACCTATGTCTTATTAGCTACAATAAAAATTACTAAAATCCATAAAATCTACAATTTATCTATGATAAAAATGATAATATATAAAATTAATTTTGAGTAACCTTACTTTTATATTACAGTTTGAGAATCGCTGTCTTAGGGCCCGTGTGTTACAGCCGTGAAACTCAGCCAGTAAAATCAGTGGGTTAAGCATAACTAAGATCTTAACTATGATTATTAAACGGGCCCTTATAGTATTATATTTGCATTAATATAGCATTAAATGTATATTATTAATATACCTGATAATTAATAATAGAAAATCAGAATACCGAAATTATTATGCAATTTGTTTGTTTATTTTGTTCATTAGAATTTTTTTTTATTATTAAAAGTTAATTTATTATTATTTTTGATGGACTAATGTTGCAACTATATATTACAGGAAGATCAAGAGCGTGTAGGAGATATGATTAAGAAGTTTGAAAAAGATAAAGAAGATAGAGAAAAAGAAAGAAAAAAAGATAGAGAAAGGTAATTTTTAATTCAATTATGTATTTATTATGATAAAATTTTTTTTTTTATTTCTCTTAAACTTAATATATATTTTCAACTTGTTATGACAATCTAATTTTATACTGGATTTACATAACACTATCACCTCAATTTATGATTTACATTGTTCAGGGTAGGTAATATACACATTTAAAATATTTGTGTTTTGTTACACCTATCCTAACAAAAACACTGTGAAAAAAAACTTAAAGATAAATGCTATAAAATGTGTGATATAAGGTGGAATCTAAGTAAATGGTCTAATGTGTAAAATGTATATTTAAGTAATTAATCCAAATTTAGCATACTTGGTCAGAAACAAATTTATCTATTTAAATGGGGTCTGCATTATTTACTACATAATACTTAGTACTTGGCTATACATTTTTAGACTGAATCTTCCGGCCAAATAAACTAAATTTGGATTAATTTTAGTTAAAGTAATTCATATAATAAATAAATATAAATAACCAATTTTTATTAAATTTGGGTTAATTACTTATATATACATTGTACACATTAAACCATTTACTTAGATCTCACCTTATATCTGTATTTATATGTTTATATATTTATATGTTCTGTATAGTATGGAACCCATTTACTGGTATTTGGGGAAATAAGCTTGAAAGTATTCAAAATCGCTATCTAAATTTTTTTGCACCTAAATTAAGATTACCAATTAATGATATTTCTAACGTTGCTAAACAATGTGATATTGATACACTGATTATATAATGATGTTAATTATGTATATAAACTTAATAATAATCAAATTGATTGTCCCGATCTATTTACTAAAATTAAATTGAAGGTACCTACATTCAATTCTCGAAATCACTTATTATTTCATATCGACTGCTACCACTATAATTACAGTTACTATAGCCCGTTAAACTGTATGTGTATGTTCTGTAATAACCTTAAAAATTTTGATTTTTTTTATGATCCACCGTGTTTACTATACTCTTTATCAACTAAGTAATGTATTTTAATGTATATATATTTTGTAACTTTTGCTCATCTTGGTCGTAATTAATAAATAAATCACACATTTTATAGCATTTATCTTTAAGTTTTTATTCACTTAGCGTTTTCTTACGCGGAGTTAACAGAGTGTTTTTGTTGTGGTATCTATAGTTTTTTTATAAATTATCATATTTAATATACTGTATTAATATGTCTGGGGTAATTGTTTAACCCGTGCGCCCAACGACGAATTAAATTAAATTTATCCACAAAATTTGCTGTGTATCTAGTATCTATGCAAGTCGTAACGCACCGACTACAAACGGGTAGGACAGCCGTTTAACTGATTTTGATAGCACGGTTGAATCGTAGACAAAACAAAACAAACACTAACGCCACATAACCATAAAGTAATCAATGCTCCGAACCAGAGACTGAATGCACCGAGAGTGAACTATGTGTGTTGTATGTGTCTAGTAGTGTGAGAAGTACCATCACAAGAATCCTCGTCACCTGTTGACACCATGGCACGTTTAATACAGCTGCCGGCGGCAAAAGTAGTATATTATCCACTATTTTTGATCATAACAGAAATATTATTCAACCAATTCCATTGAAAATTATAATTTAGCACGTAGCCTGTGATTTTCTCAATCTATTGATACCTCATTCTAACGATTTGGTCCATTTATTAGACCTATAGTATTTAATAAAGATTACCAAAATATTAACATATATTAAATAGGAATGTTAAGGTTTCTGTATATATACATGGTCATGTGCTACGCTTTCTTTTTTTTTACTTAGCTCGCGACACTTCCGTGTCGATGAATAATATACCATGTATAAAACATGTGTACCTATATTTCTACAAAATGGATAACTACCTATTCATTAATTACTATATTGGTTTTAAGTTTGGTGACATTTTATATGAGTATCAGTCATTTTAGTTCAATTAGAAAATTACTAAATAAAAAAAAAATTAACTTCATAAATATAATATTTTTATTACTAAACCCAAATTAGGTGTGTATTAAATTTACTATTCAAAATCAAACCAATTGATTTTTTTCATAACAAAATGTAAATATTCCCCCCCAGTTAACAGTAGTTTACATTTTGCTATGAAAAATAAATTTGTTGCTTCCTGTGCAATTTCCTTATCACTGAGTTACCTGACCGCACAGACCCATGACACTATACCCCACAGTTAACAGTAGACGTCATGGGTCTGTGCGGTCAGCTAACTCAGTAGTAGAGAAATTACTCGGAAGCGAGAGACCCGTGTTTGATTCCCAGTCCGGCAGCTTGATTTTTGACGTTATTTCCCCTGTAGGAGTAAACAAAAACATTGTACTAAGTATAATAATAAGTACATGTATATAATAGTATGTATAATAGTACATTTTATACTAAAAAAACACTGGTGAAACTAAATGAAACTTGAAACATTCCAATCCATAATTATTTGTCATTGAATTAAAATTGAACACTTCCATTACAGTATTTTACTCTATGATGAAGTACACTTGATTGACACCTACTATACAGCAAAACGAATACTTGCCCACTTTTATATAGTGATTTTACACTTAACGCCATTAAGTCAATTGTTGTATATACTTTATGTGGCTAAACAATTTGAACAGTTTTTTTAGTCTAATAATAATTCTATACAATAATAAAATTTAGTAACTTCACACAGAACATACCTAATAATTCTTAAATACTTTCTAAAAACTACCTATCTTTATCACAGCTAAAACATGAATGATTTAAAATAGTAATATTAATTGTCAACAATTTTATTGTCTTAGAAGGAAAAGTCGTAGTAGATCACATACACGAGATCGTCGTAGCAGATCTAGAGATCGCCATCGTGATAAACGTGATAAAGAAAAGGAAAGAGATAAATATAAAGATCATGATTCAGATAAAGTACGAGAAAAACATACAAAAAGAGAGTAAGTATTGTAATCATTTTGTTTTTTTGTCAATAAATTTAATTTCTACTATAGTGACTTTTTTGGGCGTTTGGATGCCTTGTATAGAAAATAAACATCAATATTTTTAACCACCTCTATTATAAATTATGCCCATACTTTTTTCTGAAAATGTTGATGCCAAAATCTAATTTTTTTATTTTTGTGGTAACAAAACACCATCGATATGATAGCATGTATGTGTTTTTTATGTCTAAAGATACTGTATCTGGTACTGATTTCAATCCTCAATTTCAATATCTTTTCTGATATAAAAGTGAACTTAGTTGGTACTTAGTAAAAATGTCTTGGTACTTTTTTTAATAATTGAGAAAAATAGGAAGTTTTACATCACATTTTTTTATTATTATTTTCTATATAGTATAATTTTCAAAATATTTTAACCAAGATAGTTTTAGGAATTTGAAATTTTGGTTTTTATTCAAAAAATGTAATACAAGGTTCCTCCTAAGTTCTTATTACTGGAATTAAAAAAAAAAGTTGAGCGTTCAAACAAAGAATAATGGTTTTAGCTATTTTGTTGTTCAAAAATATTATCTTGGAGACTTGAAACTTTTACTTACATTATTATACTCTACATTTATACTTAATACAATCATATTTATAGTTTATACCATAAACCTTTTCATACAATATTGATTATCAATTTAATACCAATATAATAAATGCAATGTTTTCGGTAAAAATTAATTTAGTCTACCATATTTACCTATAATAGCAAAATAAATAACTTAAATAGCAATATAGATGTATAATCAAATATACTAAGTTTTAAAGCTGACAGATCGCCTCCACACAGTATCATTTTTCTATACCTACTGTGTGTCGATGATACCTACTTGCCCTATTTTTTTTTTATTTGAATGTATTGTTTAAATTTTTTTTTTTATCAGGTATTGAATAATATAATAAATGTTTTTTTATGTCATTAGTTCTCGTTCAAAGTCAAAAGGAAAACTTGTGAGTAATGGACATACTTCACCGACTAAAAAGGAAAAAAGTCGTAGTTGTTCACCTAAAAATGATATTACCTCAACTGAAGAAAAAACTACTAATCCAAAGACTTCGTAAGTATTATCTTACTAATATACATATATTCTACATATCTTAATAATAAATAAATACTTAAGTTGTGCAAAAAAAAAAAATGTATTTTCATATTATATTATGTGTTCAAATAATGTTAAAAATGTTAAAAATTTACATAAAAAATATTTTTTTGTGTGTAACCAGTGAAAAACATAAAAGTTTTAGATCTGCTTGATCTATTTAATTATTTATAAATAACCAAATGGATGGTGAGGGGTAAAAGGGAATAAGTCAATTTGTATAAATAAAAATATTTTTTTTGTTTTGTAAATAATTTTATGGTGGGTCGACTCTGGTGACACAGCAATTTGAAAGATAACTAAATTGCAGTGTCACCAATCAAACCGTCATACAATTATCTACAAAACAAAACAAAATATTTGTATTTATAAAAATTTACTTCTTCTGTTTTACCTAAGCACCGTACAAATTTACCATACTTACCTATTTTTATATTATTTATTATTATTATTTTTTATTTCAGAGATTCACCTGCTAAAGACAAAGTTGTAGAAACAAATAATAAACCTAAACCTAAAGAACGATCATTATCTAGAGATTCTACTAAACGCAGGGAGAAAAAACGACATCATTCTTCTTCATCAAGTCGCAGTTCATCATCATCTAATTCTTCTTTAAGCCCTGGTAGGTATTAAACATTTTAAATTAATTTAATTGGTTTAATTATTTTATAAATATTTTTTTTTTTAGACCGTAAAAAAGATTTTGAAATTCAGAAAAAAGAAAACAGTATCCAAAAGAAAAGACAATACCGAACAAATAAAGATGAATCGTCCGGAAGTGAATCTGACAAAGATAAATCTACAGATAGAAGAGTAATATTTTTAATTTTAATGTAGAAATTGGTATACCTAATTTTGTAATGAATTCTGACTAATAATAAAAATGTATATTTATAATCTTTAAGGATCGTCGTGATCGTTCATCTTCTCGATCAAGGCGTCCATCTAGACATGCTTTTAATCGTGGCCGTTATCGTGAAAAAAGTCGTGATCGTTATTATAGAGATAGAGAAAGGGAAAGGGCAAGAGAAAGAGAACGTAATCGCCGTGATCGTGAGCGGGAACGTAGAGATAGAGAAAGAGCAATTCGTGAAAGGGACCGTGAACGTGATAGACGTAGGCAAAGAGAAAGAGAAGAAAAATCATCACCTCGAAGAAGGTAACTTGTAATATTAAACACTAAAACCTATATCTTAAAAAAAATTCAACAATATATGTTTTATGGTTAGGAAATCCAGAAGTCCTGAAAGAAAATCTAGATCAGGCAGCAGACATACAAGATCTCGTTCAAAATCTAAAGTGTGTTATTTATTAATATTAATTTATTTGTTGTACCAGTTAAACAGTATTTGTTGATTGTAATCCATTAAGTTATAAGCTTAAAGTTATATAAGTTATGTATTGTTTAGAGGAGACCAAGTGGAAAATCACGTAGCAGGGAACGCACTGTTAAGGATTCAAGTATTGTTTCTCCCACTAAAAAAGATAACACTTCAAAATCAAAGGTAGAGAACATTATACATATTATATTTATTTTTATTAAGATAATTAACATTTTAGTATACATTAATATCGCATTGATAATGTTACTATATTATGTAATTAATCTCATTTCTTCAACATGTTATTGCAGTTCTTTAAATTGTTATTTTTTTTCATGTATAATCAGGCTTCTCAAGAAAGTTTATCTAGAACCCCTTCACCTTTTAAGAAAGTTGAAGACAAGGCAGAACGTAAACCAGTAAAAGATAGATTGTACGTATAAGATAATTTTATTTCTAAAACATAATTTTTACTTTTTAATATTTTAACTCAATATATTTCTAATTGTAAAATGGTAATTTATACACATTGATTAAGACAATTCTAATTTTATATAATATTTTACTATATTACACTTCTTTAACGATATATTTTTGAATATTGAAATCGTTTTGTTTTCTGTGATATTGAAAAAAAAATTAGGTATCGATATTCCGAATTATCGGTTACTCAAAAAAATTGTTTTTAAAAAATATTATACAAGTTCTCTGGCGTTAAAATCAGTTAGTTTCAGTTAACCTGAATACCTAATAGCCAGGGGCCCTTAATTAAATATTACAAATAAATTTTAATTACAAAGTATTCAATATTGTATGATATACTACGATTATCGATATGTAAATTTCCAAAAAAAAGTTTGCGATATCAAATCAACATATCGATAATGCTGAAGAAGCCTATACCATATATTATAAAGATGAATATTTATTATTTGATAACAGAAACCAAAATTCAAAATTTTTTTTCGTAATATAGAAATAATTATTTATCTTAATTTTACTCCATACTTAAATTATTACCATTGATTATAAATACTATAGATCGCTCACTGGCCTGTATTTATGCGATGCGAAATATTGGCCAGCGAGATTGGTATAGTACTTCTAATCAATGTTATTACTTATGAATGTTCTATATTTTTTAAAAAACAAACTAAATCATTTTTCAAATCCTCAATACACTTCATTGCTTAGAGCCGGGGTTTTTAACCTTACTCCGTGTGGTTTTTATCCGAAAACATGTATTACAATACTTTTTAATTGTTACTAAAAAAATTAATTTGTATAACTTTTTTTTAAATTAAATAATTTGATACTTATTTTTCCTAGGGGCGTTAGAGATGAACAACATTCTAAATCTTCTCAGCCACAAAAATCAAAAGGACAATCTCCTTCATCGGAAAAGAAAAATAACACTGATAAAAAGTAATTTTAGTATTTTATTTTTATTTACAAAATAAATGTTAAAATTATGTAAAATGTATTCATATTCATTGAATATTTATTTTAGAAATTCATCTAGTTCTAGACGAAAGTCATCAACATCTCCTGCTATTAAAAAGAAAGAAGAAGTGAGTACTTTTTTACTCACATAGTATATATTTACTAGGGTTAAATTTGTATATTATTCTTAAAAGTAATATGTAATGACGCATTAGAATTTATTTTGATAATCATGTTTATAAAATACAATAGTCGAGATGTAAGAACTGTTCAACATATAAAATGTCGAGGATTATATTCAGTTTAAGAACACAAATAGATACTATTGTTAATATTTGTTATTATACAATTAAATATTGACAAATATCTTAAAAACAGAAATAGATGTTAAGTATTAACAATGAGAGGACAGCAGAAAATAATCGGATGTCAAAATAACTAATTTTTTATATTGTATTGTTCGCTTAATATTAGAGTTAACTTTCCTATATAATATTAATTAATAATTATCCAACTTAATTAAAGGACAATTTTCTATCTTTGTATGTCTTTTATTATACTTGAAAAGTTTTAGTGGGTAATGAGCATTGTTATATTTTACATACTCAATAATTCCTTAAAATAAAAGTATCGTGTAAATCCCACTTATAACACAAATAATGGTCTAACCTTTCAGTTATATATTAGGTCAATAATTAAATTCACTCTGGTCATAAAGCTAAGGACCATATACCAACGCAAAATTGGTTTTGTTGAACTCTAATTTGATTATGTTATACATTTATTTGTTCAGTATATCTATTATTCATTAAATTTATAGTTAATCCATCTACATTAAAATATGTACCTAGAATTATATATTTTTTTATTTGACTTTTAGGATAAAACAGAAAAAGTAAAAAAACTTATTAAGAAATCTGACACATCTGATGCCGAAAACACCAAAATTAAAAAAAAGGAAGAATCAAGTTCATCAGATGAATCATTAAAAAAGTCTAAAAAGAAAGTTAAAAGAGATTCTAGTTCAGATGATGATAAAGTAAAAGCTAAAAAACGGAAACTCAAGGATTCTACTTCATCTGAAGATGATGATTCGAAGAAAAAAAAGAAACGCAAAAAGAGATCGTCCAGTTCAAGTTCTGATGTATGTGTAATTTTGAATTAAGTTTAATCTTTGTATTTTTCTTCATTGTATGTACTATTACAGGAAAGTGACAGAGATGACAAAAAAAAGAAAAAGGACAAGAAACATAAAAAACATAAGAAGCATAAGAAACACAAAAAACATAAGAAACGCAAGACTGAAGAAAGTGTAAACAATATTTTTATATAAACTATACTTATTATATATTTAACTTTCTAATAATTACATTTTCTATTTTAACATACTAGGGTTCTGATGCCAAATCTGGAGATGAGTCGGAACAACGTTTAAGGGAGAAGGCACTGCGTACAATGAAAAAGAAAAATCAGGCTAAACATGACGGAACCCCTAATAGTAATAGCAGTGATTAACAAAAGAGGTTAGTTTATACTGAAGATAAAACCTTAAATATTGTTTGACTAGTATAGACCTTAATAATTACTTATAAGATACAATATCTAATTATACTTGCATGTAAAAACAACAACAAAATTGGTCTAAGAAATCTGTAGAACTTAAACAGTACAGAGAAATTTTTTTTAAACATAAATCGTTAATATTATTTAACACATTTAGGTAAATCTGTATATTTATAATATAATTGTATCCTAGATGTTTTTTTTTTTTTTTTTTTACTACTTTTATTATTACTTTGCTATACTAATATAATAATCAATTAATTTAAATACAAAAACGGTATAATATAAACATAATTTCATTCCATTTTTATCTTAACTGATCGTTTTCAAACCGATAATTTATAAAACTTATATTTTTGTATTCAAATAGTCACTCTGGATAACCCATAACCAATGTATTTATGTTTTTTTTTCTTTTTAATTAACTCGTTTAGTCAATAAATAATAATTTTTAGGTAAGAAATTCTTTGTTTTTGTCATATCGATCGTTGTAATTCTAGCAACGAGAATTTGACAGGTTAGCCCTACGTCCAGTCAACAGGCTGCTGACTTGTTAGCAGAGTTATACTTGCATCATTTTCATAGCGCTGTCTGATCGTTTTTGAAGCCCCACAATTGTTTTCTTTCAATCAACATTTTTAATGAGCAACTACAATACATCTATCAACATTCATTCTGCATTTCTCCTATCAACATATCTGCAATCAACATTACTTCTATCAACAAACCCGCAATCAACATATCTGCGTTCAACATTACTTCTATCAACACATCCACGATCAACATTTATTCTATCAACCCGAATCTTCACTGCAATCAACATTTCTCTCATCGTCAAATATCTTTCAATACTCTTTCAGATCATTTGAGTGTTTTGTGTTTTCAAACCATTGAAAACTATCGCTTCATCCACTAATTCATATCCGTATGATTAGTATAATCTAGAATAAGATGACATGTGAAATGTTACCAATGAGAGTTGTGTTATGGTATGCATTCTAAAATATCATTATTTTATTAAATCAACATTCATTTTTAAAAGTTTTTTTAAATTTTAATTTTAGGATAAATACAATACCTACGACTGCTGTTTGAAAATGTACCTAGACCAATTGAAAATCTACAGTTGATCTAAAAAGTTTTTGGCTTATGTCAAATTATTCAATTAATATAATACAATATAATCTTATTTTGTCCAAAATATTTTGCTATGAGAAAATCTATTTTAAATTTAATTGTTTTGTTTCAGGGCTTATAGTTAAGAAGAATTTGAAGTATTAGTGATAATTCTGAAGAATGGTTCTTTGAAGATATCTTAAATTTTAATAATTTTTAAGTAATTAACAATTATAACATTAATGCAATTATATACACGTCTTACAATAAATATATTATATTCAATTTTTGAAAATGTATCATAATTTAAAATACATTGTTTAATTTAATGTTTCACTTAAGCAATACAACATAGTTTACATTAATTAGTAATGTGTTATTATTAGCTATTACAATTAGATAAAAAAATAAATATGACATATATTTTTACTTAAATATGAATTTTATTTGTTTATATAAATTTCAATTTTAATGTTGACCCTGTTAAGTTTCAATGCCCACTGCCAAACGCAATTTGAATTAGAAACAAAAATTTGTTATTTTTATGATTTACTGTGTGTGACTAAACTGTGTAACTGCATAAAAAATTGAGTTAAATGTTTAAAAATGCTTCATAACATTTTCTAACAGTTCAATTTACAAATAATTTTAGGTGGACTACTGCTGTTGTCTGAGTAATACTGCTAAGGTTCTTAACTAAAAAGTTACCAACAGATACAAAATGAATATATTAAATTTTTTATAGTCTGTTAAATATAAGAAAGTCAACTAATATGTTGTTCCTACTTTTCAAAGATAGTACCATAGATGGCCTAGCCTCAAACATGCATCAATAGAAACCATTTGTTTAATGTAAAACCAATAATAATAATAAATAAAAACTACAATCCGAAAAGCACGTAAGTAACAAGTACAAATTTACAAAATATTCTTTAATAATAAATACTAAATAGTATAAAATATAAATTGCCTATTACCATTATCAATGTTATTACATTACTGTGTGCAAATGTCTTATTAAATGTAATATATTTTAATTTATATCAAAAATCTACTTGTCAAATACCTGTCTTATAATATGTAACTTGTGACGAAAAGTTATCTTCCAAAATATATTATTAATTTTTTTATCAATTTTTATAATAAATAATTTGATTTATTAATTATTGTAATAAATAATATTTTTAAAATTATCCCATTTTATATTTAACAAAATTTTTATTAACTAACAATAATTAATAGCTGAGGCTAGTGCGGGATATTTTTATGATAAGACCAATAACTTAACCAAACATCTCACGGGAGAAAAAGTAACCAGCCAATTACAACACTCCTTTTTATTTTAAATTGTCTCATAATATTTTTCTTTTAAAACAGTGAATTATACTTGACAATTAAGATCTCATGTATATTCAATGGACTGGACCCCAAACTGTATTGTGAAAACACATTCAAATGTAAAATTATCATAACATTTTCTTAATACACCTTACATATACAAAGGTGGTATTTTAAATATCTCACCCTCTTTTATGCTTAAATTATGCATATATTCAAATCCTGATTTTTGGAATTTTTTTTTTTGTGAGTATAAACATCTTTTTTTAAATAGGACTTGACTCCCTCCCCTCATTCTTTGCGTTTCTAATATTTTATCAGATATTTTTTTGAGAAATTTTTGTGTAGTAGATTTTAGGTGAAAACAAAATTATTTGATTTGCATTATTTAGGCCAAATATATTATATACGATTATCAATAAGTATAATAACAAAATAAAAAGATTAAATTAAGTTAATTAGTAAGTAGAATAATAATGTTTGGTAATTACTTTTTGTAACATACAAGGCAAGTACCAAATTTATTTAATTTGGTGTCTTGTTAAAAAATAATAATTATAATTATAAAAATAAAATTATTATATAATAAGTGATGTTCAAATTTTTTCTTCAATTGTTAAATTGTCTTCCACTGTTTTTGATTCAACAATTTCAGATTCATTTATATCCTCGTTAATTGAATAAAGTAATTTTTTGGCCAATATTTGGATGTCTTCATCAACACTATTACAATGTGTTGTCACTAATTTTATAAAGGTTGAATTTTTGTACAAAACAAGTTGTTTTTGACTAATGCCACCTACGAAAAATATAAATATGATAAAAACTTTTCCATATTTCTTAGAATTAAATATAATTATAATGTATCAATTCAGAACTTGAAAACAATAATTGTTACAAGAGGACGTCACACCCGCAAGTGTTGTATTTCCATCTTAAGCCGCGTACACACTTGTAACATTTGCGCGTAACATCCTTTGATGCGGCCAAATTTACTGACAACTGATGGAACGGTGCTGTTACGGCCTAACAGAAAATGTTACAAGTGTGTACGCGGCTTATATATATATATGCAAAACGCATTTACGCAGTCTGAGTAAAAATCGCTCATTTTTGGTTTTAGAGCTAAGATACCTATTATAAAATTGAATTGTGACAATATTTCTGATGGCAAGTTGTTGCGTTTTTCCATTATACCCAGAATAACGTTCATTATATCGTTTAAAAATATACAACATTTTAAAATTTTAATTTAAAAAAAAATGAACTAGAAGTCAAGAAGCTTTCAGAAGTATAGTCACAATTCAATTTTATAATAGATATTTTTACTCTAGAATCAAAATTGTGCAAGTTCTACTAAGACTGCGTAAACGCGTTTTGTCTATGTCGTACATGTATAAGATAGAAAAAACACATGCGGGTGTGACGATAATTGTATCGTTACATATTAACGACTTTATATTATTGTATAACTTTTTACTATACAAAAAATATACAGAGTGTATCTTATGTCATTGTACGCGGGTTTTTTTTTAACAATATTATTTATTTCATAATTATTAATAATAATTTACCTATTATAGGTACTACCTACAAAAATTTTTTTTTTTTTGAAAACTTTGTTGGACGCGTTAAAAATTATATATATTTTGGAGATAAAGATGGGCCATAGGACCGTGCCCACCCCTTAATCCGGGCTTGCCCATCATTAGAATCGTAGTGAACTTAATTCGTCATTGGCTTAATTATTATTCAATTCATCTGGGGTGATTATTAACACCTTCAATCGACAAGTTTCCAAAAATATTTTTGTAAATAAAACAATTTTATAAATATCTTTTGATAACTTATTAACCTGCAAAGTTACCTATTGGCTACAATGGCGTAATTAGGAATTTGGTTTGGGGGGGGGGGGGAGAATATATGTTTATAGCAAACATGAATGGTCATTATCAATACTTTGATCAAAATGTTAACGGTAAAAAAAAAGTTTTGGGGGGGATCCACCCCCCTAATCACGCCCCTGAATGGTTAGGGTATTAGAATCTTAAGCCTTAAGGAGTGTTAGCGTCACTTCTTAGAAATGTATATTATAGCAATAAGCAAAATATTTAAAGACAAGATGAATGATATTGTAACATATACAATAATAGAATTTAATGTAAAGCAGAAAAAATTTAAAAATTAAATAAAACTTGTATTTGATGAGGTTTTTAAATTTAGATTCTGATTTTGTTTTGTAATTTTGATAATTCTTAGTATTTTTTAAGTGGAAAAATTTTTTAAGGAAAAACAAGAAATTTAATACAAAATCTATTTTGGTTTTTGGCATATTTCTAAAAAAAAGTAACTGTAAATACATGAAATTTTCACTGAATGTTTATATTATCAGTTTCTACACAACATTAAATTTAAAAAATAATTACTTTTTTTGGGCTATTTACAGGAATAAGATAATTTTTATTTTTATAGATTTTTTAAAATTATTGTTGATAACATTTTTTAGCACACAAAGATTTTATAATATTGAATTCAAATTTAAAACATCCTATACAAGGACCTTTTAACATTTACTGTTTAGGAATCAGGAGAGTGGTACTCACTACTCACTAACTCACCTTTTTTGATGATACATCTTATTATGTCCATGCCTTTCATTACTATTGGATTAAATGTAGTGTGGTTTAAAACATCTATAGTGATTTTGATCAATTTATCTGTATTGTTCTCATCCATAGACTCAAAATTTGTAACATATAAAAGATTTCTAATAAATAAATAAACTATAGTTAGTCGATTTCAAAATAAATTAAATATTTTTAAAACTCACTTAAACAAACAAAGTACAGATACTTCCATCAATGAATTGTTATCTTTGATTGATTGGTCCAAAGTATTTATAAACCATGTTATATGCTTCATTATAGTTTTTGCAGGACTTATAGTTGTATGATTTGAGTCATATTCTGATGTAGTACAAAGTGATGTTAAATAATATTTTAATTTTACATAAAAACTAATATAAACTTACTATATCTACTAAAATTGGCCAAAGACCTTACAGCCGACAACTTAACGTATAAATTATTAGAATGTAGTTTTTTAAGTAGCCATTCTACTAAATATAAAACATCAAGTTGTTTATTTTTTTCCATGGAACCATCTAAATAAAAACATTAAAATTTAGGAGAGAGAATTCATGTAAGTTAAAATTTAACTTCACAATATATATATTTTATATTACAAAAATTGTATTTCAAATTTTGACTCCAGATGTAATAGAGCACAATCCAAGATCACAGAGAATTATTAATATTAATATATTTTAGTTAAAAATTCAATAAGTAATCCATACCATCATTGGAAAGTAATATTATGATATCACATATTTTTTTAACAATACGTTTTGGATCCTCTTCTTGGTTTTCTTCATATTTATCTAATATTTCTACTAATGTTTTATGTTTTTCTTTTAATATCCAATTATAAACATCTAAACATATTTTTGTTTTATATAATATACGTCATATATGTTAATTGAAGTATGTTAGTTTAAGTATATTATGCATTTACTATAAATTTTAGAGACTTGTTTAATGAATTTAATACAAATGGAAGTAACATTGATTTGCATATTATATCTTTCCAATAAACGATCAATAAAATAACATTTTTCATAATCTGTTATTTTGGTGTTACTTTTTGATTTTCTAACAATATTGATCATTAATGATACCAAGTTTATGTAAAATCTATAGTTATTATTATTATATTCCATGTATTGAATTCCATAAAAATTTAATTCTTCAATCATGTTATCCTGAAACTGAAAAATTTACTATAACATTTTTTTTTTATATATTTATAGATTATTATTTATAATTTATATAAACCTTATAATTGTAGTCATCCAAATGAGTTAAATTTAATAATAACCCAATGACAACAGGTTGAATTTCTTCATTAATGTTTGTTTTCAACACTTCCATCGTAATTAAAAGACATCCTTCTTTTAATGCACACTTGGTATTTTCCTCTAAAAATGTTTTGAAACAAATGTATACATTTTTTTTTTTTAAAGTGCTTAGTTTAATTTAGATGCACAATGTATTTAAAATTAAATAATTATAAACAGACAAATTTGATCCAAAAGAAACTTGATCAATACATTTTTAAATATTCATTATAAATTGGCAGTGATAACAAACTAAGATAGAATTCTTGGTAGTAACTATAGTTAAGTTTTAATAATATATTTGAGAGTACTTTATTTTATATAAGACTACATATTTTGTTCTACACACTAGTAAGTATGAACACTTCTGATTGTTCTATAACTACAACTAATGTTATTATTTACCATGATAATAACAAAGATTCCCAACTGCACGACATGTCTGAAGCAAACATTCTTGAATACATTTGTCTTTATTAATACAACTTGTAAGTGATTTTAATATATTCACAGTAGACACGGTTATTTTTTCTCCAAGATAATGTCTCGCTGAGTCATCTGAGCATAATGAAGCAATTACATTACATCCAGCAGCTAAAACTTGATGGCCATGAGTATTAGGCGATAAAGGCAAATATTCAATTAATTTACTATAATCATCTGCTGACAAACCTAAAAATAGTAATTTTATATTCATGTTTATATTATATTCATTGAATCAATTTAATGTAAACAATGTATTCAGTGATAGGACTTAATATGTAATACTTGTAATAAACTCTAAAATTGGGATTAAGACACTTACATAGACTGATATAGAAAAAAATACCTACCTAGTACCTACTATTCACAAAACAAATAGGTCAATTAAAAATTGTTAGAACTATTTTGGGTACTTAATGAAAAATTTAATCTATTAAATATTTGTAATAGGTACTTACATTTTGGATCAAGTTCTGATAATTCATTCAATAAATCCATCATATTGTTATAATTATCATCATTTACTTGTTTGTTGTTTGTATTCATATTAAAAGACTCAAATAAAGACATTTTTTCCATTTTTAAATTCTAAAAAAATATATAATAAATAGGTAAATAATTTATTAATATTACTAATTTTTATTTAGAGGATGTTCTTCTTTTTTGTTCTCATAAACTTTTAATAATCATTTCACTAACTTGATTTTCTAATTGTAGAATTATTTTAATACATTCCGTGTACCTAATTAATTATACATATACTTTCAATTGATGTTCTAAAAATATTATTAATTTAAATTTAATACTATAGTATCATAAAAATTGTCATAAATAAAACAAAATAATTTTATTTCAAATATATTAAAAGGTATTATTATAAGTAAACATTATTGGAAATACAGTTAAATAGTTATACAGTTAAAAACCAAGCATTTTCATTTCATGAAGAATTAATTTTATTATTATAGTAATAAGCAATATAGTATTATAGTAGTTTCACTGTGGTACTGCCTTCACAGTGATATTACCTTTCTAACGATTAGTAAACATTTCCCAAGTTGTAAATGTCTGCAAGCGTCATTGATAAGATGAAGTCGGGTATCTAGTTATTATATATCCATAGAGAGAGACTTAGAGAGACTTAAGTCTATGCATGACAAATGTAATTTAATTTAATTTAATTTGTCATGAGTTTATGTATGTGTCCATGACTTTTGCCGATCGTTATCACTATTCATTACCACAGAATAACCAGAAGGAGCACCTGTCCTTTTGAGTTTAACATGGGTTCTTATCATGAACTAAGATATATATATATATATATATATATTAGTTCATGGTTCTTATGGGGCACAGATTTGCAACACCTGTTGGAATATCAGCATAGCCAGTAGAAAGACAATTCCCATTATTCTTTGTTTCTTGATAGACTGTTATTCCGAACAGAGGCAATTAACTTTATCCTAACCACGCCGGACTAAGATACTATATTCTAGTCCGTGATCCTAACAAACTTGTAAGTAACTTACTGTTGCAAAGTAAGAATGTAAACAGCAAATCAGTGTGACCAGACAGAAAGAATTTTACATTTTTGTTATATTCATGGATCCACTGATATTCCATCAAATTAAACAGCTGATTTTTGAGTGGTCAGCACGGCTATATAGATAGTACCTTTAATCGTAATTTACCATCTTTAATCGTGATGCTCAGCGAGTGCAGCGCTGCAGCCCCTTCTGGTTATTCTTTGGTGTTACTATCACGATTCACTTTTTGTCATACACCACGACCGCGGTTAAACAAAATACTGCACTAAACCAAGCGCTCACGAATTTCTACCTTTTCAACGTTTCAAAGTTCAAACGTTGGCGTTTGTTCTGCAAAACGTTTTCCGCTATAGAATTTCCTCTTGGCTCTCTATACTCTATAGTCCGCGCTATGAACAAAGTCATGATATAACTGAGTTAGTTATATCATGGACAAAGTAATTTTTGTTATGGTGTCATGGTGATATTAGTATCTTTGTCATGACCCGGCATTGTGTTCGAATTTTGAACTTTGAAGTCTATGAAGTACTGATGTGTGAACTGAAGAACGTGTTTTGGCTTATTGAAATTGCTTTAATTAATATCACGGATTAATCCGTGAGCAATATGTATAGTATATTACTATATTAGTATACTGTAGTTTCGATATCTGCACGGACTAAGATATAATATCTTAGTCCGTGGATATCAATTTTACTCTATACCACGATTAAAGACATTATACAGGTTGCACATCGACTACTGATGAGGTGAAATACGAAATGACTACCAATAATTAACCAGTAAGTTGTGCTCCAAGCGTCAGTATTACAATTAACCGGTTATAGATACACAGGTGTAAAATTAGTTCTAAATGTCGACACATAATATGGTCGAGTGTTGACATCAAGCACCCCACTAGTTAATTGTTAACAGCTGATTTTTATAGTCACTTTATAAGTCAATCTGAAAGCCGTTTATTATAGGGCGATGTGCAACCTGTATATCTTTAATCGTGATCTATACATAACTAATAAAGATATGGATAGGCCACGGCTGTGTTAAATATATTTGAGGCCGCGTTTCTGGAGGGGAAGGCAATTGAGGCGGCTCCTTTATCCATAACCGTGATTGATAGTCGATACTCGACATACTAGGTATACTTTATTTGGCCTAAATTGTTCCCCTCGAAGACCGCTGATAGGACCATTATGTCCTATTCATATCTTTATTATCTATGGATCTTTTTTTTTTTTTTTTTTTTTTTTTTTTTTTTTTTTTATTTTATTAAAGAAAATATATACAATCTGTATTAACTATACAATAAGTAATATTGATGATTTATATACAAAACTGGACGGCTTGATAGAAGGGAGTGTCCAAACAACACTACTTCAATTTTAGACTTTTAATTGATGATTTTTTTTTTTTTTTTTTTTTATTTTACTATTATTGGTTGAGGAGGTCCCTGGGCCAATTTCGCTTTAGACGACGTGGAGGGTTATCGGGGAGAGTGACGGATGAGAGATTGGAAATGAATGGATTTGGATGGTTGACTGTGTTATTGTGAAATAATTTATAGTAGAGGGAGGCTAGGGTGCTTATGTATGGGATTTTAAGGTCAGAGTGGAGTGTGAGGTTGGTCACGTACCAGGGTGCGTTTGTGAGGAGACGAAGACAAATTGATTGGAAGGCTTGGAATTTTTGAATGTTGGATTTTTTGGATGTGCCCCATAACTGTATTCCGTAAGTCATTGAAGGGCGGAGAATTTGTTTATAGATTAGGAGTTTTGTGTAGAGAGGGAGATTTGATTTGAGAAGGTGTTTCATTTTGTGGAGTTTAAAGTTAAGTGATTTCCTTTTTGTTTTTATGTGAACTGCCCAAGTGAGTTTACTGTCGAGATGGACTCCGAGGTAACGGGTGGCATGTGCTTTGGGAATCGTGACGTTATTGAGGGTCATGGGGGGACTATGGTCTGGACGTAGAGTAAAGGTTATGTGGGTAGATTTATTTGGATTTATTTTGATTCTCCACAAGTTGAACCAATTTTGTAGTTCATTGAGATGGGATTGTAGATTTTCGGATGCTATGGTTAGGTCAACATTAGTCGATATTATGCCTGTGTCATCTGCGAAAGTAGCAAGAGTGGTGTTCTCAAAGTGAGGAATGTCGGAGGTAAATATATTGTAAAGAGTAGGTGCTAGAATGCTTCCCTGGGGGACGCCAGCTTTTATGTAGTGGATTTGTGAGAGTTCGTCTTCGCAGCGAACGACGAAGGATCGGTTATGAAGGAAAGATTTTATGGTTAAAAACAGGGGGGCTGGTAGAAATCGTATTTTATATAGTAGGCCTTCGTGCCAAACGCGGTCGAACGCCTGAGCTACGTCGAGAAAGACGCCAGTGGAGTACTGTTTGTTTTCGAGAGTTTGTGCAATTATGTCGATTATTCTGTGGACTTGATGGAGTGACGAATGTTTATTTTTGAAACCGAATTGAGTGTGGGGGATTATATTATGGCTTGCTAATAAAGGATTTATTCGCTTTAGTATAATCTTTTCTAGAATTTTTGAGAATGAGGGTAAAAGGCTGATAGGACGATAAGAAGAAGGCAGGTCAGGAGGTTTATCTGGTTTTGGAATTAGAATAATTATGGAGTGTTTCCATGAATGAGGAATGTGGGAGAGACGAAGAATTGAGTTGAAGATAAAGGTTAAGAGAAGAATGGCTTTCTTAGGCAAATGTTTAATAATTTGATTTGTTATGAGGTCGTGACCTGGAGATTTTTTGTTTGATAATTTACTGATAATAAATTGGATTTCGCTGGGGGAGGTATGTTTTGTGGGTAGCGACATAGGAAGGCAATTGGTTAGAGATTTTTCAATAAAGGATGTGTGATCGATGTTGTTAACGTCGGGATGAGGAGAGAAATTATTTTCTAGGAGAGAGGCAAACAGGTTTGATTTTTCTAGGTTGGTCTTTGCGAAGGATCTGTCAGGATATCTAATTGGTGGTATTACTTTATTCTTATTTAGGATTTGTTTAGTAGCTTTCCAAATAGAATTGTTTGAGTTCGATAGAGAATTTAAATATCTTTGGTATGTTTCTGTGTTGTGAATACGTAGAAGGTTTTTAAGGGAGCACGCAATATTGTTGTAGCGACTTTTGTCACTGGGGAGGTGGGTGTGGTGCCATCGGTTTCTGGCTCGGCGTTTTTCAACAAGCAGTTTTGAGAGGTGATCAGGGAGAAAATTTTTATTGCGATTGGAGGGTAAGGAGGTTGATGAGTCAAGGGCGGCGTTTTTTATCAACGTGGTGAAGGTTGAGACAGCAGAGTCTATCTCTTCAGTAGATTTTAAAGAAATGTTTAGAGATATATTGTTTTCAACGATGCGGGAGAATTTTTTCCAATCGGTTATCCCTGGGGTGAGAGTGGGGAATTTTTTCAGTGAGACCAATTGATTATTTAAAGTTAATAGGATAGGGGTGTGATCAGACGAGAGGTCTGCGAGATTGGCAATATTATAGTTGAAGTTATTTGGGAGAGTATGAATGAAAAAATCAAGAATGTCGGGAACTCTGTTGGAGTGTGATGGCCAATACGTTGGGTCAGGAGGAGATAAGAATTTTAGGTTGTTAGAAAGTAGTGATCTGTGTAGTGAAAGGCCTCTAGTATTGGATACTCTAGATCCCCATAAATTATGTTTGGAATTGAAGTCACCTCCGGATAAAAATGTGTTACCGAGGGATTTGAAGTACTGAGTGAAATCATTGTCGGTTATTTTGTTAGCGTGACCCGGTGGACAGTAAACAGACGAGATTGTAGTGGGTACATGGTTTATTGAAATTTCTATATTAGTAGCTTGAATGGATGTAGTTTGGAATTGTGGAAGTACTGAGTGACTAATGTTAGTTTTTATTATTAATGCAGAACCAGCATGCGCAGTACCATCGGGGTGATCGCAGTGGTATGTTGAGTAGCAGGGAATATGAAAATTTGAGTGTGTGGTGAGGTGGGATTCACTAATTAGAAGTATATCTATGTTGTTTACAGTAAGAAAAGCTTTTAATTCATTTTTTTGTTGCAATAGGCCGTTTGCATTCCAAAGAAGGATGGATAACGGGTGGAGAATAGTTTCGTGATTATTTATCATCTTTAGAAACTATAAGTTTATTGATAACAGTGGTTAGTAGAGAGATTAGGGGACAGATTAGGTTTTTTAGTTCTTCGAGAAAAGATGAAAGTTTGAGGGATATGTCTGGATGTGTTGTAGGATTGGTTGGATTGTTTGTGTTATCGGTGGTAGCTTGGGCGTAAGTTTTGGGGAAGTTTGAGGCTGAAATTGAAGTAGCGTTTACAGATGTTGGGGGAACATGATTTGATTGAGGGTTAAAGTTTTTTTTTGATTGTAGAGTAGATTGAAATTCCTTATGGACTGGGCATCCTCGGTAGTTCTGATAATTCATTCAATAAATCCATCATATTGTTATAATTATCATCATTTACTTGTTTGTTGTTTGTATTCATATTAAAAGACTCAAATAAAGACATTTTTTCCATTTTTAAATTCTAAAAAAATATATAATAAATAGGTAAATAATTTATTAATATTACTAATTTTTATTTAGAGGATGTTCTTCTTTTTTGTTCTCATAAACTTTTAATAATCATTTCACTAACTTGATTTTCTAATTGTAGAATTATTTTAATACATTCCGTGTACCTAATTAATTATACATATACTTTCAATTGATGTTCTAAAAATATTATTAATTTAAATTTAATACTATAGTATCATAAAAATTGTCATAAATAAAACAAAATAATTTTATTTCAAATATATTAAAAGGTATTATTATAAGTAAACATTATTGGAAATACAGTTAAATAGTTATACAGTTAAAAACCAAGCATTTTCATTTCATGAAGAATTAATTTTATTATTATAGTAATAAGCAATATAGTATTATAGTAGTTTCACTGTGGTACTGCCTTCACAGTGATATTACCTTTCTAACGATTAGTAAACATTTCCCAAGTTGTAAATGTCTGCAAGCGTCATTGATAAGATGAAGTCGGGTATCTAGTTATTATAAATCCATAGAGAGAGACTTAGAGAGACTTAAGTCTATGCATGACAAATGTAATTTAATTTAATTTAATTTGTCATGAGTTTATGTATGTGTCCATGACTTTTGCCGATCGTTATCACTATTCATTACCACAGAATAACCAGAAGGAGCACCTGTCCTTTTGAGTTTAACATGGGTTCTTATCATGAACTAAGATATATATATATATATATATATATTAGTTCATGGTTCTTATGGGGCACAGATTTGCAACACCTGTTGGAATATCAGCATAGCCAGTAGAAAGACAATTCCCATTATTCTTTGTTTCTTGATAGACTGTTATTCCGAACAGAGGCAATTAACTTTATCCTAACCACGCCGGACTAAGATACTATATTCTAGTCCGTGATCCTAACAAACTTGTAAGTAACTTACTGTTGCAAAGTAAGAATGTAAACAGCAAATCAGTGTGACCAGACAGAAAGAATTTTACATTTTTGTTATATTCATGGATCCACTGATATTCCATCAAATTAAACAGCTGATTTTTGAGTGGTCAGCACGGCTATATAGATAGTACCTTTAATCGTAATTTACCATCTTTAATCGTGATGCTCAGCGAGTGCAGCGCTGCAGCCCCTTCTGGTTATTCTTTGGTGTTACTATCACGATTCACTTTTTGTCATACACCACGACCGCGGTTAAACAAAATACTGCACTAAACCAAGCGCTCACGAATTTCTACCTTTTCAACGTTTCAAAGTTCAAACGTTGGCGTTTGTTCTGCAAAACGTTTTCCGCTATAGAATTTCCTCTTGGCTCTCTATACTCTATAGTCCGCGCTATGAACAAAGTCATGATATAACTGAGTTAGTTATATCATGGACAAAGTAATTTTTGTTATGGTGTCATGGTGATATTAGTATCTTTGTCATGACCCGGCATTGTGTTCGAATTTTGAACTTTGAAGTCTATGAAGTACTGATGTGTGAACTGAAGAACGTGTTTTGGCTTATTGAAATTGCTTTAATTAATATCACGGATTAATCCGTGAGCAATATGTATAGTATATTACTATATTAGTATACTGTAGTTTCGATATCTGCACGGACTAAGATATAATATCTTAGTCCGTGGATATCAATTTTACTCTATACCACGATTAAAGACATTATACAGGTTGCACATCGACTACTGATGAGGTGAAATACGAAATGACTACCAATAATTAACCAGTAAGTTGTGCTCCAAGCGTCAGTATTACAATTAACCGGTTATAGATACACAGGTGTAAAATTAGTTCTAAATGTCGACACATAATATGGTCGAGTGTTGACATCAAGCACCCCACTAGTTAATTGTTAACAGCTGATTTTTATAGTCACTTTATAAGTCAATCTGAAAGCCGTTTATTATAGGGCGATGTGCAACCTGTATATCTTTAATCGTGATCTATACATAACTAATAAAGATATGGATAGGCCACGGCTGTGTTAAATATATTTGAGGCCGCGTTTCTGGAGGGGAAGGCAATTGAGGCGGCTCCTTTATCCATAACCGTGATTGATAGTCGATACTCGACATACTAGGTATACTTTATTTGGCCTAAATTGTTCCCCTCGAAGACCGCTGATAGGACCATTATGTCCTATTCATATCTTTATTATCTATGGATCTATACGAGTAATAATTGTCATAGATAATATAATACTATCTATGGTAATTGTTAGCTTGTTGCCACGAAGATTAGAGATAAGGAGACCAAACTCATATAGCCGCCCGTTCATAAAGTAGCCCGACCATGATAGACCTATAAAAGATATAAATATTCTTTTATAGGTCTATGAGCCCGACATAAGTCGCACGGTTATTCTGCCACCAGGAGCGCGTCGTTCGATAGCAGTGCTACGTTTTAAGGTGCGTCGTCCTGGCACCCGTAAATCGTCAAAACACTCAAAACCCTCCCTAACATATCTCATTTTTTTGTACCCGATTTGTACCCATTTGAACCCTCCATAAAAAAATTTGTACCCCTCTCCCTTTTACGCAAAATCAAATCTCCCGTCCGGGTGCTTTAACGACGTCGTCCTGGCACCCGGAACCACCAGAAAAGTCAACCGATCGATTTCGGCCCTATCTCATTTTTTTGTACCCGATTTGTACCCATTTGAACTCTCCATAAAAAAATTTGTACCCCTCTCCCTTTTACGCAAAACCAAATCCCGTGTCAGTGTGCTGTAAAACGGTCATACTGGCACAATAAAGACTATTGTGCGCTTGCCCCCCCCCCCCCTGAGAAATATTTCTGCGGACAGCCTTGCTTGGTGTTTTTCGGTTTACCTAAATGTTCCTCCTTACACATGGATGGTAGTAGCTAGGTAATTACATTATATTACCATTGTATACGAGTATATAAGTATGTATATTGTTATTTGACAAAATCACTTTGTTGTATTTTACTGAATGAAATGTTTAATTCTTAAGTTTAAAACAATATCACGTTTTGCTACATAAAGTTGCTTTTTTCATCATGGCAAAATGAGTGAATAACATAGTGTTTTTTTAAATCGCTGTAAAAACATAACTGATGGAAAGACTTAGTTCATAATTTTTTTTCAGTGTATATAACCTATAATATAGACTATGATTTTATCAATGGACTCACATTCAAAAGATCTGGTACTTGGTACCTACTATACACGAATACAGCAGAGAATTCCTCGGTTTTGTACTTTTGTATAATTGTATGTTACTTTTACTCACCTTAGAGCTTTTTGAATTCTGAACTTATTTGCTCACTTACCTATTTTTGTATCAATGGGTCACTAACCCGCTTTAAAACAGTTTAATACTAGTCCATTATTATTTCATTTTAGATTCTGAGCGGATTTTAGACTCTATTGGTTTTACAATGATGTGTTTTTTATTATTTTTTTTTTTTTAATTTTTTTCTATGTAAACGATTATTAGTCAAAATAATGCTTTTTATTTTCATCTTCAGTATCTTGTTCGATGGGGATGTGAATCTAGTTGGTACTTTTGGGAGGTCAAAATTTAAAAATCACAATAGTTTTCAAAAGCCTCCGGAAAAACATAATAAAATTTAAGGGAAAACGGGAATTTTACGCATAACGGTTTTTGACAAAATCGATTTTGGCTTTTGGTGTTATTCTAAAACAAATTGTCGTAAATACATGAAATTTTCACTGAATATTTAAATTAGCCTTTTCTATTCATGAAAAAATTCTAAAAATAATTTGACTGGTTTTGAGCTGTTTACAGATATACTCAGTTTCTAACTTTTTTAGGATTTTGTTATATGAATGTCAATAAAACATTATTTGTTTGGTAAATAAGCGTGAAAATTTAATGCTAGGCTCCTGATATATTGTTACAATAACACTTGAAAAATATTAAAAATACATTGTCAACATTTTTTTTTATAAGCATTAGAGTTCAAATGTTGACAAAATTTATCACATTTAAAATTTAATAATTATTTTGTAGTTAAAAATGTATAAAATGTTCTACTTTTATAGCTAAGGATTAAAAATGTAAAACAAGATTCCACATAGGTAAATAGGTTATATATAAATTACATTATTCACGTTAATATCATTAAATATACTTAGTAATATCTTAGGCTGACTGACCATTTTAGCTCAGAATCGTTTTTCTTATATAATTTATTTTTATAGTTCAAGATATCAAATAAACAACCAGGTTCTTATTATTTTGGAAATTTATAAAATGTAGAATGTAAAATGTAGATATTTTAGTATATACATTTAATCCATAAGTTAAAATCTATGATAAAGTAAATTTCTTTATCATTTTATAATCATTATATTACAATTTTGAATTATCAGTACATTATCACATTTGATCCATTGTATTTTTTCCGTACCTAGTACCCCGTACATGATATTAAGTTTTGATTGTAACAAATATTAAAAATTAAAATTGTATAATATTGTTAGGTAGTTTTAGTATATTGTAAATTAAATATTGTTCTTTTACACTTGTTCTAACCTAATTTAGATTTGTAAATAAATAATTCATACATGTTATTATTAACAATATATTATTTATTCTAAACCTGAAACTTAGAAATATTGACCACAGATTTTAGTTTTAAATACATCATTAAGAAGTGCATCTAAAACTATTACTTGAATGGCTTAAAATTTAAAATGTTTTATTTTTTAAGTTAAAATCATTTAAATTATTTGTGGTAAATAAATTATTGGTCCAGTATATTGCAAAAGATTTTATAAATGTTGGTCCTTACAATACAATAATTTTTCGTAAAAAAAAATACTAGTTCTGGTAATTTCCCTGAGATGGCCGTATTTTTTTAATTTTACTTACCATAAATTCGGTTTTTTCAACACATCGTAAAAATTTTTTTGTGTCACCTTATCAGTTATCAGTTCTTCTTATCGCCCTCCAAAACTGCTATATAAAATATATCAGTTAATATATATCAGTAAATATAATCAGTTATGTTTTTACAGCGATTTAAAAAAACACTATGTTATTCACTCGTTTTGCCATGATGAAAATAATATATATTATATACATTTTTAATTAATATTCGTTAAGAATAGAGAATACTAAGTAGAGGTTTTTAAGAATAGTTATATAGATCCAAATAACTTATAGGTATCACTAAAAAATTGTAATTTATTTTTTAAGCCATTAATGCTGTAGCAAAACGTGATATTGTTTTAAGCTTAAGAATTAAACATTTCATTCAGTAAAATACAACAAAGTGATTTTGTCAAATAACAATATACATACTTATATACTCGTATGCAATGGTAATATAATGTAATTACCTAGCTACTACCATCCATGTGTAAGGAGGAACATTTAGGTAAACCGAAAAACAAAGATTTTTAAAAACACCAAGCAAGGCCGTCCGCAGAAATATTTCTCAGGGGGGGGGGGGGGCAAGCGCACAATAGTCTTTATTGTGCCAGTATGACCGTTTTACAGCACACTGACACGGGATTTGGTTTTGCGTAAAAGGGAGAGGGGTACAAATTTTTTTATGGAGAGTTCAAATGGGTACAAATCGGGTACAAAAAAATGAGATAGGGCCGAAATCGATCGGTTGACTTCTGGTGGTTCCGGGTGCCAGGACGACGTCGTTACAGCACCCGGACGGGAGATTTGATTTTGCGTAAAAGGGAGAGGGGTACAAATTTTTTATGGAGGGTTCAAATGGGTACAAATCGGGTACAAAAAAATGAGATAGGTCCGAAATCGATCGGTTGACTTCTGGTGGTTCCGGGTGCCAGGACGACGTCGTTACAGCACCCGGACGGGAGATTTGATTTTGCGTAAAAGGGAGAGGGGTACAAATTTTTTATGGAGGGTTCAAATGGGTACAAATCGGGTACAAAAAAATGAGATAGGTCCGAAATCGATCGGTTGACTTCTGGTGGTTCCGGGTGCCAGGACGACGTCGTTACAGCACCCGGACGGGAGATTTGATTTTGCGTAAAAGGGAGAGGGATACAAATTTTTTTATAGAGGGTTCAAATGGGTACAAATCGGGTACAAAAAAATGAGATAGGTCCGAAATCGATCGGTTGACTTCTGGTGGTTCCGGGTGCCAGGACGACGTCGTTACAGCACCCGGACGGGAGATTTGATTTTGCGTAAAAGGGAGAGGGGTACAAATTTTTTTATGGAGGGTTCAAATGGGTACAAATCGGGTACAAAAAAATGAGATAGGTCCGAAATCGATCGGTTGACTTCTGGTGGTTCCGGGTGCCAGGACGACGTCGTTACAGCACCCGGACGGGAGATTTGATTTTGCGTAAAAGGGAGAGGGGTTCAAATTTTTTTATGAAGGGTTCAAATGGGTACAAATCTGGTACAAAAAAATGAGATATGTTAGAGAGGGTTTTGACGATTTACGGGTGCCAGGACGACGCACCTTACGTTTTACAATTATAGCATGTAGTATAATAGGATTGGGACACTTAAGTGTCATCGGTCCGTATATAAGCGCAAGTCCGTCTCGATACAAATATCATTCGCATAACAGCTTGTAAAACAATATCGACTTCCTTCAACTCATCAACCTACCAAACCAAATAAAAACCAAAAATGATCGCCATCACGAAAATCGTAAGTACGAGTATTTAACAGCTGCAATTATTTATTTATAATCCTATAACGCAGTGGCATCCACAGGGGGGGGGGGCTAACGGGCTGAAGCCCCCCCCCCCCATTACCCGTATTATTATTACTTTAAAAAAAAAATATTTATCAAGTTTCAACTGTCAACTATAGTAAACAAGACGTAAATTGCATATACGTCTTACCAGAATGAATTCATTTTTGAAAAAAACATTGTATTTGCATACCAATTTTCCTAAAATTATCTGTAATTTTTCAGTAAAAGTATGAACTACTTGTATGAAAGACCTTGTATTAAATTTTCTAGTCTTAGCTTATACAAATTTAATATTTTATAAGTTTTGAACTACAAATTAACTGTGGTTTTGACGAAATTTGAATTTAAATTTGCTTATAAAAATTAACCATGATGCCTATGTATTGTTAATTTTTTAGCTATAATAAAAACTTACGAATCTTTTTTTAAGTTTTTTGACCGGATAAATAATTTTTATTGACATTTAGACATATCAAGCCTGTTGATTCATTACAGTTTTTACACATTGTGTGAATTTAATTCGCTTCTTATATTATCAAAGGAAAAAATTAATTTACGATGAGTGGTGCTTTTCAAACACATACATCAATAATTGTATCTGGAAACTAAATAATCAATTTATAGGAACAACATTTTAAATTTCATGAGCGTTAAATTATGCCATTTTTGAGAAAATAATAATACAATTTGATGACGTTAGAAATATGATGTATATGTGCGGGTGTGCAGAGCTCATCTTTTGTTCATTGTGAGGTGTGACACACTCGAGTAGTCGAGTATAAATAATTTTTTGAATTGTGACCGTTACAAAATAGTAGCAATCCACTCGATCGTTACACGGTATAATAGGCACACACATCATATCATGTGTTTAAATGACAAACATTTCTGCCTTAATAAATAATAATGTTGTTCTGTTGTTCGGAGGTTCTACATTCTTCGATTTCCTAGTTTTTCTTACGCAATTCGCGTAAAAGTTGCCTATACCGAATCCCTTAAACAAACCACGGTGAATCGGACGACAATGTCATAATAAATAATAATATTGTTGAATTTACAAACCACGTTATTATACATATTTACACGTTCTCTTAGAACACAAATGAACACTTATGATTTTTGTACTTTGTGTTTGGCGCAGACATTAGCCGCCGTTGCAGTTTTCGCGTCCGCCATGATGACCGCTTCTGCCAAACCAACTGAACTCGTGCCCGCCGCCGCCATCGCTCCAGTGGCCGTTGCTACGCCATACGCTAGCTCGTTCACGTCACACAGCGTGGCCCACAGCGTAGCCACCCCGGTCGTACCGGCCGCTCCGTACGTGGCCGCCGCTCCATACGCCGCGGCACCATACGTCGCTTCGCCTTACGCGGCCGCACCTTACGTCGCCGCGGCTCCTTACGTGGCCTCTCCTTACGCCGCGTCGCCATACGGGGCCTCTCCTTACGGTTACTACCCGTACGCCGCTCCGGCTTACCTGTAAAGGACGTTCCGAACTAAGATGACCACCGCACAGCAGTCTCCACGCGACAACGGACGAGAGACGACCGCAACAACAACTCCTAACGCCACTGATTCTTTTCATTTTTACAATATTTAGATCGCATTTTTTATATAAATATCGTACAGACGATATAATATTATGTAATTTGTAAACATAAAAAACCGTAAATGTCACGGTGACACGAACATAACGTGTATCGTGCGTGTATATACATGCAAAAATATAATGTATCAATATTATAATATAATATACCTATAATATGTACATACTATGAAATGAATATTTGTTTGTTTGTCCTCTGTAATATATTACACCTTTTTTATATTCATCTGTTTATTTGAATTAATTTGATCGGTTATGAACCAATGCAAATTAGGGTGCAAGTATAGACACGTACGAGGCAGTTATACACGTGGCTTATATTGAAATAATATTAATCTTACTATGTAAGACTTACCGATGTTTCAAGAATTTTTTTCATCGGTTAGGTATAATAGTAACCAATGTTTTTGTCGTCTTCCGTACTCTAAAATTTTTATTGATTCAACAACAATTAATATTGAACACATAATTTATGCTTTTAAACTATCATAATAATTTACGGGGGACGGAGTGGCCGAGCGGACTAAGGGGTCGGCTGCGACGCAGTCGACCCGAGTTCGATTCCTAGGCCATGGGCGGCGTTTTTCTTCGGACAAGTCACGGTGTCCGGAGAACAATTGTCGCCATCCCACACCCGGGCATGGCAGATACCTACGGGTGCCCAATCAAAAATTCTGCCAAACTAAACACATACGTGTTCCTCCCCCTATCGACTTAATATCCTACAGTAAAAACTAAAAAATAGCTAATGGCCTCAGCTGCCGGGCTCAAGATCAATAAAAAAAAAATAATTTACATTTTCGCTGAACTGCACAAATAGTTCAATTAATAGTCCATCATGATGCCAATAGAAAATATTTTTATCTGAACTTTCAAGTGTTTATAAGGCTAGGTATTTAATTCAGATATATACTTCAGTTTAAATTGTGTAAAAAAATATACTACAACATTTTTAAATAAAACCGCAAAAGTTACAGAAAACTTATGTCTTAATATTATATAATATATATGTTAAAACAATTTAATTATATGCTGCTGTGCCTATATAATACATTCAATATTATAGGATTATACGCATATTACGTTGTGTACAGTCAGTGGCGTGGCGAAGTGAAATATTTTATCATTTTAATTCATTTTTTGAACGACCTACCTACCTAACCTTGACTACTTGATATATAATACTAATTTTTGATTTTATTATTATTATTATAGGTACCCATCATATTCAGATGAAGTTATAATCTTGTACTACAATTAACTTAACAATTCACACCAAACATTAGTCATTACCTGAAATATTTTTTGATCGATGTGAATGCACGGTGTGCGTGTGTATATCCAGCAGGCATCTCACTGTCGGCTCGGCGAAGGTGTTATTAAATATACAAAAATAAATAATAATAAAATTACAGTAGGTTGCTACCTACCACTACATACAGTAGGTACGCTTTGAATTCAACGTTTATTTAACGACGGTGAAATCCAGCGTTCGCTGTAGATCGACTTTCAATGGCATTATAAGACTGCTGGAATTTTGGAGTTCTCACGTGGGCGTCCAGTTCAGTCATATAATAATATACGAATAATGAACTTACTGTTTTATTTACTTCAATTATTGCATATCGATATGAGCGCACACGTAATGTGTTGTTTCTTTATTGGAACAAAATAATAAGCCCATCGGGGAAGTAAGATAATTTAATATTAAAGTGGAATATACAAAAACGAGTTTTGGACAAAAGTTCGTGAACTATCTGGGTCCTGTTAATTTTAAATCTTTGCTAATGGATGTGAAAAGAAATATTTTTATTGATAATACCAACATCAAGAAATGTTTTATTTTTGTTGAAATAAGTCAGTGATTATGTTTATGATTCGGTATTACAAAATCTAGTATAAGAAACATTTGTATATTTTTTCTTTTGTTCTTATTATTCGTATTATCATTTATTTAATTGTGTAGTTTAATTCAATCACGTGACTCGCTTCATCCACCACAAGCTTAGCTTAAAGGTGTAGGTAATTTTTATTATTTCCCTTAATACTTTGTATCATTTTTTGTTAATAACATAATATAATAAAAATCTTCTTTAATAAAAAAAAAAAACAAATCAATAAAAAGTCAATGCCAGTACTTATACCGTGGTATAATAATATGATGTACCCGCTAGGGCGCTAGCTACACAAAACGAAATACAAAACTTTGTGCGTATTACCATAAACAAATAAACAATAATAAATTCATGGCTAATTAATATATATTTACAACAGTTTAATACAATGATACATAATTTTAGACAACAGTCTCATTTAATAATACATAATGTGTAGAATAATAATGCGCAGTCTCATATAATACATGGTTTTTAGACAGCAGTCTCATAATATAACAATAGGTACATAATTTTTTAGACAACAGTCTCATTTAATAATACATAATGTGAAGAATCATAATGCGCAGTTTCATATAATACATGGTTTTTAGACAGCAGTCTCATAATATAACAATTCATAATTTTTAGACAGTAGTCCCATATAACAATACACAATAAAACATAATTTCTAATGGACCGTGATAATAATATATAAAGCTAGGCTCGTCGTCCAGAATAAACATGAATAATTGATCGACTTACACGACAGTCGAACTACACATTTAGTTTTTAGTGAGGGCAAACTATAATGCAATATTGCAATGAACGATAATTACTAAACGATATTCACTAAATCACATAGGTATACAACGTGGTTTGAGAGGGCTGCAACAGGAACATAAAGACGCTGACTCAGCTGCAAGAAAAAACGAAGCGAAAAGGAGCCGAAAGCTGTACAAAACTAACATATAAAAAAAATCAGGCGCCGAGAAGTAATACAATTTAATATTTATTCGAAGAACTGACGGAGCCCGACAAACTAAACACTCGGCGGAGAACGGCAGAGTACAATGTAATACAAAGTACGTATGCGAAAAACAGCGTGCGCGAACGGACCTAAAAGCGGGGGCGAAAAACGTCGGATGGACTGGCGAACGCGCACAATAATAAATTACTAGTTTTAACGGTGTCGGACGAATTGTCCGGCGGAAACAACAGGTGGTGCGTTTTGACCGGCCTGGCACCATCATGTGGTACGCCAAAAACTGCAGGTTGACGAGCGGCTGACGGCGGAAACTGCTGCAGGTACCACTGTGGCGTACAACGGTGATGGTAGGGGAAAACTTGGCGAACATTATTCTATGTCCACGAAGGTTTGACAAAAGCAAACCCTGCGTGCCACGTTCACCAAGGATTTCCAAACGAATTTTTTCGTTCTCTTCCAGGCAGACTTCCGCCGACCAACAGACCGCGCTGCAGGGTTTTCCGGGAATTCCGCGGGTACCGGCGGGTCAGACTTCACGCCACCGTACACGGGCGACTGGATTTGCAGCTCAGAAGACGACCGGAAATGTTCGCGCCGCCGTATCGGTAGCTGCAGGACAGGCGTGGGAGTGATCCTACGATCGACGGCCAGGTCCAGCGCGTCAATCAATGAGATTTGCCCGGGTGCGTCCGTCTTTGATGTCACACAAAAAGTTGCAGCAGGCTCCGATGATGGTGCAATTATAACTACGTCCTGCTGGTATACGGGTGACTTTATTATTCTCAATTCCGGTGACGACCGCGTTCTCTTCTCTGCGGCGTGTCCGCTGTGCAGTAACGATGTCTCGACCGCGGCTGTGTTCTTGGGGTCAACTGCCAAATCCAGAACATCTACTATGGACCGACCCTCGTTATTTGCATACGACTGTTGGCATACGACAGTTCTCGATGTGGCGTCCATCTCTGTATCGTCCTGCTGGTATACGGTTGAGTTGATTATTCTCAATTCCGGTGATGACCGCGTTCTCTTCTCTGCGTCGTGTCCGCTGTGCAGTAACGATGTCTCGACCGCGGCTGTGTTCTTGGGGTCAACTGCCAAATCCAGAACATCTACTATGGATCGACCCTCGTTATTGGCATAATACTGTTGGCATACGACAGTTCTCGATGTGGCGTCCATCTCTGTATATATATGACTTGTAAACGGACGGGTGAAAAGGATGAGAGCCAAACACTTAATGACGGTTTTCAAAAAACTATTTGTTACCGAAAAAATAAACTATAGTACCTAGTAGACAGTAGTATTATATTGTGGCCAGTATAGTTTGCTTGTGGCCAGCTAGTAAGTAGCAAATAGTTACAATTAAATCATATACTCAAACAATATAGTTTTATCAAGTAAAACCTACGAATGTTTTAAAAATGCTACCGGTTTCGGCGTAATCGGAATCGTATTACATTTTTACATGTACCTATAATACGGCTATGCATGATTTAGATTAATGAAGTCTAGATTTAATATCTACAAACTTTTTTTAAACAATTATATTTATTATTTGTAGATATTTTAGAAGCATAATATATACGAGATATTTTAATACAATTGTATGTACGCTGTACGCGCCTATCAAATAATGTTGACGTGGAATGGTAATTTCTTCTCAGTAATAATACAAATATGTTGATACTTCAAAAGTATGTATCATGATACTGACCAACTCTGAAAATTAGTAGGTAATTACTAATCGTGAGTACGCGGCAAGCAGAAAATTAATTAATATCTAGTTGAATCTATATTATACATATATGTTTACCTAATATTATATACCTATTACCTAGGTAAAATTATTGAACTCTATATACTACTCTATGTACTATATACATTGTCAACTAAATAATGTGCAGTTCATTTTTTAAACATTTGACAATTTTGCAATACATTTTGATAGATTTGCCAAAACTCAAAAGTCAAAAGTTATGAAATCTAAATCAATTGTTTTTATATTATTTCTAGCTTACCTATAATTATTTAATTTGTGTGTTATCAAGTATGTGATTGAAATACGCATAGATGTAGAACCAAAATTTAATTTTAATAAAATATCTTAAGATTGTAATTCCATCAATAATGTAGCAATTCAGTTAGCTAAGTAAAATTACATTAAATTATATAAAATAAATATAGTTTATTTTATACATTGTGTACATTGTACGTATAGGCAAAAGTTTATTTAAACGTTGAAATTTCAATTGTATGAAAAAAAAGTAAATACGTTTGTTCTAATTATATGTTAATAGAAAATATATTAATACCAATATTATGATAGTGGTTTAGGTAGGTTCATTGACCAGCATTTTTGTTGGTTGCAATAAATTAATACATTTATACATATATAAGTAATGTTATCTGAATTAGATTTCTACTAAGATTTGCACGTTTATCGGTTAATTGTTTTTATCTTATATACTTAGTATGTACCTACACTATTTACGTTTAATGTTTCATTTCAAGTCATATTAAATATTTTGACATTCGTCCATACTCCACTGAACAAGTGTTTCATTCAAGAATCCAGATACTTCGATTCATAATTAATTTTTGTATTTCTTAATTCTTTGCGTTCTGTACAATTAAGGTAAGTACATAAACTGGTGGTCGGCAGAGTCCTACCCCCACCTCCAAGCGGTGCCGACTGGAAACGGAATTCCTGTTCCGGCCAACGGGGGAGGCACAGAAGGCAAACTGTATAAAACCGAACACCGGCGGGTCAACACCAGCGACCAGAGGGCCAACATCGCCCTCCAACCACCGACAACAGACCGAAGGCTCGATGCGAAGACAACCGGGAAGCGGGGACCAAACGGTTAGATCGCCCAGCGCCTCAGTACAATCATCCGAAACTGCCCCCCCCCCCCCAGCGGCAGGCGTGCCCCGGGGCATTAGTAGGACACCCACAGAACGGCTTGGTCATCGTCCGGGTGATCGCGATTGATGCGGAAGGGCGCTCGGGTCGAACGCCTCAAGTCTCCGCCGACCTGTACACTATCATCGCCCTAATTATACTTACTCACCTAGTTCTATAAGTGGATTCTTTTTGTATACATTATTTATATTTTTTATGAATGGTTTTACTATAATGGCTATTATATAATAATATTCATTCGTTCGTTCCAATTACCATTATAATTAGGTACCATTAATAAATCAATAACAGGTCGTATTCATTTTAATATAAAATAATAAATAAACACATAGTTTATATAATATTTATCTTAATTTTAATTTCAATATAAAAATAATCTTTTTGGTTACAGTTCAAAATAAAGAATAATTTAGATAAAACACCGATTGTGTTTATTTGATCAATAGACAGTAAGACTTGAAACCGTTGTTTATTTTAAACATGATCCTTATAAACAATGGATATTACCTATATAATATAATCCAATAGGTACTCCAACAATTCATTATGTTATTCGTTGAAGATCTTAAGTGTAAATATTAACCACTATATTATTATAATTGTTTATGGATCAAAGAAAATATTTGCTTATGACTTAAATATTTCTAAATTACATTATTACTTATGTATTATTTCTCAAATATAAATTAACTATTTTAGTCTTGTATCAATATACAATAATATAATATAATATAATCGCATTATACTTTATTTTATAGTTAAATACAATTAAATTCCGATCACATAAATATAACATACCCAAATACACTATATTTGAATTTTTAATAGCTCCTAAAAATAAACACGTTCAACTTTAAGTCTATTTGCTCAAATTTAAATATGTAATCGAGTTTTTAACTTTTACGACCATACATTATCTTAAAATGTGTAGTAAATAATGGTTACAACTTACAATCTTGTTAAACATTTTATTTTATTTTTAATTTATATGCACCTTAAATCTTTAAACTAATGAATATTTAATTCCAACTTCATTTATAATAGCCAATAGGTACATTTTATATTTTTTTATATTTTTGATTTATACTAATCTTAAAAAAAAAGGTTAAACTACAACATTACTGTTTGTCTGTATTTACTTTATATAGGTACTTTCTCCGTGCAAAAATCGTTTCGAAACGCTTCAAGGACCACCAGAAATGGTCAACTATTGGTTCGAGTACGTACTACGCCATAATGGAGCTTACCATTTAAACTCTAAAGCTCTTAAACTAACTTGGTACCAATACTTGTTGTTAGATATAATCACCGTTGTAGTTATATTACTTGTTTTTTTTGTGTACTATATCCTCTTCCATTAGTTTCAAAATTATATATCAAAGTCTTATGAACTAAACAAAAGACTATTACCATTAAGAAATAGGTAGTTGATTATTATATATTAAGAAATAATTAATCAATGCCTTATAAGTTATAGTCTAAATTTGATTTATATTTATAACATTTAAAAATTTTCCTTATTTTTTCACTTCGTGAACACTCCAAAGATGGTGCCTATGGAATAATTTAAAATATCAACTTAGAGTATAATAAGTTATATGATCTTTTCAAAATACTTATCCTTTAAATGACATGTCAGACGAAAACCCCATTCGGGTTATAACAGACTTTCGGGTTTTTTCAGTATTTTTAAAGAATGCCCAAAAAATTGTATTTTAATATAAATTCATTGCTGTTAGGGAACATTGATTGGCCATTTCTTATCAAGCCTTTACAACTTTAAGTGCTTATAATCAATACATAAACCAAAGGTCTGTTCTACATAAAAAAAATATAAATACAACTATAATGGAATCTTAATCTATAAACGTTAAAAAATCCAAATCCAAATTTATAATTTAAAATGTTACTTTTTAATTTGTTGTATCTTATGTTAAATATTTAATACGGTTATTGTAAGTGGATATATTATTATTATTATTATTATTATTATTATTATTATTGTGCATCATGTAGGTATTCGGTATTATGTTTTGGACAGTTTTTACACGTAAACCGCGGATTGTTCCTAAACAGTAAACAGGACGTATTTTTTAATTTTTAATAAACTTTAAATCTCACAAAATATAGCTATGTAGCAATCATGTTTCAACTAGTGTGTATAGTATTTAGATTTCCTTCTATAGAGTTAGTAGTTGATCTAGATAGGTAGGTACTTTTAAATTTTAATGAATCATGGTTTAAATATACAAGGTTATTGCACATAGCCCATATTGTTATCAAACAAAAATAAAATGGCAGCGTAAGGGTACGGTCCATATCATAGTATATTGTATATAACATGATAGAAGATTACTTCTATCATGGTATATAATATCATAGTATAGCCAGTATAGGTCGTCCCCTTACGCTGCCATTTTAATTCCTTAACGTGATAAAATGATATAGTGGGGGTACTATACAATATCCTTGTATATTTAAGCCATGGAATCAATCTTACATAGTCTTACCCAATGGTTGTGCATTTAAGGTTAGGTATTATTTGTATATTCTAGGTTCCTACTGGCTTAGCCAGACTGATGCCCAACCTCGGCGGACCGTCGCAAAGCAAAAGAGCGCTTCTTGGCACTGTGGCCAACAGCAAGATGCTGTACGCCTCGCTGACCTGGGCCATTCGTGGAACAAAAACGGCTAAGAATGGCGCAGAACTGGCAAGAGCGCAGAGGACCGTTGCACTCCGCATAATACGTGCCTACAGGACAGTCTCGGCCGACGCCTTGTCAGTATTGGCTTCAATGCTACCTGCAGACCCGCTAGCAACAGAAAGGGCTAGAGTTCGGGTTCGCCTGGACGACCAGACTCACGTCACCCCGAGCACCGTTAAAAAAAACAAGAGAGAAAAACAGCATTGCAGCTTGGCAAGCTCGGTGGGAACGGTCTGATAAAGGCAGATGGACATACCGGCTCCTCCCTGACGTTGGGCGCTGGTTAACAAAGCCACCGCTAACCCTGACTTTCTGACTGACGCAGGTCGAAACTAGTTCGAAACTAATCGCCTGGAGTTCATCCGCATGGTCGAGACGATTCTGTCGACCAAAGAAGAAGATGAACGCGAAGAAGAGGCCTTGCGAAGGGCACAACGGTTGTGAGAACGAGACATCCAGAGCGGCGGACTCCGGTCGGCTCGCTAACCGGAGGCAGGTACGCGAATTCAAGGGCGGCAAACTCCGGTCGGCCCGAGAAGGTCAGGAAGAGGTCCAGTAAAACTTAAAATACATTAAAATACAGTTTACCATTGTTAATGTAAAATTTTGAAAATGCTTGAACGGGGTGAGTCGGGGAGCTGTCCCGTCTGCCCCCCACGTATGTATTAATATTTGATACCGTCAATAAACGATGGCGGCGCCGCGGAAGCAATGCGAAAGCAGATCCCGCGGTGTCGTCGGTTAAAACAGGAAAAAAAAAAAGTCCTACTGGCTACTACAATAATTTATATCATATAATTTCCTTATTGCCTATTAAATGACTAAAGATAAATATTTCTGCATCCAATTATTTTTTCTATCACAGCTGAATTTCAACTTTTAATCATTGATTATAAATTTATTTTTAATTCTTATAAAATTTGTATTCTAAAACTTCATTAATATAAATATATAATAGTAATGCAGATTAAAATGTTGCTCAATTATTTTAGGACTACCTTTATATCTTCCTATTTACATTTTTAATTTAATATTGATGCTTCAATTTCCAATTCATATCTATTATTAACTATTATTTCAATTATTATATGTACCTTATGTCCTTATTTATTTCCTATTAGCATCGAGTATAATGTATAAATAGCACAATATATACTCAATGATATTTACTTTAACGATCATATAAACTCAATCTACAGAAATTTCCTTAAAAGTACTTGGCTTCATAAAAATAACATGTTCTGATTTCAAAGACACACGCTATCTATTGTCCGGCACTATAGTGCATCAGTGAGATTGAACCTAGAATTTTGGTCAGTAGTATCAAATATTTTGAATTTAATTATGATTCAATTTCCAAACTGAAAATTTAGCTAAATAACAACTGTAAATATTTATATATATGTTTTGTATGTTAATGTATAATAATATTCACTGTATTCTACCCTTTGCGGTTGTTAAGCTATGAACAAATAAATATATAACTTTATAATATGTATTATTATATAGGATTAATGTTTACGTTTATTTTTAAGAATAACTTTTTTCTTAATGTTCATATTATTTTTCATACCTATATTATTATAGTTCAAATAAAGAATTTTATTGAACAATCTAAATATGTATATAATTGTATGTGTATAATTTTTTTTTTTTAATTAACTTGCGGCAACTTAGGCCATTGGGGGTGGTTTTTAACTGTGTGGGAGAGTACCTACTGTAGGTTTAAACACATTTACACAGTTTGGCATGCCCGGGTGGGGGATGGCTGCACTTCTCTCCAGACACTGTGACTTGCCCGAAGAAAAATGCCGCGCACAGCCGAGGTTTTGAACCGGCGTCGGTGCGCGTCACAACCGATGCCTTAGTCCGCTCGGCCACTCCGTCCCCCATGTGTATATTTATTAGTCTATAAAAGATAGAAATAATTTTTTTTATAGGTAAAATTGTATATTTAGATACTTAGTATATAGTTATAACTTATAACTCATAATAATAGACTTAAGTATAAGTAGGTACTTAATAACAAAGCATTAAAAAAAACTAGTGACAAATTACATATTTGCATTGGAAATTTACAGTTGTTTGGAAATCCCCCATTTTATCTCCTCTAGGGGTCTCCGAGACTTAATAATATTATAAAACCCTATCGTTTCGGCAATAGCTTGTACATTTTAGACCTCGACATTTTCTTTGGAGAATGCATAGTTCATTAGAGTATACGTCATATTTACATACTACAATAATTACCATTCTATTTGGCCAAATGTAAGCTGCACTATTGTCATGATATGATTTATATTTTATATTAACTATTTATAATTTGTAATGTGTAAGGTAATCGTTTCGTAAACAAATGAATTATAATAGACAATAGTGCTTGAAATCATTCCATTGCGTTTTATTTTTCCTTGTGACACGTTTATAACATATTCATAATTCATATCTAAACCTATCAGTTTTTAAGACGTGTATTATTCATATTATTCTTTCTCCCAAGCCGAAAATAAAAATTGTAAATTGTATATTATTGTTTATTAAAATTATCTTGTTCTTTTTTTAAAAATAAAACATTTAATACTATATGAAAACGATTTAAGTGATATGTAGATTATATATGAAGGGGCTTGCGTGACTGAGCTCAAACAATAGTTGAACGACATCACGTTATAGCGTTGTGCTTGTGTCGTAGTTATGCAATTAAAATACTCTCCAAATATGCAATAACATAATATTACAACAGGTAACTCCATGATTAATGATTAACAGTAAATTCTATATTTTTATTAACATTTATGTTAAATACGATAAATTAAAATGAGCCACTTCTAAAAACGTTGAGAGTTATGTTATTTATGGCTATATAATATCTATACGTGACTTATATAAAAAATCTTTCTGATACATGTTAAAATATGGCAAGCAACAATCAAATGGTTCGTAAACCTGAATTTCGACTGTAACTTATAAGTAACTTTACTACGTTCAATATAATATATAAGATGCTAAAGCCTTGGACATTTTGAAATTTGAAAAACTGCTGTGATTATTGCTTGATATGTCCAAAAATGTTATTTTTCTTCACTCGTATATAATCAAAATCAAACTTGAACTATTCATTTAAAAAAAATACTTTCTTATTCGTTAGATATCTTTAAAAACCAGTCTTATACATATTACATTTTAGACGTAAAAGTTCTTATTAAGCAAAAAAAGTTTGACTTAAGTTGCATTTTTCGTAATTTAAGCACCAAATGCAAATTTAAAATTTTTAAATACTTCATTTTTGAAACTTATTGATTCAAAATAAATTTTCTGAAGCTATATTAGGTAGCCTAAGTATATATTAATAATAGACTAATCTAGTTTGAGTTATGAACAATTCATACGAAAAACTAGTAACGTAATGAATGAATAAATACACTTCACCCAGTAAAGTTTCATTGTGGTATAAATAACATTATAACGACACCCAAATCCCTCCCCACCATGACTTATTTTTTAAACTGACGAAACATATTTATTTACTTATTTAATTATATAAATATTATTATTTATAGGTACTAATGTACTAATATAGTACATTAAATATTTTATAGAATACAAACCCAAATCCCATATGATAGCTGTAAATAAGATAATATTACTTCGTAACACGGTTATAGTATATAACCATGCTTTGTAATAAACACTAATCACTATTGCAATATTGCACAAATATATTGAAATAATGCAGCTTAGCTCGATTTTTGGGAATTTTTTTCGGAAACACATAGATGGTAGCTGTAAATAAGATAATATTACTTCGTAACACGGTTATAGTATATAACCATGCTTTGTAATAAACAATTATCACTATTGCAATATTGCACAAATATATTGAAATAATGCAGCTTAGCTCGATTTTTGGGAATTTTTTTCGGAAACACATAGATGTATTTAAACGAGTTAAGCACAAGCACAATGGCGCAATTAGAATTTGTAGATCTAACTTAGGTTATAACATTTTGAAGTTCGGTAGCGTATTTTACGCATACGTAAATCATTCAAATCTTTATATTTCAACGTGTTAAGTACAATGGTGCAATCAGAATTTGACGGTCGGGTTTAGTTTCAAGGTTTGGTTAGGTTAGGTTAGGTTAGGTTAACCTAACCTTTTGAAGTTTGCAATTTTGAGTATTTTACGTCTACGCAGATTATTCCACAAATTTACTCGAAAAAGTAGGGAAAAAAAGAGAGGTTTTTATGATATAAACTACTATTTTTTTGGTGTGTGTGTGGAGGGGAGGGGTAAATGTTTTAATCCACCCCCACAACCATAACTAAAATTAGGTACGCCACATAAATAGTTTTGATTGAAAAAAGCACTGTAGACCAAAAATCTGCAGTTCTAAAATATTATGCATATTGTGTATTATGCATATTGTGTACGGTTTTCTCGGATTAAACGGGTAGATAAGTACTCTGAAATCTAAATATAATATAAAGTCATGTGTGATAGTTACTATATTTTAATTCAATATCAAATATTATATTCTTCCTGTGTTTTATTAAATACTATAACATAAATACGTAATTGTCATAAGATGAGCGCCATAATAAAAATAAATAAAATACCTATTCATAAAGGATTACCACTGCCCACTGGTGACATGTTTTATTACGTTTAAACTTTATAATATAATACAACAGCCCATAAATATATGGAAAATGTATGTACTTTTAATCGACATCATTATTTACTCCAGCTGTATGACACATGCAGATTAACAATAGACAGTGTATTTTTTTTTACATCACAAAGTATATTTGTTAATAATCATTAATCAGACATCGGTTGAGGAAATCGGACCCGTTTCTGATCAATGTCAACAATTTATCGTGATTAGATGATACAGGTATATTATAATATAATATTATGTAGAAAATTGAACTGCTTACGTGAGTATAATACATTTTATAATAACAATATATTATTTAATATTTTGTAATCTTTTAATTTAAGAAATGCCATTGATCTGGCTGAGTAAATGGTCACAAATAGAATCCACCATTCTTATAAGTTATAAATATAGGAATATGTACGTTTTCCGAATTAAACTTGATTTATTATTCCTTACAAATACTTAATGATCTGTATCAGATCCAAAACATATATACAGGAGTTGGGGGATCTCGTCTAAAATTGTTTCAATAGTAAAAATCAAATATATATTATGATAATTAGCTATTGAACACATTGACAATAATTTGTATTTTGTATTTTTGCACCTACATATTACAAATGATTAAGTGTTGTTTTGTACCAGGGTGTAATACTGGTTATGCTCTAGATGTCAAACAACAAAAAACAAAAGTTTATTTCATTTTCCTATTTAATTATTTGTTGCATATGTTATTTAGAATACAGAGCTTCAACTAGATGGCATAGAGCTATACCTAGAAAAGATAAAATGCTCATAGAAAGGTGTTGTGTGTGAATTGCATTTCGAAGAGAATGATATTCTACTTTTTGACGAGACTATCTTAAATGTTGGAACAGTCAATACAATTAATTTTAATCATACCCATAATAAAAGCAGGGGCAGTTCCGTCTATATTTCCAAACTTTCCGTTTTATTTAACAGAGCATACAATTAAGATAATAAACCTCCTCTTGAAAAATGAAAGGTTTATAAATATAGATAAAATAGATTTAAATCATTTTTTTTTTTTAATGGTATTGCAATTTTATTTGAGTGCTATTTTATTTAATTGAAATATATACATTATTTAATAGCATGCAAAGGGATTATGACATCAGCAAATAACATGTGATTATCGTTTTACTAATTTACATAATTGTATATTATACTATATTTTATATAAAAATAAATAGTAATGGGTAGGTATTAATTTTGTTATTAAATAACGTATTCATTTATCATTATTCGTTACTCGTTAAGACTCGTAGTCATTATAAAATATTTTGAATTTTAAACTTTTTTTAAAGCAAACACCTTTTGAACTTTAATTGTATATTTAGGTATACTTTAACATGACCCGGTAATGAATAATAAATTATAATTTAAATTGAATTCAAAAAAATCAAAAAGAACGTACTTTTATGGTAAAGTACCTACGTATAATGTGTGGTAAAACGTAGCACTGCTATCGAACGACGCGCTCCTGGTGGCCGAATAACCACCTTGCGACTTTTGCCGAGCCCACGGACTAAGATATAGATATAATAACTTTGTTCGTTGCCGGGCCATGTTTTGTATACGGAGTTTGGTCTCCTTATCTCTAATCTTCATGCTTGTTGCTTAGGCTATAGCATAGAGTAATATTACTCTATGGGCTATAGCACGGTCTTAGAAGATCTTCTAAGACCGTGGGCTATAGTTATCAATCTAGTGTGTTATATTATATATCTGTAACCATAACATTGAACTTGAGAGAAAGGAAACCATTATACGAGTTTATAGTTTGTTCAAATGGAAATAACAAATTAAGATAATATGTGAAAATATGTAATATATCCCTATCGTGGACAACTGAATTACTGTGGTGGATATATTATTATATCGCAGAACAATGTCCACCTTGCCTTTATCTTTGCATTATCTATAATCACCAAACTACAAAATAAGTTAGTGACCAGAAGTTCAAGCATTCAATGCCCATTTTAGTATTATACTGTTGAACTGTTCACTGGTGTCCATCATCTATGGAATATAGTTTCATGTGTTTTGGAATTTGTCTGTGACCATTGACAAACAGCCAACCGTCAACTACTGAAGACTGAAGGAACTTGTGATGAACAGAACTTCAAAGTGAGAACATGCTTAGATCTTGGAATTATCTCACTTGAGATCTTAGACTTAGAATTAAGGTCATCATCGTAATTTGATATTGTAAGTGACTGAACATACAAAAATAAAATGAATTAATTTTACTTTACTTTTAATTGAGATTTTAAAACTTCATAATTTATTATTATTATTAATTTTTAGAGTACCTACAACTTATTAACATAAAATGGAGTTGAACACAACATACAATATAAATATAATTAGCCAAATTGACAAAGAACGTGGCTTATTTGTCGCTGTTGAACGATTTAATAGTAGTTCAACGGGATACTTTCATCACTATTATGAACAACTTTCACTCTTTGACGATTGTATCGAGTGGTTTCAACAATTCGATTATCCTATTATTGAATTTGGAAAGGTTAGTAGTTATGTAATACATATCTACTGCTAATAAACGTATATATTTGAAATGTAACATTTAGTATTATATATTTTTTATTTGCAGGTTGTAGTTGTTCAAGATGACAAAAACTCCAGGGTTTGGAAGCGTGGTATCATATCAAATTGTCATAATTCTAATAATTTGCGTCCTGAAGTTTATTTAATCGACTATCAGGTATTGTATATTTTGTCAGTAAATATTTATTGTGTTATAGATTTTATATGCTTTGGTATTTAGAGATTTACTGCCAACGACACCATATTTGAATTGAGAACATGTCCGCCCAAATTGTTGCAGCTTATACTGCCAACTTACACTATTGATATAAATCTTTGTTTGGATAATGATGATTTAATAACTGCAATTACAATCTTGATAAAGAAAAATCAGTATGGTGAATTAAGTTTCAGTTTTACCCCTCAATCTGTTGAAAATAATGTTTACTCTGGCGAATTAAAAGTATACATTAAAGAGAAAAATGTATCATTAAAAAAGTTATTAAAAAATGTGTGCACAAAAAAAATTTTTGAAGGTAATTTAATAATAGTTTTACACTTGTAAAATGTTAACTAATTAACATACTTTAACATACATACTAAATAAATTAAATACATACTTTATTTAGACATACCACTATACAAAAAGCATCAATATTCAAATTTCAATCCAATAGAAATAAAATATTTAGTAAGTTAAAATTTTAATTTTATATAATTTATGAATTCTAATTTTTGTTTTTATTTCTTTAGAAAAATATTTTTTATACCAAGGGAACCAAGTAAAATGGTATTTTTAGATAGTAGTCTAGTTTCAAGTTCCTTTGACTTAAATTGTATTGATGATTCAAATACAAATTCGTCATATAATTCTGCCAATGAATTTTCCTCTACCTCTAACTACTCTGAAAATATTTGCTTTAGCAATGACTCAGAAATAAACATTACAAAATCACAAAATAATTGTATTACTCCAATAATAAAACAAAAAGTTTACTCTTCTAATAGTTCTTTGATGAATAAGAGCAACTCTTCTTTGCAATCACCGAGTTCTGATGATAATAATTTCACTGTGCCAGAAATAAAACAGTGTAAGGATTTTGTTGTAACAAGAATGTCCAAATTCAAGAAAAACACAGGTTGTCAACAAGATAACAAGTCAACTTTAACCCTTACGGTATTAGAAACACCTGAAATACATTTAAAATCAATAAGCAATATAGAACCTATGAATACTAAAATGAATGATTCACTGATATGGTGGTCTGATGATGATGATGATCAATAATCAATAAGTTGATGACAAAAGCTAATGACTCATTGATTAAACTGGCTAAAGTAAATAATTGTTTTTAGTGCTTTTTAACACAAATAATTATAACAGGCCAATTTTCATTTTTGTAACAAATACTACAAAATGTACCTAATAAATAACAAATATTTGTTATTTTTTCATGTGTTATCTTTTATGGTATTAATAAATTATAATATTTACCATAAGAATCAATTATATTATTGTTACTTCTCTTCTGTTGACTTTTATATAGGATGTTATACCAAACATGCTCACCCCCAGTTTTTACTAGTTTTTAGTGCTTTTTAACAAATAATAAGCCAATTTTCATTTTTGTAACAAATACTACAATGTGTACCTAATAATTAACAAATATTTGTTATGTTTTCATGTGTTATCTTTTATTGTATTAATAAATTATAATATTTACCATAAGAATCAATTATATTATTGTTACTTCTCTTCTGTTGACTTTTATATAGGATGTTATACCAAATATGCTCACTCCCATTTTTCGTTTAATAATAAATTTATTAAAATTCTTGAGATTTTTTATACAACTTAAGGAGTGTCTCGTGATAATACAAACTCCTGATTTTCACATGATAATCCACTTTTTTTTGTAAATCATTTAGTGAATAATTTTTTTAAAAATGTTGATGTACCTCATTTAATTAAGTAGTCTTTCAGTTATTAAAATTATCGTACTAACAATGGTTTTACAAAAATATAAAATAAATGCATTATTGAATCTACTTTGAAGATGTTTTCAAATAATTATGATGTTGATAAATTAGTAATTACTAACATTTTCAATTCACCAAAGCACCTATACGTTCTTAACCCATTATTTTAGGCTCATTATCCTTAGAACCTATGCAAAAGGTTAGGTGGATAAATGGATGTCGCTCTGCTGTATAGTAGGTTACAAGTGGGTCACTGTAATGGATGGTGTTAAATTTGAATTCAATGATATAATATCATTGTATAAGAAAAACGATTCTGAGGGAAAACGGTCAGTCAGGCTATGATAGGAGCCTATGAAATAAGTATATTTGATGATATTATTGTGAATAAAGTAATTTATATATAACCTATTTACGTGGTGCCTTGTTTTAAATTTTCAATCCTTAGCCATAAAAGTTAAACATTTTATACATTTTTAACTAAAAAATAATTAATTTTTAACTAATAAATTATAAATTTCATAAATGTTGTCAAAATTTGAACTTTAAATACTTATAAAAAAAAATTGTGCCTATGTATTTTTAATATTTTTCAACTGCAATTGTAACATTATATCAGGAGCCTTGCATTAAATTTTCACGATTTTTTACACAACAAATAAAATTTTATTGATATTCAAATAAAAAAAACTAAAAAAATTGAAAACTGACAATGTCCGTAAACAGCTCAAAAAGAGTCAAAATATTTTCAACATTTTATGGTGTATAGAAAATGCTAATATAAACATTCAGTGAAATTTTCAAGTATCTACAGTCATTCGTTTTTTAATTACAATAAAATAAGAAAATTGTTACAAGAAAAATCGAGTAAATATCAAATGTTGTAAAAATATACATTTCAGACGCTCATAAAAATTTAATTTAAGTTTCTTGTAGACATTTTTTTTTTGATTAAGGTAGACAAACTTATGAGTAATCTTATATTACATTTTCAAATCTTAGATTTAAAAAGAAAAATTTTTATGAATTCTCAACTCAAAATAATTTGCTATTTTTCGTGATTTTTCCGTATTTTGTCAAAATTTGAACTTTAAATGCTTATAAATAAAAACTGTGACTAAGGATTTTTAATTTTTTTCATCTGCCTATGAAACAATAACCTAGGAGCCTTCTATTAAATTTTCAAGCTTTTTTACTCAACAGATAAAATTTTATTGATATTTATAGAAAAAAAAACTAAAAAAATTGAAGACTGAAAATGTCCGTAAACAGCTCAAAAAGAGTCAAAATATTTTCAAAATTTTATGGTGTATAGAAAATGCTAATATAAACATTCAGTCAAAATTTCATGTTCCTACGGTCATTTGTTTTAGAGTTACACCAAAAACCATAATCGATTTTCTCGAAAACAGATTTTGCGTAAAAATTCCCGTTTTTCCTTAATTTTTCTTTTGTTTTTCACGTCGCTTTTGAAAATTTTTACTTTTGACCCCCCAAAGTACCAACTAGATTCACTTTCCTATCAGAAAAGTTACTATTGAAGAAAATCCAAGCACTTTTACTGTCCTAAAAGGTGATGACGACACAAAAATAAAAAAAAAAAACACACATTGTAAAATCAATACATTCATCGCTTCGCTCAGAATCTAAAATATTAAAAAACAGTTTATGTAGTGTTTTTTAATCCTAGTGTTGCACAGTAAATGTTCTCATTTTTTTAGTGTGGAAATTTAGTTGCTTAGCTTAGAGTACAACCCGAGTGGTTCTTATACCCGTGAAAAACAGTTTTTCCTATGTCTTACATATGTTAATCGGAGACAACACATGTGGGTGTACCTAGCGTCTTCTTTACAATCATACAGAATATTTGATGCATTGCTATTTACATATTATTGTATTCAAATTAAATCTAATGTAATGCAGTTTATTATAGTATTAAGATTTACCTATGTAACATAAATTATGATAGCACCCCTTAAATTCACACCCAATGTGCGCCTAAATCCACACTTATCAGTTCCATTTGTATATGCGAAGTAACCACATTCTCCCGGCTAACAGAAAATATACAGTTATTAATGTACGATGCATATCACAGTGCATGTGTACCTGAAATTACGAGTTAACAATTATTACATATTCACATCTTGCTCTAAGAATATTAGTTAAATAAATCCAGAGTACAATCAACAAAAATGATACAATAGTAAAATATAGTTTATTAATTGTTATTTTACAACACTTTTAAAAAATAAATATAATATACAACATTAGGTATGATTAGTAATAATTATTATGAATAACCATTGTCTATTTCCATACACAAGCACAAATTTTACAGAACACATTAAAGTACAGAGAATTAAATTATTACATAATATTCTTTTTTGCAATAGAAACAAGTTTTATTTTAACGGTAATATTTTTCTTGCATCATAACAATCCCAAATCCACTGTGGAGTAACAGAATTCTTAAACTGAAAAAATGTATATTTAAAATAATATTAAAATAAACTTCAAACATTAAATTAATGTCTTACTTGTAAATCATTTGCATCAGTTGAAACAATATAATCACATTTCTCCTTTTCACTGAATTTTCTATATAAAAAAAAATTAATAAATATACAAAAAAAAAAATACAATGTGTTAGTATTACCCCTCAAGTGCTAAAATGTAGCGATGACATTCTTGTTTTAGTGAAGGTTTTAAACTGGTAGATAGATAAAATGAACAATCATGAAATATATCATCTATAAATGGCAATGGTACAATGCTTTCATCAGCCAATATATCTTTAGGAATATCTAAATCTGAATCAATGTCAGTATCTAAATCATATAGTGATGTTGTTATTGTATTTTGCTGATTTTCAGAACTATTTGATTGTGATGTTGAGGGTACATGCCTTTTGTATAACAGAAAGTTAAATAGGTTAAGTTAAAATTCTCAAATTATGTTACATTTTTTTTTTGAAAATGTTTTAAGTAGTACTTTGCAGAAACAGTATTCCATTCATTATCACTATCATCAGTTTCAACTGAATCAGTTTGTGCACATATTTCATCTTCACTCTCAGGTTTATTTTGTTCCAGTTTATCCAAAGCGTACCTAAAATATAAGTTACTTTTAGTAGTATGGTAGAATATAATTTATTATTAACACTACCTTCTCCACGGATATCGACATCTATTTGAATGACATTTATCAATCCAATCACTTTTTACTATACGATAGGTTCCTTGTCTTTTACATTCATGATACTTTGGAGTATTTATAAAAGCACATCTATAAAATATATTAAAATGTATAAATATTAAGGAAAATAGTTATGAGTATGTAAGTGGTTTTTAAAAAATTTAATTTGTATTACTTACATTAGATGCGTGCATGACAGATCCCAATTATGTTTGTATTTAGCACCCATTTCCAAAGCTTTTGAACGTACATTACTGCGATATGGATTTTCATAACCACTCATTACAAATACAACATTGTTCAATAATTCGCTGAACGGTTTTGTTACTGGTAATGGGTTTTTCATTAACTTAATTTTTTTTCTGGAAGGTTGCAAGTGTGATGATGGACTTGATTCTTTCTTTTTAACCTCTTCAAAAAATAATATTTATGAAATATGCTTATTGTAGTAGATAGTTGTAAAAAACACCTCAGAAAAAATGATCATGCTAGTGGCAGAATTGTTTTATCTATAGTACATTATAATATAATATTTTATAAATATAATTGAAAAATTTAATACTCGTTTAAGTTTATAACCCTTAGATCATATAGGCACTATGGATGGATCCATGTCCCGATAACTTGAAGCAATAAATTGGTGAAAAGTTTCTGACTGAGATGCTTGACGTGCACATATGTGAAGAGAGCTGCACATGCATGAAGAGAAATGTTGCATATTTATCTATCTAAATATAAACATACAGCTAAAAATGTGACGGTTTGACTCATGCATGCGCACATCAAGCATCTCAGTCAGAGACTAGTCACTTATGCTTCAAATTGTTAACACGGGCAAGGTGAGCATGGCTCCATCCATAGTATATGATCTAGGGTAAACCCTTTCAATAAGTTGCATTTTATTGGTACCAACTATTGATAAAAATGTTGACATGACATTTTTTTTTATTTATTAAAAATATATTACAATCTGTTTACACATAAAACAATAAGTAACAATGATGATAGTGATTAAGGTGACATGAAACACATGAAGAGGAGACTGTCCAGTGACAGAACCTCAGAAAATTTGAGTTCGAGCATTGAAATTTATTTTATTATTTTGACATGACATATTGACTGGTTTGAGCAAAATAGTCAACCTAATTTGTATTGTTGGTTTCAACATAGTCATACATTTATTTATTATTTGTTTGTTTTAGATTAAATTTATTTTTTAATTTAGGCAAGTTATGTTTAATAAAAAATCTTGATTTATTAAATCATCCTAAACATTAAGCGATAAGAAAATCTCAACAAAAATAAAACATTAAGACAATAATGGGTTTTTAACCTGCAGGGTGAATTTTTTTTCACAATTTTTTCACCTTAAGTAATACAACCCAAAAATATTTTTCCTCAAATGCAGAATATTATTACTTATTAATAATTAAAAAATGTTTCAACACATTCTACATTCTATAACCTCACAATGATAAAATACGATATAATTTTAAATTCTGAGCGGAGCTAATGGTTTTACTATGGTTTTTTTTTTTTTATCCTGTATACAACATTTCTACCAGAAGAAGTGCTTTTATTTCAATATAACAATATAGTATCTTATCTTTTAGCAAAATAGTAATTATTTAATGCCACGGGAAAAACCACCGGCAAATTACGAAAAACCGCTAAAAGGGAATTTTATTTCTAACTTTGTAACCATAGAAACGAATAAAAAATAATAATTATTTAACTTAAAGGCTATAATAAATAATAACAATATAAAATATCCAGACTGAAAAACCGTCTCCGCTCAGAATCACATTTATAAGTAAATTAATTTTCAAAAATAAAATTTTTAAGTTGGCAAATTGTTGTGTGAAGCGAAGAACTTTTACACGTATAAGATAGGCAATTACAATGAGCCGAACACAATGACGTCACTTGTCTTTATTCAATTACTCACAACTTATTGAATAATGTGACTATGTGAGTAAAACGTAAAACCTATTCCATTATTCTTAGAACTGAACATTTTTTCAAATAAAAAAACTGTGTTTTCAGCTCCTTTAGAAAAACAAAATTTTTAATTTTTAACATGGGTTGTATTATATTATATTTAACTTAGATATTACTCTACCTGTATTTTTAACAGCTGCCATTGTAATCGTGTCATTCTTTTTAACATTTAAATCAATGTTTTTTGGTTTTACAGAATCTTTTGGAGATTTGGAGTTCATTTGATTCATTAAAGGTGTTTGAATATTAATATTTGTAGAATTAGTATTTTTATGTTTTCCCGTTTCCAAGTTTTTTTTATGTATAGCTAGTAGACGATTAACTGGTGATTCTGGCATCCTCACAACATCTTTATTTTCATTACGCTTGGAAAATAATCGACCAGCAGATGAAATATCATCAGACTCATCATCATTTCTTAATGTAAATGATCCTAACTGAATAGACTGAGATTGGATAGGCTCTTTTTGTGGTATATCTTTAGAATGAAATGTTACAAATGATAAACCATATTTGCTCTGCTTAATGTATGGTTGTGTACACACAATTTTTACTCTATCCCATGACTCCTTAGATGCCAAAGATAGGTGATTGGTGTCGAAGAAACGGACTTTATTTACATTTAATCCATTTTTACATTCATGCAATGTCATCAAAGAAGAAGTTACCAATAGTACCTACAATATAAAGGTTATACAATAAATTAAAAGTTAGGTACATTCATTGTACAATCAATATTGTTTATGTAATGTTTACTTGAAATTCGTCAGACGTAGATTTTCCTACAAATATTTCTACAAAAGCAGAATTATCATTTCCAACGTCAATAGAACTAATGACCGACGGTTTCAAAAATTGAAGAATGACTGTAGCTTGTTTTTCACCTGATTTACAACGCCACGTTTGATGTGAATCTGAGACGTTAAGTATGTTTTCAGCTTTGTGTGCCTATTTGTTAAAATTTGTCACACTCTTAAAATCATCAATAAAAATATTAATTTAGAATAAAAAAATATTTACATGGTCTTCACTGCTTATGCTTATAATACGGTCCACTGGAATCGGGCCCATGACATTTGTTTTTTTGAAAAATAGTCACTAACTGTAAAGTATAGTAATAAGTATAGTAATTAATAGATGAAGAAATACGGGTGAAATATTGAACAGTATACCTGGATAAAAATTATAAAACTTAGAAGTAAATAAACACGCATCAAGCATTCAAGCATATCCCGGTTCTAAAATCTGAAGTTTTAACTGGCAACTGGTAACTGCTACTTGTAGTATCATGAGTATAGTATTTGATAATATAATACAGGGGTTACCAAACACAATACTATAAGCAATACTCACTACTGTAAGCGGGAGCCGGAAAAAAAGTCCGATTTAATTTTTTTCGGAAAAAAGTCCGGTTTAATTAAAAAAAAAATAAAATTACTAAATGTATAATATATAATATAAATTTAATTTAAAACTATAAATAATTAAAATTTAAAACTAATATTTAATTCGTTTTCGAATGCAATGGCCAATATTAATTAAAAATTGTTCCACCGATATTTCGTCAAGGGCCACTCTAGAACATAAGTTTTTTAAACGTTCACCGGTACGTTTTTTTGGTGTTGGAATCCCTTCACCTAATTCTTGTAACGCTATTTTAGCTCTATCTACTCCTAACACTTCACGCATTTTAGAAATTAACTTCCATTCATATTTTATCTTATAATACAGATTAATTGTGCTATCTTTATTGCCTTTTAATGTACACGATTTTTCTATCATATATTCTAGTATATTTTTTCTATCTACCTTAACTTAATACCTTCTATTTCTGTAGATTGTATAACGACGTGAAATTTTAATTCTTTATAGTTTTAAATTATATTAGATCATACCAATAATCATATATATTATTAATTTTGAATTAATTAAATAAGTTTAAATATTTTTTATGAAACAATAAATCAAACCGGACTTTTTTTCCGTATAATAATTTTCTTGTCGGACTTTTTTTCCGGGATTCATTTATATTTTTAACATTTTGGTGGAATCAAAATTTGCCCGAGTTTGGGATCTAAACTGCATTTATGCCCATTAATGTTCTATGCTTACAGTGAAATGTTAAAAATGTTAAAAATATAAGTACAAATATTTCTAAAAACTTAAATTTTTTGTATTTTAAATTCAAAAACACGATTTCTGAAAAAATTTAGCATTTTGAAGTTTTTTGACCATAACTTTCAAAATAAGTTCGACCGGCTTTTTTTGAAAGTACCATCTAATTAAGCATGCAAAAACACACATTTTGAAAAGAAAAAATTCCAAAAAATCGCTTGGGAGCTAAACTGCATTCGTTCCATTCTAATAATTTGAAAATTAAAATTAAACGAAATCGTTTTAAGAGGATAACGATACAATCGCCTCCTCATCATCGTGACCTCATGGTTCCTCGGGGTAATGCTAAATGAATCTCAAAAATGTTATTAATTATTAATTAGATATGAGCAGATCTGGGCATATTATTAAGTGATCTATTTTTTATGAATTGGGCGTATTATTTTAATTCAGGCAGAATTTACACGTCAATTATATTAAGAACATTACATATTTTACAATATTATACTTTAATAGGCGACTTTGGGTAAAAACGACAATACGTTACACGGGTAATATATTATAATATGGTCTTCCGTCGATAAAATATCGATTTTGACACATTTATTATTTTTAGCTAAATAAATCATAGTTTCATATGAGGCCATGAGCTTTTTTGGGGAAGAGAGCGTAAAGAGAGGACGATATCGATATGGGGCTTTTTTTAAGGTTATGTCCAAAAGCTGTTAACAATATTTGTGAATTTCAAATATGTATTTTGATTGTTGTGCCTGAAAATGGAAATTGGAACAGTCAAATTACTCCAAACTTTGCGTACATAATTAATTGTAATTAGAATATAGAATAATATAGATCGTTAATTATTACTAATTAAAAACGTATCATTAATTTTCTAGTGATAAGTTCTTATGTCCTATCCTCGGATAAAAAGAACCGTTCTTTCTATCCATGGTCTTATCCATTCTTATATTATCTATGAACATGGTAAATTATTATAATTAAATTATACAAAAAAAGCACGAATTAAGATATTATACAGGATACGGAACGGAAAGGAAAGGTCTTATCAATATTTTTCTGAATCCGCCAGATTCTCGCGTTTCGGCTAGACCACTAGCGCTTTATAGGATTGTTGTGTTAGTTCATTATTCTCCCGGTTAATACAGAACAATATTAATATTTACTAGAAAAAGTAAAATAACCGATATAAAACTATATCTATATACCCTGAATCGGAATGTACAATTTACTTCCACCAGAGTGCGTTTTGTTATTTTGTTTCCCCAATATTGTTAACAGACCGTACCATGTTGTTATTCTGCATAGTCCATATTATCATGACAAATTAAATTGCCATGCATTATATTATCAATAAGTTAATGTATTAGGATTTATAATAATTTATTAATCCTACGTTTTTTTTTTAAATTAACAATTTCAATTCTAATTTATCTTATTTTACATTTTTCAACTACGTTTAAACTTGAATATAATTTATAAAAATAAATGCACATACATCGAAACGTCGTACTAGTGGTATTTTAATACAATAAATACAACGACTTGAACCCAGTACCAACAGGTAACAGAGTAGTATACATTGTATTAAATGTTCTAGGTGATTTGAATGTAGCTGACATTTTTCGTTTAGATTTTTAGATAATAATGGAAAAGGGACTGAACATAACCACTGAATTTACAAGTGGACTTCAAATTCTATTTAACAACGTAAAGAAACACAAAGTGGTATTGCCTGAAACGGAAAATCCTTGGACACTAGGATTGCTCCTGTTCTGGATTAAAGACAATATATTGGTCGACAAAGACAAATGTGATTTGTTTTTGAAGGGCAACACTGTGAGGCCAGGCATCATTGTAGCTGTTAATGACCAAGATTGGGAACTCTTGGGCGATTTAAAATATCATATTAAGAATAATGACAATATTACATTTATATCAACATTACATGGCGGTTAATAATTAAAACACCAAAGTTATTTTATTTATTGTTTATTTAATATGAATGAAACCTACTCAAATCAATATAACTTATCCCACAATAGTATGTATCTTTAATAATCTAAATAATAGTCTGGAAAAATATTAAATTATACAAATATGAAAATCAATTATTTTTAATCTGAAAACTTGATGTTGGGACTACTTTTTCAATTTGTTTAGTTCGTTTTCAAATGAATCGGTGATTTGTGAATCCTTAAATTTGAATAGAACCGTTTGCGGTTTGGTACTTTTTGTAGGATCAAGAACACATGTTAATTGAACATTTTTTGCATTGCGTTTAGTAAAATTAACAGATTCATTCAGTAACGTATTTGCCATAATAGTTCCCAAGGCACTATCATTCCTCATAATTAATTGTATTTTTTTATCATCCACTGATTTTAAATACAATTGACCAACCCCAAGCTCTTCATATTTACCATTTTTAAAACAAAATAGTTTACTTTTAGACTCAAAAACGGCATCATTCTCTTTAATAGGTGTAAAATTTACAACTGGCGGTTGATCCTCATCTTCATCTATTGGATTTTTAGGTTCCTGAGGAGGGGTCTTCAACTTTTCATAAGAAAATGTTAAGGTAGGCGATTTTGATCCAAAACTAAAGAATGGCTTGGAATTATTTTGTTCTGTAGAGTTAAATGAAAATGACGGTAGGGTACTTCCGAAATTAAATGGAGGCTTTGTGTTTAATGTCTTGCATACAATAGGTTTTTCTGAGGATGACGTTTTTTTATCTTTTGAACTAAATGGCAATGTTTTTTCATCATTAAATTTAAAGTCAGGAGATTTGCTAGTAAAGGAAGTTGACAATGACTGATTGTTAAATTTGAAATCTCCCAACTTGAATCCATTGGTCCCTGTCAGTGTATTCTTTGATTCTTCTGAAGAAAATGGTTGCAATTTTGTTTCAACATCTTTTTTTTCTGTATGTTCTGTGACCGTCTTATCAAGTTTCAAGATATTTGTACTTGATTCTTTGGCATTAGTGTCTTGGCTTTTATTACCAAAACTAAACAATTGTTCATTGTTAGAAATATTGCCAGTTGGATTTATAAAACTAGTTTCACTTCTCTGGACATTGACAGAATTATTTTTTACTTCATCAGAGTTCTTTGTACGTGTTATTTTACTTTCCATTACTGATATTTGAGGAGATCCTGAAACATTTTATTAATAAATTATAAATCATTCAAAATGAATGATAACTTTAAAACTGTATGAGATGATCCATAACTTCCCAAAACAATAGTATTAATTAAGAGGACGCCACACCCGCATGTGTCGTTTCTGTCTTACAAACGCGTAACATACCAAATTTACGCTCAGAAATTCAAGTTTTATGCCGTTAGTTTAAAAATTAGAGTGAATCGACATATTATAAAACTTGATGGTAAGAACATTATGTGTTTTGTTGGAAGTTTAATTTACAATAATTCAGTTTTTAAGTGAATTATAGCGGGTATAATAAATGTAAATTAAAAATGCTCATAACTCACTTAAAAACTGAATTATTGTAAAAAAACTTACAACAAAACACAGATAATGTTCTTACCATTAAGTTTCATGATAGGTTCACTTTAATTTTGAAGCTAACAGCATAAAACTTGAATTTCTGGGCGTAAATTTGGTATGTTACGCGTTTGTAAGACGAAAACAACACATACGGGTGTGGCGTCTTCTTAAGTTTTTACAATACAGACAACGATAAATAGTTAGAAAGTGTACATTTCTAGATATGGAACATATATATCATCGGTCCAGAATTTATTAGATATGTTTATATTTAAACTGTAATGTATATCATAACTTACTTATGAAAATTGTATTTTATTCCATATTAAGTATTATGTTAGATTGTTAGAATTATACTAATATCTATTAAAAAATTATTTTACTATTTTTACTAATATTCTCAGAAAAAAATAGTAACTATACTCCTTTTCAAATGAAAATATACCGGTCGGCGATCAATTTATGTCCGGCGGCGCGCATTCCCCACCAATTTCCTGTTGTTAACGTGATCACGTAGTTCTCGACGCACCAATCAAATCATTCAACATGCATGAAAGTGGTATATACTCTTTTAAAAAGGAGTCCAGAGAAGAGAAAAAATAGATCCCTACATTTTTGATACATGGTTAACATAATTGTAGTTGTTAACCTAACCTTAAATTAAAAATATAAATACAGTAAACTCTCGTTTGTCTAAACTCAAGGGAAACAGAAACGAATAAGAGTAATGTAATGTTAATATTACTTCAGAGGGATTTTAATTGAGTTTGGGATATTGACGTATGACATAATGAGAATCTACTGTATAACATAAATATGGATATAAATATGCAAACCTTTAGTAGAAGCCATTGAAGTATCAGGAGTATTTGACTTGCAACTAGTAATATCGACAAATTTGCTAATTTGTTTTTCATAGTCTTTCAATGTAGGAGTTAGCACACAATAAGGATTTTTCTGCACAGCATTTGTAATAAATTTAACAAATGCCTCGTTAAGTTTCATCACCTTAACAAGATTCACAATTGGCAGAGTTGAACTTTTGGAACTGTTACTTTTGTTACTTTCTGAAAATGTTAAGCTACTAGATGTGGTCAATGAATTAATCGTAGATGCAGATGGATGATTTCCACTCTCACTCGGTGTGTCATTTGATTTTGACAAAAAAGAAAACGCTTGTTTGGAATTTAGATTACTAGATAGATTGTTAAATCCCGAAAATCCAGAAAATATTGGTTTTAGTTCACCAGATTCATCTCTTTGTAATGTTCTTTTTGCTCTTTTCAGAACTCGGTTTTTCAATACAGATTCGTCTGCTACCTTAAATATTCCTGGGTCTACTTTTTCTTCTTCTTCATCCCAATTGTCTTTGGTTAGTTCGTTACCTGCTCTGCGCTTACTCATAATGATGAATGTTCGCTAACCTTTAAAACAAAAAGATCTGAATATTAGGGCATTGCACCCGAATGATTTATCCGGGTTTCGGGTTAAACACCAGAATAACTTTTGAGTGTTAATAACCGTTAATAAGGGTTAATATTGATTTATACAGGTGTTTAGTAATTCAGAAGAAACATAATATTTTATAGTTATATTTTTTTAGACAAATAATTAACTACAAAATCGAACTAACCACATAAAATATAATATACAAAATAATACATAGATTGTAAAATAAAAATTTATTCGTGTTTTGAGTAAACCTAAATGTTTTATTTGGTTACTTAATTAAAAATGAATGTTAATTTGGGTGTTTTGAAAATAGAATCATTTGGTTTATATGGGTTTTGGGTGCTTGAATTTTTAAGGGTTTTTAAATGTGTAACGGGTTCTGGTTAATTCAAGACTAAAATAGTATATCTATGACTCAATAATAAACCATACATATATTAAGTTTCTACTTTCTAACGAAATATTGTAATATTAGATTTTTTGGTTGATCTCTAAATAAAAAATTTAAAGTACAGTATGGGAATAAATTAAATAAATAGACTAATTTCTGAAGCTCACCTTTTTGCTTTTGACAAATTGGAAGAGTCCCGGAGTCACTAGATAACTCTAGTTATTATAACTCAGTTTACACAAATCTTATTTACACTTGACAGTAAGAATAAACTTCGGAATTTATACGATACCTATACGCGTATATTAACTACACTTTACGTCTTATTCTCTTAACGCTGAATAATAACCGTCGATTTGTTAATGTGAAAAATAAGACGCAAGTACGCAACTAGTAACTGATAAATATTAAATGGTAATTTCGATAACCACGAAACTCAGCCCTCAAACACGAGAAATACTCATAGCATCTCCACTGACTCTCCAATCACAAGTCGTCACTCGTCAAAGAATAAATAAAATAAGCTGATAAGAAAATACACAAGCCCGCCGATCCGGGTTCGGAATGGCGGATTATCGATTAAGGCTTTGGCCTGTGGCGCTGTCTAGCTCATTTAAAATATATTTATTGGTGAATGGCCATTGGCCAGCAGGCTAGCCACCTGCCGTGGAACAGTCATAGATAATATGGGGTAGGTTCTAAGGGAACAGTGTGGTCCACGGACTAATAATCATATATCCATTATATATAATGGACTGGAAACGACAAGGTCGGCGGACGGCCACGAAAAAGTGTCACTTAGCTGATAAGAATACCGTTCTTGAAGTTTTCAGCGCTACCGGTGGTTTAATTTGGCTTCACAATTTGTACGAAGTCCGTGTTTATACAGAGGGCGCTGTAAGCTCTAGGAACCACAGTAGTTTTCAAAAGCGACGTGAAAAACAAAAGAAAAATTAAGGAAAAACGGGAATTTTTACGCAAAATCTGTTTTCGAGAAAATCGATTTTGGTTTTTAGTGTAACTCTAACCGTATATACATCAAATTTTCACTGGTTGTTGATATCACCATTTTATATACACGATAACATTTTCAAAAAATATTGATTTGTTTTGGACTGTTTTCAGTTTCCAATTTTTAAATTATTTTTTCTATGATGTCAACAAAATTGTATTTATTTGGTAAAAAAGATTGAAAATTTAATACAAGGTTTCTTAATATATTGTTACAATGATATTTGAAAAATATTAAAAATCCAGTCACAATTTTTTTTATTAGCATTTAAAGTTCAAATGTTGATAAAACACGTAAAAAACGTGAAAATGTGCAAATTTACTAGTAATCTACTGTATAGCAGAGCAACACCCACTTGCACACCTTATTTTTTTTGCTTTGCTTCCCCCCCCCCCCCCTCACTTTTTTCATTCCAAAATCATAGCTACACCACTGATAACAATATAATTATAAAATGAAAATATCCACATTCCACAGTTCCACACTGACAAACCGTCACCGCTCATAATCGTTTTCCGTATACAATGATATATTGATATTATAATATCATTGAATTAAAATTTAATACCATCCATTATACAGTGACTCACCTGTAACCTACTGTACAGAGCAGAGCGATGGACTTTCTCACCTTTTTTTTGCGTTTTTCCCGGAGTTTTTGTAAACTACTAGGAATATTTAAATTCGACCACCCGAATGCACTAACTAGATTTACTTTCCCACCTGAAAAGATACTGACGTTGAAAATCAAAAGCTTAGGTTGTAACTTTTAATAGTGTATTAAGGCCGATTTAATAGAGTATAGAATAGTATCGGCGTATCGCTATACTTATTTTAAGGCATCTTGCTTAGTAATGTATACGGAAACATTCAAACATAAATAATAATTAATGTTAATTTAGTAATTAATTTCCGTGAAGAAGTAACTGACTACTACTGCTATAAAAAAATATTATTGTTATCACCGGCATACAATAAACATGTTGAATTAATATTTATATTTCAATCATCATCAATGTCTGTGGTACGAATTAGTAATTACGAATTAAGTTTAAATAATTGTAATTTAACTTTTTAAGTAATAAAGTAATAATAAGTATTTAATATATTAATAACAAATATTGTGGTCTTTGCCCTTTGGTGATGACGATAGTCGATAATAAATAATAATATAGGTAATAAATGTTTAAGTGTTTACAGCATTTCACATCATATTATTTAAATTCAATACTCAAAGCCCGAAATTCTCAATCTCAAAGTAAGGTTGGCAATGTTGCCATAAAATAATGTTACTCACTTACTGATAAAAGCTTGTTTTTTTATCAACCGTTATCTATTATTTTATTAATTTTTATTATTTAATTCGTAGATTTGTAGAACTAAAATTCTATGATTATGTCATCAAACTTTCATTAATTGTGTATTATAGATTTAGTAATATAGTATATATCCATTTAATATACATGTACTTTTATTCTATTCTATACTATACTACTGCAAGTAAGACAATTTTAACTCATTTATATTGTATGTACAGTTAATTGTATTATATTATATTTATATGGAAGTTTAAATATTGTTTCTTAATTATTTAGCAATGATGTCTTGTACTATATTTGATTTTAATCAATAATCTCAAAATTCATATGAAATCATGGTGTTTGAATCTTTGGTGGCTGATGTGCTCAACAGGTTTATTGGTGAATATGTCGAGAATTTAGATAGTTCTCAGCTGAATATTGGAATATGGGGTGGTGAGTAAAAATGTGTACACTTCTTAAATAAATTGATAGAAGTAGCAAAAATAAACATTACTTCCAGCTTAAAACGCAATTAACTATTTTACTATATCAAAAATATTCAATAACATTTTCGAGTAGGTACTTAAATTTTTTTTTTGTTCAACGCTTAAAATATTCTTTCTTTTCGACCCCTGCTATATTGTTTTGTCTGTTTTAATTTGATGTAACATATTTTTTATTTAGCTGTCTTCACAAGTTAAAAAGTAAAATTAAAGAAATGCTTTTTATTTAAGTTTTTAATATAATGTCGTAATTTTTTGTTTTATTTTGGTTAAAGTGCTATTATTAATGTTTCACTCATACTTTTATCTTAAAATTCATCTATATAAGATTGATTTGTTCTATTATTTTTCAAATCATATTATTATTATTACAGTTCTAAAACATATTATATAAAAAATAATCTACCTATTGATTTTTATTAGGTATTTTATTATTATTATATACCAAGAATTCAACACTTAACAATTTCTATGAATGAAGAATATTTTTCTTTTCTTGTAAATTGATATTTTCATATAATAATAATTTTATCATTTATGATAATGATTTTGAAAGTTTAACACTTCACTACGGGATGACGCCAAATGGCATAATTTATATAGTTTGAATATACTGAAAATTCCAATTGATGTCTTGTACCTTGTTAAAAAATACACTACAATTTAGTCGGAGTTACGATTAAACTTTTTGTATTTCATCAGTGTTTTCTATAAACATTATTTCATAAACAAGTGCAAGCCTTACACTGATATTTTAATTTTTCAATTTTTAGCATACATTTTTTAAAACCCATTTTTTTCAGCATCACGACAAAGTATACACAGTGAACGTGTTAAGGTGGCTTAATACATTTTTGTATTGTGTATACAATTACCTACTAATAAACAAATAAAAATGATTGATTACAATATTTCTTGATTGCCATTAAATAATTTAATTAATTTTGATATTTTTAAGATCTCAACTTCTGAATATAGTATATATTTTACATAATATAATCTATCGACTATTGAACCTAAACTTTAATCAAGTGCATCTTTCGTATAAAGTTAGGTGACTTAGCTAGGAGACTAGCTGATTAATTTTTTTTTCACTTTAAATTTTTACAATTTGTATATTTTGACTATTAAAAATAATATTTTTTTAACAAATCAATAATTGTATTAATTAAACTCAATTATTCAAATATCACTGATATAATAATGGATAACTTTATACCCCATTACGTGTACAAAATAATATTATACTTTTATGCATATGCTTCGGAGTTACCTATGATAATTGTTTATTATGTGTTTATCAAAAATGTATTATGTTTTATTTTACTTATTGACTTGTTGATAATTTGTTTTGATTAATATAAGTTAGTAATACATTTTATTTAAACAAAACACTGAAGACTTAAATAAATTAAATTTAAAATAAAAGAATGTTATTGTTTTTATCATATTTATTTATTAAACATTTCAGTCACACCTATATCATTATATTATTCTAAATTATTATTGTTGTATATTGTAGTAAATAATAATAATAATTATAATAATTGAAATACACCGATAGTTTTAAAAATATGTAGATTGTGTTGAAGTTCAACTAAGTTAAACAGTATCAATAAAAACTAATTAGTGTTGTTAAATTTTATTTGCTTCTTAAATAATTATCTTATCTTTATAAGAACTATTTTTATAGTTAATTATTTGTTCCTAGTTTTTATTATTAAATACAATAGAAGTCTGTTTGATTTATACACATTGATTTCCAAATTAACGAGGCAGTACAGAACAGAGCAGGATTTTATCTTACTGGTTTTGTAAAAACTCAATTATCCTTTTAATCTGTCTTTATTTTAAATTCATAATTTTAATCTAAGAGTGCCAAAAGTGGTTATTTATAAGGGTCTATTTTTAATGTATAATATCTTATTACTGAGAAAAAATTATGATATTTTAGTATTTTACTTAAATTAGTGAAATTAGTAGCATTAATTACTGTGATTGAGTTCAAAACTAATTAATAGATTATGTTTAAATATTAAATGCACACAACTATCTGAAAAACTGCAATGTTTTAATTAAGTATTATAAATAAATTTAAAAAATATATTCTATTCAGGATAAGAGTATATCGGACAGCCGAAAAAATTATTTGTGTTGCATATACCCACTGTACTATAGGTGTACATCAACTTGTGATAGACAATGATTGCCGATATTTAACGTCCAATGAAAAAGTGTCTAGTAGTTACCTAGGGATTCCCACGGGTTTTGTGTTTCGGTCTGCATCCGCCGACCCATTATATTCTTAACCTGAACAATATGGTATATTATAAAATGTAATAAATAATAATAATTGTTTGTTATAGGAGATGTTGTTTTAAGAGATCTTAAACTAAAGGAAACATGTTTAGATAGTTTAGACCTACCAGTCAGAACTATTTATGGACATCTTGGTAAACTGAAAATACTATAATTCTATTAAATTCTATTGTATTAAGTACTTATGAAGATCGGTGTTATTATTTGTTACATAGGCAAGTTGGTGTTAAAAATACCATGGAAAAATCTATATAGCGGTTCAGTAGAAGCATCCATTGATAGTCTTTTCTTACTTGTGGTTCCAACCCAAGATGTTACATATGATGTGGAAAAAGAAGAGAAAAACAAACAAACAGCAAAACAAAATGAAATTTCAAGAATAGAGAATATTAAATTGTTGGATCAACAAAAAAATAGTATGTTCAATAATCACAGTATATATAAACTAAAAAATAAAATAGATATGTATAAATACTATTAAATGATAGTTGGTGAAAACATTTTTTTAATAATTACAAAGCTGTTAATTTGTTTCGACATTAAATGTTTCATAACATTTATATATTTTATTCCCCCATGAAATTTCCACCAAATATTAAAATAAGAATTTTCGATGCATAATTCATTATATCTATAATTTTTAAAATACTTTGAATCTTTTTGAAATGTTTACAGACAATTGAAATTTTTGACTTAAACTTTTTTTTTTATTCATTTATGATACATTTTTGTTTGTAGGTTATAGTAAATATAATTTATAAATTAAAAAAAGCGGGTGAGTGGATGTCGCTCTGCTGTACAGTAGGTTACAAGTGGGTCAATGTATAATGAATTGTATTAAACTTGAATTCAATGATATCATACCAAGAAAAACGATTCTTAGCGGAGACGGTTTATCAGTCTGGATTTTTTATATTTTTATTATTTATTATAGCCTTTAAGTTGAATTAATATTATAATTTTTTATTCGTTGGTATGGTGATAAACAAAGCATTAGAAATTAAAATCCCATTTTAAGCGGTTTTTCATAATTTTTCAGTAATTTTTCCCGTAGCATTAATTAATTATTGAGAAAATCGAAAAATGACCTTTCTAAAGTACCATCTTGATCCAATTTGCTAAAAGATAAGGCACTATATGTTGAAATCGAAGCACTCCTTCCGGTAGAAAATTTGTATATAGGATAAAAAAAAAAAATAAACGCCATTGTAAAACCACTCTGCCTTCCTCGCTCCGCTCAGAATCTAAAATATCGAGATTACATGGCCACAATTTTTTTTTTTATAAATTAAATTTTTGACGAAATTCTATAATATTCCCTCACTTAGTGCAACACTTAGTATAAATCATTCATTTAAATTCATCGAGTTTCACTATGTGCTACATGCATTACTAAATTTAATAGTTTATAACGTTTATTAATATCTTATTATATAGTTTTAAAATGTGTTTTACATTGGACATTGATTATTAATATTTAATATCATTGTAAAATTATTTTTTAGAAATGGATCAAGATAATGTAAAAGATTCTTTTGTTGAAAAGTTGGCTACTCAGATTATCAGAAATGTGCAAGTCAATATTAAAACAATCCATATTAGATATGAAGACCGAGTAACATTTCCGAATAATCCATTTTCTTTTGGCTGTACACTTTATGATATAACTTCACATTCAACTGATTCAAATTGGAATAGATTTATTGATAAAGGCCAAGATCCACTAGCAATGATCTTTAAGGTAGATACATTTTAAGAAGCATAGTTGATATAAGTTATAATAATATGTATTTCGACATTTTGTTACTGTTATTATTTATACTGTAAACGTTTAAATGTAGATCACCAATCACTGGTAGATCACACGTTAGACCAGTGCCTGTATTATAAATTTGTAATTATGTTGAATTCTTTTATGATGCATAAATGTATTACATTTGGGCTTCCACCAGTGGCGCAATTATGATTATAAAAAAACTATACCATTCCTTAGTGGCTGTTATCAAATAATTATAATAAAACCAATTAAGCATTAAATACCTTTGTTAGGTTTTGACTGCCTAACTGCAAACAACATTGACACTGTGTTTAGAAAGTAGATTTGTAATTTCTAAAGAAATTTAAATATTTTAAATACAGTAGAACCTCGATTATCTGAACCTCCGTTATACGAACCCTCTATTATCCGAACTATAATTAGCGTATTCAAACGTTCTGTTATCCGAACATGGAAACTCATATCCGGCCAGTCGGTTTATCGAATTTATCATAACTATCGTTTTTGGTTTATTATTAGTACAGATTATGTATGTATTTTACGGGCGTCAATCATTAGTAGATAACCAAAACGCAATAGACTTATCTAAACGATGTCCTCGTGTTTTACTTGGCAGTTTAGTTCGGCTCTCTACCGCACACACATTGTTATACATTGTACGTACAAATATATTACGATTGTGAAATGTATCTAAAATGTCTAGTAAACGTCATGTTCTTACGATGGATTAAAAAATAGAAATTCTTGCTAAACCGGACAAAGGTGAGACTAGCGTCTTTATAATATAGGTAAAGCAACAGTTACAGATATTAAAAACAACCGTCATGCAATAATGGATTTTGCGTCAAAGATGGATAGTGGTGATGGAATAAATAGAAGGAAAGTTATGAAAGTCGCAAAATATCAAGATCTTGACAAAGCAATGGAAATATGGTTTATATAAAAACGGAGCTTAAATGAACCAATTTCTGGATCACTCATATGTGAAAAAGCTCTCTGGATGAATACAAAACTTAAGGGCCCTGAAGATTTTAAGGCCAGCAGCGGCTGGCTTCATAAATTTAAATCTCAACATGGAATACGTGAGTTAAAATTCAAGGTGAATCATTATTAGCTGATTCAAGTAACGCTGAAAATTTTAAACAAATATTCCAATTATTTGTGGAAAAAGAAGGATATTCTCAAGATTCAGTTTACAATGCCGATGAAAATGGCTTAAACTGGAAAGCACTACCAAAAAAATCACTTGCTCCTTGCTAAGAACATGCAGCGCGTGGTTTTAAGGTATCCAAAGAAAGAGTAACAATTATGACATGCGCTAATGCTGCTAGGACCCATAAATTGCCATTACTACTCATAGGAAAATCAAAGAAACCACCGTGTTTCAAGAACATCAAAAACTTACCGGTAACATATACAGCTCAAAAAAATGCTTGGATGGACTCAAATTATTTCTTAATTGGTTTGAAAATTATTTCATAAAAAATGTAAAAAAATGGCATCAAGATCATCACAAGACAGGTAAAGTGTTACTCCTACTAGACAATGCACCCACTCACCCATCCGCCGAAGTATTAAATTTAATTGATCCAGATTATAAAGTCATGTTTTTTCCACCAAACGTAATGTCTTTGATTCAACCCATGGATCAGGGAGTAATCGAAAAGTTCAAAAGAATGTACCGAAAACAAATGTTGAGGAGACTTTTATTAAATGAAGGCACTGAAGAGAGTGTTGTTGCATTTTCAAAATTATTGAATTTGAAACACTGCTGTTACATGGTAGCCAGATGCCTGGGATAATTTGACTGAGGAAAATTTACGAAATGCTTGGAAGAAGTTGTGGGTTGCTTCTATGGAGTTAGAAGCCGAAGAAGAAACTGATCTAAATAATCTTGATGATTTTATTGATTTATTTAATGAAATTCCAGGATTTAATGACTGTAATTATGATGATGTTGTTGATTGGTTAGCAACTGATGTAAATGATCTAGGATATCAAATATTAGATAGCGATGAAATCATTTATTCTTTGGAAAATGAAGAAAGTGACGACAGCAGTAGTGATGAAAGTATGAGTACACCAAAAGAACCAACATCTGCTGAAGCATTTGCTGCATTTGAAACTGGTCTTGAGTGGTTTGAAAAACAGGCCGAATGTTGTCCAACACAATTACTTCTCCTTAAACGTTTGCGAGACTTGGCTGCACAAAAGCGTGTTGCAGCTCATCATCAAATTAAAATTGATATTTTTGTCAAAAAAATATAATACATATGTAAATAAAATAAATGTTATGTATTTCTTATAATGTATGATAATGTTTCTGATAATGTAATGTATGTATGTAATTCTAATAAAATATTAATAACAATAATAAATATTTAATCATACAAATAATAAATAATTAATACATATGTAATTCTAAATTTTTTTTTTAAATTTCCAATATCCGAACTAGATGCGGTCCCAATTAGTTTGGAAGTTTGAGGTTCTGCTGTAATACAAATTTAACAAAATACATTACTAAATTTATCCTCTTTTTTTTAATATATTTGTATTGCTAAAAGTATGACAAACTCCCATTTGTTGTCTTTGTCTTACAAGTGTTTAACATAGCAAATGTTCATATTTAGTATAATAATTTTTATATTAGAGTTAATTGACCTATCATCATATTTAAAAACTCAATATTAAAATATTTTAAATCTATTATTCATCTCAAATAATTTACTTAAAAGTGAGTTGTAATTTTGTAAAATCCAAAAAAAAAAATGTAATTATTTTTATAATTAGATATTAAAAAGTCTTAGGCTTGTATTTTTTTTTAAATGTTATTTTCTTAGATTATCTCTATGGAAGGATATGCTGTTTATTGGAATTCTAAAGGTAATTTATTTACTGAACAACCAAGAGAAACATACAATGATTCTTTCATAAATGGAATACCAAAGAAAGATGTTCTACCTGATGGTTATGAATATTGTAAGTTATTATATAAATATTTGTTTATATTTTCATTGTTTGTTTAATTATTTATGAAAAATATTACTTTTTTATTTTAGTGTTGGGTCCAATTAACGCTAAAGCTAAAATGAAAATGAATCCGAAACCAGAATTAGATGGTAGTGATTATACAATACCAAAATATTCTATTTATATTGACATGGAAAGCTTAAACATAAGTAAATACAATATTTTTAGATAAACTAGATTTTTATTTTAAACAAAATTTATTTACATAGTATAATTTTATGGTTTAGGAATTAGTAAAACTCAATATCAACATTTAATTATGGCTGCAGAATCTTTAGATCGTTTAACTAAAGCAATGCCTTATAGAAAATACCGACCATTAGTTAAAGAATATAAAGGAAACTATAAAGAATGGTAATATTGTTTAAACAAATTATTATTCATATTTATTACTTAGTGAGCAAAATTTTAAAAATAATTTCCCCGAAAGGTAACTCACAAAATGTATGTATGTGTGTTGTATATACCAATACGCTGGATGATTATTTTTTAATAAAGAAAATTTTTTTTTGTGTTGTGTGCTTCTTTAATATAATAGTATGACAAATATTACTAAACTTATTTATTTTAAACTTTAAATTTTGGTATAAGTGAAAATTATTGTTTTTGTTAGGATATAGGTTTTATAATATATTTTAATATTATTGTTTTATTCAGTTAAGTATTGTTTTTTTTTAAATTTAGGTGGAAATTTGCATATAAGTGTGTATTGGAAGAAGATGTAAGAAGGATACATAGAAATTGGGATTGGATTCATATGAGTTCACATAGGAAATTAATTAAAGAGTATAGTATTCTTTACAGACAAAAACTAGAATCAAAAAAACCGTCAACTATAACATTGAATAGAATATCTGAATTGGAAAATAATTTAGATGTGATGAATATTATTTTGACCAGACAAAGAGTAGAAAATATAGTAAGAATCTTGTGTACAATTTTTAATTACATTTTATACATTCTTTAAATATCTTTGTCCTATCTTTTCCTAAAACATAATTTTGAATATTGGAGTTGTATGTTTTTAATTTTTCTATCTGGTGTGCTTTAACAAATATATTTATTATTATTTTCTTCCATATGAAATAAATGGTATGCACATACACATATAGTTCAAATTTATAAATTATAAATGTATCCGATTTCTAATTTTTAGCTTATTATTTTTAATATTGTCCTTAATGACGAACAATAAGACAAGAACTTCTCAAATTTAGTCTATGAAAATTTTAAGTATAAATATGTATTTACAGGTGGAAAGAGAAGGAAAAATTCAAGAAGAAATAAAAAAAGTAGAAGCAGAACGAGGATGGTTCAGTTTTTGGCGTTCCAAAAATGATAATGATAAAGAAAAAGAAAAAGATATTAGTAATTTACAATTTTAATAAAAGTTAAAAGGCCTATTTTAACTTATTTTTGTATTTTAGTTAAACAATTTGAAGAAGTTATGAACGTTAGTGAAAAAGAAAAGTTGTATAAAGCAATAGGTTATCAAGAAAGTTCAGCTACAACAATATATCCTGAAACATTTATAGACACAATATTTAAATTTTGTTTACATACATTAGAAATATCTGTTTTTGACGAAGAATTTACATCTACACAAAAAGTGTTGACTGTCTGTTTTAAAGAATTTTCACTGGAACTTCAAAGAAGATTAACAGCTAATGCTATTAAGTATTACAATACAATTATTTACATATTATTTTCATTTAATAACATATTATAATTTATATTCCAGAGTGGAAGCTTCTGGTGAAACATTATCAGTATTAGGTTTACAACAATTAAATACAATACCAAAACTTATTATCTCTAAATCATTTGATCAATACAAAAGCGCTCAAGATTTAGCATGTAGCCAAAGCATTGATCAAGATAGCATTGATAGACAAAAGTATTTATTCAGTTTGTTGTTTGAAACAAATCCTCTTGATCAAATTTGTGATAGTAGAGTAATATTGTCATTTAGACCTTTAAAAATGGTCTATGATGCCCAAACTATAATTAAAATTATGAATATATTTACAATACAACAATCAAATGTTACAACACAGTACGTCAAATATACATTTTATTTGCTTTATAATTTAATAGTTGATAATAAAATAAGTGAGATATATACATATATTGTTGATATTTGCATATCATTTTTTTTACAGTATTTTTCAGTTATATTTTAGTATATTGAATTGTAATAAGATTGTATTTTAATTTATGCTAATTTAAATTTATTTTTTAATTACAAAGACTACAAGCTGCAGCTGGTACAAAGTTGGCTGAAATCAAAGAAAAATCTGCTCTAGGTATGCAACATATCATAGAAGAACATAAAAGGCTTGAATTAAAGATTGATATGATGCCATCTTACATTGTTATACCTCATGGTGGATTTTATAGAAAGTAAGAACTTTTTCAAAATATTAAAAATAAGCAAATATTAACTAACATAATTTTCTTTCTTACAGAAACCAGTCCTTATTAGTTTTTAATTTAGGTTGTTTAAAAATAAAATCCAAACCACAAACTACAGAGAATTTAGTAAGTATACATTCAATGCATAAAAAGGGAGCATCACAATCTGAAGTTTTACAAGAAATTGTCAGTCGTAGCTATGATCGCTATTACATTGAATTAGAAAATGCTCAAGTAGGTGAAAATAATACTAAAAATAATATTATGTTATAATAATATTAATAATAACTGTTCATTTTTAGATATTAATTGCTAATAAAGGTGACAAGTGGAAAAATAAATTTAATGAATCATTTCAAAATGAACTTTATATTCTGAAGCCAACTACTGTATCTATTCAAGTTGAAAAATGTTTAATAACTGATGATCCTCGTTTACCATTACTGAAGGTGACTGGAGAACTACCAGCTATTGATATAAAAATTGCAGGTGATAAAATTAAAATTACTTTATATTTTATTCATACATTGCATGATGTTAAATGTATGGTAGGTGTGAGTCTTATATATTATCAAACTGTCTACTCTTCAATAAATAAATTAACATTAACTGTCATTATTTTGGAGTTAGTGTTAAAGTGTTAGTATATTTTTTTAAATATAAATAATTATTTTATACATTCTTCATAAACGTTGAATCCATTAAAATGTTATTATGAGCTAACATTTCCAACATCAATATGAGCGGGGAGGGGGGAGGTGTTGATCTCACATAACTAAAACGCTGTATACATTTGAGGGAGCTAATGGGATATTTTGCGGGTGAAAAGTCCCCTTAGCCTCCCTGTAACTTGTACCTATGATATTTTTGTATGCATATTTGAGAAAATCAACTCTTTAGTCAAAATAGAGTTAGATGTAATAGAATTGGATTTTCAAATCAGCAGTAATATATATTTATTCAAATATATCTACAAAAAAATATTTGTGAATACTGAATAATAATTTCTATTAAGATTTTTTTTGAAGTTATATTTTTAAAAAAAATGTGTTTTTATGAGTTAATAAATAGTTTAATTTGAAATATTTACCATTGAATAATAGTTTTAATTATATTTAATTATATTGGTCTTTTCTATTTCTTGTACATACATTATAATATAATCATTAATCATATTATCTTATTTTACTACAGAAAATCGCATTTTGGATGCTCTATCAGTGTTTTTAAGTGTTCCTTTACCAAAAAAAGCCCAAGAATCAGACAATGATCCTCATGTAATTATTTTAATATATTATTCTTATTTTGTATGGTTAAGTAAATCATTGTTATACTACATATTATATTATATCTTTTTTTTTTTTTAATTAAATGTATAATTTAATTTAAGGATTTTGATATACTTGGTTCAGCAATGTCATTACGTCAAAAAATTGATTCATTCAATATGACTAAAAATTTAACTAGCCAAAGAAAAGAAGCAGAAAAATCTTCTGATGTAAATGTGCAATTTACATCATTAGATGTTAAATTAGTTCTCAAACGTAAGATTAATACACAAAATATAATTAATTAATAATTGCTAGTTTAAGCTGATAGTTATATGTTTAATTTTAAAATAATTTTTTTCTTGTTTTTCTATAACTCTAGGCTTGTCAATTAAAGTATTATCTTATGATGACAAAGGTTCTTGGTTAAGTCCATTATTAGACTTTAATTTGCTTACCCTTGAACTGTCATTAACACAGCAATCATTTAATACGAGTATTGCTTTGAAATTGGGTAGACTATTTTTAGCTCAGTATTATAAAGACACTATTATACCTTTAGTTGACACACCAAATGAAGATGAAAACCAGTACCTCTTACTTATGAAGTATACTCTAGTGAGTATACATTTTATATTTAATAATTATTTAAAAGGTAACAAAGTCTTGAAAAATCTATTTTTATAGGTCGATAAAAACTCTCCAGAATTTAATACAAATGATAATGTATTGCAACTACTTGAATTAAACTTCACTAAGTTATTAGCAACAGCTAATAGAGATGCATTGCTTTACTTTTTTGATTGGATGAATAATGTCAGTTCTAATATAACAAACATGCAAAAACAGTATAATTATATCTCAGAATCTCCACCGCAAGTTCAAAAACCTATCAAACTTAAAAGAATGCATTTAGTTTCTAATGCATTGTCAACTATTCTTGAAGAATCTGCTGCAAGTAAAGTTCTACAATGTATGTATGACATAATTAAAATTAAATATATTGAGTATTGCTATTTATTAAAAAACATATATATTTAGTGAATAAAAAATTAACTGAGGACAAAGACATCAAAGATTTTAAATTAGTAGCTAAAATAGGGGAAATACAACTTATAATTGTATCCGAAGCTGAAGATTTAGCTCATATGCTTATAACTAAACTTGAGTCATGTGTTGAAATAAAAAAATCAGATATTAAAATTGATGCTAAATTACAAAATATTAGTGTTTTTGATCCATCATCAGATACAATTTATAAACACGTAAGTAACAAGTATTTTAAATTAATTTACTAATATAATCTTCTTCAATATAATTTGTTAAATGCGATAAACTGTTCCTCAGAATCATAACACAATCTCAATTTTTTTTTTGTAATGATTCACTTACACATTTAGATTATTCATGTTGCTGAAAATGACGAAGCTTTGAAATTTCAAATGATAATGTATAATGAACAATATCTTATTGATTATGATTCACCAGAAATTTTTATGTTAATTTCATCAGGGTGTATAAAATGTGTATTTTTAAATCGTTTTATGACCAAGTTATTAGTAAGTATATTTTACTTTTAATTATATATCTATTATAAGTTTGTTAAAAATAAAAATGTTTAAACAAACTTATGTAATGAAAATAACAAAGTAGTTTGTCAAAATGTGTCTGTTATATTTTTACTCATAGAGCTTTATAAATCATTTCCAAGCTGGAAAAGCTGCTGTTTATGAAGCCGGGGCTGCGGCTGTAGCTACCGCTAAAATGAATGTGAAATCTGCTACTCGCGTTGCTCTTAAAATAAATCTGAAAGTATGTATTTATTTTCTTTTTTATAATAAATGATTTTAATACTTTTTTTTAACAATTTATTTATATTTTTTTAAAGGCTCCAGTCATTATAGTACCTCAAAATTCTTTTAGTTTGGAAGCATTATGTTTTGATTTTGGATATTTATCTATTACAAACTCATTTTTGGTTATTTCCAAAGGAACTGATCATATTCCAGCAGTTATTGATCAATTGAGTTTAAATTTACAAAATCTTAAAATATCAAGGTATAGTTATTTATAAGATTAAAATATACATGTATAATATATGTTTTTTAATATATTAATTTCAGAGTAAAATTGAATGATGGTATTAAATCTTTTGTGTTTGACTGTCTATTGTTACAACCTATTACATTTTCGCTTATTGTAAAACGTAATTTATCATCAGCATGGTATACCGATCACCCAGATTTTGATATTGTGGCTAAATTTGACTCCATCAAAGTATAATTAATAATGTTTACATATTTTAGATATAATTATTTGTTTAATGTTAACAAATTGTTACTGTTATAGGTAACTGTTAGTCATATTGATTACATATTAGTAATGAAGGTGTTAAATGAAAATCTAAGTGAAGGAAAAGATGACTTGACTCCTACAAATAACCAACCTTATTTAAGCACATCTCAAAATGATTCAAATGGTTGGTTGTATATATTGAACATTTCAATAGTTAATTTTGTAAATTTAAATATCTTACTTTTTTTTATTTGTTTCAGAAATCAAAGTAATTGTTGATGTTGAAAAAAATAAATCTCAGTCTCAAGAAATCAGAACATTAGCTAAATTTGAATTTTCTGTAAAAAGTATTATTCTTGAGCTATTTAAAGAAGGTCCTGATAAGGTAATTGCCAAATTAAAATTTTTTTATAATAATATATATTTAAAACTGATATTTGTATCATCTAATTTACAAGTTGTGATATTTTAATTCTTAAAACGATGATAATTTAATAGCTTTATTTATTTTAGATTATATAAATGATTATAATTTTACAAAATCAAACAAATTTCTGTTAGGAGGACATCACACCCGCATGTGTTGTCTCAGTCTTACACACGTACGACATAGATAAAACGCGTTTAAGCAGTCTGAGCATAATTTGCTCAATTTTGGTTATAGAGTAAAAATACCTATTATAAAATGTAATTGTTACAATATTTCCGAGGGAAAGTAATTGCGTTTTTTTTGAAAAGTTAATGGTATTTTTAAAGGTTTTAAACATAAAGTTAAAATCATTGACTATTCAGACATATCAAAATGTATATTTTAAATTTTTATATTTAATACCATTTTAATAACATGGACCACCAACAGTCATGTATCTAAGATTTTATTTATTTTGTGTTTTTTTTTTTCGAGAGTGGGGAGGTTTAATTAATATTTTTCTTTTCTCTGACCAACATTAGAATTTCTTATACCAGGTATTTCTTTTATCAAAGAACACTCATTAATTCAAAAACTATTAATATTTAAAAATTTTTTTTTACATAATTTTAAGTTAGTTTAATTTTTAAGTTTTTCCTTTTTTTAGCATGGTGTATTTTTAATTCCTTATTCCAGACCAAAATATTTTTTTGGGTATTTAGATATATTAAAATCAAATTTTGGACAGATAGTTTATGAGTTATAGTTATAAGTATCTAAAGTTTAGATGAACGGTATGGAGTGGCATAGTGGTACCCTGCAAAATGTTGGTTCACTATAGACACAACAAAAAAAGAACCCACTTATAAACTGAAGTTCAGCACTAGTGTGTGATTACTAACTAACATCTTATATTGTATTTATAATTTATATCACTCGAAAAACACTTATAATTATAATTATCAAAAATTCTAATAATGAGTTCTAATAATCAATTGTTATATAATTTATAAACAAATCTATAACCGTTTAGCAAACTCATTGAAAAAAAAAACTGATTGCTAAACACAAGGATACAGTTCTCACTCACAATTTAACCAATCTTACTCCAAAAGCCGGCAGTCTCTGGAAAGCTACTAAGAAACTCTTACGCCATAAAGCTTCTAATCTACCATTAAAAAAATCCGACGGGAGTCTAACCACCTCTGATTTAGAAAAAGCTGAGCTATTCAAACTACACCTCTCCGAAATATTTCACCCACACTTAGATATTGTAGATTTAGAAAACACTAATGTTGTGAATACTGCTCTTGATGCTCCTCTTCAACCTTCGCCATCAGTTAAACCTTTCTCACCTAACGAAGTTAAATATCTCATACATAAATACCCACGCAATAAGTCTCCTGGTTTCGATCTCATTACGTCTGAAGTTGCTAAAAATCTACCAAAAAGGGCCATTGTACATCTAACTCATATATACAATTCAATACTCAGACTTTCATACTTTCCACTGCTTTGGAAATTTTCAAATATAATCATGATCCAAAAACCAAATAAACCTCCTGATTCTACCTCTTCCCACAGACCAATAAGCCTTCTACCTTTCTTTGCAAAAATCCTAGAAAGACTACTGCTCAAACGTATCGCTCCAATCATCGCTGAAAAACAAATCCTCCCAGATTATCAATTTGGTTTTCGTACCTCACATTCTACTATACACCAAGTCCACCGATTGGTAGATGCAATTTCCTACTCTCTTGAAAAAAAGTTGTACTGCACATGTGCTTTCTTAGATATCTCGCAGGCATTCGACCGTGTTTGGCATCAAGGTCTGTTATACAAACTGAAATCCTTCCTACCTACATCCTACTTCCTACTTTTCAAATCTTATCTTTCTGATCGCTCTTTTAAAATTTGCTATGGAACTACCACGTCTGAAATAGCAAGTATAAATGCTGGAGTTCCTCAAGGTGGCATTTTATCCCCATTACTCTACAATATCTTTGTATCTGATCAACCCACGTCTCCAAATACCTCAGTCGCGGACTACGCGGATGATAAAGTGATTATCTCGATTAACGATGACCCATATATGGCCTCCGCATATTTGCAAACCCATCTAGGTATGATGGAAAGATGGTATACCAAATGGAAATTTAAAGTAAATCAAAATAAATCAATACACACTACTTTTACACTAAGACAAGTACCTTGCCCAAGGGTACTACTTTATGACATCCCCATTCCTTCATCACCTTCAGTAAAATACCTCGGTCTAACCCTCGATCAACGCTTAACCTGGGCTCAACACATACGTGAAAAAAGACTCTCCCTAAACAATCGTCTACGTATGCTTAAGAATTTAATTGGCAACAAAGCCACCCCGATTAATATCAAACTTCTCTTGTATAAAACCTTATTAAAACCCATTTGGACATACGGATTGCAGCTATGGGGAAATGCTAAAAAGTCAAACCTGAATAAGATTCAAGCTTTCCAAAATATGACCTTAAGGAAAGTATTTAACGCACCTCCATATGTATCAAATCATACTCTACATTTAGATTGTAACTTAAATACTATTCATGACGAAGCTAAACGTTTTTATAAAAAATTTCATAACTGTCTATCCTCTCATTCAAATCCACTCATTAAAAACTTATCTTCCCTCACAATCCCAGGTAGCCCTCCAAGGCGACTTAAACGTAAATGGTGCAGAGATTTACTACTTTAAATAATTATACAAGTTATAACTAAATATATAATATTTTATATATTATATAAATACTAATATTTAACTAAACTCGCATTTAATTAAATCAAGACGAAAGTGTCATCAGTGGGTGGCTTCTTTCCTCAAACTTAAGTATCACCCTATTGTTTCTCTCCCTATCGCACATATACTTATTATGTCTACGATATAGATTGTATATATTCTTCTAAAAATAAAAAAAAAAAAAAAAATATAATTTATGTAGTTACGATGTTGTAAACATACCGGCTCATTAATATTTGACTGTTTAGTGGCTTATTTTTATAATACTATTTTTTATGTTGCTACTTGTAGTTTGTACAGTGCCATCATGATTTATAATTATTGAACTAATAACTAAATATAATATATTTTCAATTTTGTATTTATTACTTAATAATTAACAGTCATCAATTCTAAAAATTATTTTTGTTTTTATTATTATTTTTTTTGTAGAATGGCTTACAAATTAAGAATAATAGTATGGGACAATTTATGTTTTCCTCATTAACTGTGGATGGATCAATGCAGACAGATCTTTCATTAGCTTTGACATTATATTTGTTAGATGTAACACTAGATGATACACGAGTAAATAAATCTCCAGGAAATAAGGTAGTACGCTATATGGAGAGAAAAAAGAGTGATCTCGAAAATGAAAGTTTAAAAAATACTATTGACATGAAGTACAAGCAGACCCTTGCTGGATCAGATGGTAATTATTATTCTTCAAAAATTCCTTTAAAATCACTAATTTTCTAACACTTATTGATATTTTAGTTCAGCTGAAAATTTTTAGTTTTAATTTAATATTTAATGTGGAATATATTCAATACTTGTTGAATTTCTTTATATTGCCATCTCAAAATCAAGATTTAGCAATAAATGATGTAACAAAAAATGCCAAACAAAATATAACGGTAGTAATAAAATTTAATTAACAATATTATTAAAACTACAAATTTGGTAGATTATTTATTTTTCAAATATGTTGTAGAAAGAGAAACCAAATGTCATAGAACAAAAAGAAAACAATAAAACACTTATGTTAAAAGTACAATTAGAAAAGCCTGATATTATATTGGTTGAAAGTTTAGATGACATCAATACAAATGCAATTATTATGAATGTAATAGTATTAACAATAAATATATTAATAACTTAATAATTAATTACCATAAATTAATTCTAGACCGAAGCTACATTGAAACTGCGCATGTCTACCCCAACTCGTCAAACTATAAATGGAGAAATCAAAGATTTGCAATTGTATTCTTGCTGCTATAATCCTATTAGAAGAAAAGATACAATGAATCAAGTTAATATTAATTTTTTGTGTTTTTATAAATATGTTTTAAGTTTATTTATATATATATAATATTTATATTAAATAGATATTAAGACCAGTTACTATAAATGTTATTGGTTCAACACCTGATGATACTTGCCTTAACATTGATGTAACAATGACTCCTTTGATAATATCAGTAACACCAGGTAATAATTTTCTAATGAAGCCATTTAAATTAATTTTTATAGTTTTTAGAATATTTTGTTTTTCTTAGCCAATATTGAAATGTTAAATCGTATCAATCAAAGCTTAACTGAAAAAAAAGAAAATTTATCCGAAGAACCAAAGTATGATGAACAAAAATATGAAGATTTGTGGAATAAAACTGTGTTTAATGATTCAGAATTCTGGTTTTTGAAAACTGGTAAGTGTATTATTTAAAGTTATTAAATATTAATTACTGGTTGATACTACTGAAATATTTCAGAGTTAGGTGTTGAAGCTAGTAATTTTGGCAAAGATGATATATTACCTACATTAAAGAAAAGTGAAGTATGTATAATATCAATTCCCTCTATAGTTTTTACTATTGAAGCAGGCATTGGCACCAAGACAATGCCAATGTTATTAACAGAGTGTACGTTTAATGGTTCTGTAAATAATTGGAGCTCTAAGGTAATAATACTATTAGTGAAATAATTAACTTGGCCATTGCTATTATATAATTTTAACTGGTTAAAAATATATGATGCATGTATTGTGATTCAATGATTTTTATTTTTATTTTAAAATAAAAAAATCATAAACATTTTTTATTCTTTGTAGTAATAGTAAGATGTAACTTTAATATATTATTGTTTAGTTATCTGTTGCGGGAGAGTTAACAATGCAAATGAATTATTATAACAGCCGATTAGCTCTTTGGGAGCCATTTATTGAGCCTGTTGAAGTTGAATCTACTATTGGTACTAAATATAAACCATGGTTACTTGAGTTGAAGGTAATCAATTCTAATTTTAAATAATTTTAATTGATTATTCAAATTTAATTAATATTTTAGTTGGAGACTTTTGATCAAAATTTAAGTCCTCAAGAAGAAGTATTTCAAAGGAAGCCAACAATGAAAATTTCTTTGACATCATATGTATGATTTCAATAAATGTATGAATAACACAAGTATGTAAAATATTAATTTTGTTATTATTTTAATTTCAGGAAACTATTGAAATAACAATGACGAAAACTGCGTTAGAAGTTCTAACCAGTTTAGGTAAAGCTTTTAATGAAGCAATTACAGCAGAAATACCACTTTCAAAAAGAATTGAAGCAGCTCCATATGTTGTTCAGAACAATCTTGGATTTGATATAACTATCATGATATCAAATACACCATTTAAAGTAAAAATTGGATAAAAATAAATATATATATTTAAATTATTTGAATTTTTGTATTTATAGTTATACAATGTAAGTAACAGTGACGACGTTGGTGATAATATTGTTCTAAAAGATCGAGAACAGATCAGTCTTTGTCTTAAAAATGATGATTCGGTATCAGATCATTTACGTCAGAGTAAAATAACTGAAAGATCTTTAAAAATTAAGGTTGTAATAAATTATTCTAATTAGTATGATCTGAGAACAGGATCTAAAGTCATTCATTTTCTTTTCAGATTCAGGAAAATAATAATGTTACAGAATTTAGTTTACCATTAATAAAGGCCGACAAAAGATATTTTAATATTAAACATAAACTAAGTACTGTAAATGAACCATGGGGATTAGTAACTGACACTCAAGTAATTAATGGCAGCATGGTTGTAACATTGAGAAGTGTTGTCCAAGTAATGTTATATTTATGAAATAAGATTTGATTATTTAACTAACTACTATTTTATTAACATAGATTCATAATCATTTCAATGAAAGCATATTTCTTTATTATAAGAAACAAGGAAAATTGAAAATGATCGGTAAAGCAAAACCTAACAAACCATTTAATTTACCCGTTCATTCAATTTATTCACAAACCAAAGAAATATTATTTTGTCCAGAGAAGTAAATTAATCTAGAATAGAGTTTATGACAATTCTAATAATAATTTTATCTCTAGATATCAAATATGCGTTAAATCTTTTATTTGGAAAGATATCCAACCAGTTATGAAATTACGTGCAATGCTACAGTGTCCACCAAATCAAGTTGAGGACAGAGATCCATTTTTTATACAAGTAAACTAAATCATTAAAATATTTGAAATATCATTAATAACATTTCATTTTTATTATTAGTTATTAGGAAATATGGAACACATATATTTTGAGCACACCGATCGATATTTGATGTCTAGTAATTGCTATAATATTCATTTATATCCTACAGTTATATTAGTCAATGCTCTACCAGTAAATTTGGATTGTTTAATGCAAGGTGATTCTGAATTAAAAACATTAGCTCCTGGAGAAAAAATAAACTTACCAATTGTGGAAATTGGATATTCTTGTCTTACATTGCAGGTATTTATATCTTTGATTTGGTTTTTGGTAAACATCAAAAAAGTTTAATTAATTTAGCTATAGGTGTATAGCAAAGTAAAATGAATACATACAAACAATTAGTGTTTGTGTGAAAATTAGTGTAGAGATGTATTATAGATTTAAATTTAAAATAATGAATTCAGACATTCATTAGGCACGTCATGTTAGTAGAATTTATCATACTTACTTGTCAATGCACAAAAAGTAGAGTGTTAGTTTTTATTTGAAAATAATGATATATTATCTCAGTTATAAATATTTCTTTCATTTGAATAATTTTATTTTGTCTAATGAAATATATATATAAAATACAATTTTTTATGGAAATTTTAATTGATGTGGCTTATTATATTACTAGTTAAGAAAATGGGTAAAATGGGTAAAGTTAAGTAAAATGAGAAATACTCATAAGGAAGTGAAAAGTTGCCAGAGAACACGCCTTAAATAGAATAAATCTAAATATTTTTAACCACCAATTCTTATTTCTCCTCATCCTTCCCTTTCCAAAGGTCCAGTCAACTGGAACCTTTTTTCCACGTCGTTAGCAATCAATACAAACTTAAAAATTTCACTTAAGTCTTGCAACGAAATAGAATCCGCAGCTCTAAATTTAGTCAGCTCAATCCAATCAGCAGTCTATGAGTGTTCCTATCCTCCTAACCCAAATTGTCACCCTAAATCCAAACACAACGATTATCTTTTACCCCCTGATATAAAAGCTTTAATTGCTGAAAAACGCAGGGCACGCTCCCGATGGCAAAGATAAGACTACCTTCTGACAAATCAATCCTCAATAATCTGTCAAATACCATCATAAAACTAATCCAAATACATAAGAACGATCTTTTTGACAAGAAATTTAAACTTCTAAATACGCATGATGGATCTTTATGGAAAACCACGAAAAGCTTGCTCAAATTAAAAAAATTCTCTAGTCCCATTAAAAAAGCTGACGGTTTGCTTGCATGTTCAGACCTCGAGAAAGCAAATCTTTTTGGGGAACATCTTTCAAATATTTTCACACCTCACCAAAACATTATTCCTAATACCGCTCATTTAGATAAAATAAATAAATTTATTGATGCCCCATTACCTATGTATCGTCCCATCAATCATGTCTCTCCGAATGAAATTTCTAATATTATACAAAGGTTAAAGCCCAACAAATTCCCTGGGCATGACTTGATAACGAATAAAATCCTAAAACACCTCCCCGAAAAAACAATTGTCTTGCTCACATATATATTCAACTCTATGTTAAGATTGTCTTATTTTCCTACCATCTGGAAACTATCCATCATAATTCTCATACCCAAACCAGGTAAACCCCCTAATGTACCAACTTCATATAGACCCATAAGTCTACTTCCAACTTTAGGTAAATTATTTGAGAAAGTTGTTTTGAAAAGGCTAAGACCAATCACAGAAACACAAAAAATAATACCCAATGCCCAATTCGGATTTCGTGCGAAACATCCCACAATTCAACAAATTCATAGGCTAGTAGACACAATTTCTTCCTCTTTTCAGAATAAAAAATACTGCCCAGGAATATTCCTTGACGTGGCAAGCCTTTGATAGGGTCTGGCACACTGGTCTGCTTTATAAAATTAAACAATTCCTTCCCGTGCCACTATACCTATTAATTCGATCCAACGATTACCTCGAACATCGTTCCTTCAAAGTTCGTCACGGTAATTCTCTTTCTTCTCTTTTTCCAATCCAAGCTGGAGTCCCTCAAGGTAGCGATCTTTCTCCTGACCTATACAACATCTTCACATCAGATATCCCCACAACTCCAAACATGCTCTTAGCCACCTACGCCGATGATACCTCCATCTTATCCCCAAATAATAGCTCAGTAGAAGCATTCAATGCTCTTCAACTCCACCTCGACCTTATTGATAAATGGTTCTCCGACTGGAAAATTAAAATCATTGCGATAAATCCGTTCTTGTCTCTTTTACCCTCAATAAAAAAAACACACCTATTACCTTATTTCAGGGAGTTCCCATCCCCTCCTTGGCTCAAGTAAAATACCTAGGAATAATTTTAGACAAAAGACTAACTTGGGGTCCTCACCTTAAATCCAAAAGAAAGTCTCTCAATTCAAGATCTCACTTACTACGTCCTATATTAAAATCCAAACTCCCAATCCATAATAAAATAAAAATTTACAAATCATTGTTAAGACCAATCTGGTCTTATGGAGCCCAAATATGGGGTTGTGCAAAACCAACCCAAATTAAAACATTCGAAGCATTTCAGTCCATTTCCCTCCGCACAATAACGTCAGCTCCTTGGTTTGTTTCTAACCACACTCTCCATAAAGACTTAAACATTGAAACAGTTGAGAACTTAGTTAAAACCCACTACACAAAGTTTCATTCCAAATTACTTCATCATCCAAATCCTCTGATTGCAAATCAACACTCAGCCACAATTCCAGGTAACCCCCCTCGTCGTCTCAAAAGACGTTGGTGTCGCGACCTCCTAAACTGGAACACCACTCCATGTCCTAACGTCTCAACTCAAAACGGTCCTATCACTGGATAGCTTCCCTTCTCATGTATCCAAAGCCACTATTATAATTGTAAACATACCTATTTGCTTATTGTATTTTATTATGTACAGATTGTAAATGTTATTTTGTTAATAAAAAAAAAAAAAATATTTTAAATTTTAAATTATGCTCCTTAACTATACTTAAAATTTTCAAAAATCTGAGTTTGAATAAATGAATTATTAAATGAAAATAGAGGGAAGAGGGTAAGAATTCTTGATAAATCAATCTGTATATTTAAAATAAACATTTTTAAAAACCATACACATTTGTATGTTAGCTTGAATTTAAAATTATGAGATGGGTTTAATATATTTTTTATCTCAACAAATGATTTATTTTCACAGATAAAATATTTAGATAAATATTGGGATTGCAAATGTACTGTTGAGGAACATCCAGATGAATTTTCCATTTGGTCATTCACAAATAATGAAGATAAACCCGATACAAATGCAAATGTTATAAATTTTGGCATACGAACTGAATTTCACGAAGGAGGAACACATGTCAAAACACTTTATTGCCCGTTTTGGATGATCAACAAGACTGGAAAAATTCTTACTTATAAGGTATTAGGTCAAAACAGTATATTAGTATTTTATTAGAAATCAAATATATATTTTAAAAAAACATCTCGTATCTTATATTATTTATAGGCTGTTGATGATGAGGCAAATATGTTACAACATTCATCAAATCCTACAGAACCTTTAATGTGGTCATTTAAAAAAAAGATATTTTTTGCTAATAAAAAAGCTTATGTTAAAATTGATTCAGGTCAATGGTCTGATAAATTTTCTTTGGATGTGGCTGGAAACTCTGGATCAATTATGTGTAAATCAAATAACATTCTATATCAAGTAATATTTTTGTCCTAAGATATTATGAATATTTTTTTTATAAGCATTTGTTTTTTTTAGATGGGCGTACACATCCAACTTACTAACAATTCTTTAACAAAACAAGTTACATTTACTCCATTTTACATCACATCCAATCAATGTCCATTTGCTATAGACGTTCAAGAAATGTATAAGTTACAACAAACTTGGACTAAAGTATACTTAAAATTAGAGTTTATTCTTTTTTAAATATTACAAGTTGTGCAATTTATTTAAATAGGTGGATCCAAATAGCTGTATCCCATTTTGGCCTCAAAACATTACAGATAAACTGAATTTAGACAAAATATTTATTTTTCGTATAACTGGTACATTAGATGCATCTACACCATTGCCATATTATAAATCAAGAAGTGATTTAATACGTCTCCGTAATAAAGTAAATTATTAAAAATTATTTTACTGGTCAATTAAGATGTATGTTTTAATAGATATTTTTAGTTAGTAGTTACTATTATTGATTAATAATAACAAATTAAAAATATAACAATAGTTTTGTTAATCTAGAATAGTATTTAGATTTCTAACATTAAAAGTATATTTATAGTATAGTGCTGTTCAAGTGGATATTCAGATGACAGAAGGTGGAACTTACATCACATTTAGTCCATACATGGAGGGAATGGCACCTGCTTTAATTATAAATCATACAGAAAGTTACCTCAAGTTTATTGAACACGATTTATCAGAATATTTAGATGAAATGTTAGTTATACTTATTGCTTATAAGTTTTAGTGTTAAATTATGTATTTTTATTACTTAATATGTTTTTTTGCAGAAAAATATTACCACCTAGGCATAAAATGTTTTTTGCGTGGACTACTCCAACAGATAACCCTATTATTTATTGGAATATGATGCAGAATCAAGCAGATTTAAGAAAAGTTAGTAAAAGTTCAACATTTTTTTAAATGCTAGAGTCATATTAGTGGTAGTGAACAGAATTTTCTATTTATTTGTACTGTTTATGAGAGGTATAAATATATTATGTCCTGAGTATCTTATATTATGTACTATTTTTATTGTAATTCTAAAAAAAATCCGTAATTATTTAAAATAACCTACAGTACCTAATGATACTTAATAGTATTAGTATTTTTAATTTTTACTTAAAATTCAACCCAAAATGGCTTACAGAAAAATAAGTAGTTTCCTGTTACATAATACAAATTCATTTAAAACCAACTCAAAGCTTAAAATGTATATTTGGATTGCCGTGTCTAAAACTATATTAAGTTTATTATTTAAAATTTTTAATTATAATTAAATAAATTTGAAACCGTAAGTATCAAGTTCTATAGATAAAGTTTCTTTGGATTAGGAATTTTCATATTATTCACAAATTATATCACAGTATTTGAAAAAAATGATTGATTTTAATCCGATTTATATTTTGTATTTACTTTTCCAGGATGGTGTAGGGACATTCAATCATGATGATGGTATAAAAGTGTATTGGATTTCGTTTTTGGATGGTATACAACGTATACTTATGTTTACTACTGATGCCAGTATCGCTGAAGAATGTCAAGCTTCGAGTAAACTTGAAATAATAAATAGAGAAATATTAGTTTCTATACATTCATTAGGTTTATCATTGGTGAATAATGATATCTGTATGGAATTGATGTACTTGAGAATTGGAAGGTAAAAATTATGAATTCATATTTTAATAATTAGTATTTTTGTGATTTAATTATTATTTGCATTTGGTTAATAGAACTAGATTTGCAGGCTTATCATAATACTTACTGACTGTATACACAATTTATTTTTGTGCATATTTAAATAATAAATAAAAATGTGCTTTTTAGAATTTCAATTTTTTTAAGTGTGATTTTTATTATAGTTCTGGAGTTATATGGGAAACAAAAAAATTAAGTGGTTCTCGTTACATACCAATGACAAAGAAAGAATGTGAACTAATTGAAACATCTTATATACGCTATACTAGAATGTTGGCAATTGGCGAAAATGAACCTATTGTCTTCATTAAAGAATTGAATATTGAGGTATATTTCAGATAAATTGCACTATTAAATTAAAAATATTTATATAAATTTATATTTTTAGGTGAATTTTGCTGAAAATGTTGTTACAAAACCTTCTAAAAAAAATATTAGACGAATTTACAATACTGGATTTTGGCTTAATTTGCAGTCCTCTGATTATACATCTCAGATACATGCTAAAATAAATAACTTACAAATTGATAGTCAAATAGACAATTGTATTTTCCCTGTTGTATTTGCTCCTGTACCACCACCAAAAACAATTGCACAAACAGGTACATGTTCATATTTCATACAAAAAAAAGGCATAATAATAATAATTTATTGTACTTTGGACTTTTTTGAATTTGTCTATTAAAAGTGTGCATAGAAATGCTAAATGGTTTAATTTTTAAGATTAATGTTTTCAAAATCTGAACATAGATAAAAAAAAAAAAAATGGCTAAAAAGACTTTAAGTTGATATATTTTTTAATAGTATTCACATTAATATATAGTGCTTGGCCAATGGCCAATCTTTAAACATGTAAATATATGTTATTTAAATCGTTAAATCTGTATACTTAAAAATATATTTTAACATTTTGGAAAGTCATGTATGGATAATTATTTATGTTTTCAAATTAAACTAAATCAATATTATACTCAAAGATAACATATTTTGGATTATCCTGTATATGGAAATTAAATTCCAAGTCTAACCAATTAATAAATTAATTTTTTAGAACGAAAGCCATTTGTGGAGCTTAGCATTGTAGAACGATTGAATAAATACAGTTCAGTTAAACAATATAAATATTATAAAATGCTTATTCAAGAATTTCATATCAAACTTGATATTGGTTTTATCAATGCTATAATAAAAATGACTGAAAAATATGAACTCTCTGAAGAAGAAAGGGTTTGTTTAATTGATTTTTTTTCTAACAGTTAGTTTATTGTAGAAAGTATATTACTAATCAAAACTAATAAATTATTTTAGTTAACTATGTTCAATGAAGATTTAACATATGCCAGTAAGCCATTGCAATCTCAAATGATGACTTTTTCTTTACAAGAACAAAAGAATTATTATGATATGCTTCATTTTTCACCACTTAAGGTTTGTAATTGTAAATCATATATTATTTTGTAAATCAGTATGTAATAACTTATCAAAAATATTCTATATTATGTAAATTCAATTTTAAATCATACATTTTTTATATTTAGATACATGTTACATTTTCATTAAGTGGAGATGAATTAGAAAATATTCCTCCAATTATTAATATAATCTTGCAAAGTATTGGTGTTACTATTACTAGTGTTCAAGATGTTGTTTTAAAGTAAGTGTTATAACATTGTTTTAAGGTGACACAGCACAAACTATAATCATCAGTTGTTATTATTATTTATTTGTAATATGTATATTGTATATTGTATGTATTTATCAATTATATACAGCAATTAACAATGGTAGTAGAGGAGTGGTATTGTTCAAACAGAGCCTCCTCTGCTGTCGGTTAAACGGTGGGGGGAAGTATTATAACATATTAAAATGTGAGTTATATGATAGATTTAATTTTATATATTTTATTTAAAAAATAAATTGCTGAATATTATCAAGCATGGTAGATAATGGATGTAAAATATAACTAAATATGTCTTAATTTCTATAAACTAACAATATTGTGTTTATAGGTTGGCATTTTTTGAAAGACAATATGTTTTGCTTAATCAGCGACAATTGATGATGGAAGCTCAACATCATTATGTCAGTCAACTAATAAAACAACTTTATGTGCTTGTCTTGGGTCTTGATGTATTGGGAAATCCGTTTGGTCTGGTATCAGGCTTTAAGCAAGGAGTTGAAGATTTATTTTATGAGCCTTTCCAAGTAAATAATAATTACTAAGATTAAATAATGTTTTTAAATTTAAGAGTATGTCAGTGAAGTATTTGTTTTCTTTCTCTAACCCACACGGAACATAGCAAATGTACATTCAATAGAATCCTGTGTCATTAGCTTTAATATTATAATGAATTGTCCCATGAATCATTATCAAATCTAAAGTTAAGAACACTATTTGTGTTTGAAAGTTGGCTTTTTCACTTTATTTCAAATTTTCTATGACGTATAAATATTTTGCATGCTCTTAACTTTTCATAAAAATTGAAATACATAAAAAAAACTGATGTGCAAACATATTCTCTTTAATATTTAAGCTAACAATGCAAGATTGGTTTGGCTGGATGCAAATTTTCTGGGAGTAGAGAGAAAATAAATAGTGTGCTGTAATTCTCTTAGGGGCTATAAAATCTAGTTAATGGGGCATAAGAAAAGTTTTTATATTGGAACAGTCCTTGATGCTGCTATGATAAAATGTAAAGTTAAAATATTATTTTGGTAAATTTAACTTATTTAATAAATGTAGGGTGCAATTCAAGGCCCTGAAGAATTTGCCGAAGGATTAGTATTGGGTGTAAAGAGTTTATTTGGACATACAGTTGGAGGTGCAGCTGGAGCAGTTGGAAGAATAACTGGGGCCATGGGTAATTTAATAAATTTAATAAATTTAAAAAATATTGAAAAGTCTTTAATTGTTTTTAATAATTTGTTACTTGTGTACTTCATTAATTTTAATATAAAAGGGAAAGGTATTGCTGCTTTAACATTTGACAAAGATTATCAAAAGAAACGACAAGAAATAATGAATCAGCAACCAAGTAATATACCAGCTGGATTAGCACAAGGGGGTCGAGGTTTTGTTTTGGTAATTATTTTTTCTTGTTTTGTATGATAATAAGTAAGATATTTACTGTCTTAGTTATTGGTTTAAATTTAATTAGGGTGTTGTGGAAGGTGTAGAAGGTGTCTTTGAGAAACCTATCAGCGGTGCTCGTAGTGATGGCATTAAAGGATTTTTCAAGGGAGGTTGTAAAGGAATGGTTGGCCTTGTAGCCAGACCTTTATCTGGAGCATTAGATTTTACTAGTGGAACTTTGAACACCATAAAACGGTTTGTATAAATTGCTTGATGTATACTACTTAAGAAGACACCACACCCGCTTGTGTTGTCTCCGGTTTACAAATGTATAACATAAAACATTTTTTGTTCACAATGATCCATTTTACTCTGTTATTTTTTAAATTAAAGTGAATTGACCTATTATAAAATTTAAAGGTAAGATTTTTATCTACGGCACCTCGGAGAATTTTATTGGTATTTTAATAACAAAGCAAGTTATGAATATTTTAAAACTGTTATTTTTTTGTACTTTTTAAAACTATTATAACTTGCTTTAAAATTAAAATATCGATGAAAACCTCTGAGATGCCCAAGCAGTGGTGGCTCGTGATATGATGCACAGGAGCGACATCCACTTATCCACCTTTTTCTTTTGTTTTCCATGTCGCGTTTGAAAACTACTGGAAAATTTATGCTTTTGACCCCCCAAAGTACCAACTAGATTCTATTTCCTATCAGAAAAGTTACTGTTGAAGAAAATCCAAGCACTTTTACTGTCCTAAAAGGTGATGACAGACACAAAAATAAAAAAAAAAACACACATTGTAAAATCAATACATTCATCGCTTCGCTCAGAATCTAAAATTAATATTTTTACCATTTTACATAGGTATCTTATACATTTCTTGTACACCACCTTCGCTGAACCTCACGAGCCGCCACTGTGCCCAGGACAATAATTCATTCTAATAAATGTATTATTTGAACTTAAAATGTACTATGTAATATGCTTGTAATACAAAAACAACACATGTAAGTGTAGCATTGTCTTAAAAGGACTTAATCGGCCATTTGTTATCAATGTCTTACAAGTGTGTAACAGCAAATTTACGCTCAGCAGATCATGTTTACCTTCATTAGCTTAAAAATTTGAATGAATTGACCTATATGAAACTTGATGCTAAGACCATGATTATTTATTATTATTATCTTTATTGACGGAAAAAACTCCATTTACAAAACAATATATGTATAAAATTGTGTAGAGACACTGATACAATAGAATTAGGTACGAATAATATAAAATTCACATGAAATTATATAACAATGAACATATTATGAGGTATATAATTGTACAGCCATAATTAATTATTAACTAAAATTAATATCCATAGTGTTTCCTATAGACATCAGTATATTTGTAGGTGATGATCTTAAGTATGTTTTAGAAACATTATTGATTAAACAACTTTCTTGATTTCTCGTGGATTTGGTATCAATTCTAAAATTTAATCGTTCCAGTAAATAAGAGCAGTCTATTGAGTTATTTAATAGTTTTAATAAAAATTAATAATGAAGGGTACTTCTCCTTGTGTTTAGCGATTGTATATTAAAATATATGACAGCATAGCAATATATAACGTATTAAAATAATTGACAGTTATGAATTATGATCATTAGCATTAAATTAAGTAAATTATAGTTAATTAAATTGTTATTAATCAGTAGGTAGGTATGTACAAATTGTAACTACCCGTAAACTGTTTTTGTAGATAGGTAGCTTTTTACGGTAGGTAGAATACTACATCAACAAAGTAGAGGTAATTAGCATACTAGTTTACTACACGAGTACCAAAAACTGAAATATTGTAAAAAAAAAAATCCACATACAAACACAGATAGTGTTCTCTCTATCAAGTTTCATTGTAGATCGATTCACTCCATTTTTTAAACTAACAAAGCTAAATGTGATCTGCTGAGTGTAAATTTGTTATGTTGTGCACTTGTATGACGGAGAAAAAAATGCCAGTTTAATGTTCTCTTAATATAAAAAGACAAATATACACTAAGTTGGTACTTTGGTATGTTATTAATATTTTTTTCTTTTAAAGTTTTTGAATACACACATTTGTGTTATTATCTTTTACATTAAAATTGAATGTGTATATAGTTGTTGTGTATTGTACAACTGTTGAATATGCAAATATTTAATATTGAACTAATTTAGAAATGGTGAAGAGGGATAATCAATAAATATTATGTAGAGATTTTAATAGATACTTTCCCCACTTATTTCAATTTTGCTTTCATAAATAACTATTGTTTTTAAACTAACAGTTAAAATAATTAAATTAATTTTCTATACATCATATTAATAAATAACTATATTGTAGTTTGAAAAATATTCTACATGAAAGTTATTTAATTTTAAAATATTCTTTTAATTAATTAATTATATTATTATTAAGAATGAGTTAGGTTCAGACCATAAAATTGTATTTTGAGGAAAAACCACATGTCAAATTTTTCTCATTAATGTTATTTATTGCAAAACTGCACAAGTATTTAAATAAATCAAAAGTTACCAAATTTAAAAAAAATACAAAATCAAAGTATCTAAATATCTAGTTTTATATTATAAAAAATTTAACAAATAATTGAATTGAAACTAAAATGTATTAAAATATCACTAATCAGGGTTACCGATACAACATCAGAAGTGCAACGTGTTCGTTTACCAAGGTTTTTCAGAGAAGATAAACAAGTGCGACCGTACAATAAACGAGAAGCTGAGGGATATAAACTTTTAAAGGTGAACCAATCTAATGTTTTTAATTATATTTGAACAGTTAATATAAATTAATTTTTTTACTAAATGTATGATTGTTTATTACCTTAGGGAGAGTAAGGAAATGGTGATAAGAAAATAGTTAGTATTGGATTTATCTTATATTCAATAATAGAGATAAGTATATGTGTATATTCTTCTTTACTTCTGAATTTCTAATCACTTTTTGCTTACTCTTCGTCTTTTGCTTACATTAATATATTGAAACGCAACAAATTGTATTAACAAATTACATTTAAATGAAACAACTTGTGATTATTTTATATATATTAAAAGAATACTTTTTGAACTGTATTATCATTTATGTTAACCTAACCTAACCAAGTGTTCAAATCATTTTAGAATAGAAAAATAATTTAAAAAAATTTGTTTTTTAATAAAATGTTATTGCAAAAAACATGTATGTTAGTTTTTGATCTTTTTCCATCTCCTAAGGTTATTTACATTACATTAGTACCAAGGTAATAAAAGAAATCTAGTATATAATTAATATTGACAGCGTTTTGATGCATAAGCAATCTAAGATTCCTGTAAGTTATTAAACATTTTGTGGTAAGCAAGTTAAACTGTTTATTTTGTACTAAACTTTATAAGATAAAATGTTACAGATTGCTGGAAAAGGGGTGTATAAACTATCAGACAACTATATTTATCACATTCAAACTATGCCTACTGATAAAGAAATTTTCATTGTCACGTCACAAAGAGTAATGTATATTACTCGGAGTTACTGGACTGACTCTTATAAAGTATTTTTCATACAATTTTAATATTATAAAAAAATTTACATTTAAAATGTTGTTTCAATTAGATACAGTGGGAGTATGTTTGGTCAGCTATGACTAGGCATCCAAAAATAAAACAAAATGGAATATCACTCTATGGAAAACATAATGACAATTTACGTCGTTGGTGGTGTTTCAAAGTTAAGCAGTCTAATGTTAGATTAATTTTGATATCAGACCCTGAATTATGCTCTGTATGTATTTATATTTAAACATAATGTTTACTTATTAGTATAACTAATTATTATTTATTTATTTATTTTTAGTGGATAGTTGATAAAATTAGTGAGCTTATGGAAAGTGATGATCCAGATATGAAGTCCACTCAATCTTCTAATGTATCACTTATCAACAGTTTAGATGATTAAACATTAAACAATAATTATCTCTCAGCTTATTTCTCACACTTTAAATGCATATATTTTTATTCTACTATATTTCTATTGTGTATAAACAAACTAAAATGAACCAATATTGTCAATTTATGAAAATCTGTGATGTATTGAGCTTATTTTTTTTATTATTGATCATAAAAAAGAGTAATAATGGTTAAATGGTTTGTATTAGTTTATAACATATATTTTTTAAATTTTATGTTTGTCCGTTTTTTATATTATATTGTTGTGTTATCTATAGGAGTAAGTTTGTTAAATATTTTTTTTACGCCACATCCATGAGATTGTTTAATTATTTTTTTCATTACATAAATGTTATACTTAATATTTTAATTGTTGATCTGTAAAGACCATATTTATATTTCATTACTTATATCTTTTACTTAATTTTATATTGTTTAATTTTTAATTTTTATAGTTTTTCCATATTTATTATTAATATTGTATAATAAATTAACTTATTTGTTGCTACAAAATTATACGAGTGTGAATGTCATAAAACTTTTAAAATATATAATATAGTTAAAGCTGGGCACTAACTAGTTAGACAGTCAAAGTTAAGTTAGTTTTAATTCATATTAACTTTGTTACTTGAATAGTGGAATTTGTGTAAAATAATCTAATCTAACTTGTTAAAAATAATAAGTAATTAGTTTTTTTTAATTTATTGAATTTTTGAATTTTATATTTTGTTTAACTTTCTATATTTTAATGACTGATATTCCAAGAAATTAAGATTATTACCTACCTATTTGAAACATTTAATCAAATTCTCAGTTGACAGTTGTACAATTTAATTGTTTATTCATCACCAATAATTCAAGTTAGTTAGATACTTAATAATACATTATATTTGAAATAAAGTTTTTAAATGTATATTTTAACTAAAAAAAAAAGTAACTACAACTGGTGTACTAACTTCTACTCTAACTTAAGTTACTATTTTCATACATTTCAGAAACTAACTTATAGTTATATTCTAACTTAGTTACTTTTTATATTAAAGTAACTTAACTTTAACTAGTTGAAAAAAGTGACAACTTGTCCAGGTTTGAATATAGTATGCCATAAATAATGTAACTTTAAAAGTTTTAAATAAAAACGATGCGAGATGACTGTTGTTAATCAAAAATGGTAACACCTAAGTAAAATATAGGATTGATAGAAATATTTTATTCAATGAGGGTCAGAATATGTTTGGAGATTCAATGTAGGTAGTGATTCTGCAATTGCCAATAGATCAATTAAACTTAATAAAGATTTACTGGTTTGCAAAACATGAAGAATGTCAATATCGGCATTTATTAAATATATTAATATATTATAAATAATTTAATAATCAATGATATCTGGTTAAAATACATTAATATGTTAACGCTATTAAGCAAAATCAGGTCAAGAAGAAATTAATTTAATCGAAACAAAAACTACCTAATCAAAATATTAGAATTATCAATTTAAAAATATCATCCTTGTATGTCAATATAACCAAGATGTTTGTTTTTTTTTAAGAAAACATTGCATTTAACATTTGAGTTTAAATAACTAATTTAATTATTTTATTTTAAACAATCTATGCGTACCATGGTCCATGGCCGTTTGTACTTGGCTGCCACAATAAAATGGATTACAATACATTAAGGTATCCCATCGAAATGATTTTGTTCGGGTAATGTATTATTGAGGAATGCCAGTAGGTATGTACCTATCTATTATGTAGTTCTGCGTAGTGTATATGAGGATGTCCCTCAACCGTCATGCAGATCGGACTTCATGACTGAACGAATAAGATAATTTAATCAATTATCTGTATGTGATTTGTCATATTATGTGTAATATTAATATTGTATTTTTTTTTTCTAAGATTGATGCAACATTGGTTCTTGTGAGTAGGTGTGTAAAAGAAAAATATAACAATTTATTTTAACTTCAAGATAATAATATTGTTGAGATTTGAAAGTTAGCAGATGTTATTGCTTGTCAATTATATTTAAATAAGTTATTTTTATTTTAAAAAGGGATTCAACAACCGAATAATTTTTTTATTTATAAACCTACATCACAGAATTAGATCAACAGAATTAGAATAATAGAATATTCGAAATTCTGAAATAAAAAATGTTAACAGTGATAAAAGTTAACAGTTAAACAGTTCTTCTAGCACGTGTTGAAAAGTTGAAAATTATCTCGCTAGATGCCACTTCTGTATTGTCAGATTCGTTGAGTGAATATTGCGAAAGCCACATAAATAGTCTCCAGGAAATAATATAATCTTTACAGTTTACAGTAAGTTGTAGAGATGGGCAAAATTTTTTCGATACATCGAAACTTAAAACATCGATGTTGTCGATACATCGGATTTTCTAGAAAAACATCGATGTTTTTCGATGTTTTTACATAAAACTTTTTCAAAACATGAAAAAATTTAAATAAACAAAAAAAGTCTCAGAATGTAAACTTTACAGTACAGTTTATATACTTATCTATGGACTATGACAATAGTACCTACCACCTAGTGATGCACATGGGTAATTTGAGAGCATATACAGTTAAACAAAGCTAACCACTAACCAATGTTTTATAATCAAAGATAATACTTATTATTTATTATTTTTACTCTCCCTCAAGTAACAAAAGTAACACCTGTCATCTTTATAAAGACATGAATTACAACTTACAAGCATATACCTATAAACATTCAACTCCTTTTGGTGCAACTCGTTACAGTAAGAGCCAGTTTTGTACCATATCCGATTAAAGTTAACCGGAGTTTAATCGGCCGAATTTGCCCGGTTAAATATCTGTTATCAGCTAATTAAGCGTAAGTTTAACCCTAGACGGTACAACTGGCCCTAAGTGCAACTCAGGCACTCAGCCACCCTGGTAGGCAATCCAGTGGCGTATACAAGGGGGGACGTGGAGAGTCAGATCTCACCCCATTGGCTTTACAGGAGTGAATAATCATCCATATTGTGTTTGGTGTGAATTTTGAATCAATTCAAATTATATTCATTGTTCCTTATTGTAAAATATTTTACTACCTAAGTAAAAAGTGTTGTGAGGGTGGGGGATTTTCCAATTTTCCCTCCCATTTAGCTATGTCGTTTTCTTTTTATGATCCACCCCCCTCCTTTCAGAAATCACGCCACTGACTGGCAATCCGATTACGTCGGATCGCGGACTAAGTGCAACTCATCCACTTTGGTATAGGCAATGTTCGAAAGTTCGAAGATGCAAGCTTGTACCTGATCTTAATAACGTATGGACCTGATAACCGAATAACCCGATCTACATTAATAACCCGAATAACCAATTGCAACCATGAACCAATAATAAATAAATATTAATTCATACTAATTATTTCTCCTAACCATTAATACACAAACATTTCCACCGTAAATCTCAATATCTCCGTTTGAGCGCCTCCCCAGATGGGCGGTAGGAGTATCAAAAATACTTTACGACCTATTCTCAGACCTACTAAATATGCACACAAAATTTCAAGCCGTTACGGAGGCGGGAGGAGTGTGGCCACTGTGATACGAGCATTTTATATATTAGATTCAACTTACCTAACCTAACCGTATTAATAATAATTATTAATTAATAACAATAGGTATAAACATAATATAAAATATCCTGACTGACAAACCGTATCTCCGCTCATCAGAATCGTTTTTCGAATACTTACAATGATATTATATATTGAAATTAATATTATATCATTGAATTCAAATTTAATATCATCTATTACCATCCATTGACCCACTTGTAACATACTGTACAGCAGAGCAACATCTACTTACCCAATTTTTTTTTTAATCTGCATATCTTAATGAATTATATACATTTTCTGAACTATTTAAGGAGTATTTTAATGCATATTTATTCAGTCTTTAATACATAAGTGTATGCTTAATTAGGCAGTTTTTAGGGCACGAACTTACAAATCCTGCAGCTTATGAGTTATGAGGATTGAGGAAAGTTGTATTACTATGTATATGTTTGATATAATTGCAGCTACAATTACATTTTCAAGTTTTCATAACGTACCTATGTATCAATTTTCAATGTTCATACATTTATGCTTACGAGTTACTATTACGAGTTACGACACTTAGTACATACTTAATTATAGCTTACATGCTTCAAAGTATGGCTTCATGTGAATATAATATGATTATTGTGCTATAATTTAGTTTATAAAAGTATAAATAATATATATAGGTAAGTATTTATTTATAAGTATATTAGTCATTACTCATTAGTTACAATTTTTGAATGAAAGACACAATTTTTCGAGAAATTACGTGTCAGTCCCTGTAGCGCAGAGGATAGCGCGTTGGACTTCTAATCCAAAGGTCGTGGGTTCGATCCCCACCAGGGATGCATTTCTGAAAATTTTTTACTATTTAACAATTTTATTCTTAACTGGTCCCACTGTCCCATGGACCATGTCATGCTTCGTATTTCATGCTTTGGTGTTCAAATAAATTAGGCTTCTTCAACGATATATTTTTGAATATCGTTTTGTTATGTGCGATAATGAATAGTTATATCGAAAAAAAAAATTAGGTATCGATATATCGATATTCTAAATTATCGTTAACTCGAAAAAATTGTTTTTAAATTTTAAAATATATTATACATTTATACAAGCAGACAAGCAGTTCTTTGGAGTTAAAATCAGATGGTTTCCGGTAATCCAAATACTCAAAAGCCGGGGACAATTAATTAAAAATTAATTTTGATTACAAAACTACAAAGTATTTAATTTTGTACGATATATTTCGATTATCGATACATTTCAAGTATCTTACGATAAATTACGATTATCGATATCTAAATTTCTGGAAAAAGTTTGCGATATCGATATCGCTGAAGAAGCCTATTTAAAATACTAAATAATTCTGGTAGCTGCACAGTTGCGACTTGCGACAATAAAGTATGAGGGCTCTCATTTTAACTGTTAGAGCTTCCCCGCCAGACCCCGCAAAGAACAAATTGAAGCAATCTTCTTCAATCCTGTTCTTCTCGTCATAAGATAGCTGTGTATTTTGTAGCTGCAGAGTATGTCCTATTCTTATAGCATATAGGCTCAACTAGACCTAGTTTTTTTGGGATACACAAATTATAAAGAATTCCCAGACCCCCAGACCCACACTGTATATTATACAAGGTGTAACAGGAAAATCTGAAAAAAAAATTACACTCCTTAAACATGACAAAAATTATAAAAAAAATATTTAAAAAATATTATTACGTTCTAAATAATTTATTCAAAAAAAATATTGGTTTCTTAATATATTCTAAAAAATTAACTACTTGACTTAGATAAATGTTTTTAGTTTTTACCATTAAAATTGTACTTATAATCAGATTTACAAATTGGATAAGAATTTATAAAAGTTGAAAATTTTATACATTTTGAACTACAAAATAATTATTAAATTTTAAATTTGATAATTCTGTCAAAAAATTGTGCTTTTGTATTTTTAATATTTTTCAACTGCTATTGTAACAATATATCAGGAGCCTTGTATTACATCTTTACGCTTTTTTACCCAACAAATAAAATTTTATTGATATTTATAGAAAAAAAAACTAAAAAAAGGTGGATAAGTGGATGTCGCTCTGCTGTACGGTAGGTTACAAGTGGGTCACTGTAATGGATGGTGTTAAATTTGAATTCAATGATATAATATCATTGTATAAGAAAAACGATTCTGAGCGAAAACGGTCAGTCAGCCTATGATTTTACCAAGTATATTTGATATGATATTATTGTGAATAAAGTAATTTATATATAACCTATTTACGTGGAGCCTTGTTTTAAATTTTCAATCCTTAGCCATAAAAGTTAAAAATTTATAAATTTTTAACTACAAAATAATTAATAAATTATAAATTTGATAAATGTTGTCAAAATTTGAACTTTAAATGCTTATAAAAAAAAATTGTGCCTATGTATTTTTAATATTTTTCAACTGCTATTAGAACGATATATCAGGAGCTTTATATTAAATTTTCACGCTTTTTTACCCAACAAATAAAAATTTATTGATATTTATAGAAAAAAAAACTAAAAAAATTGAAAACTGACAATGTCCGTAAACAGCTCAAAAAGAGTCAAAATATTTTCAACATTTTATGGTGTATAGAAAATGCTAATATAAACATTCAGTCAAAATGTCATGTCCCTACGGTCATTTGTTTTAGAGTTACACCAAAAACCAAAATCGATTTTCTCGAAAACAGATCTTGCGTAAAAATTCCCGTTTTTCCTTAATTTTTCTTTTGTTTTTCACGTCACTTGTGAAAACTACTGGGAAATTTTTACTTTTGACCCCCCAAAGTACCAACTAGATTCACTTTCCTATCAGAAAAGTTACTATTGAAGAAAATCCAAGCACTTTTACTGTCCTAAAAGGTGATGACAGACACAAAAAAAAAAAAAAACACACATCATTGTAGAATCAATACATTCATCGCTTCGCTCAGAATCTAAAAGACGAATCAAATTGGAAACTGAAAATGTTCTTAAACAGTTCAAAATAAATCAAAATATTTTGAAAATGTTATCGTGTATAGAAAATGAAAATATAAACGACCAGTGAAAATTTTATGTATTTACGTTCATTTATTTTAGAGTTACACCAAAAACCAAAATCGATTTTGCGTAAAAATTCCAGTTTTTTCTTAATTTTTATGTTATTTTTCACGGTTCTTTTTAAAACTATTATTAGGAATTTTAAATTTTGACCTATCTAACGCACCAACAATATTCACTTTCCCATCGAACAAGATACTGAAGTTGAAAATCGAAGCATTATTTCGACTACTTATCATGTAAACAGACTAAAAATAAAAAAACACACATCATTGTAAAACCAATACCTACATTCATCGTTCCACTCAGAATCTAAAATGTAAAATATAGATTAGAACAAAAGTTTTTTTATCTAGTCTTCCTAGCTGTTATATAATCTGTATATTAACAATAATTTCAAATTATATATTTATGTACTATAATAATTTAATATGAGTGAAATAGTAACGGATGAGGAATACAATAAAATTACCTATCACAACTATTTTAACAAGATTTTGGAGAGAAACTCCAGTACCAGTTAAGAGGATGTCAGCGCACTATTTGTTTTCTCTCTCTAGCCCACGCGCATCATGGACAAAATGCATTTGCCCAGAATCGTTTCTTCTATGTTTTTAAGTAATCTTAGAGTAAAATCACTCATTACATAAAAGATGGAGAATAATATTTTTGAGGGAATGACATATCGATTTCTCTAAATATTGTTTCAAAACAATTTAAACATAATTTAGATTTACAACATTGTTTTGTTTATTTTGAGAGTCAAATAACAATAAAATGTAAAATCGATACGTCCCTCTAAAATATTATTCTCTATCTTTTTTGTAATGGGTGATTTTACTCTGAAATTACTTAAAAATATAGAAAAAACGATTCTGCGCAAATGCGTTTTGTCTATGTTGCGTGTGAGTCAGAGAGAGAAAACAAATGGTGCGCTGACATCCTCTTAATTAAATTCATTTAAAATACTGCTAATTCAGACTTGTGACCATCTCGCCTCTCTTAATTGTTAAATTAGGAATTTCATTTGAACTATAGGTAGGAAGGTACCTAAAAATCATCCAAGTAAGTACCATGTAATCTATCAAGTTCCTAAAAAAAAAAAATTGTATATGATATCTGATTAACGTTTCCGTATCGTTCGAACTTACATTCAAAATATATTAATATTTTTGTTAATAATATACCAATATTATAATTTATAACTAATCTTGTACATCAATAACATGTTTTTTCATCAAAATATGTATCAGTCCCTGTAGCGCAGAGGATAGCGCGTTGGACTTCTAATCCAAAGGTCGTGGGTTCGATCCCCACCAGGGATGCAATGGTTGAATAATTTTTTGCACTTTTTTCCAAACTATTATTTATTTAATATGATCTGTATGTTTATTATTTTAATAAAATATCCAAAATATTAAGATGGAAAGCAGAAATGTATAATTCCAAGACCTCCAAAAATAATAATAAATATATCTATAAATACCTATTATTTGTTTTTTTGATACATACAAAATATACTTACGGAATGTCATATTGTAAACATTGAACGTTTCATGTTCCAACTATACTCATTATTTTTACTGTTTAAAATGTATTAAATATACCCAGGATGGGTAATATCTTGCATCTAGATACTTTTTTGTTTATTTTATCTTGTGTTAAGAAACTATACATATTATTTACAAAAAAAAAAAATGTATTCAAAGATGTTTTGAAATATTAGCATCATGTAATTTCTATAGATGGTCGACGGAATCATAAAACTAATCGTAAAACAAGTTTAAAAAAGTCTGCACATAAGCACATTGCAGTGAAGAAAAAAACCATAATATTATATTATTAAACGAGGATAATTCGGTGTAGGCTGTAGATAGATGTTTAACTAGTTTATATAGATAATTATAGCCTATAGGTTATAGGTACATATAACCTATAGCCTATAGGTATGTAGCTGTATAGGTTATTTTAATCAGGGGCGTATTTACATGTTTCTCGCGTGTAGGCCTGTGGAAAATTTCCGCCCTAAATAACAAAACTACTATAGTAGGTATACATAACATATTTTACAATAACAGAAAACGTATATAAGTATAAACTTAAACAATTTGCCGCCCCTCAAAATTTGCCGCACGTGCCTTGCATATAAATACTTCACCGATTGTAATTGTATTTATATTATCGGGATTTCTGACAATGATGTCACTCGTCACTATTGTCATTTGTCCATCTACAGTTTAAATTATAAGTATGTATAGGTATGCATAGGTTTAGCACCTACCACATAGGTATTATTATAATATAACTAATAAATAAATCAAGTTCAATAAATATCTTTAAAGTATTTTACGTTTTAGTAATTTTACTTACTGAAATTATAATTATTAAAAAAAAATATGGATCTTAGATAGTAGGTAGTTAGATTAAGAAGAATGCGCATCAGTTAAAATGTTTTCTCTGTCTTACAAACGTAGAGTAATTGATATCGTTAACACCTATATCTCCGTATATTTCACTCATAAGGACATTGCAGTGATTTCATTATTAAAATTTTCTGACAGATAATATAATATAGAGAATAATATTGACTGTATTTTACCGGGAGCTTTTTTTTTAAAAATATATTTCGATTTTTAAGAAAGTTATTGATGTATATAATATTTTTTTTCTATAATTCTCTAATTATTTGGGATTTTATTCATAATTTTCCTACAAAAATAAAAATATTAAAAACAGCTTCTGACAAAAAAATATATTTATTATAACTTAAGACTTATAATATTGCAGTAATTGGTTAAAATGCCTTAATTTCAATGATGCAATGCAATGATTAGAATAATGTGGGGGGAGGTTTTAACTATATTACACATTGGACAATATTTCAATTTTATAATAATATATTTTACCTTTATCGTACTATGGTAAAATATTTCCGCGGTTTATAGTTTTATACTCACCGATCGCCTTATCATGGTATCCAAATCCAATCCGTCGTAGGCGGATTTACGACCTACAACGTGCGAGGTACACTGACACCGATATGTCCGTGAACTGAGGTAGGTACACTAAAATTAAAATATACCGAGTTGCTGTACCGAGTTGCCTATAGTTTATAATTGTTAATTTTACCTCGGGCGAAGTTGTAGCTATATAGTACAGCTACACCTACAGGCGGCTACAGCTACAGTTTATATCTAATAATAAACAATTAAATTTATTGGATTTAAAGTAATATAATAAAAGTATACAGAAACTTTGAATTTTATAACTAATGCGATTCTTTATAATCATACAATTATAATTTTATGAAAATCATATACTATAAGGCACTATAACTCGGTAGGTACCTGTACTATAGTTCATTTAATATTTTTAATTTAAACTAAATTATTAGATAGGTAGGTGTTTGGTATAGGTACCTACACGCGAATATGATTAATTAGTTAATTAGTACATTAGGTACCTAACCGATCAAATAATTTGTTGTGACCAATATTGTTATTTGTTGTATAAATTATGTATGACAATAAGTTTTATTTGATAAATACTTAAACAATAATATTTTTACTAAGCAAACTGATCATACTTTATTACGCTGTCAATATCACATTAATCATTATCACATATTATTATATTAATTTATTATATTATTTTCATTGCACAATAGAGAACTTGAAACAGATGACATGCATATAGATTATGCATTCATAAACAACAATAGTAGACGGATATAACTATAAAAGGAAACACGTCAGTCGTTGGCCAACCAAGCCACCGAGACACCAAACCAACCTAATCGAACATAGGTTAAATACTTAACTGCTAAATACTGTTATTACCAAAGGTGGGCAAGTTAACGAAAATAATTAACTGTGGAAAGCTAAGTTAATTCAATTAAATTGTCTTCTGTTAAAAGTTAAAAGTTAACAAAAAACCATTTTGCTAGATAAGTTTAAGGTTAAGATAGAAAATAAAATTATCTTAACTCAGTTAAAAAAAAATTAATTCTTGTTCAAGTTACAATATTTTTAAGTCATAAGCTGCCATAATATTATGATTTACACAAACATTTACCAAGACGTTTAACACTGTGTAAAAATTTAGATTATTATAAAACATAATTAGAAAATAAATTACCAAAATCGAAAAAGAGCCAACGAATCAGTAATGTCTAGCTGGTTCCGCATGACACGAAAAGAAAATTAACTTGAACGACAATGATAATTAACTATACAAAGTTAAGTTACAACAATAAACATTTTAACTGAATAAGTTAATAAATTAAAAACAAAAATAATTTATTAGTTAATGCCCACCTTTGGTTATTACTTATTAGTTATTACATAGGTAGTGATATTATAATCAAAGACTTTGGTCCGTAGTGTTTATTTTAACAAGATTCTTTATCGACGAGTCTACCTGCATCGGGTTTTTGTTTTATGTCATTTATAACTCAAAACTGTATAGGTAGGTCATATTATATTTTAATTTTTAAATGTGTGGCCTTGACTGGCGTACCTATAGGCATAGACTATAGACGGTACCGTCGATAACTACGGTTTACATAATGTATTGTTAAAATGTAAATAATAATAAATTATATCTATATAATGTGGTGAATAAAACTAATTTAGTATGATGTTTGTATAACTAGATAACCTAATAATTGAACCTGACTAATTAAAAATAAAAACCATTTGTTAAGACATTTTCAGGCCGATATTTTTATACATGACAGATGGATTTTTATTTTAATTAATTGACCAAACTAGATCGAACAATACAATTTTGTGTATTTTATCAGTATTTAGTATTTTTTTATCATTGTTGGAAAATCGAAAGACATCGTTTTTTTGTTTTTATAAGTAACCAATATCCAATGATGATTTCAAAAATATGTTTTTAAATTAAATATAAGTATATCTGTATTTTAATACTATAATAGACACATCCAGTCCAGAACTCCAAAAGTCTAGTAAAATAATTAAAAATCGTAATTCGTATAGGTAGTCATTATAATATAGGAAATTCTACATTCTACAATCTACATTCTTGTATCAATAAAAGTACGTCAGTCGGGCCAGTGAGTCGATTCGATATAAATATTAACCTGTGCCTTGTGGTCCTAGTATTTACGAAACTGACTGCGATATTTCATATTTTTAAAATAAAACAAATAGACGTACATTCGCTTTTATATAAATAGATAATTAAAATTACAATTTACATTCTGTATGCAATAAAAAAAAGTACAACGAATAATTAATGTGTTTAGAAATAATACAGTATTGAAATAAATATAATTTTATTATTTATATAAACAATAATAAGTAATAACTATAAGGACCTATGGGTGTACTATATAAGAATATATTAAATTTATATTTTATACAATCACCGATATTCAATTTCATATAATAAAGATAAACGCATTGGTACTAGGTCCTGGGCTTAAAAAAATAATTTATTTGTGTTAATAATAATCAAGTGAATTTAAATCCAATATTATTAAAAGTAGTCCATATTGTAGTCCCAAATCGAAATTATATTTTACTATACATTTTTTTTTTATTTGATTATGATTTAATAAATAATAATACTACCTAATTAAACCATTTTAACTGTTGTCAGCTAAAGCCTAAGATCTAGACAATTCACTACCTACTCATAATTTATATTAAGTCCATAATAAATTATAATTATCGATTATATTATATTTGATATATCTAAATCAATAAATTGTTATTTTAATGAGAATTGGCTACACTTAAGCTTCCGTTTAGTTTAGATAAACATAGTTATATTCTAAATATAGCTGTCAAAAATCTAAATAGGTTGATCTTCGACCGAGATCTACCAAATAAACAGCGGATCAAGTAGATTCTGACAATGCGTTTCTAAAATCACTGCTATTAACTAAGTTAGAATCCCGGTTATCTACTAGTAGACCCAAAGCTCACAAAGTTCAAGTATGTATATAGTAACTATAGTAAGTAATATATATCCTGCATCAGTGCCGGAATTGGAGACGATCTTGAATATTGTTTAACGATTATTTTTCGACCGATCCTAGTTATTTTATTATAATTTAAAATATTATTATAATATTAAGCCCTAACCCGCAGCCCGCAGGTACTTGATACTTTTTGCTATGACATAGATATATTGTCATTTTCTGCACTGTATAAAAAACAATAGTATATGAATATGATATACAATAATATTAAATATTATAATATATGCGATATTTTTGAAAAAAATTATCATAAGGTATTAAGCTATTTATTTATACACCAATATATAATATATATACCATATTAATAATAGTAATATAAATATCCTTACAACTGTACAGTCAGATAGGTGCCAGACACTGTTTCCGTTCAAAATCATTTTTTATTTGCAAGGATTTATCATTGAATTCAAACACAACGACTTACTTAAATGGACGAGTTACACTCGAATCATACCATATGCATATACAGTGTCATTTCCGTTTTTTTTTTATATTTTGTTGTTACTTGCTCTGAGTTGCTCGTAACATTTAAAAATTTGAAATATATTGTATGATTATTGATAAATTTTATATATATTAATGATATGAACAATTTCAGGGTAAACTGCAAATTTATTTGGTGGGGCGCGGGATTTTTCGCATGAATAATCAACAAGGTGATTAAGGCGATTATAAACCTGTCGAAATAACACTGCATTATATTACCTACGTAATTAATTCACAGGCCTAACTTTTAATATCTTTGAATAGTATATTATATTATAAATTATAATATAATTATGTTATGTAAATTTCAACCAGATATTTTTTGTTTTCTACCGATTGTGAAATAGTGGATGGCCTATGAAAAATCGTACACGTCGCCAAAAGTTTTTATAAAATAATAATATTATATAGGCAACAAATAACTGTAAATAATAATATTATAACAGGTAACATAAATAGGTAACAAATAACTGTATATTATAATTGTTGCGCAGGTGATGAAATAGGTAATAAACCTAATACTAAAATAAAAATTATTTTAGATAATTATTTAATCGCAGATATAGTAGGTACCTATTTACGATGTAATGACCAATGAGTAAGTTTGATTCTTATTTTATACCTACTTGACGAAAAAAATTCCATTAAAATCTATTTATTTTTTTCTTAATTTATGTAATCAATTGTTTGATAAAAATTATATCGTTCAATACGAAATTTCGAGCACGCAGTTTCGATTTCGACGTGCAGAGTGATTTATTGACACATTATAATTGAAGGTATATTCGGCTATATTATACCGATAATTACCCGGTAATCAAATACGCAACCGAACGATAGCCATCCTCAGCAATAAATTGAATAAACCAAAACGATTTTACTACATTTTACAAATTTATTACTATTATTTTTATATTTAGGTACCTACCACCTATGTATTTTTGTGTCTAAAGACATTGTTTTTTGTAATATTTATAGGTAACTTTTACAACGTAGATACAATGCACATACGCATAAGTCACTAAAAACAATCATCAGAAAGTTTTTAGTGACAGCAATATATATGTAAGTACAATGTACCTACCTAAGTATAGGTAACACACAATACGCTACCTCAACGATTCAACCACTTAACTTACTTCCTGTAATATTCAAGCTTTAGACGCTATAAATATATTTTGAATAATGATTTTTACTTTTTAGGTTTTATAGCCTGATCAGATAGAAATAATAATGATATTATTAATTATTGTTACAAGTTTACAACAATAATAAAATAAAAGTACCTACTCTGCATACCTTCTATAGTTTATTTTATTAAACATATTCTTTGAGAAATCGTGTTTCTTATTAATTTTATAATATTTTTATCTATTATACACTACTAAGAATTATTATAACTTTTTAGGCACCTATGTATATAATAGTACCTAAACTATTACTTACGTGGCTACATGAGTCATAGCTTTTGGATTATCCTGTGATTTCCCAAATTAATAAATACGTTAGAGCTGTATAAAATAAATATAGTTATATAATTTCAACAATTCAATTAAGTGTCAAACAAATCTCAGAAATAAAAAGTCATTACCGTAGGATCAGAATAAGAACATTGAACAAAGATTTTAAAATTAAACAAGTAACTACCTATTAAAATAAATTTAATTTTTTAAACCACTCACTATTTATTTGCATTAGCAAATTTGATTGAAAATATGATAAGCGTACCTACGTTGGCCGGTTTGTCAGTTAGTCACACATGCCGTCTGTTATAGGTACTACAAGAACCTACACGAGAATAAATAATAATGAATAAATTACGATTTGTGGACGTGATGCGGACGTACGATAAGAAATATGGTTTCATATCAACTGTAGGTATATAATATGAAATATGAATATATGATTCACGGGTTGAGTTCACATTTTATAGCTATGGTTAATGGTTATGACTTATTGTATATTGAAAAAGATCGGTGGCTGGTGGGACCTAGTTTCCAGCGTAAAAGTTATTGCTGGTTCTAGCGTGGTGAGCTATTTTTTACAATTATTACTCGTGGCTGTATAGAAAATACGACTTCTTGTGGTTAGGCTAAATAACACGACCGACAAACCAAGTAATTTGTTTTTTTTTGTCACAGTTTGACTGAAAACATAAATAACACTGCAGAGAAGTCTACGTAGTTTGATAGTTTGATACACCATACACCCCACTGAAATTTATTTGATAATTTGATGAATATGTTTTTTTATTTTATAGAAGATTTTTTAGCCTTTACTTATATAGTTATATACACTTAATACTTATAAGTTATAATTAGTCTTGCATAGTATAGCCAACGTTTCTAGGGAAAGTTACAGAATATAGGTGTTTGATGCGACGATTTTGAGTACAATTTTGAAAAGTACTTATACTGGCTACTGTCAGGAGGCTAGTAGCTTTAAAATAATGTATATAGACGTTTGTGAAAATGTATACTGTTGATAACTACTTATTAGCAAAGTTCTTGATATTGGAATGTTTAATAGCCTTAATAGTTAATATGTAGGTATACTTGGAAATTGTATTCCAGTATTTACACTAAGTAGGTCCAGTACCCATGGTATAATATGTATGTGATAATTGGGCCGTATTGGCTGGCTCACAGGCTGCAAACATACAGTATTAAAGTAAGTATTGAAATATTGTTTTGAGTACCTATACATTAATATACCTAAATTATCAAAATAAGTTTTCTGAAAAAAATTTTCTCACATAGCGTGATAAATTATTTTAAAATACCAATTTAGTTTTATTATTGTCGAGTGTAAGTAGAAACTTATTACAATTCATGTCTAATATCGCTACAGATTACTTTATGATTGATTTTGTGTGTTTAAAATTATTTAGTTGATTTCAATAAATTGTATTAACTGAAAAAAATAGCGGCAAAATATTTTTCTATACAAAGGAGTAAATAATAAATACCTTTAAGCCTTAAGGGTCGTGGATGTTCACAGTAAATCTATAATATTCATTCAATTATATTTAGGTACCTACCTATATAATATAATATACTCTAGTAGCAGCAGTTGACCTACATCATGGTTATCAACTATCTACTATCATTCACTACATACGAAAATGCTTTAAAAAAATTGTAATCAGAAAAAAATAATTTATTATAAATTATAATAATTATCAAATATATAATATGTATATTTTCTTATGCATGTACTAATTTATTTATAAATATTAATATTGTTATGTGTATACTTACCAATCTACTCGCCAGGCTCCATATTATACATCCCTGTTTACAGGTCATAGAAAATGCTATAGATAGAACATATTTTGTACTTAGTATCAATTGTAATGAGAGCCACTCATTTTAATTAATGGCTCATGGGAGTGATTATCATCATAATCACTATTATGTATTTGCATTATGTATATTAGGTATGTCCAGGCGTGGATCTAGGAATGAAAAAAGGGAGGGGAGACAGACAAAAAATCTGCTTGAAGTAAATAAAAGCGGTAAACGGTAAAAAAGTCCGGGGAAAAAAATAATTTAAAAATAATATTATTTATTAGGTACACATAATTATTAATTATGCATTCATTATTATTATTATTTTAAAATTACTTAAATATTAAATTATTATATTAAACAATTGACGTATAAAATATGTATGATATATTATATAAATGTGATTGCATTGCTTGTAAAAAATTAACAAAATAGTATATTGTGTGGCAAGGGCGGGAAGTGAGCTATTTCAGGGCAAAGATAATGCATTATGCGGGGGTCTATGCATCAACCAAATTATTATACGGAAACAATTTCATGAAAGAAAAATGTTTACGCGTCATGCAAGGAGGTTATAATAATATTATGAATATAAGATTGTTCTTTGATAAGATGTAACCAAAAGTTTATGTTTTATGAGAACCGTAGTATAGATTTTAGTGTCTGTTTGTTCAGAGAATACCCGTGATATCTGAGCTCAGTACTCTTGGGGATTTCCATTTTACCGCCCGGTACCTTTGGGGAATTCCACTTTTCGCCCGGTACTTTTGGGGATTTCCACTTTACCGCCCGCTGGACGGAAAACATCGATTTCCAACGCTTCAACCGTCATCGAAAACTAAACTTTCGGTGCAGGCGTGACAAAAAAAATATTTTATTATTTATCAATTATCATTATTATTACTAGGTACATATAAGTTAATTGCCACATGCAATTTATCATTATCGTTATTATACTCGACATATTATATGAAAAAAATAACTAAATAGAAATAACTTAATAGAACATTTTTGTTAAATAATTTTTTGCTAAATTTACTAATTTTATTTTATATACTAATAATTAATTTATATTTAAATAATTTTTTCTCGGACTTTTTTTCTAAAACTTTTTTTTCCTAATATCTATGGGGGTTGAAACCGTATGCCTTATGCTTTAGGCCTAAGGTATTTAAAATTATTTCAATCTTACCTACGTAATTATACCATATAATATGCAATAAAAGGTAATTTTGTTATTAAAGTTTGTTATTATTTTATAGTATGCATGTATGATGAATATTTTATTAACTATACAAACTTAAACTAATGCCTATGCTTTTATTGATATTAGGAAAGTATATAAGTATTAGTATTACAAACTTTAATAACAAAATTACATTTTATTGCATATTATATTGTATAATTACGTAGGTAAGATTGAAATAATTTTAAATACCTTAGGCCTAAGGTTTCAGCTCCCATAACCCCTCTTGTATCCGCGTCTGGATATGTCCTTATCGAAATAAATCTCTGCGCCTGTCTATTAGACTATTGTGAGACGTAGCAAACAATTGTATTTATAATTTATTATAATATAAGTACATATATTCTTTTGAGTATTTAAAGTGCCTAAATTGTGTTCTTGTCTAATACTAAGATATTAACATTAAACCTAATTATTTTTCCTTCCTTAATCAATATACAATTATATTATACAGTTAGATTAGGTAATCGGTCAATTTGGCAAAATCCATTTCGGCGAATCTTTTTTGGCAAATGGATATAAATAAATAAATTCCTAGTTAAAATTACTAAGTAGGTAGTATCTATTTGCATTGCAAATATATGTTAACTTTATGATAACCATATACTACTGTTTTAGTGATTAACTTGTGTAATATTTACTTTAATTTAATAGAATTAATCAAAAATTGGTAATGTGTTTTCGATAATTTGAGAGGATTTTATCCAATACTTTACAGGCTACAAGTACTTAACCTTAGATTAAAATATTTATTAGGTATATAGTTATCAGTTTTTCGTACCTATATATAATTTATATTATATTTATATTTATATTATATTACGCCTATTTATAAAGGTCAGTATAAAATATACTATGAAACTAATAATTGATTATTATATTATATTTAATTAATTATAGGTTTCATATAAACATCTATACAGTACCCCTTGCAGGTTTTTTAAAACTATATAACTGCTATTACAACATTATATCAGGAGCCTTGCATTAAATTTTCACGCTTTTTTACCCGAAAAATAAAATTTTATTAATATTTATAGAAAAAAAAACTAAAAAAATTGAAAACTGACTATGTTCGTAAACAGCTAAAAAAGAGTTAAATTATTTTATAAATTTTATCGTGAATAGAAAATGTTAATATAAACATTCAGTGAAATTGTCAAGTATCTACAGTCATTCGTTTTTTAATTACAACAAATTAAGAAAATCGTTACACGAGAAATCGAAATGTAAAAATATGAATTACAAACGCTCATAAAAATTTAATTTGACTTTCTTGTAGACATTTTTTTTTTGATAAAGGTAGACAAACTTATGGACAATCTTGTATTACATTTTCAAATCTTAGATTTAAAAAGAAAAATTGTTATGAATTTCTAACTCAAAATAATTTGCAAATTTTCGTCATTTTTACGTATTTTGTCAATATTTGAACTTTAAATGCATTTTTTTCATCTGCCTTTGAAAAAATAACCTAGGAGCCTTCTATTAAATTTTCAAGCTTTTTTAACTAACAAAGTTTATTGATATTTATAGAAAAAAAAACTAAAAAAACTGGAAACTGAAAATGTCCGTAAACAGCTCAAAATAAGTCAAAATATTTGGAAAATGTTATGGTGTATAGAAAATGCTAATATAAACATTAATTCAAAATTTCATGTACCTACGGTCATTTGTTTTAGAGTTACACCAAAAACCAAAAACGATTTTCTCAAAAACAGATTTTGCGTAAAAATTCCGGTTTTTCCTTAATTTTTCTTTTGTTTTTCACGTCGCTTTTGAAAACTATTGGAAAATGTTTACTTTACCCACAGGCCACTGTATTATAAAGTTTGTAAATTGACATATTATAATATAATGATGGCCTGTATTATTTTTACTTGAAAAACGAATTTGCTTAAAAAGTTTAAAAGGCATTAGAGTTTAGAAGTTGAGATCTAATAGCATTTTATTACATTAAGTTTCGTCTTTTGGTTTAATTTTTGGATATCAAAACCAAATTATTATTTAAATCTAGAATTCGACGATTGGGTTATTTTAAATTTTGTATTAAATCCTGCTGCAGGAAAATACAAAATTAGGACGTGTCGTATTTTGTGTATGCGTGCATACGAGAAATTAAATAAAAAACAATACAGGTTTATACAGTAATCACATCGTGTTGCGTTCCATCACGATGACTATTATTACGTTTTTAATGTAGTATGTGTAAACAAAATATATCTCGGTGAATGTTGTCTTTAAAAAAAACTTACATAAAAACTTGAAGGATTTTAGTATTTTACTATTTTTTTAATCGAAATAGAATACGTATATATTATCACAACCTTAAATCATTCACCCAGTGTTAATCTAAGGCAATTTATATCTGGTCTAGACACTTTTTTTAATAGTAATAAAAATAACTCTAAAATAATTTTACGCGGAGATATTGATATATTTCAATGTAATCACTTTACACTCGCTACAGCCAGTGGCGGATCTAGGATTTCTTTACGGGGATGTTAAGGTTAAGGTCTCGTATTCTGTAAACACCATACTGATGGTGACTTTTTTTTAGTCCTCAATTTACTCAATTTTTTCTTGGTACCAATTTTGGTTAGAATTGTCTTCATTCTACTGAAAAATACATATTGTGTAGAGTACATATTTGTTTTCCAGGAAGCAACATGCCAAGGGAAGTGCTATAGCACCCTAGGACCCCCCCCCCCCTCTGGATCCACGCCTGGATATATTAATTTAAAGACTAAATAAATCTTTTGTGTAAAAATTCCCGTTTTTCCTTAATTTTTCTTTTGTTTTTCACGTCGCTTTTGAAAACTACTGGCAAATAGTTACTTTTGACCCCCCCTAAGTACCAACTAGGTTCACTTTCCTATCATAAAAGTTACTGTTGAAGAAAATTCAAGCATTTTTACTGTCTTAAAAGGTGATGACAGACAAAAATAAAAAAAGAGCACATCATTGCAAATACAATTATTTTACCCAGATTCTGGGCGAAGACGATCAGTCAGCCTATGATATATTACTAAGTATATTAATTGATGATATGTTTGTGAATAAAGTAATTTATTTATATATTTACGTGGAACCTTTTTTTAAATTTTCAATCCTAACTATATCTAACTATAGTTATGAAAGTTGAATATTTTATACATTTTTAACTTCAAAATCATTTTTAAATTTTAAATTTGATATATTTTGTCAAAATTCAAACTTAAATGGTTATAAAAAAAAATCGTGAATATGGGTTTTAATATTTTTCAACTGTCATTTTAACAATATATTTTAAGAACCTTGTATTAAATTTTTAAGCTTTTTGACCCAATGACTACAATTTATTGACATTAATAGAAAAAAATATTAGAAACTGAAAATGTCCGTAAACAGCTCAAAACAAATTGAAATATTTTTAAAAATGTATGCTGTATAAAAAATACTGATTTAAATATTCAGTGAAAATTGCATGTATCTACCATCATTTTTTTAGAGTTACACCAAAAACTAAAATCGATTTTGGTGAAAACCAATTTTGTGTAAAAATTAGCGTTTTTCCTTAATTTTTGTAATTTTTTTCCCTGCGCTTTTAAAAACTATTGAGAATTTTATATGTTGAACTTACGATTGCACCAACTAGATTCACTTTCCCATCGAACAAGATACAGTTGAAGAAAATCGAAGCAGTGTTACTGACTCAAATCAAACAATGATGACAGACACAAATAAAACACACACCATCGTTATAAGATCAATGCATTCATCGCTCTGCCTAGAATCTATAATAATAATATGGTCTATACTCGAGTTTGAGACATCAGTTACTCTCGTATAATTATTAATATTTAATACACGATACAAAATTAAATTCGTTCAAAAAGGTTCGTTTACCTGACATGGTACGCAATTCGTATGCACCGGGTACCCCAAGCTACTGTTCTTGGACTTTTTCCATTCATAATAAATTTACGTTAATGATTTTTTCAATTTGAAAATAAATGATGAACTGTTTAGGTATGTATCAATATTAATGAATATTATTAATCTGTATCAATGTGTATTACCTTTATAATTTTTCAAATTTCAAAAAATGTTGTTAAACACACGTTTATATAATATACGATCGTATTATATAACCTCTGTAGTCTGTATATTTGAACTCCCCTACGTAAACACAACAAGTTCACTATACGTTTATACGTCTATACGAACAGGTATATTTTATTTATGTTATAAGTTATAACTGCATTAATTGTTTGAATTTAGACTTGATTAGTTGATGCACAGTGAATATTAAAATATATTTTCAAGGACGTCGGGTTTTTTTCGTCATTTCTTTTAACATTGACTTTAAAAAAAGTCATCATGGTTTTAAATGGTGAGTAGATCTTAAATCTGAAGGACGTATTTATATATCTAGTATTACTTAGTTGTAGTAAACTCATCGTCGTGATCATCCACACCCGTAACTTCATGAAAATAAAATTTAAATCTCTTCAGTACTTTATGTCTGATAGAGACAAACATAATATTATAAAAAAATCTGTTTATGCGGCTTTCACATAACATAGTACATACGCTTATTACATATTCGTACATACATTTTGTAAGGTGATTACTGATCAGTGATGTTTTAATAATTAGCAATCACACTAATTAATAGAAATAAAATATGTTGATTTGTGATTGATTACAATTTACGATACATAGAACACGTACCTATCATAATTCTTATATTATTCAACATTGTTTTATTGGACAGATCACTCTAGGTATATTATACTATAGTCTATAAATATGTAAGTAGCCATGTAGGTACCTACACAGTACACATACATTTATTAATTATTTTTATTTAAAAAAAAACTTGCCAAGCCAGAGATTGGCATGTAAACTTTCTTGATTTTTAATTTTTACAATTATATTAACTGATGTTACATCCAAGCGATTTAACAATTTGAATCCAGAAAAATTTCAGTGTGAACACGACTGCAGCCTCACAAAAAATAATTTTCATTTTCATTTAGTGAGATGGATCTCCGAAACCGGAAAGCAGATTTTGTTGTTTGAGGTCTTTTTAGATTCACATTGGCTAGGAGAAGTGCAGTGAAGATTTTCAGAACTTTACCTCTAATAGTTAACTCACTACGGAACCTTAAAAAAAAATGAAAACACATTTTATAGGGCGTTTTTTGATGTTTTTCATCTTTTCAGCTTTGTAGTTAATTATCGATTGAAGATAAAGTTCTCAAAATCTTCACTGCAATTATCCTAGCCCATGTGAATCTAACAAGACTCCAAACAACAAAATCCGTTCTCCAGTTTCGGAAATCTACCTCGCAAAATGAAAATCTAACAAAAATAACTCTTTTTTAACTGTGAAAAAAAAATAAAAAGAAAAAAATGTAGTTCCACATTTTGTATCTACTTGATGATCCCTTTTTAATGAGTTATCAACTAACTTTCTAGATATCATAGTTTAGGCGGCGCCGCGGAAGTAATGCGAAAGCAGTTCCCGCGGCGTCGTCGGTTATAAACTGAAAAAAAAAAAAAAAGATATCATAGTTTAGGAGAAAAGTTAAAAATTAGAAATTTTGGGACTGTTCACGCCGACGTTTTTATGAATTCGAATCGTTATACCGCTTGGGTGTGATATCAAATCTCTCTCATTAATATTTTATATTAAAGCTAGCTTAATTACTTACCTACTCATCATTACTGAGTTACATTTTTATTATTTTCCTATTTAACACAAATTATTGAAGTTTTCAAAATTCAGACTTTTTTCATTTCAATTACCATACTTACTTGATTAAAGATCAAGAAAGTAAAATATTTATTACTCTGAAAAATATACAAGTTCCAATAATTAAATAATTGTAAAATAATTATGATAACGTCTAACAAAACGATAGTGAAATTAAGGGAGGGGTAATTTTGCTTAGTTGTGTTTTATATCAAAATCTCATATGTAATATTTAATAATATAAGAATACCATTACCGATTACCATCATATTATTATACGGTGCATCAAAGGAAGTTTAGTCGGTATATTTTATATTATATTATGATGATTATCCTAATAGTGGATTAAAACTATTATGTAACATAATATTATAATATAACTAAATATCGAGAATTCAGGCGCATACTGTGATTTTAATTTATTATTTGACTGCATGTCTGCATGGTTGTGTATGTTTGTATCCGAAGGTTATTGCTCTTAACACTTTCATACTTTCATGTGTGTGTGTGTGTGTGTGTGTATATATATACATATTATATACATAATATTGGCGTTGTCTATCAAAAGGTAAATCATGGAGAATCAGCTTTCGTGTTCGTACTTTATTTTTAATAATTTATTATTATAATGATTTTAACTAAGTATTAAAACTCTCGATAATATACATGTCATTGTATAAGCTACAGCCTACAAGACGTATTTTAGTATTTTACATAGCGTATATAATTTACTCAAAAAAGTGTGTCGACACTCAACGACGTACGTCATTCGGACGGGCCAACAACCCATTGCTGTGGCGACAAGACTGTGTACACACAACCTACCTTCCGTTCACTTTGAAAGTAAAGAAAACATCATTACATCATTACATTATTCACATTATGTTATAATAATAATAATATGTTCACATTCAGAAAACATCGGTCCTGTGCGAATTTATTCGGCGTGCCGCATACATCTATATAGGTACATGATAATTCTTATTTTTCTTCTTCTTCGGTAGATACTAAATCGGCCATTAGGACCATTCCGATAGACAACCTTGCCTTCAGTTTTCCCTATCTGACAGTTGTATTCTCTTGTCGCATCCTTCTGATAATGCTTCTACATCTTTACCCTTACTACGTCCTCTCATCTCAATCGTGGTTTTCCCAGTGGTATTTTTCCAGTAGGATTTCCTGCGTGCCTACCCCATACATGCCCAGCCAATTTTAGTGTTTTGTAGTTTTGTACCTTATCGTCTCCAGTATACTCGGTATGTGCAAGCGGGGATGCCCGATTGCGGTCCTAATTCGGGTAATCGTATTTTGTCCCAAATATAAGTATCCCGTTTGCGTTCAAACACACATTGGTTCACAAAATAACGTATACATAATTATGAAAATCGTTATATATTATTGGTAAACTAAAAATAAAGTTTTATAAACATACATTTTCATAAAAATACATCATAAATACATATAAATAGTTTATTTATAAACGCCAAAAAATTTTAACGAAAAAAAAGAAGTACAATAAATATGAAATTATAAATAAACATAGCAATTATATTAAAAAACTCATAACACAACAAAAATGTTTTATAACAATAATAACTCAAAATAGGATAATAATTTTTTTATGGAACAAATTAATAATATAAATTTTTTTATTAATAGTCAAGTCAATAAATGGTCGAGTAAAAAAAAAATTAATTATAATGCCATAGAAACGTTTTTATAACTTATTATTTTCACAAACTCAAAATTACGTATTTCCTTGTTTTTTAATTTTTCAATTTGAATTTATAAAAATTTTTTTTAAATATTTATATCAAAATACATACCGGATGAAATTCAGATAGGTATTTATTTAGTTTTCATAACCACTGAAAGTAGTATTTCCTACCTACTATGTACAGGCCGAAATCATCGTGATAGGTAAAAAGGTTATTTCGGGCCGCAATCAGGTAACGCCCTTTGGAAGTGTGTTTCTAATTCATAATTTTTCTTCTCCTCCATTCACCACTTAGCGTGTTATTATTACAGGACGAAAAATCTTTCGGAGTATTTTTCTCTCCAAAATGATATGTTAAAGTAATAATTTTTTTTTCATCACTTTTTTGCTCTATAAGTAATTAATGGTCTTATTAATGTATTGTATATGATGGATGGTGTTTAACAATAATATAGTGATTAGCTAATGTAGGTACAGTAGCGCTGTGCGTATAATACGCTTTCTTAATCCCCACATTTTATATAGGACGTGTGCAAAAATAATTAACAGAATTAATGTAATTTCCCGGGCAAAAAACAATTGTTGATGTTTTTGTTTCTAAGTGCAGTGCACACGCGAGTGTGTGAGATTTGCAGCGTGTTATTAATGTAGTATGAAGGATGCGGCGTGCATGTACATCCGTCTACGTGTTGATTTACATACAAATAATTTAAATAATTCGTTACGGTCGACGATTCCGACCAACATCCTTATACATTTACGATTTTTACGCACGCGTGTGTGTGTGTTTTATGTACGATTTGTACACTATAGCAACCGTGTATCATTTTAGTTACGACTTTACGAGTGCTTGTGGCGTGTTTATATATTTCTATATATGTATATAGGTATAATATATACCTAGTATAGTATTGTAAGTGCAACAGTTAGATGTTTGATGTACTGTACATCATGCGATGTAATATAAATAATATAATAATATGAACGATAAATGTGTTAGCAGTATATATATTATTATAAAGCATATGTTATACCACGATATGCCATATACGTGTAGATTATATGAGAATATAGTTAGTGTGTTCGACTATAATATTATATGGCAGACAATCTGAAGGGGTCGATGGGTAGATCACACTCCGCCCTTTGGAGTTGGGCGTTAAAGTTATTTTTCTATATAGATATATTATAATAACACAATTATCAAATATTAGCAATAAATTCTATAAAAAATAAAATAAAACGGTTAGAAAATATTATAAGTTGATTGACGAGGCGCTTTCCGTATCAAGCTGTAAAAGAATTGAATTAAAAATGTAATTCGTCTGAACAAGATTCAGATACGCCATACGCCATTAGTATATTATATTATACTGAATTCTGTTGCTCGTGCTTCACGTGGACGGAATAATTAATGCAATATGTAGACATAATATCAAACACGATTTCGATGACGTCGTTGAATAATATAATACCTACAATATATTATAATATAATATATAATAATAATATTGATATTATTCACAAATCGCTATCACCAACATTGTATTCGTGATGGAAAATATTGTTTACGTAAATCGTTCCTCGTCGTAATTTTCTTCGCAAATACTCAACATTAACAGGAGTTTTATTTTTACAATAAATATTACATATACCTAAGTCGTTTAGTTTATAATATTATCAAGCATAGGTAGTATTATTAGTATTTTATTATTTATTACTATATAGGTATAAATATAAACAGTCTGAAGGCCAAGTCCAGTAAAATACAACGTTGCGCGCTTTACAGCACATCGACGTGTATCATAACTTATAAATTATAATATTATGATTCCAAGTATAAACACGACCCGAGATAAATTTAATGGCGAATAAATATCTCGTGTGATATCTCAGTTGCGTACTTGAATGGAATAAAAAATAATATCCAGCGGTATATGCAATAAAATGTATATAAAACGCAGAATCCCTCTATTATTGGTATAAAATATAAATAGCTAACTGTTCACGGAAAATATTTGCAATAATATCGATTATTACAATATCGTATATCGTTACATTATATCATGTTCTCACGATCTTAGTTTACACTGTTTACATATTATTATAATCAGGACTAGTAATAGTGATTTTCTACACAGGGAAAATTTTTGTCGCCACTAATAATACTATATCATTCTCCAGAAAAGGCTAAGGCCCTATTGGATATTTAAACGAAAAAAAAAATTATCTTAACTCAGCCGAATTCAGTTATTTGGTAGTGGTTCAAAAAATATAAATTGTAGGGACAATTTATTATTATTATTGTTTTCTGTATAATAATGCGTTCAAAATAGATTAACACTAATTTTAAGCTACCTAGAACCTATTTCCACCATTATACGGTACCAATTTATATAACTTACTTAAAAAGTTATAACAATTAAAATACATGCAAAATTTTTAAAAAAAATTTGTTTACCTACTGTATTAATAATTATGGCAGTACAAATAAATCATTAAATATCATTAGAAATAGGTGATGACAGGCCGTCTCTGTTCAAAATCGGTTTTTATACGCGCAATGAATATAATATATGTGAGGTTTTTGAAAAAAATTTCAAATGTAACAACCGTTGCCATAACCTACTCGGATAATCAATTACTCGAAACTTACTACACATATACAGCAGAGCGACCTCCCCGTTATTTTTTAAATTATTTGTCAGCAGTACCTAACCGTTAACGCGTCTATGCGTAGAAACAAATATTATATACACATAATAAATGTTTATTTAAATAACTGATTGACAGTAGAAGTAAACAAATTTGTTTGCTATTACGTAGCATTTTTCGTTTAGTGGTCATGCCCAAAGTTTAAAGTTCAAATACTAATAAAACAATTAAAATCCCGTTGCCATGTCAATAGGTAGGTAAGACTTACCTGGTAAGCGTAACAAAACCAAAAATCATCAGTTTATCACGATGAACAAAATTTGATTATGTTCATGATAGACATTTATTTAAATAACCGTCGTTGATTGATGCGGTAAACAAATGGTGGTAAATTCGGGTTGTCCGTCATTATACGTAGTATATTCCGTATAACGGCCACGTCCAAAGTTAAAATACTTACGAAGCAGTCAAAATCTGTTGCTATTTCAACAGGTAAGCGTATATAATATATATATATATATATAAGCCAAAAATCTTCACCACGAACATAATCGTTTGTTTATGACTTATGTTTCTCAAAGTGTTATAGTATTGGTTTAGTATACGTCCTACCTGAACACACGCAAGCTGTATGTACGGGAAACATTGTAATGTTTGAAAACACGAAAATCGTCCGTGGGAAAAGGGGGGGTGTAACCTATAAATTTTCTTGTCGTAGTTATATGAGAAACTTAAGGTAGGTACTTGCATGCGTGTGCCGAGTCGCCGTATACACATTTAGAAGAGAAGCTGGTGGATGAAATGAATAATCAAGACGGTAATTATGTGTTCGATAAAATAATGATACGCGTGATCTCGCGCATTATAAAATAGTATGCGACCCGACCACCGTCGATCTGCTGGCGTGCGATCGCTGCGAGTTGCGACGCCGATCCTCGCGAGCTCGTCCGCTCGTTCCGTCCACATATATACATCATCCGTGATCGTCTGCGCTCGCGTGTTTGCGGGAGTTTGTGTTTGCGTTTGTGTGCGTTCGATCGCCATCATGTCATCCGAGCGATTTCATTATTTTGTATCCACGTCGTAGTCGATCCAGTGGATGTCGGTTACCAGCTATCGGTTATTAGACATTAATAAGTAACCAGAAACCAAGTATAATATCTGCACATCGATATTGGTAATAGATCATTGTTTCATAACTACTACTGTCGTCCCCGGTTAACCGAATCCTATACCTTTGCAGTTGCCGCCGGACTATTATAGTGGACTTCACACACCAACACAATATAACGCTTCGTAAATCGTACGTAAAACTGAAAATAGTTTTTTGTTTGTTTTCATAGTTTGTTTTATTTTTTTTATACTCATAGTCAAAATACGTTAATAATAATAATATATAACACATATTTCGCCATAATACGCACGTTCATCGTAGGTACGTCGATCCATATAAAATAAAACAGTCAAGTCTCGGTAACTTGAATGGTTTTCCCTTGCAGTGTTTTTAAGTTGTGTTTGAGAAAATACATATAAGTCGAATTTATTTTTATTCCCCATGAGATTCGAGTTATCGAAAATCAACTGTTTTATTATAGGTATCTAGGTATTAACGATAACTTATAATATTGTTGTCGTATTATAGTCCGCTAGGTCGACGTACGACAGTCAGTGTTCACGAGAGAGTGAATGTTTGTAGAGCGCTTTTATTTAGGACACTATGCACCGTCCATTATCCATAGATATGTCCTCGCTTTTCTACCTCTATGTATCTACCCACACATGTTATATAGGTATAAACTATAGGTAATAGTGTATTTAAAACACACTTATAGTAAACCCATTCATTTTTTAATTTAGCTAGTGTAATTTATGATTTTTCAAATAATTAGTTTTTTTCAATGTGATTTTAAAAATGACCAAAATGTTTTCAAGTTAATGGTCGAGATTCTAATTTACTTGTCTAGTTGTCTTAAATGAAATTGTATTACGTAAACAATATTCGAATGCGATTATCAATATAATTTTAATCAATTATTAGGATTTAATTGTCGCAATATAATATCACAGGTAACGATATTTTTTACTTATTTTTAGACAACTATCCTTATTTTCCTGTACTGTTTAATAATATAGGTAGCCGATAACTTAATCAAATTATACATTATAGGTACAAATATTTATTACAATGCGTACGTTACATTTAAATAAATGTCATTATATTAATTACTCTCTATGACTCTATTCTGTAACCATTTTTAGCTGTAATATAGTTACGACTCGAGATTATTCGTTTTAGGAAAAAAATTCTATTTTAATTTTTAGTTTGCATAACTATTGTATTTGTTTTGGCCGATAATTAATCACATCGTGGAGAAAAATATAAACAGATTTTTATGTTCAGAATTATGAAATTTCGAAGCATTTTTATTCAATACAATAATTTTATTCATTATTTTGAAATTAAATTAAATCAAATGTATATGTACTTATATATTATACTAGCTACTCCTGCGCACTTCGTGGCCCATAAAAAATGACAACTCTTAAAAAAATTGTGATTGTTCAACTCCTTTTTGGTGTTACTCACTGCAGTAAGTGCATATCAGCCACCTTGGTAGGCAATGTGTGAAAATTCGATTTTATGCATGCTTGTACCTGATCTGCCCGATCAACCAATGGCAACCAATAATAAATAAATACTTTATCTATTAATTATTTATTCTATAACCAATAGCGACCATTCAATTATTTCTCCTAACCATTTATACACAAACATTTCCACCGTAAATCTCAAAATCCCTGTTTGAGCATTTCCCCGGGCTTTTATTAATTTGTCGTCGCGTGGTGTTATATATTCTATAGCCTTCCTCAATGAATGGACTATCCAACAAAAAAATAATTTTTCAATTCGAACCAGTAGTTCCTGAGATTAGTGGGTTCAAACAAACAAACAAACAAACTCGACAGCTTTATATATTAAATAAAGATTATAATAATATACTACCTATTTCATGTCACATGTACACATTTTTTTATACATAAGAAACCTAATTTTTGGCTTAGTCCCACCTATCTTATTTAGTTTATGTGAATAATGTCGTACACCGGATGACCATATTATACACATATAGGTAGGTATATTTAAACCACAAACAATTACCGCATGACATAAGTAATACTATAATACATCCGTGTATAGGTACTTTCTATATATTAAATATATATTTGTGTTGGAAACTTGATATTTAATAGCTACTCCAAATAATTACTTAAATATTATATAGCTACTATTAATATTGACTGTAATAATTTAATTGTACGACAAAGTATCCACGGATGTATAAAAAACTATTATTGACAAACACGTAGATATTCATAACAATCACTTATTTTTTGTATATTATTATTTATTTATTTATTTACATCATTACATCATTATAGGTACATCAACATAAAGGTTATTAGTGTTACGAATGAATGATGGCTAGATAATTTAATATACAATTACATAATTTTAATAACACACAAAAATAAATTGAATAATAATATTGGTAGGTAGTTTAAATATTATATTATTATAATATAACCGCCTGATATTTGGATACATTTTAGGAGTCGAATAATATAATAGGATTTATTTTATATTTTGGTCAAAAGGTCACTGGTGTTATTATTTACAGATACAGTACCAAATAGTTCGTACAATATTATCAGTTATCACCAAATACAATTAATTTCGTTCGGTCAACTCAAAGTATGACTCATCTTGAAGTCAGACATTTTAATAACGAAATATTTTATTTAAACTGATTATATGTTCATCTTATTGGGTTCTAATGGTTTTATCACAATATGGTTTTATACAATAGTAAATATTATATTTATTTCTTCGAATTTTTGTTTTACCAACGTGTTATGTAATATATAAGTTTTCAAATTTATTTGTTAAAAATACTGATTGTATAAGTATACACTTAATCAATATAAATGATAATAATATTCGTAACGAGATAACATTTAATGTTCATAAGTTATAACTTTCCAATGCATATAAGAAAATGCATCAATTACTCTAGGCTAAGCCTTTAAAATGTATGGAATTATTAAATTTATAAACAATAGAATTGTGGGAGTAAATAAATAAAAAAAATTATTTGCCAAAAGATATGTACCTACCTACCTAACTGTCCGAACTATTAAACTGTGTTTAATTTGACAGTTTAAATCCATTGACTAGCTTCATAACTGCTAAGTATATGAAGTATTCAAGGCCTATTCGTACATTTATACCGGTTGATATTTACTATGGCAGTTTACTGTTTATAAATTATTTAAATGCACTACATCTCAATAACAATACATTTGGGTGTGAACAGTTTAAGTACCTATTTAAAATGTTTAATGATTTGGAGAAATACAATAATACGTACCTATGTTATGCAGACTGTCGATTAATTAGTTACTTTTCCTATTTTCACTGGAGAACTATTTAATTTCAATAAAATAAAAAATTACAACAGAAATATTAAAATATTTTTATTTATTTACGAGAATGAGAAAAAAATATCTATGAATGATAAATTGTTTGTAATTTAACTAAAAGTTAATTTTCAAAAGATTTATAAATTATAACACAAAAGGAAAGAAACGTATAGGACTTAATAGTTTTTAACTGGTTTATCCCACGACGTTATAATGTTATATTCTATCTAGTACCTATGTACATTGTATAATGTACTTAGTTACCTATTATATTTTCGTATTTTTTGGGTACAAATTATTTAAAATTTCCAAAGAATATAAAATCAAATAAATTAAAACTATTATTGAACCATGATGACTTATAATCTATTTAAGTAGGTACACATTTAAAGTCAAGATTGTATTAACTATTAGGTATTATATAGGTAGGTACATACATCATCAATAAACTCATTAATGATTTTATACAATATATCATGCTTATCTACATCATAAAGAGTATAAAAATATTGTTTTATTTTTTTTTATAGCGTTATTATCTGCAGAATTAATTGTTCAAATGGATTTTAATCGTCATTATACTATATAGTTTGTAGAAACATTAATTGCGGCATTTAGATACTTATGTATAACAACCCAATTTGTTGGGCAGTTAAATAAATAATTCGTTATATAAACATTGTATTGCTGTATTATAAATTATAATAGTAGTCCGCTGACCGCTTTAACTATATATTATATAATATTTTATATTTATATTTAACTATTTTGAACACGGTTTTTGGTTACGATATTATGTATAATAATATGTGGATTAATACAGGTTTTTATTACTTATTACCTATTTATTAATCGACAGTATGCTTCAACAAAATATAATATTAGGTAGGTATTTAAGCATACCGTTACGATAAAATGTGTTTGGTGAAATATGATAGGTCTATATGGTTACTATGGTAACCTACATACAGTGATTATATGGATATGAAACTTTTTTCACAACAAACTGTCTTCTTGCTAGATTATAAATTTAAAATTATATTCGTGATTAAAGTAATTACAATCAAGCTAGCTAAAGATTATAATATTAAGAAGGCATACAAAATCGTCGGTATAATCGCAGCAATATTAATGACTCCTTATTATGAGTATGTGACTATTTATACAATTATAATCATAAAAAAACATAGATAAATATTATATTTGAAAGAAATATAAGAACATGATCCACCTATATAAAGTGAACAAACATAAAATACGGCGTTATACCGGTGTATCTCAGTTTAAGTATACCAGGTGATTCTTTTATCAAACAACACTCATTATTTCAAAGTGTAAATTTTTTCGAAAATATTTTTTTACATAGTTTCAAGTCGCTTATAAAACAACGTTTTTATTAAAAAAGTTATATTTTTAAATATTTTTTATCCTTGTAATTTTTTAAGATTTTTACTTTTTTGAATGACAACATAGGGTTTTAATTTTATATTCCAAAACAGAATATTTTTCTTAGTATTTTGATACATGAAAATCAAATTTGGGACTCGTAGTTAATGAGTTATAAGTATTTAAAGTTTAGATGAGCGGAGTAAAGTGGTACGGGGTTACCCCGCGAAATGTTTGTCCACTTCACCGCTCATCAAAACTTTGAATATTTATAACTCATAAACTACTTACACCAAATTCGATTTTCATGTATCGAAATACTAAGAAAAATATTCTGCTTTGGAATATAAAATTAAAACCCTATTTTATCATTCAAAAAAGTAAAAAACTTAAAAAAAACATAAGGATAAAAAATATTTAAAAATATAATTTTTTAATAAAAACGTTGTTTTATAAGTGACTTGAAACTATGTAAAAAAATTTACACTTTTTGAAATAATGAGTGTTTGATAAAAGAATCACCCGGTATATCTCGATTTTAGTGTACCTAAGTTCACGGGCAAATCACACTTCGATGTACCTCTCTATATGAACTCATTTGAACGAGATGGGAAATCCACCTGCGGTGGATTGGTTGTAGAACTTGGTATATTTTCGAACTACTTTCTAAACTAAAACTAAATTTTTTCAACATATATGTTTTTGGGATAGGTACAAATTTTTTTAGAGTTAGTTTTTTAGGTTTTTAATTTTTTTATAACTTTTTTTAGCTAGTGGTTTTATAATAGTGTTTATTTATTTTTTAGATTCTGAGTGAAACGATGAATGTATTGATTTTACAATGATGTGTGTTTTTTTTTTATTTTTTTATTTTTGTGTCTGTGTACACGATAAGTAGTCGAAATAATGCTTCGATTTTCGACTTCAGTATCTTGTTCGATGGGAAAGTGAATATCGTTGGTGCATTGGGGAGGTCAAAATTTTAATTTCCCAGTAGTTTTCAAAAGCGATGTGAAAAACAAAAGAAAAATTAAGGAAAAACGGGAATTTTTACGCAAAATCGATTTTTAACAAAATCGATTTTGGTTATTGGTGTAACTCTAAAACAAATGACCGTAGATGCATGAAATTTTCACTGGTTGTTTATATTTGCATTTTCTATACACAATACAATTTTGAAAATAATTTGACTTTTTTTGAACTGTTTACGGACATTGTCAGTTTTCAGTTTTTTTAAATTTTTTTTCTATAAATATCAATAAAATTTTATCTGTTGAGTAAAAAAGCTTGAAAATTTAATAGAAGGCTCCTAGTTTATTGTTTCAAAGGCAGATGAAAAAAATTAAAAATCCTTAGTCACAGTTTTTAATTATAAGCATTTAAAGTTCAAATTTTGACAAAATACGGAAAAATCACGAAAAATAGCAAATTATTTTGATGAGAATTCATAAAAATTTTTCTTTTTAAATCTAAGATTTGAAAATGTAATATAAGATTACTTATAAGTTTGTCTACCTTTATCAAAAAAAAAATGTCTAGAAGAAACTTAAATTAAATTTTTATGAGCGTCTGAAATTTATATTTTTACGACATTTGATATTTACTCGATTTCTCATGTAACAATTTTCTTATTTTATTGTAATTAAAAAACGAATGACTGTAGATACTTGAAAATTTCACTGAATGTTTATATTAGCATTTTATATACACCATAAAATGTTGAAAATATTTTGACTCTTTTTGAGCTGTTTACGGACATTGTCAGTTTTCAATTTTTTTAGTTTTTTTTTCTATAAATATCAATAAATTTTTATTTGTTGGGTAAAAAAGCGTGAAAATTTAATATTAGACTCCTGATATATCGTTTTAATAGCAGTTGAAAAATATTAAAAATACATATGCACAATTTTTTTTTATAAGCATTTAAAGTTCAAATTTTGACAACATTTATCAAATTTATAATTTATTAATTATTTTGTGGTTAAAAATTTATAAAATTTTTAACTTTTATGGCTAAGGATTGAAAATTTAAAACAAGGCTCCACGTTAATAGGTTATATATAAATTACTTTATTCACAATAATATCATCAAATATACTTGGTAATATCATAGGGTGACTGACCGTTTTCGCTCAGAATCGTTTTTCTTATACAATGATATTATATCATTGAATTCAAATTTAACACCATCCATTACAGTGACCCACTTGTAACCTACTGTACAGCAGAGCGACATCCACTTATCCACCTTTTTTATCCTGTATACAAAATTTCTACCAAAAGGAGTACTTCGATTTCAACATATCGTATCTTATCTTTTAACAAATTGGATAAAGATGGTACTTTAAAGAGGTCATTTTTCGATTTTCTCAATAGTTATTTAATGTGCCACGGGAAAAACCACCGACAAATTACGAAAAAACGCTAAAAATTGGATTTTAATTTCCAACGCTTTGTATATCACCATAAAAACGAATAAAGAATAATTATATTATAAAATTAATTCAACTTACTGGCTAGGTATAATAAAATATAATAACTATAACAATATAAAATATCTAGACAGACAACCCGTTTCCGCTCAGAATCGTTTTTCTTATACAGTTATATTACATCATTGAATTCAAGTTAAATACAATCCATTATACATTGACCCACTTGAAACATACTGTACAGCAGAGTGACATCCACCTACCCACTTTTTTTAAACTCTTTGTAATAACGCAAAAATACAATAAATATCGCGAGACTGATTTTCATAACACTTTGTTTATTGTCATAGAAACACAAATCAAAAAATAATAATAATTTAATTAAATTCCTAACAAAATATAGCATGTTAATTATAAATTATGATTTATACGAACGACATTTTTTATACAAATTTTAAAATGTTATTTCTTTAACCAATGGCAACCCTATATAATATAAACAAAACAATTATTCAATTTTCGTGAACCAAAGCGAAAATAATTTGTGAAATGTGCGCCATGCTATAGTAATCTACCTATAGGGGCTTAAACAAGAAGCTAAAAACACTCACCTAGTCTCAAAAAGTCTATTGATATACTTTTTATTGATACCGACATATCGTCCAGCAGTTTCTGAGATTAGCGTGTTCAAAGTTCAAACATAATATAAACTCTTGGTATGAATATTATTATATAATTTCATTCCACTAACATAAATAGCTATCCAAATCTATAAATCTTGTTATCTTAGTTACTTAAAATGTAATTAGGTATAACTAACCTTGCATATACTATCTAGTTACGGAGTTATAGAAAAATAAAGAGAGCTTTGGCTTCCGATTATTTTAAAAGTTAACTTTACTGTAGTTCTCAACCTTCATGTACATTTTTCAAAATTTCACACCCCTTTATATTAGAGTTTAGATAACCTTTTTTGTTTTAGTAATAACAAATAATTATATACGTTATACAACTACCTATAATGACTTATTTCTTTTTTTCATCATACTAAAAATAAAATATAAATGTTTATTTCTTAAATATATTAACATGTATAACTCAATCTAGGAAATTTAATGTACTCATATACATATATTATATTATGTAGCTAATATTATTTTTCTGTGAACTAATAACCATTAGTTGTTAATGCTGTATCAATAATAAAAAAAATAAATATGTAAATCGACTTAATAATTAATAATATTATTTTTATATTTTTGCATGAATACAATTTTATAAATATTTTTATATTAAATATTATAAGCAAAATTAATTTATTATTTTCATTTTTATTGATTATAAAATGGCATAATTATTTTAACAACAAAATTCTCGTTATTTCATCACCACTATATTCCCCCCGTGCGGTATCTAAATTCTTTCCCTGGGGGGATCCCACCTGGTCGGGAACCAGTGCTTCATAGCATTAAATACCCGTTTATTTAAATTAATTTAATTCGCATTTAATATTTACGTATTATCCGGTAAAGCAATGGATAAAAAAACAATGCGTCATAGCGGTCACACGAGGAGCCACGATTGTGTTTCTATAATTCTTAAATTCTATATGACTATATGTATAGTCAGAATGTCTGCATTAAAACCGTGATAATTCCCTCATAATCTTCGCCCAAAGCTACTTAGGCTTAGGTGACCAACGACTGAAATTGTAGGCGATTAACTGAAAGGTATCAATCGATTGGAGATATTGTGCAGAAGGAAGGATCAGGTATCATTTGTAAGCAAACTGGCTAAACAACTTAAAAGTTGTAAGGATTAAGCAAAAATGTTCAATATTTTCCGTGTTCAATGTTGATAGTTCGTATAAAATATTGTTGTATCCCAGCAGTCTCGCTAAGGACGCTAAGTCGTTACCTATCATAAGTACGATTTGTGAATACAGACCAGGTTATTTAATATCTGTCGACCTTGATGGACCCTCGCCATACTATATCGTTGTTTCAACGGCGCATCTTTGAAAAACCGGGGGAGAAATAACTGGTTTGGATGAAGCACTAAATTGTATTTTTGTACATCCCAAATAGGTAACTAATAAGTAGGTACCAACTGAGAACTAAAATTTGGCAGTATAGTGCGAATTATTACTTTTTATGCTCCCACTAACTGAATCACGAGTCTGAACGGCAGCGGCAACATCAAAAGCCTTAACGGCTCCCAACGTAGGCGTCCGTTGTATAATTTTGTATTCAAACTAATTATTATAGCCTGATCACAAACACCCCGAATATCAACAATAGTTAATACACATCATATACATTGATATATTCAATGGTAAACCTGTACTTTACGCGCATTTTATTTAATTTTAATTGTATTATTAATATATATAGTAGGTATACATAATATAGGTACATCGTACATACATGCATAATAATAATATGTACATTAGTTACTATATACCTACGACCTACCAGCTACTAATTACTATAAATTATAGTCATATGCCATTAATCAGTATGCTATATTGTAAATACTGATAGGTAATGACAGTAAAAATTATTTATAAAATTAAACATTAGGAAAACACTTTTTTTAGTTTAATGGGTTCAACATTTAAGCAAATAAAAAATTAAAAACAAACAATTTATTTATTTCTATAAATAAATTAATCATTTTATTTCATGACTATCTTTGTGATTAAACTTCCAGCAAATAATAAACTAAATGTTGACAAATGTTTAATTTTAGAAATCATCTTAATCATCGTTACCAATACTCTCTAAGTCTTAAATAAAAACCTAAAAGAAAAAAAAGTTTTGTATAATTTAATAATTGCACATAGGCGATACGCATATATTATAGCACAACATTATATATATATATTGTGATATATTATGTGGCATTGAATATTGCATTTTTGCATAATATTATTCAATAGTTATATTCTCGTTAACGTGGTATACAAGTAGGAAACTGAAGAAGGTAACCAAATAGTAAATTCCGATAACTAACCAAATTCACAAATTTTTTAGCTCGTAATGCGATTAAACTTGATTGATACAACACCATTCATTACATTCATAGATACCGTAAAGCGAATCGTGTAACCTTGACATATTTGATCGATAACGATTATTAGTTTAATAACAATCATGATGAAGCCAATGACCAGCTACTGAGGCATTCACATAAATTTAAAAAAAAAACTTATCATAATAATTGCAATAAACAAACCTGCGGGTAATGAAATTTCAAATACTACGAGTACCAGACACGGATCCAGAGTGAATATCTGGGGGGAAGGGCAACAATTTTTTTACAACACAAATACAATTACAATAGACATTCTTAATTTAAATTTTTTTTCCAATATTATTATAATCTTAATATAATAAATCAATTGAAGAGTATATTATATTAAATAACAAAATCCAAACGTCTTTTCATATTGTCGCTTTTTCCAAAACTGTCAATTATTAAGGTTAATATTTATGTAAACTTCCCTATGAAAATTGGAGAAATAATGTGTCTGGGGGGGCTGAACCCCAAGCCCCCCCTACCCCTTTGTATCCCTCCCTGACGAGTACTTATGAAAGAAGTACCCTCCAAAAATGGGTTCTGTGTTCGGCTTTGTATATCATATTCTCGCCATTTCTTCCGTATCAAATAATTGTTCGATGTAACTTTCCTATATATACCAATATACCTCGTGCGTATACAGGTGTAAATCAATTATTATATTTATAAATTATATACATACAAATTCAAAGTACATAACTATAATTGTGTACAGATTTGTTCGAGTTAATATTAATCTACGTACAACGCGCGTTTACCTCTACACCAGAGGATAGTCGATACCTAGTGTTTTAAGTGTTTATTTTTATTTAGAAAGCAGCTGTAGAAACTACAATATATGACCATCGCCTAATAACTATATTATGCATAATATAAATTATGACAAATCATATATTATTGCACACGTCAGTCCTTATAATGTTAATTATAACTAAGTTAAAGAAATTAATACATGTCTGGTTAATATATATATTGCATTACAGTATTACATTTTAATACCTATAAATATTGTTGAAATATGATTGCAAATTTATATACTGCATACACGGTGAGGTAAAGTCCAATATATTTTTGGCGGATGTGAGGTCCGGACAAAGCGAGTGATTCCGCAAAGTTTGGAAGAATAATATGTGAAGATGGTTCTGGCTTCCGGATATACATTCTGCAATCTGCCATGCTATGAACATTTATATTCAGGCATTTTAATAGTAGATATCTATATATATAAAACTGAAATCAAGCAAAAGAGGAAATCTTTGTTACGGTTTGGCTTCGAAACTTCTTATCCAATTGACATGCAGTTTTATTTAAATGAAAGAGGATATCACGGAGCAGGTTTTAGGCATAAATAAAGTCCGATAATGTTAGTCAATAATTAGTTATCTATACATATAAAATCCAAATACCACTGACTCACTGATCGCTTTATCTCAAAAACTACTCAACGTACGGACTTGAAATTTGGAATAGAGGTTCTTCTCATATTTTCACCGTGCAATAGGAAAGGATTTTCAAAAATGTGGCGTTTTAGTGGAGTAATTAACGATTATAATTATTCACTGCCAATACGTGAAAATCCACCCGTGTATAATATATTGGTTGCTATTGGTTAATCGGGCATATTTGTTGGTTTGTATTATTGTCTTTTGTCAAATAAGATAAATAAGATCTAATAAGTAGTTCCAGAGTTTGGTCTGTATAGTTATAGTCTGTGTTTTTATATAGTTAGTTGGTAGATTAGACCTCTGGGGAAGAAGATAGGTTAATATTTACAAAGGGTAAATTATTTTTTTTATTTCATTCATCGGATTTTAGTACGGTTAAGGTTAGAATAGGATTTTGAATAAATTGATTATATTAAGTACAAACGACAAACTTGGTAAAAATTTGATACTTTAGAGTTAAATCATACGTACAAACAGCACGGGGTCCGCGATCTACCGCAGGTAAATTGCCTACCTGTTAATGTACTGCTGCGTATCAGAATTTTTATTCCGGGAAACGGAAAAGTTAAGATACATTTTGAATACTATACACCGAATATTAAATAACGAATTGAACAAAGTTTAAGTCATATAGAGTTGATACATTTAACGGGCAACGAAGTGCACGGGATCAGCTAGTAATAGTATATTATCTATAATACCTAACCTGACTCAACCTCACGTCCTCACCACTAAACGTGTTGTACCACGAAAACTTGTAAATTATAATTTACAACTTTTACAATTTGTAATTAGTAAATTTGTTATGATTTATAACCACCTGAAATATTTATCCGTATAGGTAGGTAGGACAATATACGTTTATATAGTACTAAGAATAAAGAGAATAAAGTGTTGTCATTTATTTTTCTTTAAAGAGATTTTATTAAAAAGCCTAATGCCTATTCACGAATTCTTCAAAATAACAACAAAACACAAACCATTGTAGTATTTAAAACTATATAAAGAACTTAACCTAACCTTTTTTTTTTGTCGTAATCGTGGCGCTGTAGAGGGAAACTTTGCCTTGTAGGTCATCTTTCCCTCTACATCCACATAATTTATTAAAATTAAATAACAACTTAGCAATATTTTACATAACGTAACCTAACCTAACCTAACCTTTCGGTAACTAAGCGATCATTAAAAAAAAACTGCATAGTCTGCAATATACGCATTATTGCAGTATATAATATGAATACAAATCGATCGATTTTTTTATTTTAGACTAAGCGAGTGTCGTCGTCGTCATTGGCGTAATCATGACAATATACGTGCCGAAACTCAAATCGTTCAAAACGCTGCGCTGCGCGGTGACGGTGGAGCCTATGCTGTTCTTGTACTTCGTGGCCAACGTACTGTCAAACAACGTGGGCACGAACATGCTGTTGCATAAAGGATGCAACCCGAACGCGACCATGGCACCGGACCTGCACGTGTTGCCGGACTGTCTTCTGGAGAACAGCGCGCAGCACGGCGTCTCGTCCATCAACGTGTGGAAACACATGATCCAAGAACTGCTGTCGCTGGTGTTCATCATGTTCGCGGGCCCGTGGAGCGACCGGCACGGCCGCCGTCGCCGGCCGCTGATGTTCGTGCCGGTGATCGGACAGATGACCTGCGACGCGTTCAACCTACTGTCCGCCGTGTTCTGGAACCAGCTGTCGCCCACTGTCACCGGTATTACGCAGTCGCTAATCCTGTCCGTCACCGGGTCGCAGCACTGCTTCTTCATCGGCATGTTCGCGTACCTAGCTGACATCACCAACATGTCCAACCGGACCATGCGCATCGGGTTCGCGTCAGCCGTCCTGCCGCTGGCCGCCACCTTGGGCGCGCTGTCAGGTGGTTATCTGAACGTAAGACTAGGGTTCGCCACCGTGTTTGCCTTGAACGTGGGCCTAAACGCGATCGCCCTGTGCTTGGGCCTGCTGTTCATTTACGACACGTCCGAACCGTACAAGGTGACTGGTTCACTGTACAGGAACACGTTTGACCCAAATATCGTCGTCCAGAGCTGCAAGACCGTATTCGTCAAGCGTGACAACCACAAGCGCTTTGTACTCTTGCTTATGATCGTCGCCTCGCCGTTGACCGGCGCTCCTTTTGTGGGTGAGATACAGATATTAATATGTAACCTAACCGACCCAGTATCGCTAAAAGTATATCGCTTTAACGTTTAAACTGCGCTGTGGATATAAGTAAATTATATTGTTATAGGTAGGTCCCTAAATGTATATAGTCAACGTATCGAAAGGCTACCTATATACTATATATATATCAACGGCATGGCGAACTATTTTGCTTGATGGGGCCGAAAATGTTTATTTCATAGGTACTAGACCCACCATCATGCCTGCACCCTAATCTTACTTCTACTAACGCAGCCTATATGTATGATAAAATTAGAGAATTGATTTACGCTTTAGTCTTGCAGTTAGGTACACACTAAATTATAATACTATTATATTAAGTACAAAAAAAAAAGTACCTATAGCCATAGTCATCATTATTTCACCAAACGAATGTGAATCGTTTTCACCCACGAAAAACCTTGACTCATGGCCCCTAAAAACTCTATCATCGACCATATAGGTATGTGAGTTACCTATAGATTTAGTCTGATTTACGCACATGGCCCTTATTTAAGATCAGTTTTAGGCAATTTAACCGTACTTTCACTGAAAAATATTTTTGTATTTTTCAATGTATTGTAATCACATGTGGGTAAAATGTATGATCACAATTCAGAAAGAGATATTATAGTGTTGGTTCATCCTCAAAACGGCGTTGATGGCTATGTTAATACAAGTCTTCGACTTTCGAGATAGTATCTCTGGCAGTTAATTAAAGAAAGAAAATAATAAAAGGAACAGCTTATATGTGCCTATTTTGTTCATAGGATATGAATTATTAATTTAAATAATATTTATTTTTATTCATTCACAGGTGAAATAGGTCTAATGTACTTGTATTTGAGAAAACAGTTTGGCTTCAAAGAAATTAATTTTAGTTTATTCAGTGCGTACACAATGGGAATTATGCTATTTGGTAAGATTTTCTTATTCTTTTTTTATGAACGTTTAATATTAAAATAAAACAAATTTTAGGATCATTATTTTCTCTTGGAATTTTAAGTCGATTCCTTAAAATGAACGATGCAATGATCGGTCTGATTGCTACTTTCTTCGATATTGCAACTGCTGTCGGATTCCTACTAGTGACTAAACTGCAATATTTATTATTTGGTAAGTAAATATATTTTAATTACTGCGACCTCCTTCCTCTTACACAAATGGATTATTGGCCTCGGTCGTATTATTTTTTTGCCATATCTTATTTTTTTATTTATCTATTTTAACATACAAATGTTTGATAAATCATTTTTAGAGCTTCAAATATTGTTTACTAGACTAAATTATATGATTTTAGATTCTGAGCGGAGCGAGGAAGCTAGTGGTTTTATAATGGTGTTTATTTATTTTTTTTATCCTGTATACAAAATTTTTACCAGAAGGAGTGCTTCGATTTCAACATATAGTACTTTATCTTTTAGAAAATTGGATCAAGATGGTACTTTAAAAAGGTCATTTTTCGATTTTCTCAATAGTTATTTAATGCCACGGGAAAAACCACCGACATATTACGAAAAACCGCTAAAAATGGGATTTTAATTTCTAACGCTTTGTGTATCACCATAAAAACGAATAAAGAAGAACAATATTATAATATTAGTTTAACTTACATGATATAATAAATAATAACAATATAAAATATCCAGACTGACAAACCGTCTCCGCTCAAAATCGTTTTTCTTATACAATGATATTATATCATTGAATTTAAGTTTAATACAATCCATTATACAATGACCCACTTGTAACCTACTGTATAGCAAAGCGACATCCACTTACGCGCTTTTTTATTTTATACTTTCTACTGAAGATATGATTAATACCTATTTATTTATCTTGGATACAAACTAGGTATTTATTAATTATGATAATATAATTATTTTTAATTAAAACATACACTTCTAAGTATTATACTAAAACAAATTACAAGTACTCTAACAGTGTTGTAAAAAAATTACATAATAATTCCACTTGATTAAAATGTAAGTACCTTTCTTTCACAATTATAAATAGATACTCTTAACTTAATCTTTTTTCCATAGTTTTTTCTATGCAAATTTATACAACTGTTACTAGTAGTATACATAATTTCCGCAAAGCAGTGAATTATTTCTAAACGTAGATTTGTTTCATATATTTCGTATATTTTCGTATTTTTATTATTTCGTATATTTCATATATTTTAAGTCATAAAAGAACGGAATTTCAGTTTCGTTTGAAAAATAATGAGTGGTAATAAAGACTATAAATATATTATATTATATTATATTAGTATATTATATTATATGCCGATATATATATATTATATACCAATAAACGATGAACGAATACTAATTATTGCTATTTACTATGCAGTATGTACACACTTGACACTACACGATAAGATAATAGCAAAGCTGTACAGTAACTAGTTAAAAAGTTAAAAGTTAAGTTAATATTTAATTTTTTTGATAACTTTTAACTTAACTATTTAAAAAAAAATAGAATGTAGAAAATAACTTAATTAGTAACTAAGTTATTTCTTTTTATAAATAATTGTAACTTAACTTAGTTATTTTGTTAAAATTAAAGTTATTTGTAAAAAGTTATTTACAAAAAAGTTCTTACTATGATTTATGAACTGTACATTATTTGCATTGATATTTCTGAGAACCGCCATGATTAATTAAGTAATTTTGTCATTTTGAACACTTTATTAGCTCTAATAGTTTGATTGCTACTTTTAATAAACTGAAAAGATTTAGGACTGTAAAAATATTTTTGTAACATTTTAATATTTTATATTTTAATGTGAACTGTAAATATTATTTTTCTTATATCAATGTTTTAAACATTTTCCTTCAAATTCAAAAAAGAAACATTTGGATTAGACAACATTTAAAACTGAAAATAATTATTAACTTCACAATTTTGCTTTATAGCAGAACTAGCAGCAGTAGATTAATTTATATTTTTTGAGTAGAATATGATTAAATAGGTACTATATTATAATATATTCTATTCTATATTTCTATTGTATTTTAATGGAAACAAATGAAAAAAATTATATTTCAAGATTCAAATACTATTTAATTGTTTTTAATAAATAAATACTAATAGCTATAACAATAATCGAAAACAGTTGTATAATTTATAAAATAATTTAGTCTGTTCATTTGTTATTAATTTGTTTTACTTTATACCAAAACTAGTTATTTTCCTACGATGAGAAAAAAAACGTTTATGAGTAAGTTAAAGGTATTTTTAAAAAAAAAAGTAACTTAACTTAGTTATTATTTTCATGAAAATTTGTAACTTAGCTTAGTTACTCAAATTCTGTAACTTTTTAAAACTAACTTTAACTTAGCTTAGTTATTTTTTTTTTAGGATAACTTAACTTTAACTAGTTATAAAAATTGGTTAACTTGCCCAGCTTTGGATAATAGTCTAACAGTAAGTTAGAATATAAACTAAAATACATTATGTATATTGTATCAATGTTGTCTCTTGCCTACAACTGTACTATTTACTAATTATATCATGAACAAACACTATTTATTGTATATAGAATATTATATTATGTATAACTTTGATCATAGTAATCATTAATTCAAATTTTTCTTTTTAAATTAATTAATACTAACAATAATAGGTAAAATGGTTGTTATTTATAATTGTAAAAGTTATATCGTTGACAAATGGCAGGTACTTGATTTTACAATATTATTGTTTATTGTAAAATCAATGTTTTATACCCACCTACTTATTATGAATATTGAGTACCTACCTGCATTGAATAATCACAATGCAAATTATACAACAACTAATCGGGTTCTTTTATATTATAGTACCTCCGTTAGAACTGTTTCGTGGTGCGGCATTAGCTCTCTGTGGTGCCATAGCTTCGAAATGCGTGGAATCTCATGAACTAGGTAAGTAATTAATTTATATCTAGTATCTAATGAAATGTCTCAATAACCAATGTTTAAAATCGTTACACGTTATTAGAACGTTTTAATGTTTATTTTCTATGATTATTTAAAACACATTCCAAATTCCTTATGTATTTAGTAACTTATTTACTTATGTTGAAAATGTGTTTTTGTGTCTATATAATAGGATCTATGAATGCTGTGAGAATGGCCATGGACAATTTATCGAAAAGTGCAATCTTACCATTGTATAATGTAGTGTACAACAGAACGCTGGAATCTATGCCTAGTGCCTTTTTCATCATCAGCATATGTTTAACCGTTCCGTTAATCGGATGTTTTGCGTAAGTTTTTTACAATGCACACAATTACGTAATGCATATACATTATTATCACTTAAATTTAAGAAATATAACATAAGTCATATTTTTGGATTTCAGAATTACTTATTACTTGACTCGAAATCAGGTGTCAGCAGTTAAACCAATCCAGAAAAATAATTTGGAAGATACATCAAATGATCTCAACGCTAATACTACTACTAATACCAATGAGATGAAATCCGACAATGTTGAAGGACTTGTACATATGTAAATCATTTATTTCATGTATATGAGTATTGAGACGTACCTATAACATAAAAACATCCTAAGTTGTTTAACCACACATGGTAAAAAATTTGTAACAAGCATACATTTCTTAAATATTTGCATTGTATTAAAAAAATTAATATCAAATGTGAATATAACATTGAACAGACATTATATAAATAATTTTGTCCAATGATGTTTAAACTATTTTTAATGAACTGTATTTACTATACCTATATACTATTAATGTTGTATTTATTTTTTGTATTTGTATAGCTGCAGGCATACTTATAAATATGTGTAAATTATTACCTACTGTCTTATTGTTGTTCGTTTTATTTTCTGTTGAGTTTTTACATTTTAATCCAATCTCAAAATGTGTTTTTTTATTACCTAAGTAAAATTTAGTTTTATATTTATATTGATAAGATATTTATTTAAAAGTTATATGATTAATTATTATACAGTACCATATAAATACCTAGTAATTAGATGTACATTTTTAATAATATTACCGTGTAAATCTGTAATTTTTTGGTCAATAAATTGACACTTAAAATTTTGTGGTTAAAAAAACTTCAAAAAACTATAATAATTAGTCTTGTAAAATGTTACTGGCTTATGATAAAAATATTTATTGAACATTTTATTTTTGCAAATGTAGATATACAATTTTTTAGTTCAATTTGATTCAGGAATAGGCAATGATGATTGATGATATTACATTATTACGGGAATTAGTAGGAATTTAAATTTTAAATTTAAAAAAAGGTGGGTAAGTGGATGTCGTTCTGCTGTACAGTAGGTTAGTCTGGTGGGTCACTGTAATGGATGGTGTCAAATTTGAATTCAATGATATAATATCATTGTATAAGAAAAACGATTCTGAGGGAAAACGGTCAGTCAGCCTATGATATTACCAAGTATATTTGATGATATTATAGTGAATAATGTAATTTATATATAACCTATTTACGGTGCCTTGTTTTAAATTTTCAATCCTTATCTATAAAAGTTGAACATTTTATAAATTTTTTACTACAAGATAATTATTAAATTTTAAATTTTAAAAATGTTGTCAAAATTTGAACTATAAATGCTTATAAAAAAAATTGTGCCTATGTATTTTTAATATTTTTCAACTGCAATTGCAACAATATATCAGGAGCCTTGCGTTACATTTTCACGATTTTTTACCCAACAAATAAAATTTTATTGATATTTATTTTATAGAAAAAAAAACTAAAAAAATTGAAAACTGATAATGTCCGTAAACAGCTCAAAAAGAGTCAAATTATTTTCAAAATTTTATCGTGTATAGAAAATGCTAATATAAACATTCAGTGAAATTTTCAAGTATCTACAGTCATTCGGTTTTTAATTACAACAAAACAGCTGGAAAATCGTTACATGAGAAATCGACTGAATATCAATTGTTGTAAAAATTTTAATTTCAAACGCTCATAAAAATTTAATTTGACTTTCTTGTAGACATTTTTTTTTTGATATAAGTAGAAAAACTTATGGATAATCTTGTATTAAATTTGCAAATCTTAGATTTAAAAAAAAAATTTTTTTTATGAATTCTTAACTCTAAATAATTTGCTAATTTTTGTGGTTTTTCCGTATTTTGTCAAAATTTTAACTTTAAATGCTTATAAATAAAAACTGTGACTAAGGATTTTTAATATTTTTCAAATGTTATTGTAACAATGTAGTAGAAGCCTTGTATTAAATTTTCAAGTATTTTTACTCAACAAATAAAGTTTTATTGTCATTCATAGAAAAAAGACAAATAAAATTGGAAACTGAAAATGTTCCTAAACAGTTCAAAACAAATCAAAATATTTTGAAAATGTTATCGTATATAGAAAATTTAAATATAAACAATCAGTGAAAATTTCATGTATATACTTTCATTTTTTCTAGAGTTACATCAAAAACCAAAATAGATTTTGTGAAAAACCAATTTTGCCTAAAAATTCTCGTTTTTCCTTAATTTTTATGTTGTTTTTCCCGGCGCTTTTGAAAACTATTGGGAATTTGACCACCCGAATGCACCAACTGGATTCATTTTCCGATCAAACAAGATACTGTTGATGAAAATCGAATCAGTTTTACTGCCCCAAACCGTGATGACAGATACAAAAAAAAAAACACACACATCGTTGTAAATCAATACATTCATCGTTCCACAAAGAATCTAAAAAGATTATCATTGAATAATGTTAATTATTGATTTTGTACATGTAACTATCAAAGAGCTGTACAAGTTAATTTCATGTAAACAATTTCATTCGGATATATATAATAAGAAGCATGCTACTATGTTTTAGATTCTGAGTGGAAAAATGACTGTATTGATTTTACAATGATGTGTTTTTTTAATTTTTTTTATTTATTTATTATTTTGTGTCTGTGTACACGATTAGTAGTCGAAATAATGCTTCGATTTTCAACTTCAGTATCTTGTTCGATGGGAAAGTGAATCTAGTTGGTCAAATTTTAAAATTCCCAATAGTTTTCAAAAGCGCCCGAAAAAAACAAAATAAAAATTAAGGAAAAATGTTTACGCAAAATCGGTTTTTGACAAAATCGATTTTGGCTTTTGGTGTAACTCTAGAACAAATGATCGTAAATACATGAAATTTTCAATGAATGTTTATCGTTTATGTTAGCGATTTCTATACATGAAAGAAATTTCACAACATTTTGACTTGTTTTGAGTTCTTTACGAAAATACTCAGTTTCCAACTTTTTTTAGGTTTTTTTTCTATGAATGTCAATAAAACTTTATTTGTTAGGTAAAAAAGTTTGAAAATTTAATACAAAGCTTCTATTATGTTGTTACAATGACGTTTGAAAAATATTCAAAATCCTTAGTCACAGTTTTTTTATAAGTATTTAAAGTTTTAAATATTGACAAAATACGGAAAAAACACGAAATTTTGAAAATTATTTTTTGTTAGAAAATCATAAAATTTTTTGTTTTTAAATCTAAGATTTGAAAATGTAATACAAGATTTTTCATAAGTTTGTCTACCTTTTTTCAACAAAAAAATATCTACTAGAAAGTGAAATTAAATTTTTATGAGCTTATTAAATTCATATTTTTACAAAATGTATTCTTCACTCGATTTCTCATGTAACTATTTTCTTATTTTGATATAATTAAAAAACGAATGACTCTAGATACATGCAAATTTCACTGAATAATTATATTAGCATATTATATACACCATAACGTTTTTAAAATATTTTGACTTATTTTGAGCTGTTGACGCACATTTTCAATTTCCAATTATTTTAGTTTTTTTTCTATAAATATCAATAACATTTTATTTGTTGGGTAAAAAAGCGAGAAAATGTAATGCAAGGCTCCTGATATAATGTTGCAATAACAGTTGAAAAATATTAAAAATACATAGGCAAAAATTTTTTATATGCATTTTAAGTTCAAATTTTGACAAAATTTATCAAAATCTCGAAAATGCTCAATCATTGTAATTAAAAAATTATAAAATGTTCAGTTTTAACACCATCCATTACAGTGACCTACTTGTAATCTTCTGTTCAGCAGAGCGGCATCCACTTACCCACTTTTTAAGGATTATTATACATATTATAAACATTTTAATAACTTCTAGTTAGAATTTTCAATTTTGATTTCGATGGAATAGATGGATAACATTTTCAAGAAAAATATCATTTGAATGGTGCCGGACATTAATTAATATGCCCTGAAATAATGCCGTCTTTGTGTAAGCTTACAATTTACAAGTTATACATAAGTTATAAATAATATATTTATCTTTGTCGATGTAGCTAATTAAATACCTTAAAAAGTCATCAATACTCAATGTTATGTCTAATGAAAAATATGAAAACAACAAAATATCGAATATTTTATTATTAAAATGAATAATAATTAATTTCAATTTTATAATTATACTTGGTATGCGTGCACAAATGTATATTACGTCAATTCCTATCGTTGAAAAATAAATATATACACGTGCTACACGGTTGCAGCCATCCACAGCGTGGCAGTTCAAGAGTATTTTCGTTTGATGACATTGTTTCATGTTTGAATCATTGAATCACAATTTATAAACTTACGGTTTTGTTCGGAAATCGATTACCGCACAATCGTTATTGGTCAACAACGCGGCTAGCCTGTACTCCGCAGTCCGTAGTCAGTCGGTCTGCAGCAGGCTGCCTGCACTCTGCAGCAGTGTTGTAGCTGCAGCTGTTGCCTGCTGGACGACGTGATAACAGACGAGCCAGTCGGTCGTGAACGTCGCCTATTTACATCAATTATTATTATTACTATTATTTTTATTATCATTATATATCATTATATTATTATATATTTATTTATTTTTATTATTCGCGTAATCGACAACCGTGTTGCTCGTCTTGTTGTTTTCCACACATTTGCGTTTCAACATTATTGTCTCCTCTCGCCCGGCGGGGGGTCCGTCCCATCGTAGTTGTTATCGCCTCTGTCCGTTGTTTTTGTTCCGTGTAGACTCTATACTGGTAGACTGGTAGCGTCGTCCGCAGTTGTACTGCAGTATCACGTACGATTTTCCTCTTTGCCGTCCAAAATATTGACATCACCACACGTCGCTCTTCTGGCCGCACCAACGTTTTTCAGTACGAGTTTTGATTTATTTGTGCTTGTGTTGAGCGTTGGTTTCAGCGATTCGAGCTGCAAGTCAAGGTCAGTTTATCGTATACAATACCAATATGATCAATAATTTCCTCCACAAAATATTTTATTCATGACATGCACGACTAACGTAACGCTATTTGGACAGCACTAGCTCAGCATTCAGTTGCGTGTGTGCATCTGTAGGCTGCGATCTTCATCGAACGCTATTGTCTATTCGATGACTACCTACTCGTCAAAATATCAAACGTTGCTGTCGTTGTTTTTATTATTACCATTAAGAGTTAGCTGCTATAGTTGTTATCGGTGACAGAAGTACTGGTCCCGGTTGTGTTTGCCACTACGACTTCTTTGTCGATTATTAACAAAAACTTTTTTTTCACAGATCATGATTAACGCCGAAGGTCAGATTTATTTCAACTGCCAGTTACATATTGTATGCCCAGAATTACTGTAACGGTTTGCCAGAAAAAAAAGTAAATAAATGGGTTCTGAATACATTTATATAATATTGTCTAACATAGATTTATTGGTCTATGCAATGTTAATGTAATGATTTCACGTTAACAATTAATATTGCAAAATTAATTTTTCACACGCATTATTGCCAACGATTGAAGCATAGAATAACTATAGAAGTATTTTCAGTTTAGTAAATCTATTGTAAACTTGTTTAAAAAAAATGATTATTTGTTAATGACTTAAACCAAATACTTCATCAGTGTTAAAATCTAGTCATTTTGCTTAATGTGGTTTAGTTAATTCACTTTTTCCCAGTATGTAAACATTAACGTTTAACATGTATATTTAACATTTTAACAACGCTTTTTGTATAATATGATTAGCTGATAAGATAATATTTTAAAGTAGAAAATACAATATAACACTAACAGTATAGGCCAGGGGTCACCAAACTTTTTTTATGGTGAGCCAATCTGATACGCTTTGGCATCACAGGCCAAAATTTTTTATGTAGGGATATTAAATGTTTATTATTAATATTGAAGATAATTAAGAATTATTTTTAGTAATTAATATATTAAAAACAATAAAAATTAATATATTTTCATAACACCAATTAGCATGGTGAGGCCAGTTAGAAAATCTTGGTGGGCCAGAGCCGGCCCACAAACCGTAAGTTGAGAACTCCGGGTATAATCTATTATTATATTCAGTGTTATAACTGTTGTGTATACTATTAGATAATTTTAAAAGAAATTATTAAGATTAGATCAATTAATTCTCACAATGTCAGGTACATAAGAAATTAATAAGTAGTTGGTATACCATGAGGTACATATTGATAATAATACAATTTATTTTATTTATTTCAGCATTATTAAATAATGTATTAACTTAGAATAAATTATATTAAGAAGAACTGATAATTATACCAACTGTATCTGATTCAATTTGAATGAAACATTGTAAATTGCTGGTAGAAAATTATTATTGTATGTTGTGATATATCTTTTAATATCAACATTCAAAAATTGTTTAGTAGTATGCTTATATATATATATTATATATTATTTAAGCATTTTAGAACACTAACTTGCATAACATTTTTATGACAGAAGCAAACTATCTGAAAAAACAATATTATGACTATAGCTTAAATACCATGCCACAATTATAAGGAAGGGAAACTGGGGATGAAAAAGTTGTCAAAATGGCCATAAAAACAGCTAATAACCACCAAAGAGTAATTAACTTAAAATGTAACAGAATGACATTTTGATGGTTATTATTTATCATTTGTTATTAGTACCTATAGAACAATTAAACATTGTCAAAATCGGAATGTTTTAATAGAAAATGTGTCATTTTAAACACACCTAAGATTAAGGCTACTGCCACCAAATACACTATACACTCACAGCTACCTTATGAGAAAAAAGATCCAATACAATGTAGGTACAGCTTGTGGAGTATAATTATCTCTAGGACAAGATGAGAATACCAAGTATTAAAAAAAATTAATATAGACAACTTATTGTAATATCATGTACAACACATTAAAAACCAACACCACTATCAATATTATATTTTTTATATTCCTATTTATCCACAAATCAAGTATGATATCCCAATCCCTATTCAACAAATTACAAAAGACATACATAGGCAGAACATACCAAGACATGTAGAAAAATAATTAAACTTAAGACTACACTACTATGTCCATTATTAAAATCCAAAATAAACCTTAAAAACATTATACTAATAGATAAAACAGTCCAATATTATAAGGTCAATTTGGACCTACTGAATTCAAAAATGGGGTAAAACCTAAGCATCAAACCTTCACACAAATTGAAGCATTCCAATCTATTTGCCTATAGGCAAATAACTACAGTTCCATGGTATACCACAAATGCATCTTTACATAAAGATTTAAACATTCAAACAGTCAATAAACTTGCCTAATTTCACTACAATAAATTCTATGCTCAGTTAGTCAATGTTTTTAAACGTATATACACGGTTTCTCTGTATCATATTCTCATATTAATATGTATAGAGTAGAACCTCGGTAATTTGGCAGATATGGGACCAGAGGACTGCCGGATTAACTAAAACGTTGGAGATTCACATAAAAACGCATTTTACTTATTGAAAAACCTAAACTTATTTTTTAAAACAATTTTTATTGTTAATTTAAATCGGTTCATTCAGATTTCATCAGTTAGTTTTATCAATTTATTATAACAATTGTATGGTTATGATAACGAAAAATATTGCCAGATTACTGGACCTACCAGATTATTGTACGAGCTGATCTTGAAAGTTATAAATTAAATAATGTCAGTGGATTTACCTTATCTTACTCCATTAAATGTAAACTAGGTACACATATTTTTAACACAGACAAATAATTGTAATTTTCACTAAATAAAAAATACAGATCCAAAATGATATACAATTTATTATAAAAACTATTTTATGTAACCAATGGGAACCCTATACAAACAAAAAAATATTTGATTTTTGTGAACCAACATTGTCCCCTTGTAAGCCCCTTTTTAAAATTAAACAAATTGGCGAAGAAAGCACATCTTTTGGTATAGAATTATGTAACTATGTATCAATTTTCAGAACCAAAAGTGCTATAGGCTTGGCTGTGGATCGCTTACACACACATACTTTCAAACATTGTATTTTATTAATATAGAATATAGATAGTATAAAAAAATGCATACAATGTGTCCTGGCGAGAAGTAAACCGGCCAGTGACATGTGTATACTTTAAGTTATTTAAAAAAAAACACCTATTAGGGTGGTTCTAGCTCTTTTATTTTTTAAACAAAACCAAACCTACCCAATATCTGAAATTTTTTAAACATCAACTCTTTATTGTAATTTTATTTTATTTTTATAACTATTTTATTTTGTTAACAACTAACATGTATAATTAAACCAGAAATATACACATCATTTTGATACAATTATAAAATTTCAAAAATTTAATTTTTGAAAGTAAGTAATAAAAAAATTCAGGAGTAAAACCCGTTTTTTTCGTAATTTAATGTAAACTCCTATAATATGATCACTTTCTCCAGAACACATTGTATATTTCAATACTTTGCTTGACCCTCCAGATACATTATAGTCGTAATTTAATGATAACTTATTGGATCTCTTATTTCATATCAATAAATTTTTATATTATTTTTATTTGTTTTAGTTGATTATCAGATGTTGTACAACTTTTATCAAAAATGTTTAAAAAGGCAATGGCATTTATTGCCTTAATAGCCTTTGTGACTATAGTAAAATGTGAAATTACCATATATAATAATGAACAACAACAGCTAGATTTACAGTTTTCAGATGCGCCATCTGATTTTGGAGCGGATATACCTTCAGAAGGCCTTAAAGTATTTCAATAATTTATAGATAAACTCAAAATTTAAATGTATATTTATTTTAAATTTTTATATTGTTTAAGGGTTACATTTTGCCTGCTAACCCTGAAGATGGTTGTACTAAAATTGAATCTCCGCCCAAAAGTGGAAGTTGGTTTGCCTTAATTAAGAGAGGAAATTGTAATTTTGGCGTAAAAGTGAGGAATGCTCAAAATAGCAACTATACCTTAGCCATTGTATTCAATGTCAACTCTAGTACAATTGGTAAGTTCACATTTTGAATACCTAATCTTATAACACAAATAATGGTGATATTTTTATTAAATTAAACTAAATTATATAAGTAAGTATATTTAACACACTTCAAGTTGTTTAAAAACTGATTACTGTATTTAATAAAACTATTAATTAATTTCTACTTTTTTGTATATTAGTGCCAATGCACGGTGAAAATTCAAGTGATATAGTGATTCCGTCAGTTTTTGTTGGTGATAGCACAGGGCTTATGTTGAGAGACTACTATGATTATACCAACAAGTAATAATTATGACATTTTAATGATTAAGGTTTTATTTTTAAATTAATTCAATTTCATTAAATTAGGTTACATCTGGTTCAACTTTTTTTTCAATAAATTAAAATCTAATTATGTATTATCATCATAGGTGTGCATAGGTCATCATGACAGGAGCTATAGTAACCCAGGAACCTTAGAGGGATAATCAACCTCAAAATACTCCATAACCCACCCCCTTTAAAAGCATTAATATAAAATAAAAATTATAGTATTATATTATTTACTGAAAAAAATATTTTTTGAGGTTGAAACATTTAATTACGTCAGCAAGACAGACATGATTTGGTCCATTGTAACTTTTTTAATAACAAGGTTTGGGTTCGAAAAAATAATATAAAGTTCAGTTTGTTATAAAAAATCATGGTTTAACTATCACCATATAATAACAAACTTGGAGTTTTAATTTTGAAAATCATAAATCAACAAAATTAAAATATATCAGAATTTAAAAAATTAATAATACTATTTTGATTAGACTTTTAAAATAACTATTTTTTTAAAGTTCCATGACTTGCAATAATTGGCAGTAATTTTAAAAACGCCAGAGGCTAATCATAGTCACATTTCTTATTAAACTTGTTTACAATTTGTCCTGATGCGTGGTACTACGTAATTTCCTTATCACCATTGTAGGTTTAAAAAGGCTTCTTTTTTTAATCAATAATATTTTAATGCTATATTGCTATAAAACATAAGAAGATATAGATTGTTGATCAAAACTTAAAAAATACACGTGTATGTAATTTTATAAAGAAAAAAAATTATATAAAAAATTAAACATTTTAAATAATATACAGTAGGTAGTAGAAAATCTTGCAGTGAAGACAGCCACCTCGTGCACACTCTTATGATAATTATCAAGGTTTTATACTATTCTATGTTCGCCATAAAGACATTTTTTTTATCTTATGTTACAATAAAAAAATATCTTTAGCTTCAATTACAATAATTTAAATATTAATCTTGGAATATTAAACAGCGCGGGTTTTTTTTCAGGATGTTTAACATAGGTATTTTTGTGACAAGTCACAAAAAAATTTAAAATTTAACAATTCAAATATTCTATTTTAAAATTGATTCCCATGTTAGTATCATTGTAGGCTAAAAATAAAATCATATAATTTATAATGTTTCTTTTAATTTAAGTTTTACGTACAGTAGTCATTAATGATTATTCAGAAATCAAATTTTACATTATCTATGTTCTATTGTTGGTTTTTAATTAGTATTTTCACTAATTAGATTTATAATCTGTAAAAATATATATATATAAATTGTTATATATTAAAGTTTTAAAATAAAACAATGTCTATTGAAAACTGGAAATTTGATTTCTTCAGGTGACTACAATATTACAGGTTAAATGTACATTAATTACTTATGTATTATGTTTTTCATTATTAATATTAATACAATTCGGAATGATTTAGTTATTCTCAAATAATACATATCAATTTTTTTTTAGATTTTATGTGATTGTAGACAACAATCAATCCCCATTTGATATAAACTTGAATTTGTTGTTGCCATTTGCTGTGATTGTTGCGGTATGTTTCTTCGCAATGCTTGGGTTTATGGTAATATATATATATAAGCTCTGTATTTAACGGATACAAATTGTATATTATTATAAAAAGTACAATAAGTATTATACTTAATGTAAAATAGTCAAAACAAATAGACAGCTTGTTCAGGGGACCTATTATCTTGAATATATGAATAATATTAAAATATGTTTTAAATTATTATTTAATTAAATTGGTTTTAAGTTATTATACCAATTTGATTTAAATGGGATGCTTATGAATATTTTGTTTTTTAAATATTTTAACCAAAAAGTTTTTAAGTCTTCAGTGTTGTGTATACTGTGGTGTAAATAAACTCACCAAAAATTACACATTAAATATTGCAGCCAGGCCAATAAAAAAAACATATATGATACATATTTCACATTTTATAAATATATATGTATTTTATTATTGAAATAATTAGACATCAAGTTTCAATTAATTATTTTGGTAGTCAATTATAATATTACATTTTAGTTGTTTATAACAACTTACAATTATGTCAGTAAAATGTCAATAACTGTTTCATTAAATCATTAAATTAATAAAAAAAAAGGTGGATAAGTGGATGTCGCTCTGCTGTACAGTAGGTTACAAGTGGGTCACTGTAATGGATGGTGTTAAATTTGAATTCAATGATATAATATCATTGTATAAGAAAAACGATTCTGAGCGAAAACGGTCAGTCAGCCTATGATATTACCAAGTATATTTGATGATATTATTGTGAATAAAGTAATTTATATATAACCTATTTACGTGGAGCCTTGTTTTAAATTTTAAATCCTTAGCCATAAAAGTTAAACATTTTATACATTTTTAACCACAAAATAATTAATAAATTATAAATTTGATAAATGTTGTCAAAATTTGAACTTTAAATGCTTATAAAAAAAAATTGTGCCTATGTATTTTTAATATTTTTCAACTGCTATTAGAACGATATATCAGGAGCCTTATATTAAATTTTCACGCTTTTTTACCCGACAAATAAAAATTTATTGTTATTTATAGAAAAAAAAACTAAAAGAATTGAAAACTGACAATGTCCGTAAACAGCTCAAAAAGAGTCAAAATATTTTCAACATTTTATGGTGTATAGAAAATGCTAATATGAACATTCAGTGAAATTTTCAAGTATCTACAGTCATTTGTTTTTTAATTACAATAAAATAAGAAAATTGTTACATGAGAAATCGAGTAAATATCAAATGTTGTAAAAATATAAATTTCAGACGCTCATAAAAATTTAATTTAAGTTTCTTCTAGACATTTTTTTTTTGATAAAGGTAGACAAACTTATGAGTAATCTTATATTACATTTTCAAATCTTAGATTTAAAAAGAAAAATTTTTATGAATTCTCAACTCAAAATAATTTGCTATTTTTCGTGATTTTTCCGTATTTTGTCAAAATTTGAACTTTAAATGCTTATAATTAAAAACTGTGACTAAGGATTTTTAATTTTTTTCATCTGCCTTTGAAACAATAACCTAGGAGCCTTCTATTAAATTTTCAAGCTTTTTTACTCAACAGATAAAATTTTATTGATATTTATAGAAAAAAAAACTAAAAAAATTGAAAACTGACAATGGCCGTAAACAGCTCAAAAAGAGTCAAAATATTTTGTAAATTTTATTGTGTATAGAAAATGCAAATATAAACAACCAGTGAAAATTTCATGCATCTACGGTCATTTGTTTTAGAGTTACACCAATAACCAAAATCGATTTTGTTAAAAATCGATTTTGCGTAAAAATTCCCGTTTTTCCTTAATTTTTCTTTTGTTTTTCACATCGCTTTTGAAAACTACTGGGAAATTAATTTGACCTCCCCAATGCACCAACGATATTCACTTTCCCATCGAACAAGATACTGAAGTCGAAAATCGAAGCATTATTTCGACTACTTATCGTGTACACAGACACAAAAATAAAAAAATAAAAAAAAAAATAAAAAAAAAAAAAAATAAAAAAAAAAACACACATCATTGTAAAATCAATACATTCATCGTTTCACTCAGAATCTAAAAAATAAATAAACATCATAAGACTTATTTGTTTATTGCTTGATTGGCTATTGTTGATATTAAAATTATGAGTAATTTACAGTTAATTAAATGGATTAAAGATCGAAGACGAGCATTTAGACATCGATTACCTGCATCTATTCTTCGTAAAATTCCGATATCAACATTTGTGAAAGGTGATCCATATGATACTTGTGCCATATGTTTAGATGATTATATGGATGGAGACAAACTAAGAATTTTGCCTTGTGCTCATGGTAAGTATTTATTTTTATATTTTACGTGTGTGATATAAAAATTATTTTATTAAATGCTCACAGCTTATCACTGTAAATGTATTGATCCATGGTTAACCCGAAACCGACGATTTTGTCCTATCTGTAAACGTCGTGTTTATGGTAATAACGAAGATCTACATGCTGTGGCATATTCTTCAGATACCGATAGTGATGAGCAGCCCAATGATAGGACTCCATTAGTTGCACCTACTATGAATAATTCAAATTCATTGGGTGTTGGTACATTCCGTAGTTTCAGAGTAAGTGACAATGATTTTTATGTTGATGTCCAATGTCTTACAAGTGCTTTTACAGGGACGCGTATTTACTCGTGGTAGATCTGCTAACACTGTTGAAGTGCATGCTCCAGTTTTACCATCAATAAATGTAGCTAATGCAGACTATGATACAGTTTCATCTCAAACAGATTCATCAGACTCAATGTTATCAGATTATCTAAATCTGTATGATCCGCCACCAGCCCGCCCAGCGGTTTCATCATCCTTGTCAAGTAAGAGAAGAGAAAAAAACAATTTGTTTGTATTTTTGTATTTTATACTTAACATTTATATGTTTATCTCAGATTCAGAGATTAGTTTGGCTCCAGAACTGATGAACAACACAGAACCAAGTAGATCAAATATGCAAAATCATATTGTTTAAACAGCTTATCAACAAAAAGCCTAATAAAGTTTGATTTTCTTTTTATTGACTATAAATTATGTATCGCTTTTAAATAGTAACAAAATATGATTTATTTTTCATAGTTAAAATATTGTTTTTAAAGGCTATGATTTATTGCTATAAGTTTTTTAATCATATGAAATATTTTTAGTAATAAATATAAACATTTTAAATAACTTAATCGAAAAACAGACTGCTCAGCTTCAAATTTCAAATATTGTTCATACTCTATTAACAATTATTTTCATATATACTTAAAATTATTTTAATTATTCGTTTTCTAATATTAGTTGAAACAATAATTATTAATTCAACATGTGATAATTGTTATGATTATAAAAAATAGTTTTGTTATTAGTATTTGATAAATGTATAAGAAAAATACTATAAATTTAATAAATATGTTTGTAATTCTATCATTTATCTATTTTGATAAGTTGACAATATCAAACGTACATTATAATATAATGTTCTGTCAATCCTATATTTACTTATTACGTGTATATTATTTTTAGTTTTTTTTTTTTTGGTATTTTAATACGCTTGTACCAGAATATCTGTTAGATTATGTATATTCTGTATAAGAATAATATGTTTGTTTAAATAGTTTTAATGTACCTGCAAGAATGATATATAATTTATTTAAGATTATGTATTGTTTTTATATTATTTTTCATTATATTTTTAAATATTTAAATACTTTTTATAATGTATATTATTATTTATATTCTCCTTAAATTGTATTTGTGTATGGTACAATATAATGTACATTGTGTATAAAAATATTTGAATACATTTTTTAGTAAAGAACTACTTGAAAATTAAATTTAAATATTATTTAGCTTGGAATTTTCTTTTAGTTGTTTCTAGAAAAAATCTTAATTTACTTATTTCTTACCATATTTTGTTTAATTTTCACTGTAATCACTGATTAATCTACCTATGAAAATTTTCAAGTGTTCAATAATTAACTCTTAAAATCTAAAAATATTTTACAATTTATAAATAAAGGCAACTATTGTCGTGTCTTACTTAAATTACTTACTAGAACACAAACATAAAACGAAAAAAATGAAACATAGTATAAAATCGTACTTTATTTAATCAAATATTGTTTGCGAGTATATATTTTATATCTTTAAATACCTATTAAAAAAAAAATATCTAATTGTCAAAGATGAGTAAAATTTCTGTTCCATTGTATTAATTGTATTCTATTGATACTTATTATTTGTTTATAATCTCTTTGCTTTGGTTCATATAATCCAATACCGCTAGAGGCAAGACCATAATGCTGTAAATAAATCCCTTTTTTTTGTCCATTTAATCATTTTATTTTATTTTTAAGTTGCTATCTTTTTGATACTGAAAATCACTCATGGGTGCTCATTCTCTTGTTACTTTTGACCAAAAAAAGTTATGCTTTAACAATGGAATTTTCATAAATGTATCAGTATGTGAAACTCACTCATATTGTTCACATTGATTTAATTATTTAAAACAATGAATTGATTAGAGTAAAACCACGACTTGAAACCGGTTTCAAAACCTATTTCAAAAACGGGTTTAAACCATAAAAACCCGAAATCGTAAATTAAGACTGAAAGCCGGTATTAAATTTAAAATTGAAACCGAAAGAAATTGGGAACAAGTATTATAATTTAAACCCGAAACCAGGAATATAATTTCATTATTCTTATTTATAGTTTAATAAAATAAGCGTTTAACATCAAATAACATGTGATTGGGTACATAACTCTTAAACTTTTAGGACCACCCAAATTACCAACTTGATTCACTTTTCTACCAGAAAAGATCCTGAATTAGAAACTCAATGCAAAGTGATAACAGTCAATATTTTTTTAAAAAGAACACATCATTATCAAATCAAAACAAATTTCATATAAATGTGCAGCGAAAATGACATCCAGAATCGTGACACGAGTATACGACAACAAACAACGTATCTGTAGACACATATAGACATATTATCAAATAATTTGTAATCCAATAACATTGGCCCAAAGTTTTATTACGAAGATCGGTTCACCAGGAATTTTACCGGTGGGCCAATCCGCCATTGATACTGAGAGGTGCGTGCTTATGATAAAAACTGTCTTTTTTTTAGTGGGGGGGGGGGGGGGGGGTTAAGTTTAAAATTCCCAATAGTTTTCAAAAGCACCCGGAAAAACAAAATAAAAATTAAGGGAAAACGGGAATTTTTACGCAAAATCGGTTTTTGACAAAATGGATTTGGCTTTTGGTGTAACTCCAAAACAAAATATTATCGTAAATACATAGAATTTTCACTGTATGTTTATATTAGCCTTTTCTATACATGAAAACATTTTCAAAATATTTTGAGCTGTTTCCAATTTTTTAGTTTTTTTTTCTATAAATATTAATAAAATTGTATTTGTTGTGCAAATAAGCGTGAATATTTAATGCAAAGCTCCTGATATATCGTTACAATAGCAGTTGAAAAATATTAAAAATGCATAGGCACAATTTTTTTTTATAAGCATTTAAAGTTTGAATTTCCTCAAAATGTATCAAATTTAAATAATTATTTTGTAGTTAAAAATGTATAAAATGTTCAACTTTTATAGCTAAGGATTGAAAATTTAAAACAAGATTCCACATAAGTAGGTAAATATTAAAATTAATTTATTCACAATATTATCATCAAATATATTTGGTAATATCATAGGCTGACTGACCGTTTTCCTTCAGAATCGTTTTTCTTATACAATGATATTATATCATTGAATTCAAATTTAATACCATCCATTACAGTGACTCACTTGTAACCTACTGTACATCAGAGTGACACCCACTTGCCCACTTTTTTTTTTTAAATCTATATGATAATGAACCATGAAGTGCTTTCTTGTACTGTTTTTATGCGAAGGGCTATTCAATACATGCGGAGAGTTTGTCTGAGATAAAAAAAATCGGCGGTACCTAGTGATTATCCAAAATATTTTGTTTTGTAGTTTGAATTTTTTTAGTATTTATGTTTTTGGCAAAGCCTCAAATTTAGGAATACCTATATATAGTTATATGTACATACAACATACAGTAACAACGCAAGAACTATTTAACCATGTGGACCATGCTGGGGCAAAATGTTAAATTTATATAATTATATAACAACTTCTAAAATTACACCGATTAATGTGACTATAATAAAGTATAGGTAACTCAAAATATTTTGTAATATACAAATAACAACAGGCTCACACAGTTAACATTCCGTTTTTATTAAAACAATATACCTAGATGGCTAAATACAATACAAGATTAACATCAAAAACAATTTATTAAACACATTCATTTAATTGGAAATAAATAATAATACACCTAACACATATTTTATCATCTTTAAGAATAGTTTACAATACCAGCTAAAAATTACATATTTTTTAATAATAATATCCACATATAATTTATTTTAACAATATTCTTTTATTGTTATGACATTTAGTACAATTATTTATAATATCATCAATATTTAACGATTTTGCTTCAGAATTTTCTATAGTAATTATGTTTAGATATGGTACTATGCTAGATAGATTCTAGTGAAGCATATTATAGTCGCATAGCTGAGTTTGTTTTTCCAATACATTTGTATCCTCTTCAAACATTCAAAAGGTCACTCATATACCTACTAGGTAAAAAAGAAATAGGCAACCGGTATTGTAATTACTAATTTGTAATAATTACAATGTAATTGTAATAGTACCTAACTACCTAGTACCTGCTATAGTAGCTATATAGTTACCTATAAGTACCTATATAGTTTTATTTTCTATAGCATATTTAGACGCTGGTAAACACGAGTCTATTTATGCAGTTTAAATTCATACATGAATGCACGATATACATTACAATTTACAATATTTAAGTACACATTAAGATTATATGTTACAATATTTTTGTATTCTTAATCCTCATAAGTCATGAGATAATTTTCAACGACCAAATATAATAAATTTATTTTAAAACCATAACATTTTAATAAATCATAACTCAATTAATTTAAATTTTAGGGTGGGCCTGAAACTTAAATCTAAGCCTGGCCACTCACCTTTAGTATGCTTAAATATATAATACCTATACTGTAATTTATTTTAAAAATATAACATCGAATAAGACTGACATATATAGTACCTAAATAATTAGTTCTAAACTTTCGATTTGACATATAATATTTATAAGCGATTTCATTCTAAATTTAGCCCCAAACTAATCTAAGGAAGTATTAAAAAAAAAATATTAGGTTAAATAATGTATATATATAACAATATATCGCCTTTCGGAGATTATAGTCAAATGCGAAACGGAGACGTTAGTCATCGTTCTAGGCGCTCACCACACTCAAACCAAATCGTATATATTTTGGACGATTTGTGCGCATGTTATTGAAATGTCAATACACAAATATAGAAATATCTATATGTGAATTAGCACTAAAGACAATACTAAATTTCAACTTTTAAGGTCTGTCTATATTCGCAGTACAAAATTACTCTTTAGAGAACGTTACACCGACATTTGTTGTCTCCGTCTTACGAGTGCGTAACATACATACAAGTTTGACGCTAAGCAGAACACGTGGAACTCCGTTAGTTTAAAAATTAGAGAGTGAATTTACCTATTATAATATTTAAAGATATTTTAAAATTGTAAATTGTTTGCACATCTTAAAATACTCATAACTCGCTTTAAAATTAAAACATACTAGAATGCCGACGAGATTGCCTAGATAATACCTTAAAATATTATAAGAGGTTAATACACTCTAATTTTTAAAGTAACGGAGCCGTTTCAGTGTTTTGCTGAGCGTACAATTTGCAATGTTATAGGCACTTGGTACAAATGTTGATGTAACGTCCTCTTAAGAAAAATCATCGTGGCACGACTGTCGTATACATCTTTTTATTATTATTTAACATTTTAAAAGATGAACTACTGGTGACATTAAATTGCCTACATAAAGCGCCGTCGTTTACTTACGAAAGTTAATAGGATTTAAAAAATGGTTTTGAATGTTTTTTTGGCAAAATCATTAGAAATATTTTTATAGGGACCTGTTATGTCATTTACCTACGTTAGTTCATTGGTGGAAATCGGGAGGTAGTTCTCCCTTGTTGAATTTTCCCGATCGATTGAAAAAATGTTATTGTTATATTTTCTATTATGAATATATTGTCTTTGTAAAGAATAATTTTTTCACTATAGTGAACATTACAATATTTAAATAGACATTTCAATTGAAAACAATTTCTCATTATTCATTTTCCGTGCGTAAACGACATCTATCACCGCTAAATAATACAAATATACGTGGAAAAAACATACTTCAATGTCTTCAATGGCCATGATAAGAGCTAGTTTTTACATAATTATTTACCGATCCACCCTTTCTATAATATCATATATTCATGTTAGGAAATCGTAACAATTAACAATGTTAACAATATATATTATATTGTTTTTATGTTTGTGTGGTTAGTGGTCAAAATAATGCATCGATATTCAACTTCAGAAATTTTCTGGTGGAAAATTAAATCTAATTAGTGCAATAATGAGATCAAAATCGAAAATTTCTAAATGTTTTCAAAAGAATAGGGGAAAAAATAAGGAAAACCAGAAATTGTATACGCAAAACCAGGTTTTGAGAAATACGGCTTTGTTAATTTGGTGAAACTAAAAAAAAAAGATAATAACCGTAGATGCATGGTTTTTTTTCATCAAATATTTAAAACTTTTACTTATTAGTATTTTCTATAAACTATAAAATGTTCAAAATATTTTGACTCCTTTTTAGCTATTTATAAGCAGTTCATACTGTAACCAAAAAAATCTAAAAGATATACCTACTTCTGTTTATTAATAATAAAAAAAATCATTTTAATAGCTAAAAGTAATAATATCATAAAATATACTTACAATAGGTTAGGTTAGGTTGTAGTAAGGCTATAGTAATATGGTCTTCGCACAGAATATTTTTTCGTATACAATGACATAAGGTATCATTGAAATCAAATTTAACATATTATCCATTATAGTGACCCACTCGAGACCTATACTGTACATGTATACAGCAGATCAGTACCCACTTGCCTGCCTTTTTTTAAAATCTTCCAAGAATTTATTGTATCCGATCTCACTTTAGTAAAATTATAATTTAAGTATAATTAGTATAACGCTATCGAGTATCGGCTGTATTCAGCTACATCTATTGAACAGATATTGTTTTAAATATGGTTTGGACTTAAGACATTGATTATGTATATTTAATGGTCTTAATCAATGGTTAGGATAATAGGGTAGGGAAATTGATTTCCTCGGGCACCAGAAGCTGCTGGTCGCGTATCACCCTGTCGCCTGTACGATACTGCGATTTAAGTATTTAACCATGTGTATTTTACTCGGTGTAATATTCACTGTGATCATAATATTGAGTATTTGTATGTGTGGTGTGCGCATGTGTTTGTATTCGTACGGCGACCTTGGTGTACCCACAGCGTTGTTATAAACAACACGCTTACACGTCGAGTTCACGGCCTATCGAATTATCTTATCACACAACGCGCAATCGTGATAAGATCGATACGGCGACGGCACTAAGCAGCAGATGTGATTTAAAATATAAATTATATTTTATCATAGAACAATATTATAATATACCTATTTAATATATTCTATTATAATATTGAACTATTTAAATTTAAATACAATAGTTTAAACCTCGCGAGTACTATACCGCGAGTTGCGTATTTTTCAAGCTTTTTTATTTTATTGTTGCGAAAGTTACGTGAATTGTGATCATAGACGTCTTCTATACTAATCTTGGATCATACACTAGTATATGATCTAAGATACTAAAATAGAGTATAGGGTCTATGATATAGTCTGTGATTGTGATTTGTGAATATAACATTATAACGATAAGCAGCGTCATTGCATTTGGCAACCCTCCCGCGCGAATCGGATTGGGAAGACGTCGCAAATTCACAACAAAGCCGCGACCGTCGAGATTGCGTCCAAATCACCGCTAGATCACGTCGTTTTCAGCCAGCGATTTCTTTATCTTCTCACTCGTCGTTGGTCGTTCGCGAAATTCTCGAAAACCCCCCTCCGCTCTCTCACCCATGCAAAATGTTCAGACTACAACAACAACAATAATAATAATTCGGCGTATTGCGCGTTTATAAAAAGGTGCGCGCGCACTAGCTGCTTCGTACACAACGACGGTGTTTATGGCGTGTGCGCGTGCGCGCGTTTATATGTGCGAGTGAGTGCGCGCGCGTGTGACAATAATATTATTGCCGTAGTGCCGTGACAGTGTGTGAATGCGCGCGCATCGGCCATCACCGTCGTGTCCGTCCGGTCAAAATATCTTCTCAGCGCAGTACACGTTTTTTTTACACAAAATTAAATATCGATCGTCAGGATTTTTACATTTTCCCGATCATTTTTGCTATCCATCGCCCGCCGTATACGACGCGTGTCATACAGCATTGTGCGAGGCCCCGTGTACTAAGGTAACTGCAGACTCTAATCTCGTTGACGCGACCACGATATTGAATATTAGTGATCTGTCGAACACCGGAACAGAACGCATAGTGTCGTTTTATTCAGTGGCGTTAATCCAAGACGACGGCCTCGTCCCAAGCCATCCGGAGTGACGTACACCGAGCTGTCGACGACCGTGACTGTTTGGACGACTTGGTGGTGGAGCGGTCTCAGGGGTCTGCGGAACACTGGTGATAGCTGAAGTCCCGACGTCAGCGTCTATCCGACGCGGTCATCGTCCCTTCGATCGTGGAGGTGGTGGACAAGCAAAAGTCATTCCGATGTGCCGCCATGGCGACCGCCACCGCGTCCGCCGTCATCATTCTGTTCCTGTTGCTGCACATGTCAACGATCGGCAGTGTCGGTGAGTACACAAACACGATTTCATAATCTTAGTTATAGATAACATTATAACAAGATTCATAGCAGCGGTCAGCAATAATACCACTGTTAAGATTCTCATGAGTGGCCCTAGTCCTATTTTGAGCCAAGACTTAAAAATGTATGAATTAAATCATAAAAATCACATCTTGTGAAAACATATAATATTACCATCATAATTTCTAAATCTCGACGATCGTCTTCGTCACTTCTTACACCATCTTACACTAACGTTCGACGATGTGCCTACCTAATATTATTGTTATCATCCCATCTCTGAACAGAGAATTCAGCGACCTAATGAAGCGAGATAAATGATAATTACTGTTATTGTTATTCGTCCGCACGTGATAACGGCGACAGGCCGAGTGTGCTACGATCGAGCCATGTGGTTTGTCTCGGAATGTCGAAATTTGTAAAATCTCACTTATCGCCACTGTCAGTGGCAGCGGTATTCTGTTATTATCGCCGTCTGATTATGTTTTTTCACTTAGTTTGAGTTATTCAACGTGTTTTTCTACCGTTGTTGTCTGTTCGACCTGCCCGTCGCCGATCGGAATTGTCGATCTGATATCGATATGATGATATACCTCTATCTACCTATAATATTCATACATACACCTCTATCTACCTATACGTATTTTCCCCGTTCCCCCACCAATTTTTAACGATTCAATTAATGATTTATTACACGGCTGAAATGTTAGTTGTTATCTCAGCGTTTAGGGCCTCAGACAACAATTGTCGTCATTCATTACCGTTTGCCGTTTTATACTTTTATTTAGATTTTAGACAGTCGCCGAGAGTGGTGCGAACGTGTCTTATAATAACAATAATGATAATATAAAATTATACACACAAATCCTGATTCCTGATCGATTTCATATTCCAAATTCAAACGCTAACAAAATTGTATAAATCATGTGATCTATCGAGCTGTGTATATTTAATTTCTCGTGTTGAGATAAATAGATAAATAGATAATCACGTACCCAAAAGAGATATTTAAGTCGTTTAGGGTTAAAATTTACCTAGCAACCTAACATAACTTAATATTTATACCATTATTAGTTGTATACGTCGATTTTATCACAAAACTACCGACTTATATTGGTTTGATGTTTAGAAAAGTGATGTTTATTCTTTCTCATATAATGTTATTTGTAATAGTTTTAAGGTCCTAGAGCACGATCATTCAGACTGTTATTTATAAATATATTGTATACCTACCTAATATATTATAATTTTTGTGTTTCGTTGCGTATTTTTCCTTTTCAAACATAATATTATCTTGATGTTTGTGAATTTCTAATATTATAAAGTCCAACGAAGCTGTTAGATAGTATATGTTTGCTTTATGTACAAAATAATGTAAATATTTGTTTTTAGTTGTATTAACCTAAACATTATACAAAAAGCAGCATCATGTAAAATACATATATTATATTACTAGGTATAGGTAGATAGTATTTAATAATAAACGAAAAATATTAATGAAAAACATACATAATAATATTAGGTACAATGTATAATGGTTGTCTTGGGGGTTATTACTTATTACATGTGGCGGGGGTTGCCAGGGGTACCTACATTTTTGATCAATAATTGAACTGAGGTTTTATTGACGAATCGAAGGTTACAATATCTATCTGATATTTTACTAGAGTTGTATCCTTTGACATTCAGCTACATAGTATTGTTCTGATTTATGTTTAGTCAATTGTTTTCCAATGACATGTTTCATTGATTAGAAATTCAGTATTATGTACCTACTTATACCTCGACCTATACCTATATAATTCGTGTTGCAAAAACAATACTAATAGGTAAGCATTCATTCACTCATTTATTATTATTCTTAAAGAATATTTATTGTTATTGTGTAATGTTTAATAAAAGTAAGAAGATGTTTTATATCTTTATACGACAATTATCGTATTCAACTAATATTAACCAACCGATCCTTCCTCCTACAAAAAAAAAAACAGCTAATCGCTATAATAGTTGCCGATCTTAAGCTCAATAAAAAAAAACTAATATAATCAAAAGTGTCAGTTTGACTACAACATATTTACATTATGCTCTTAAAATAATTTTGCCGATTTCTCGACTGTCTGGAGAATTTGAGGGAAAATTGCTCAACTTTTCAAAAAATGAATTCTTTTCAGTAAAATTGTAATTACCTTTTTAGAGATGCTGCATAAAACTTTTTGATATTTTTATCAATCTTTAAAATGTTGAACTCATAAAAATTAAAGCACATCTCTGTTGGAAACTATGTAATTCCCTCGCACTCGCAGAATCTAAAGTAAATTATATTAAATAATCCAATAAAATAAACGTTTAACATAGTCTTATAATTGTTGTTATATTTTTCTGGAAATGTACAGTGTTTAAACAGTAGATACTGCAAGTTGTATAATGATATGTAAATACCTAACGTTCATAAGTTTAAATGTTTAATAACTAGTCCGCAAAAATCCGCTCGTCATATAACCTGGAAGGAAAGTTGTTTCTGAAAATATAAATTTAATATAATTTTATTAGTTAACCATACAGAACTAATTAATCAGCTGACAACTGACAAGTACCTAGATAGTGCTATAAAAAATAGTACAGAAATCAAATGTTATCAAAATAATTCCCATGGTTAAAAAATTTAATTTATTGTTGTAATCCCAGATGGTAATGTTTATTGGTACGTATTTGTTTTTATTTTTAAATGCTTAGTTTCAAATTAATTTAAATGAAAATGGTTTTAAGTATAAATGTAGGTACCTATATAAACAATTAATTAAGGCGCCCGGTGCTGATGCCATTTTGTCCTCAAAAATACACTCTGTGGAAATAACGATACCGCCATGTAGAATCAACCAAATTTCATAATTTTTTTTTTATTTGCTAGAGGGAAATATTCTACAGCCCGCATCGATCCTCTGTCCCGTCAGGTAGTACTGGACTAGACCTAGGAGAGTTAACATGTTCCCGCCAGGAAGTATTGAAGTAGACCCGGGAGAGTTTACAATAGCTCATCAACCTCCCCTTAAATAGGTTTCGGGTAGTAGATTAGTGGAAAAGTCTTATAATTGAGGTGGCAACAAAAATATAAAATTTTTATTTTCAAATTTTATAGAATATTGTGGAAAATTTTAAAAACTGGCCTTGGGACCCTTAAGTTGGGATTACAAAACACTTTATTTTTATTACCTACTTTGAGGACGCCTCATCCGCATGTATCCGTCTTACAAACGTCAACATAGTAAATTTACGTTCAGCAGAATCAATTTTGCGTTGTTAGCATTTTTAATATCAGTGAATTGACCCATAAATTATTATAAAACTTCAAGCTAACATAAAATTAGTTCTGCTGAACGCAAATTTGCAATGTTGTACGTTACCGTGTTACACGGCGGAGACAACACATGCATGGCCGCGTGGGTTTAATACTATAGCGTCTTAAAGGTTAAGTTTATTTTCACGATGTCATTTGAACCTTAATCTAGAAATAAAATACAATATTGAGAATTTAATAACTTTTTGATATTTTATATGCTCGTAGGTACGTATGTATAATATAATCATAATTTTTTGTATTTTTTGTATTTTTACTATTTTTGTTTGTGTAGTTTTAAGATTTTCTATAGGATTAGAATCCCTCTATTAGATAGGTAATTATAACTAAAAATAATTTATGGATAGTATAGGTACATGAAGTTTTCAACTAGTTGCTTACATTAGTTTTACTTCAAATGTTGATAGCATGAGATTTTTTAGTTAATTAATTTAAAATATTTTTTTGAATAGTTATCATAAATGTATTTAGGTACCCATATTTATTAATTACTTATCTCTATAAATAGTTGTTTACGTGATTGTAAAAAATATATTTACTACTAAATTTAATACTTAGCAAATCATTAACCTATTCTAATTACTTAACGATGTTCCGTACTTTATCAATTTATCATTAAAAAATCGAATTCATTTATTATTTATGATAAATTTGTATAATAAAAAATATTTGTGCATAATAATGTTTATTTTACACTGGTGATATTGAATATTTGAATTGTAACGCAGAGTAGCCAATGTAGTAGCGTTTATAAGGGAGTTAGGTATTTGTTTATCATCTCGAGGGATTTTGCTGGAGGTTGTATAGTATGCGCTTGTTATTATTGCCAAAAAAAGAACAGCTGCATAAAACTGGCAAACTGTCGGCAAAATGCTCACCGGAATGGATCTACTGAAAAGAAACGATTTATTGTTGGTCCAAATGAAAAACTGGTTTCTTTGGATCTCTGTCTGATATTGTGTATAGGCCACCTATGCCTCACCACGGGTGTGGGACATAACAAAGGACTGGTGGCGAGGGTTGGGTTCTACCGGAGATGCCAACTCAATATAATATTATGTGTTAGTATACAGTATTACTGCAGTAAACACCCCATTCAATACCATTAATAATAAAATTATATCGAGGACGCAAAACTCATATTTTTGTTTCATCATGTCTTTTTCATGATTTTTTGTGTTAAAGAATGTATCGGTTTTTCTGATTTATATTCGCTACGTATAGTCCTAAATTTTGCATGTCTAAAAATTAACAAATGGATTTTATAAGAAGGTTATGCCTTATAGTATATGGCTAATAGTCGAGCTAATAATAGTCATATAATTTTTTTGATAGTAATTTAGTTTTATTATTCATGGAAGTGTCTATTTTATAGAATAACATAAAACATCGATGAACAAAATATCCAAAATACTTATTGTATTTTTCTACGTTTTTCGGTCTCGCATACTTTGTACCTAAATGTGGTTGACATTTTAGATTCTGAGCGAAGCGATGAATGTGTTGATTTTACAATGATGTGTGTTTTTCTTTTTATTTTATTATTTGTGTTTGTCATCACCTTTTAGGACAGTAAAAATGCTTGGATTTTCTTTAACAGTAACTTTTCTGATAAGAAAGTGAATCTAGTTCGTACTTTGGGGGTCAAAAGTAAAAATAGTTTTCAAAAGCGACGTGAAAAACAAAAGAAAAATTTAGAAAAAACGGGAATTTTCACGCAAAATCTGTTTTTGAGAAAATCGATTTTGGTTTTTGGTGCAACTCTAAAACAAATGACCATAGATGAAATTTTGACTGAATTTTTATATAAGCATTTTCTATGCACCATAACATTTTCCAAATATTTAAACTTATTTTGAGCTGTATACGGACATTTTCAGTTTCCATTTTTTTTAGTTTTTTTTCTATAAATATCAATAAAATTTTTTTTGTTGATTATAAAAGCTTGAAAATTGAATAGTTGGCTCCTAGGTTATTGTTTCAAAGGCAGATGAAAAAAAATTAAAAATCCAGTCATAGTTTTTTTTTTATAAGCATCTAAAGTTCAAATATTGACAAAATACATAAAAATGACGAAAATTTGCAAATTATTTTGAATTAGAAATTCATAAAAAATTTTCTTTTTAAATCTAAGATTTGAAAATGTAATACAAGATTATCCATAGGTTCGTCTACCTTTATCAAAAAAAAAAAAATGTCTACAATCAAATCAAATTAAATTTTTATGAGCGTTTGAAATTCATATTTTTACAACATTTAATATTCACTCGATTTCTCATGTAGGTAACGATTTTCTTATTTTGTTGTAATTAAGAAACGAATGACTGTAGATACTTGAAAATTTCACTGAATGTTTATATTAGAATTTTCTATACACGATAAAATGTATAAAATAATTTGACTCTTTTTCGGCTGAAATTTATTTTTTTATTTTTCGGGTAAAAAAGCGTGAAAATTAATGCAAGGCTCCTGATATAATGTTACAATAGCAGTTGAAAAATATTACAAATACATAGGCACAATTTTTTTTATTAGCATTTAAAGTTCGAATTTTGACAAAATTTATCAAATTTAAAATGTAATAATTATTTTGTAGTTAAAAATGTATAAAATGTTCAACTTTTATAGCTAAGGATTGAAAATTTAAAACAAGGTTCCACGTAAATAGGTTATGTATAAATTACTTTATTCACAATAATATCATCAAATATACTTGGTAATATCATAGGCTGCTGACTGACCGTTTACGCTCAGAATCGTTTTTCTTATACAATGCTATTATATCATTGAATTCAAATTTAACACCATCCATTACAGTGACCCACTTGAAACCTACGTACAGCAGAGCAACATCCACTTACCCACCTTTTTAAATTTGTATTTAACAAATCAATTAAATTATAAGTAATTCACTATATATTATGCCTATTCAGATATGATGAAAATTACCTATTATTACATATTTGAATAAAAATAACAAAGGTCAAAATGTTTATAATCACGTGATGAATAAAATGTACTAGGTAGATATTACAATAACTATTAAATGCAATTTATTAGTTTAATTTAATTCTAATTAAATTAAATTAAATCTTCAGTTTGGTTATAATGTGTGAACTTGAATTGAAAATTGGTTTTCACTAATCAAAATAAAAATTTATTCTTAGAATTGTTGAACTCGTCGTAGATAAGCAAAAAATACTTTTAATGTACTTTGTAGTTTGTATATTCATTCTCTGATCTCATAGGTTTAATACAAATTAAATTATTTTTGGCAGGGGTTTAATTAACTGCCATTTCTTAAAAATTTGCCAGATGGTCCAATTTCAATGAACTTTTTACGGGGCGTTTATTTAAAGGTGTTGAACATTTAGTACTTGAATAGTTCTGTAGAATGAGTAAATCACGATTGTGAAATTTTTAGTTTCGTAATCAGTCACAGGGATTCTGCATGCTTTTTCTGGATTTACCTTTGTTCTAGAACAATAGACCCAAGAGTTATAAATGGTATATGTAAAAAAAAAAATAACACACATTCTTGTACAGGAGAGTTCATTGTCCTCATTTTTAAAGGGGTAACGTTAACATTATTAAAGTTCGTCTATAGTTTTTTCACTGAAAAAAGGTTAGCGGGATACGTGTAATTTTTCAGTTAGTCACAGCTATCGGTATGTATTTTTTTTTGATACCCATATGTTATTCGAATTCTACGTGACTGTTCCAATGCGTATGGGAAATATTACAATATTGAACTCATCAATATCTAATAATATTGTACCTGTCATTTATATTACGATGTTTATTTACGAAATATTGTGGACTCATCATTTGAGAAGAGGTGTTGAGCGAGAGTATATTTATGGCAATATAACGTCTTTAGATAGTGTTATATGCAGTATATTTTATTTTATTTATTATAATAATAACTTGTTTTGCTAGTGTAGGTCACAAAATACTTAATCTGTAGAATATTTTCTATTTAATGAGTGTCGATTAATAATCTAATTCCTGGTAAACAATTAAGTAGCTTATTTCTCCTTTTAAAAATTAATTATCGTTATTTATTTTAATTCCCTGAAAGGTTCAGTAATTTACTCATATATAATTTATTCAACTATTATAGCATTGATAAATTATAATTTGAAATTGTATAAATATTATAAACATATGTGTAACAATATTTTTAATTATGATAAAATATTGTTATGCTCGACTTAAATATAAAACTATACATTTTAAATAATAAATCAAGGAATTCAAACTTACGAATTGTTAACTGTTTGTTAGTATCATTAATAAAATAGTTATATATGTTAAATCTTAATTATTTTGTGACCAATAAAATATATTATAGGTAGACAAAAAGTTGTTAAATATTTTTTTAAGTTTAGTTTGTTTGTTTACTTAATGATATATTAACAGCGTTTAATAGATTTTTATTTAATTTTTATGTCAGGGATGACTGAAACTATTAAAATCAGATTAAAAGTAACTATTTACCTCGCTATTTACTGATTGTTATTTTAAATATATATTTGAAAAACCGGGGAATTCGCTCTACTGTATAGTCATGTATAGTAGATGTCGAATGCACCTCTTTAGTTATCAGTAATTCTCTGTAATGGACATCGTCGTAACCAACTAAATTTATTATTTTTTTTTTTTTTTGGGGGGGGGGGCACTAAGTCCCATAATATTTATTAAAAAAAAGCGTGGGGTAACCATAATCTAAGTATCGATATATTTTTATCGATTTATAAATATGTAAATTGTATACAAATACAAATTATGATTTAAATTCCATATTTATTAGCTGATTAACACACATAGGTATATTTAGTAAAATACTAAGAGTTAGAACGGCTATAGGTTACATGGTCATTATTCTCTTAAGACATTTTTTTCTGAAATATCAACTATATTATCGTCTATTTTAACTATTATAAGTCAATACCGACGTTGTGACGTACCTTAAAATGATGTGAAGATAGGACTATTATGGTATGAAAACTTAAAATTAGTATTTCGAAAATGTATTGTATATTGATAATAATAATATATGTAAAGTCGAAGAGCCCCACGATTAATATTGTTTGAATTACAATAAATAAACTTCGAAATAAACATAATCTCCTTCAAAATCATTACAAATTCGCTTTTTTTGTATCATTATCTAATTTCGTAAAATTTGAATTACAATGTCTATACAAAATGTGTGTAATATGTATTTTTAATAATTTAACATTTCTTTAAAAACAACTTATAAGGAATCTTTTATTAAATTTAAGTAGGTAAGTTTTAAGAATTTAACTTTAAAATAATTAATAATTTCGTGATTCTGATTTTTAACTTCAAACGTGTTTGAAAATAATTTGACTGTATATAATTGTTTAACTACTAAGGACAACTTATGAGAGATCTTGTATTACATTTTTAAGGTTTATGGCTTAAAAAAAATGTCATAAAATTTGAAAATCAACTAAAGCTTTAAAATTTTCAATTGTCTGTATAGCTTGGAAAGAACTGGGGAAAGGACCAACCAAAATATTATGAAAATTATATGATATTAAATCTTGAAAAAGTGGTATACCCAGATAAAATTGTATTTATATGTTTGGTAAAAATATCAAGAATCTACTGTTTTTTTTTGAATTAGGTAGAACCGGGTAGAACAAAAAACAAATTGTTTTTGCCAAAAACTGGCGTTGTGTTAATATTTTCGTTAGATATATACGTAATGTTTCCCAATTATTTTGATAAGTACTTAGGATTTTCTACTTTTGCGCTCCCCCAAAGTCACTAGATACAATTTGTTACCAAAAACCATTCTCAAATTTAAAGATTGACCTGTTTGAAGCATTTTTTTCTGATTCAAAACGCGATGATAGACAAAAAATACATCCATTGCTCCACTCAGAATCTAAAACACGATTAAACTTGTTCAATTGGTTAATCATTTATTCGTTATTCTGTTATATTTATTTAATACTTTTATAGTTTGTTATATTTTCTTATGGTCGCCAATACTATTATTTTTAGTTAGTTGTTATTAAAGTAAAAAAAATAGATCGTTAAAACTACAATTGTTACATAATAATACCGGTAACAACGAATAATGCTATTTTCAGTTCAATATTATAATAGCTGTTCATTGAAAACATGCATTTGTGATTTTCCAAAGTCACTCTTGTTACAATTGCTTATATAATTATAACTAACCTATACTACTTTGTGTATATAATGATAGTCGATAGGTCAGTAAATGACTGTGTACAAACAACGATTGGTGTTGGTGGTGGACTAGTGGAAAGGGTGAACAGCAGTTCACATTATGCATAGTATAATGTAGCAATATATTATCTCTGTTGCATTTATCTTTTTTTTTCACATTATGATGCATCTATATACAAATATCAACGTCATTCGCCAACACATTATACCATTGTTAACTTGTGCATTATTCCATTATATCGTATTCGTCCGTGATATCCAATAGCTTTATAATATTTTACTTGTATTCATTGTCAATCTTGATATTTTATAACTACCTACACAGTGTAAATAAATAATAGTAGCCAGTAGGTGTACGAAAATTTGTCATTTTGTACATTTTTGAAATTTTTTTTGATAAAATTTACCGAATTAAGTTGGTTTTGCGATAGGTAATATTATATTTTGAATACATTATTAGTTTTCCACATCTAGTATTATGCTTGGTATTATGTCAATTAAGTATTTATTCTGTTCTTCTGGAAGTAGTATGTTTGCTTGTTATAATATACTTTGTATTCTATAGTTTGTGCAAATAATGTTTAAATAATGTATATATTTCTACAATTTGAAATGTACATATTATAGGTATTATATAGGTATTATACTTATTACTTTCATGAAGTATAATAACTTTGTACATAAATAATTTTACCATTATAAGTTATTAGTTTTTGTGATCTTTAAATAATTATATATTTTATAATTTATCTACCAACGTTTTAATTGGGTACCTATTTTACCTTAAATTTCCCACTAGTTGAAAATTGTAGGTATTTGTTTTATTTTAAATTGCTCTTAATAAACTAAAAACCTACGATGAAAAATTTAATTTTACTTGGGTAAGTAGTTGGTTTGACAAAATGTAAGTTAGGTGGTTCTCGTGAGATAGGTTATTAAAATGATAAATTTTTTTTTGTTAAAATCAGTGTTTTTTTTATAGTTACGAATAGTCTAACTCAGTGGTTCTCAACCAGTGTGCCCCGGCACAATACTGTGCCGCATGATCGACTAGGTGTGCCGCGAGAAATGTCTGATATTTGGGATTATGCTATTGAAAATACCAATTTTTATAAAACTGTGGCAATTAAATGTCAATTAATGTCAATTGTGCAGATAAGACCGCGATGCATATGTAAGCGCATAGCGATGAGTGATGACTAAATTTCTCGCATTACGGCCGTCATTAGGGGGTAGGGGGGGCGAGCAGGGCCCAGACCCTGGGCTTCACGCTTTTTGCTTACATTTGGATGCATGGCGTTTAAAAAATTTGATAAAATTGATTTAAAATTTGGACCTTGAAAATCCTAAGAACGGCCCATGGTTGCTTCGCATGGTTGCCAAAGTTATTGTTGTTGTTGTCAAGTGCGTGAGTGTGTCGCGAAAATTTGTAATGTATAATAGTGTGCCGTGAACCAAAAAAGGTTGAGAACCACCGGTCTAACTGATAATCCCTTATTTAACAAATTTACAAGTAAGTAATTAATGATAGTAAAATACGTGCATTTTAATTATCACTGTCGTCATAAAAGTTTTTTCAAATAGGAATATTTATGTTTATATGTTCAATTTTCAACATTTTCACTGGACATAATATATTAAAATGTCTTAAGTTAAAATGGGATGATGTAACAGATGTAACAGGTTTACAAGAAGACTTGACAAATGAAATAACTTTTGTTCTAATCAATATTTTTTTTATATATAATTTATAGTCACTTGCGTTACACGTATAGGTAGTATAAAAAATTTATTTTTTTACCCGTACTTATTGAAAATTTGATTCTATTTTTTTTGGAAAAATTCAAAATACCAATATTTGAATCAGATTATATAAGAACAGTTTTGGTGGAAAAAAATTTAACTAATTCAAGTAGTTTATTTTTTAGAATTTTTTTAAATAACAATACTTTTTTTGAGTAAATTCATTTTGAACGTAATAACTTTTTTCAAAACATTATTTTGGGGAATTTCTCGATATGAGTATATTTTTTAAATTATTTATTAACCATATAATTTTAATAATTTTTGTTATACCTACATTTTTTTTTTGTCAGGTCTTCCTGTTACGACCTATGTATAGCGTAGTATAAAAACCCCGATTAGTTGTTACCTATAAGTATTTAAAGTACGATTAAGTTTATACCTAATCGTGAACAATTTTAAATTACATAACAATTTATCATCAGTGCATGTTTCTAAAAGAAAATTAAGTCCCAGTAAAATGTATGTATCAATGAATTGAAGTAGAGTGGTAGCCATATTATCACTGTATTTCTCCTCTCATAATGTACTTGTATTTTAATATTATAAAATAATGCTATTAGATTATTATTGTTGTTTTGTTTGTATTAATAAACGGAGGTAAGTTATTTTTATTCGATTTTTTTAATATGTAAATATACTGTTTTGATTTTTATTTTTTAAATAACGCGATGTAAAATAATAAGTAGGTATATTTTGAACTTAACATAATATAATATATTTATAATACTTTAAATGATGTAACAATAATAACATACCGAATCTATATAGTTCATGAAGTTTGAATTTTTTTTAATAGTACCTAACTTTTTATAATATAAAAACTCAAATTAAAATATTTAATCAAGGAACATCATAATATGTGTATTATAAGGGTACTAGACCATAATATTAATGCCTGTGTCTGATATAACTTGTGTCACTGTTTTTCTTACTGCGCCGATTATAAAACTTAAATATATAATATATATATTGAATATTAAATATTCAATAGTCCTTTTTAGGCTTATTGTCTTCTGTTTTCTATACTGTTGTTATACCTATGTTATACGTGCAGGGCGTAACTTGTGCCACGTGGCGGTCGTATACCATTGATTTTTTCTCGGTGAATCCTTCCGCGGCGACATTGACGTTATCACTTAAGTATAAAACTGTAAATAAGCCCAAGAAAAAAAATGACAGTGAAAAAGGGCCAACTTTTCTTGAATACATCGCTGTATATATTTAATCTCCCTATGCGTGAGTCGACTGCTATTCCCTGAGACTATTCACCGATCGTTATTTTTCATGCATATAAGAAACAAGACAGACCAGTCGTGGTAGCTCCGAGCTCGTCCGGCATGTACAGTTTAAAATGTTTAAATAAAAATGACGTACATATTCCCATCATCCGTCACAAGGGGTGTGTTCGGTTGTGTATTGAGCAAACGTAGCTAAACACTTATTGAAAAGGGGATGGAAGTAAATTAAAATACAATTTAAATATAGTTCGTGTTTGAAAGACCGGAAATTATAATGCTTATAACGTATAAACATTGTTTTTTATTATTCATGCATAGATATAATATAATAAAATGGTCAATTGTAAGAAATGTATTGTATATATCTACATAAAAAATATTGTGTATATCACGACGTGTTAAAATGAAAACCTGCTTTCTATACCTACTGAAATATTAAATAATAAACCGTCGACGAACAAAAGGACAGTTACTAGTTAGATATTTTGAAACCAACATTCGATCAAAAAATAATATTATAATATATGTGTTATAATATAATATAATAGGCTTATTAAATAAAATTATTTTGTCATCTTTTAAAATTAAATTATATTCTAATAAAAGTTTTGGTTTATATACATATCGTAATATTTTAATTTTTAATATACTTGCATTTTATATTTTAAATTAACTTTAGATTAAAAAATCTATTGGTTTTGTTTTTGGTATTCAACTGAATTAAATTAAATTAATTTTTTTTCTTAACGATCTCAAAGGCTCAATAAGACGATTCATTATATAATAAGTGTATACTGAACAAGACAAGTTATAATTAATATTTAATTGTAAGGACAACAAGGATTGAAAATAAGAAATTTTTTTTACGTTTGTACAGTAGTAGGTACCTATTATCTAAAATGTATTCTATTTTACAGAAAATGTTATTGTTATTATGATTTAAGCGGTAAACAATGGGTGGTGTACAGGTTTTTGCTGACGATGGTCAGCATTCTATTGTTAATAATACAATAATAAATAAATACATATGTGTTTAAATATTCTGCGTGGTTTAAAATAGAAAATATGTATTTATATTAAATATAATGTCAAATTTCACAAAACTTAAGCACGCATAAGGTACGTATAAAAATAACAACATATCATCATTATGGATTTAATATGCAGTAATACACTATGTTTGTAGTACCTAATTATGTAGTCTAACTATTTTATTATATTAAATGTGTTAGGTTCAGGTGGAATCCCCTCTCTCGTTCGCTAGGCAAACATTTGATTTTTTTTTATTGACCTAAAACAAAACATCGGCGAAAACGCCATTAAACATTTGATTTGTTACAAAATAATAGGTACTTTATCAGTTATAAATTATATACGAGTGCAATTAATATAATATAATAATGCAAAAATAATTTATAAAATGCCCCCTTCCCACATAACTTGGGCTAGATCAGCCCTCGGATAGGTAAGGTTAGTTACATAACATTTTTATATGTTTTAAGCTTTTGTAGATATTTGAATATAATTAATATAGGTACCTATTTACTGCTGGGTAATATATTATACATGGTAGCTATTTTATCAGTTAATTTTTTCGGTTTAAAATATTTAAAAAATGTTCTTTTTACTTGGTATAATTTGAAGTCATTAAAATTTATATATAATATAATGATTTTTGAATTATAGAGCGTTGAAATATTATAATATGATATAAATAATAAATATATATTATATATACTATAATATGATATAAATATAAAATATATATATAATATACATATATACTAAAATATAGGTACACTCTTGAATAAATAATTAAAATATTAGAAGTCACAATAATTGGCAATTATTGCCTAAAATATTACCTATAATATATTTAATGAAATACTACTAAAACAGATATAGTTTTTATTTGTTATTAATTAATTATTTTATTATTACTTTCGGATATACTTATTTATAATAAATGTCATTTTGGTGGCAAAAATTAATTCAACCTACCATAATATTTATAGTAAAATAAATTATAATATTTAGTATCATAAAAATATATACTCAGTACTCAGTAGGTAATATAGGCGTCATATGACATATACACTCCACTTCTACTTTACAATGGAGCTGTTATCTACTTTCCCCCTTGTTAACATTCAATTTCATTTATTCAGTATCAGATATTTGTCTTGAAAAATGATTAGGTAGGTGTATTAATATAATAGGTACCAACTAATATGAATTATAAGAAACTTCTCTAGTTCAAATAGATGCGTTGGTTACTCGGTCGGACAAAATATGGTCGGACGCATTTGTATGAACTTTGTAGGTACTAATACTACTTTGTAGTTTGTGGGTACATATTAATATTTTAAAATGAATGAACAGTTAATGACAATTATGACTTAACATAAAATTATTATTTTCAATGGGTTTTAATAAAATATAATGTTATTACATAAAATTATACGCGTTTCTAAATTAATAAAGTAATGATTAAAAATATTATCTTTCACTCTGTTTGCAAGTCGATTACAGAAAAAAACATCTCTTTCTTGTGAGCAACGGAGATATAATATTATGTCGTTCAACGATGCACTAATAATACCGGCAAACCACAAAACCGTTATCGGACAAGCTGAATTTTGAACTCTGTTAGGAAAAAAAACTAAAAAGCAATAAAGAAATCGTTTCTGTATCGAGAAGAACATACATAAATACGCACAATTTCCTTGTATACAACTTATTATATACTTACTTCTTTTATATAAAAACGCAAACATGTAATCGGCGAATATTTTAAAATTAAAATCCGTGCCAGTATCCGATTGCATCACGCGTCGCGATATACAGAGTGTAACAGGAAGCCCTGAAAAAAAAAGTTAAAAATATGATGCTTCTTTAATGTATGATAAAAATTTTAAAAATTATCTGGTTAATAAATAATTTAAGAAATATACTCATGTCAAGAAATTCTGAAAAATAATATTTTGAAAAAAGTTATTAAGCTCGAAATTATATTGATATTTAAAAAAAATTGTTCTTAACAACTTAATGTAAATCAAGTTTCAATCAAATTGAGTTTCATCAGTCAGGTATTCCTGTTACACGCTGTATATAGTTAAAAACAAAGAAGCTTGATTATCATAAATTTGGGTTTCCAGAAATCCGAAATTATTTCGCGATTGTGATTGTATTAGAAGCTGACCTACGGTAGGTAACGACCGTCCGAATAAAAAAATAAACAGGTTTGCGCAATAATAATAAAAACGCGTGCCCCCGTTGATTATTTGGCCTCAAACGAATTCACCTGCCGAATACACACGCAATAACCTGGATGTCTTATAGTAATAATATACGATTTTTTACCGGCGAAATATGTGAAGCATGTGTGCGTGTGGTTTGCGATCGATTTCGATTATAATATTATTATGTACTCGTTTTTCGATTTTTATATATTTAGTACCTATAATATTATTATTTATTAATTATTATGTACCTACCTATATAGGAGACTTGATTTTTACACGAACTAATATTATTTTATGATTTATGTCCGTTACATGTTTGGCTGTTAGGGATTTTTATTATTATTATTGAGTAGTGTGTAGTTGAGTAGAAGGGATGCTATATACGCTGACAAAAGGCTAACGCCTGTTGGTAAAGAAATAATAAAAACTCCACAACGATGATGGCATTGGCCTTGAACAGGACGACGAGGAGAGTTTGAAAATATCCATCAGCGATGGCACACGCAGTTGATACGATAAAAGACGTAATAGTCCACTCTAAAACAACTTACTGATGCTGCGCGCAGCCAAGGTCGTTGTCAAAACCGATTATTACTATTTTTTTTTGTTTTTGTTGGTGATCGACGAGGAAGGGGGGGGGGGGGTAAAATAATATAAATTCTAAGATAACTTATTATTTTTTATTTTATTATTAATTGTATGTGATATTAGTTGTTGATATAGGTAGTATTTATTTTTAGCCATTAGTTATTTCGAGTGTTTGCTAGGCGCGTTGTATCAGTAGCGTATTTATGGGGAGAGTCCAGCACTTCAGCCCCCCCCCCCCCCCCCAAAATGGAATGATGATGCGTTCTCAATGATTCGTAATTTTCGTTCGAATAAAAAAGCTCGTGGTTAACAGATTATTATTTTTTATTACAAGAATAAGAGTAAATAAAGTTTTTGTTTTATGATATATGTTTTTTTTATTGAACAAAGTTTATATATTTACATTCTATATTTACATGTTGTACAATAAGTAAATTTGATGAGATATGATTGACGGGAAGGGGAAGTTACCCAGCGCTCTGTGTGATATATGTTATACATTTAATATTTATAATTAACCTATTCGAATAGATATAAATAGTCGGTCAGTGTCGCTAGAACGCTAGAAGATGAGATCCCGTGGTTGATTTTCGTCCTTTTCTTTGCTCCCTTAAAGAGGCTGTCAGACCTCGTGCAGTATGGGACAGGAGAATAAGATTTTCACTAAGAGGATACTGACTGGTTCAATATATTGTGTCGTGAAGTATGTTCAAATATATTGTTCAAAAACGATCAAAGAGTAGTGGGAAACTGTATATTTTTAAAATACATGTATAGTGATTTCGACTCGCAGTATAGCATTGAGTATGTAATATGTTATCAGTTCATCACTTATGAGTATGACGATGATGACAAGTGGACTAGAATGAGGCTGATGACTATTTGGAAGAAGATCATATCAAACGCACGTGGTTTACTGTACACAATATGCACTCCTAGGAATTTTCGGACATGCGGTACGCTATAATAGTATAATATACATAATATGTTATACTTTTAAACAATGTCGTCGTCATTATTGTTTTGGGAACGGGGGTGTCGCAGGGTCGCCGGCGTCGCACTCCTGTAGCTATAATTAATGTGCTCTCATCGATCTGGCTTAGTGCATATTTGCCACTTTGATTCATAAGAATTTTGTATATCACTACTACCGTCTACCGCCACCTTTAACCCGCAAGGTTTTTCGTTTTATTTCATTTTTAGATGATGTATAAATCAATGTATTTCGCGATAGTGGCGTAGCCCCCCCCCCCCCCCCACAAATGTACAGAATTATTTTTACATATAATCAGAATAAAACTGTTAATTTGTTTGACATTAACAATATTTATGTATAATGTTTTGGCTTTTTCCTCTCCCTTTCAAAATTCTGACTACGCCACTGTTTTGCGATCATATACGTATCGGCAGTTATTATTAGGTATAATTTCTGTTATTGCGGATATTCAGCTGCGAATCGTTATCATTATGAATGTATTTTTCTTAAGTCATATGAAAATTGTATGTTGTATTCTACCGTAGTTGTTTTTTCGTCGGGGGCAATATAGCGTATAGTAGTATTTATTATAGTCAGAATTAAGCGTGGGACTGAAATAAATCTTTAAAAAGACCGTATACAATTCATATTGATTAATCTTGAAGATAAACAATTATAGCAAAGCAGTTGACTTCCTGTATTGCAAGTCGTAACTGTTTGTTCAATTAAAAATTAGCACAGGGCTTGTGATCGGCGCATTCGATATTTATATATTATATTTTTTATACTTTATAGTTTCTAGTTCATGGCATATCAACTATCATTGACACTGTGCATTGTTCTAATGTTCTCTGTTATTTATAAATTTCGATATTTCAATAATATTATTTCTTCGTCATTATGGTTATTTGTTGTTTGTCCGTACAACGCATATACACTACCTATACGGCCGTATATTATATAGCCGTATACAATACACCAAAATGAAATGTACTTGTTAAAAACGGTTTAATGACCAATACTTTTTATTCAATTTTAATTTTCTAACAATGTTGTAAATGTTTTCTTTAGTATCTCACTTCATTATATATTTAACTTGTCCCTTTCAACCGGTATTTCCCGATTTATGAAAATCTAGTAGATATAGTTTCCTGTATCAATAAAAATTTCGATTTCTTTAAAGTTGGTAATTAATTATTGTCCTTTTTACCACTTTCTTTGATTACTAAATTATTTGAAAATCTATATAGACAGTCACCAGTGGTGGATTTAAGGGTGGGCCAGAGATGCCCTTCCCTCATTGGCATCTAGGTTAGTAAATTGAGCCGTTCTTAACTATTTGTGTCGTATAACTTGGAAAAAGACAACGGGCCCACCCCAAAAAAATTCTAGATCCGCCATTGTCAGTAACTTCTTGTCTAAACATCTCCTTTTAAATTAAATGATTTATTTATTATTTATAAATATAAAAAGTTCACACTGATTAGTTCTATACTATAATAACAAGTAATATTGTAAACATTAAGTTATATTTTTTATAGTTAATAACATAATTATTCAAACGATAACAATAACACGATAAAGACATTTGTAAAAATAAACAGCATAAACTGTCATTAGGAGCTGTTGAAACTACATTTTTAGGCTTTCTTAGTTATAGTAGCAATATACCTGTGTTCCCCATATACATCGCTTTTCCTTACTCTCCAATTTACTAAGGCACTTACCACATATAAAGCAACTGGACTTTTCCTATTTATTGATTTTTTTTGGTACCGGGAATCATCTTTAAAACGTATCATTTTTTTTTATTTCGTTTTATAGATTTGTCTGTTATATATATGTTTTTCAACCAAATTACTTGTATCATAATTATAGGTAAAGATAGTGCTATGACAAATACCTTCGTTTCATGGTTTTATTTAGTATGTACCCAATAGCTTTTTATAAATAAATATTTTTCAATGACGATTTTTTTCCAAGCATCAGAAGAATTTATTATTTTATATGCGGTTATTTTGCATTGAATACATATTTTTTCTTCTGCATGGTATACTAGTACTGAGTAGAGTATACGCCTAGATAAAATATATGTGACGAGTCGCGTTCGTAAACTTCTGATCGTGTATTATTCGTGTAACTATTTTTGTATAATAGGTCGAATTAATTGACTCGTTATATAATCATATTTTATTTAAAAATGATCGATTATATAAAAAAACACATCCAGTTTATGTTTACGACCATATTAAGTGTGGATTTTATGGAGCCTTGCCCCTCAACAACTACTTAGTCTATACTTAAACAAAAAAAGTCAAAGAAGAAAATCCATCAATAGTACTGTCACTAAATAGTAAATAGTTAATCGTTTAAAATGTATTATACAAATATTTAACGTGTTATCAATTTCTTTTAAGTTAAAAATCGGAAATTGTTTTTATTTTTTCTAAGGACGTTCTTAAAACTGATAATACTGAATCAAAAAGTTTGTAGTTATAGTTGTAATCAATTGTTTATTAGTCATTAAATTTGATTTTGAGGTTGATAACAAAACGTCCATAGAAAATCTACTTGAAACCATATTTTTAATCTATGAAACTTCTGAAAAATTGGCAAAGAACGAAATTGGCTTCATGATTATTTTTCAGATTTATGATAAAATTAAAAAATAATTGTATAATGTCCTAATAATTATTTGAAAGTGCATAATTGGGCTATGTGATAATATATCTGCTATAAAAAAAATGTCTACGGCCTATCTATATAATTTATGTTGTGATTTATTGAACAGCACGAGCGGACATGATGACCGACATTGGACCAGGCTCAACGTGGATCACCGAGCCACCAGAGAGTGGCGTTGCGGTCCGCAGTAAGCCTTACACGTTACAATGTCATTCAACCCTGCCGAATGCCACGTATCTATGGATGTACAACAATCGAACTTTAGATCTAGTCAACGACTCGCGGCGTCAGATTCTTCCCAACGGCTCTCTGTTTTTCAAAACCGTAAGCGATCCAGTTTTTTCTGTTTTGGGGAGTAGTGGATTTGATGAATGAGTGATTTAGCTTTTATATACGCGTTTGCCTACGGAGGATTTATATATTTCCCGTGGTTGAAATATACAATGTTATTGCATATATTATACCCCTTCTCAATCAAATATTTGATGATAAAAACAAAAATGGCAGCGTAAAGGGAGCCAATAATAATCAAGTATGTATGCGCGGATTCTGAATTTGTTAGCTTTGGTCGGCGTATTTTTGATTATAAGAAAAATTGATATTTGTGATATCCCTTTAAGTAGCCATTTTGTTTCTGATAATAACAATCCTAGTCGATATGCAATAACCTGTATATTTCAACCATGAACTAATATCCTTTAACTAAATTAGGGGTGTAGGTACTTATTGGTATAAAGGCAATGGTACACTTAACTGCTAAAATATATATTTATTAATAATAAATAATAAATAATAATAGGTAATAATAATAACTAGGTAGGTATGTTATTTGAGTATCTGACAGATAATACGAAAAATAAAAAACGTGTACAATCATTACAATCCAATCTTCTTTGTATAACTGAATACTATTTATTATTGGCCACCTTACAATTTTACATTGTCGATACCAAATCAATGACAAGTCATGGCAAACGAACCCTGAACAATCAGAACAATGGCAAAAAAGAAAAATCAATATACAGTATGCAAATAAAATTTTTGTCAAATTACTACCAAAACTAATATCTTTGCTGTTTTCATATTATTATTATGTTATAGGTACACATTTTAAACTAACATTTAATTGAATATTGAATATTATTGATATTATTATACTCACATTTAGTTGGTCAATCGTAGAAACATAATATGTATGAATAAGTTATAGGTAGGTTACTCGGAAATAAAATTGATCACTGACCTGTGTAACTAATGGTCCGAGTATTTATTTATTTATGACTTGTTATTGTGATAGGACTTGTTTATACATAGATCTAAATTGTATTAATAAAAATAAAATTCCCATTTATTTTTTTTATTAAGAAAAATAACTATATAATTTTAAAGGAAAGAAAAAAATTCTGATCTAAAAAGTGACACATAAAAATGTGTTGCTTGGAGTAATCAACCTATTTGTCATCCCTAAAACTCCGCAATATACAAAGAAATCACATTATTACAAGTCTTTAGAAATATTTAAAAAAGGCCTAACGACATTTTAACTAATTACAATTTAAATATATTGTGGAACTAAGTCAATTCACCCATTTTCCACCTGTAGACATTAGTGAAACATATCAAGGGACGCGTGACGTATAAGCCTATAATTAGTAATTATTTATAAAGTACCTATACATGTAATCATGCAACTGTAATAGATAAAAATAAAATTGTTGATTTATTTTCGATATCATCAACAATTATTCAAAAATCATAAGTAATTTTATACAAAATTGAAAATATACACTTATTTAATTATACATTTAATAGTTAATTTTACTTACTTGATTTAATTTGTTTTGCATCTTGACTATAAAAATAATTGTATTTGTGATAACTGGGCTAAATAGGAATAGTTAATTTCACGCCCCAAACACTATACATAAACTTTATTCAAACCCAAAATAATAAATATTATGCGCTGTTATATGGTAAAAATTATATTAGTACATAAATACATAAAATGATTTATGTTAGTCTGTGTATTAAAATTATACATTAATTTTACTATTATGTATTTTTATCTTTAGTGTAGGTACGAGTGAATATAACTATAATATAACTATCGTTATACGTCCATTAAGTGCAGAAAATCGCTTATTATCGATTATTAATTATTGCTCCTAGTAAAATGAAGAAAAAGTTTTTTATTATTTAAATCATATCAATACTAGTTATTAACTATAGAACTTCCGTGATAGGTATGCTATAATATGCCAGTCATTGCCGTATCTACGGGGATGATACGGGGGTCATATTCCTCCCGGAGACCAAATTGTGTACACAATACAACATGTATATTATGTATAATAATATAAATATAATATATTGTGCATATTGAATGTCTATTAAAAATTGTGTATCCCCCTTGAAAAAATCCTAGATACACTACTGATGCCAGTCGTTTACAAATTGGGGGAGGGGGATGGGGGGAAGGACACAAAAAAAAAAGGGTAAGTGGATGTTGCTCTGCTGTATAGTAGTTTACAAGAGAGTCACTGTAGTAATGGATGGTGTAAAATTAGAATTCAATGATATGCTATTATCATTGTATATGAAAAACGAAACGGTTTGTCATCCAAGGGTATTTTATATTATATTGATATTATTATTATTAATACGGCACCTAGATGGTAAGTTGGACATTGTATATATTAATATACTTGAGAAGTTTCAAGTACCCAAGAATAATATTTTTAAATGACAACAAAATAAAAAAATTGTTATTCTTGGCTCTTTAATATTTAATTTCGTTCAAATTTGAACATAAAATAACTATAAAAAAAATAGTGTTTTTATACTTTTTAGGTTTATTGGTTACAGAAAAACTTACTTACGTGAAACATTGTTTTAAATTTTCAATCTTTAGCTATAAAAGTTGAACATTTTATAAATTTTTTACTACATAATCATTTTTAAATTTTAAATTTGATAAATTTAGTCAAAATTCGAACTTTAAATGCTTATAAAAAAAAAAAATTGTGACTGTATTTTTAATATTTTTTAATTGCTATTGTAACAATATATCAGAAGCCTTGTATTAAATTTTCAACCTTTTTGACCCAATGAATACAATTTTATTGACATATATAGAAAAAAAAACTAAAATAATTGGAAACTGAAAATATTTGTAAACAGCTCATAACAGGTCCAAATAATTTGTTGTGGATAGAAAATGCTAGTATAAACATTCAGTGAAAATTTCATGTATCTACGGTCATTTGGTTTAGAGTTTCACCTAAAACCAAAATTAATTTTGTCAAAAACCGATTTTGCGTAAAAATTCCCGTTTTTCTTAATTTTAGATTCTGAGCGGAGCGATTTTATTTGTTATTCCTGGCACTTTTCAAAATTACTGGGGTATATAAAATTTTGACTTCCCGAATACACCAACTAGATTCACTTTCCCATTGAACAAGATACTGAAGTTGAAAATCGAAGCATTATTTCCACTACTTATGGTGTATACATACACAAAAAAAAAATACACATCATTGTAAAATCAATAATTTCATCGCTCCGCTCAGAATCTACAAACTCATCTTTGAAATGGTTAATGGTTAGAATGAAATTATACCAGTATTACGTTTTTACTATGGTCTATGGTAAAACTTATTGCGTTGGGTGATGCATTCCGATAAACATTTGTACATAATTTAACCCCCTACCCCTCCACCGCAAGAAAATTGAACTCCAATGTAATATGTTATTGAGTATCGTTTATTTATTTTATTATTCCACACGCGCATTTTCAGCTTAATAAATGGAATTCGTTATATCTGATTAACACGTCGTCTATGTTAATAATATAATATAATATCATTATAATTTATAGGTGATGAACAAAAAATTGGGCGACGCGGGATCCTATAGATGTATAGTACAAACTCCCCACGGTGCAGTTTCCTCAAAAACAGTTACATTGCTCACAGCAGGTAAATATTTCAATTTTAATTTTTTTTTTTATTTTGAACACGATTGTCGACATTACTTTTTGTTTCCACCATTCTATATAATATATATATATATATATATATATATTATGCTCGTTGGCTTAACTCTACCGCGACATTTTCGTTATACATTTATAACAAGTAATGACATACATGTATACTATGTTTAATGTTTATCTTTTTAAGTACTAAGATATTATAATAATATATAGTATATAGTATGTCACTATGATATTATATAGTACATACTATGTTCTATATATCTATATATTCATATGGAGATATAGTATGATATTGGATGATTTTTAAACTCTGATTTAGTTTAGTACGTGGGTACTATAAATACAATTTGAACCGTGCGTTATATGTAGCCGCACTGGCTGTATTATTATTTATTATCATTGCATTTTTGGTAGATGAAGCGCATGTGCAGCGTTGCTGAACATAGCGATTCTTGAAATGCAACAAGAAAATTCGAATTTTTTTTAGTAATTTATTTTTCCACGCCGTTTTACGTGACTCGTAATAATACGATGTTGGTGATTGACGCATTATGTACGTTTCCAATTATTATTTTTTCACGTTCGACTCGCGTACTCTCAGTGCTAAATATTAAGTCACGTAAAAATATAATTCAATACATTCCCATTTTCGACAACTAACAATTTGTTTTCGTCTCGCTTGATTATTTTAATGGTACGTGACACGATGATAGTTTGTATACGAGTAGTTGAAACATGTATTATAATGAGGCGCATGCTTTTTCGTTGTAACGTGGTGGTATATGGCTGTTCTAATTGAATTCTAATTACAGATTAGTGTAATAGAGTAATAGACTATTCATTTGTTTACAATTACCGTCTATGGAATTTTATAAATTCTTTATATCTTTTACTCGTGTATAGTTCCTATTTTTTACATGTTTGCGGTGTTCTGAATTTTTTATCAACCCATTGACACTACTGAGTTTGAAGAAACAACGGATAATAATCTGCATTGTCCACTAGAATATAATATTTTTTATTTTATATACCACATACTACAATTTACATACATATTACTTTTTTTATTTAACAAATTACTTGAGAGATGCCCACAATAATTTAAAGTATTTTGGAAATTTTATGTCAAGTCTTAAACATTACTTCATGGTCCAAACTCTAGAATTTCTTTTTTATTCAACCCTGAGTATTTACTTCAATTTATCTGTTTGAATAACAATTTCTTGAAAATAAAATAATTTATCTAAAATGTTTATTTTTAGCTTAATGAGTCTACTTACCATTTTACCTATATAAATATATATCATATTTAAATGATAAATATTTGTTTTCGTATTTATTTCAGTTATTCATGACTTTGATGTATCACCGCCCAATGTAACAGTTAGTTCAGAAGCTAGTCGTTCTGTTATTCGATTTAACTGTCATGTGAATTCCATTCCTTTAGCAACTATTACGTGGCAGAGAAACGGAGTTGTCTTGTCCAGTAACAATAAAAAGTAAGTATTAATAATTTTAATAAATTGATTTTTATTAATTTTTATCTACTTATGTAATTTACCTACTTCGCTTATTTTTGTTAACCAAATGCTCTTCGGGGCGTATAATTATCAAATAAAATAAAATAAAATAAAATTTGTTTCTATAGGTTTGTAACTAAAGTTCCTGGTGTACTATATATTAAACAAGTTAACGAGAATGATGCTGGAGAGTATAGGTAAATAATAAATTAGAAATTAGAAATATTATTGAATCCGCTAATTTAATTTATAAAATTTAGATGCGTAGGAAAAAACCATTTATTGAACAAGATAAAATACAGTGAAGTTGGTAATTTGACTGTCAACAAGATAAACACTGGAGGATCTTCTGGACCAAAATCAGATATCCAAAAATTAGCATTCATTTCGCCTAATGTCTTGAACCTGAATGTTAAGTATGTGACTGAAGGTGAAAATGTGACATTTGAATGTGCTGCTACTGGTGTTCCGGCTCCACAGCTCAACTGGTCATTTAAAAACTCTACAGGTAAACTAAAAACATTAATTAAATTTCATTAAATGTATGTTAGTATAAGCTTGTCTATTATGTATAGGACACAATACTATGCTTAATGATGAAGAAACTTCTGTCAACATATTAAGTTTAACAAGAGTAAGTTTTAAGGATTCAGGAACGTATACATGTCATGCATTTCAGTCTGTGACGGGATGGCCGGATCTGCCACAAGCTCAAGTAATATATATTAAATAGCATTTTGAATTTATTTAATATTACATTAATTTGTACATTATACTTGCTACTAATGCGAGCCGCGTCAATTTATACAGGACAATAATATTGTGTTTGCTTCTTACTTGTTTTATAGTATTTTCAATTAGAAGTTATGACACCTCCTAACATCATTATTCCACCAGAAACACAAACCATGCCTATAGCAAATACTATTCGCTTTGGGTGTGTGGCTGAAGGTAATCCCACTCCTAATATAACATGGTATCACAATGGTCAACGTTTGAAGTTAAATGGTAAGCAAATTAAGTTTTGATAGTAAATTGGTTCAAGTCAATAAATTGTTTTATTTTACATCAGGTCGTATAAAGGTCAAGAGCAAACAACTTTTATTAGTTAGTAATACAGTATCGAATGACTCTGGATTCTATCAATGTTTTGCTTCTAACCAATATGGGACTATATGGGCAGGAGCGATGCTCAATATTAGCTCATCCCCATTTGAACCAGCACCACCTATTAATATCAGCTGCCGTACATTATCTCCTACTCAAATTCAAGTATCTTGGCGAAAGTCCCCAACTGATATCCCTGATGATCCGCCTATCCTTGTTCGCGATGATTCTACACAACTTGGTCCTTCTCACGGTGGTGTGCTATCATCATCATCTGCTACTGTGTCTACAGATAATGCAAATAAAGTATCCAGAGCATATTCTATTCATTACATGCCTACAGGTACTTGATTCTATTTTTAACTTGTAGGTATTTCTTGTCAATTCAAAGTTTAACCTTATTTTGTATTACAGATGGTGGAGAAGAAACACAACAAGTTAGTGTAAACCATTCTATTATTGTAGAAAAATTGAAACCATACAAAAACTACACTTTTTATGTACGAGTCTATAATGGTAAATCTGGATCTGATCAATCTGAAAAAGTCACTTGTAAAACTCAAGATGGAGGTTTGTACATTTATTGTAAAAATCTTTGTATTTAAACTCATTTAACTAAAAATGTATTTGTTTCTCATAGTGCCACAAACAGTTCCAGAACTAGTGGTTACTACTGCTCTTAGCCCTATATCATTATACATAGAATGGGCTGCAGTTAACGTAAATTTGGCTAATGAAGCCATTACTCATTATCAAGTAATGTGGAAACGATTACATTGTTCATCAAATTATATACAATTGTTGGATAATGATGCCAGACAATACACAATAACAGGTAATTTACCATTTTATCAATTCAAATTAAAAACAGAGCTTTACAATCACAACCCTTAAGATGCAGTAAAAGTAAAAGTGAATTGTATACAATGGTAAAAAGATTGTGTACTGTACGTCAGCAGGTCTATTGCAGCTAGAATAACAGAGACGCGTTGTATTCTCTGAAGCAACAGAATTATTATCAATGATATTGTACCATCGCATTGAACTTATTGAAGATTTCTTTTGCATGCTATGCTGCCCTTATATTTCTAATGCAATCACGTGTGACCATAATCTAGTTATAAACTCCATCGGTAACATAATATCATTTGATTTTGCTTAAATTTAAATATATGTACCAGTACACAATGAGTAAACATTTTTAAATAGCACGGCTTCACTTAAATTTTTTACATTTTTACTGAGCAATTTATATAAATTGGCTATCTCCCAATATGTGGTGTATTAATAAGCTGTGGTTTACAGACAAAATTGTATTAAATTCAGTGATTTAACATGAAATAAGTAACTATTAAAATACAAAAAGTACAGTAGTTGTAATGGATATGTTATATTTGAATACAATGATAAACTATTGTATAAGAAAAATGATTCTGAGCGGTTAGTGTAGTACTTATAATATTATTATTTTTTATTCGTTGCTAAGGTGATAAACAAATCGTTAGAAATTAAAATCCCATTTTTAGCGGTTTTTCTTAATTTGTCGGTAGTTTTTCTCGACGCTTTCTAAAACTACTTGGAATTTTCAATTTTGACCTCCCAAAAGTACCAACTAGGTTCATTTTTCTATCAAAAATTGAAGCATGCTTTGTACTGCTAACTATCCAAAATGTTGCTGACAAACAGAAAAAAAAAACACCCATCATTGTAACACCAATACATTCTTTCGCTCTGCTCAGAATCTAAAAAATATATAATTATTATTAAGAACTGTTTAATTTAACTGCAGATTCTTCAGTTGAAAATATACTTTAAAATTATATTACATACATCTTAAAAAGTTGATTATAACAAACTAAACTAATCAAAGCGACTTGGTATTATACACGCATCTAAACTGTTAACTGATAAACTGCTTATAATAGTTACAATTAACTGGGTTTCATGTCCCATCATTTTTCATGTCACCTTTGATTCTAAATAGTTTATTCTTAATAACCCAATGTTGCTTACCCTAGTCATGTAGTGAATTAGATAATTTTGATTTTAATTATGATTTCCAAACTAAATATACATTTGAAAATAACTATAAATATTTTTATATTGGTTATGTTTATAAATTAATGTATAACAATGTCCACTGTATCCTACCCAATGCAGGTGTTAAACTATAAATAAATAAATTGTTGTTACCTATGTTCTGATAGCAATTGAAATTATTTTAAGTTTGTTTTTACCTGTACTTGAAACATTTATTATATTTTTATGCTTTGAATGAAGAAGTTTTGCACACTAGTTGAACGATATACCCTCATTTTCTCAACTCTAGTACTGTACAAAAGCAAATTTTACGTCAGATTTTTATTATTGTAATTGCCTTTTAAAACAGCCTCACTCAAATTTACTTGTAACAGACGAAACCAGAATTCTTACTACTTTTAAACTACTGAAACCATAAAGCTTGTAAAAAACATATTTGGTCTTAATAAAGTCCACAATATAACAGACTAACAGTATATAAAAAATATCATTTTTTTTTTACATAATAAATATACGTACCTATATAATTTAAATTGTATTTTCGGTTTTTAGGACTTAAGCCAGGAGAACAATATGAAGTGCAAGTATTAGGTGCAACACAAAATGGTTTACCCAACATTAATTTTTCATGGCATTTAGTCGAGTTACCTAATATTAATCCTATATTGCCCATACCTGTTTTAAGATTTAGCATTGACCAATCAATTATAAAGGTATGTTGTATTTTAATGTTTACAGAATACTAAATTACAATATTTTTGCATTTTTCTTTGATGATTTGTTTTGACAAAATGAGAGAAAATTCAAAAACAATCTATTCATTGTTTCTTATTAAATATTATTTACAGCTTTCATGGTTTGTCCATGATCAATCAATTAAATTTGACTCGTATAAACTAATGTATCGCATCACTAGCCAAACAAACCAATCAGTGATGACACTACACACACTCAGACCAGACAAAAACCATCATATAATACATTATACCAGTAAGTAATTTTTAGTGGTGTTGGTGCACTATTTGTTTTATCTCTTTTTCTGACCCATGCACATCATACCAAATTTGAGTTCAGCAGAACAAATTTTGTATTATTATCTATAATATTAGAATGAATTGACCTAGTATCAAACTTAAAGTAAGAATATTATCATAGCACCTACATTTCTATCATAGTCTTTCATTAGAATTTTAGTGTACAGAATTTATATTTTATTATTATAATGTACATATATTATGTACACATCTATACATCTACATCCGACGTGTGTGTCATCTTACATCCGTTTTGTATTATCGCAGTGTCCTAACCATATATACTCTGTTCAAAATGAGATCAGAACCGGACAGTGACTAGTTTTCGTCCGGCGGCTGTGAGTCAGATGCTTCTCCCACCATGTCAACCACCTGGTTCAGCATTTGTAACAAAGCCACGTCCATGCGCCTTGGCTGCCTGGTGCTGATCTCATTTGGGATAGAATATAGATATTACTGTTTATTATTACATTACAAAATGTATAATAATAGTCCTTTAGCCTACTGGCAGCCTGTGCCTGGGCTGCCGCAATATTTAAAGACGCCGGACAACCAAGTTTAAGTCAGATGGGTTATAATTTTTATTTATTTAAAAACAAATATATTTTATGTATTGTTATAATTATTTATAAAGAAGTTACAATAAATACGGATGGGCCGATACTAGAACCGATATTCTGCAATGGTATTAGTATTGGTATTGATATTCCTACCAAGTTTATCAGTAAACAAAGTTAATATTATATTAATATTAATATTTTATTTCTATATCTAATAAGTCACTGTTACACCATACCAGAGAATAGAAATGGTCATAATTTAATAGTTACTATCACGTAACATTGAAACATTAATTTCAAAATATTACGATTATAAAATAATGTTGGGCTTCGTTCTGTATTTATTATAAATATAAATATAAATATTATTCACAAAAAATTAAAACATCAATAAAATCCTTTAAAACCCTTAGATAAAAATATTCTTACCTTTAAGTTAAATAATAGATTAATTCATTTAAATATAATCAATATAAAGGTAACGACACAAAATTGATTTAGCTGAAAGCAAGTTTGTTATATTGTGTATGCGTCAGACAGAGAGAAAACAAATAGTGCATTGACACCCTTATAAACATAACTATATTTTGAATTGTCATTAATTTTAATTTTTTAGGTGATTTAGATGTTTATGAAGTATTATTAAACTGTGTATCTGAAAGCGGTGAAGGGGAATCAGTATCTAGAACTATAGCGGTAGCGTTAGATATATTGTCACCACCATCTCAGATCGAAGCTGTTGCTACGTCACTCCAGACATTGAATTTGTCATGGGTTCATTCAGATTCTGTTAATCCATTGTCTTTGCTGTCTATTATTACCTACAATCTAGTATCTGATTTTTCTCAGAAATCCACTACAGTTATAACTGATATGTAAGTAACAAAATATGTTATATTTTTAATTTTCTAGAAAATTGTATTATTTAATTTTTTGTTTTTTAGAGGTGTATCTTCATTTGAACTATCAGGACTTAAACCTTATAGCTTATATGAAATCAAGATAGCAGTTCAAGACCAAAATAACAGAAAAAGTGAATTCAGTCAAAAGATACAGATACGCACACTTCAAGGAGGTATTTTATACAAAATAAAAGAGCTGGTCTCTTATATTTCTATATTTATAAAATAAATTATTTTTTACTTTTCAGTTCCTGGTATTGTAGAACAAATAGAATTGCAGTGGATAAATACTAGCACTGTTCGCATAACTTGGGTAGAGCCAATGAAGTCAAATGGTGTGATTATGGGTTATTATGTTTCATATACATCCGATCTTCACATACCACCTACATCCTGGGAACAGCTAAATGTCTCTCGTCATAAAAACTCATTAGATGTATGTATTTAATGTTTGAACTTAATCTTTGAAATACAATACTTATTATTGACTTTAATATTATTTCTTAGTTGTATGGCTTAAGCAATAACACACAATACTTCTTTATGGTACGTGCTGCTTCTGATGCCGGATTTGGTCTACAAAGTGGCATATTTTCCATTACTCCATTAACTACACTGATTAACCTACCGGTTAATTCAAAATATCCCGCTAATTCACCAACCTTGTATATAGAAGATCAGCAGCTATTAGGTATAGTCATCGGTAGTGTGATTGGAGTTTGTTTCATGATGATATGTATTACAAGTATTATGTTGAAACGTCAATGCGTGAAAGCTGAACGAGAACGAGATCCCCAACAAAACTCAATGGGTACTGACGTGGCATTCTGTGCTCAACATCTACGACCATTTACTATTGATCATGATCAACACGAAGAAAGTGTTCCTTTAAACGATGTAAATTACATTACTAGGCACATTGACGGAAGAAGTCGATACTCAAATAACACGTCTGGCATGGCGTTGCCACTTCTTGACCAAAGTAACCCAGGAGATCATGACATAACAAATGTCCATATCATTGAAAACCCTCAGGTGAGTTTACTTTGTAGCATTGTAATTACTGTAAACAATTATTATAATAATACTTAAGAGGACGCTACACAGATATTTGTTGCCTCCATCTTATAACCGCGTAACATAGCAAATTTTACACTCAGCAAATCATGTTTAGCTCCGTTAGTTTAAAAATTAGAGTGAATTTTGACCTCTTATTATATTTAAAGCAAAGATAGTTCTAGGGAATCTCATAGGCTTATTTTTATATTTTAATTATAAAACAAAATTATGAGTATTTTAAGATGTATAAACCTTTTACAATTTTAAAATACTCATAACTCGCTTTAAAATTAAAATATAATAAAAAGCCCTAGATAATAATCGTACTTTTAAATTTTATAAGAGGTTATTCACTCTAATTTTTAATCTAACGGAGCTAAATGTGATTTGCTGAGCATAAAATTGGCCATGTTACACACTTGTAAGATGGATACAATATATGTCTATGTAACATACTCTTAACTGTATCAGAATGCTTTGGAACTAATATTTTATATATGTTTATATTTTAGTGTACTGTTGACGTTGATGGTTATGATGTGGACAGTCTATTAAGCGAATCAGCTGAAGGTGGTGCGGGCACCGAAGAATCTGGTTGCAGTGACCAACTGGCTAAGAGCCTTAAAGGTGGTGGTGATTCCAGCGTGGTTGATGATGGATTTCATGAACACGTTATGAGCTAAAGAGAATGTTAGTTGGTTGGTGTGTAGGTAATGGTATAAATGATGTGCCAAAACTCAGACATAATAATAATATTTTTTATGTATTCCCTGAGATTCACTAAAGTCTGTATTATTTTTTTAAACTTATATGATACATATTATAACAAACATCACCAAAAATAAAAAAATAAATGTCTGGTTTTTACTGACATCACATTACGCATGTTATACCAACAACATAAATTATGTTGGATTCAACCTGAAAGAGTGTAGGCCACTGTTATTATATCTTAAAAGTTTTTTATTATTATTATTATTATTATTATTATTATTATTATTATTAGTAGTAGTAGTAGTAGTAGTAGTATTAGGAATAACTATGTATGACTCAAAACACTTGTTTTGTGACTTATTATTATTTAGTTTGCTATTATGTTTAACTTTTGATGTGTAATTTTTAGATTGATTTCTTGAAATTTTGATCCCTTAAATTTGATTTAATGATTTTTATAATACACTGTCTCCAGTTCTTACCATTTTTAAATTATTATTTTCTTTAGGGATCGCGATAAAAAGTGAGATACATGCGTACATTAATAAAATATTGTTAATATAGTTTATAAGTGTTTTCCTAAATATTATATCTATATTTTTTTTAGAGTATTTAGTTATTAGGTTTCACTGAACCTCACAAATATAGTACAATTAATATATATTTTATATGTTTATGATCTTCTGAGTTCTATCAAAGATTTTGGTATCAAATAACCATTGCTATTCTTGTATTTTTTCCTGTTTCATTTTTGTGCACATTTTAAGTTATACAATATACATACATATAGTGTCCATCACCTTAACTACAAGCCAATAGCTTGCCAAAAACTTCAATAACATTAATGTTTACTAGTATATAATCCATTATATAGTTTAAAACGGAATGTTGTTCATAATAATAATAATATTAATAATAATAATAATAATAATAATAATAATGTTATTACTATAACTATAAATTATAAAGTATAAAAAAGTTGTGAGAAAAATTAATTTTTTACATTATAAAAGTTGAACGTAATTTAGCAGTTTTGCTGGTATATTTTATATTAATAATTAATGATTAATTTTGTTTGTTAAATTGTTTAATTTACAACAATATATATATATATATGTATATGTGTGTAATATATATATATATTTGTATATATATTATATATGTAGTTCCTATTCCCCTGAATATTTTATATTTTGAACAAGAGAAATACTTACAATGGAACTTTTTCTTTAGAGATATAATAATGGATCTCAAATGGCGCTTAGAATTGAAAAAGTTCTTTTGTATATTGTATTAACCTATTCACATACAAGTCAATTACATTATCATCTAGATATTCATTTCCCTGACACATTTCAAACAGGTTGTGATTAATTTATCTCATTATTTATATGTATGTACTATATATAAATATATATATATATTTAATATATATGTATACAAGTATAATATGTGTACATGTATATATATATATTATATTTATTTCAATCTCCGATAATATTTTTACAACCTTTATGTACTTAGTGTATATTTTATACATACTATTTTTTTTATTATTATTATTCTTTTTTTTTTTTGTTACATTTAAAGAAGTAGGTACAAAATATTTTTTTAAGTTACAATGCTTAAGTTTTTATTTATTTATTTAACTGTTAAGTTTATACTTGCCAACGTTAATTTTCATTCAAAAAAGCAATTATGAATTAAGATGTTTTTTTTTGTCATGTCTACTTATTAAATTGATATTACTATGTGTGAACTGAAGAAGTGATCATGAAACTACCGTAAACTTCTATGGTTTTCATTGCTATGATGATTATAATTATGTAAAATATAATGATACTTCACAAGTACCTGATAGTTTTGTTTAAAATGTAATGTAACTCATACTTATATTTTGTGAATTGTGTTGAATCTATATGAGATAAACACAATTAAAAAAAAACAATAATTTTAATACACTATTATTGCTAATTTATTTATAAATATTTTAAAAATAAGCCAAGGTACTTGTATATTTTTGATTATTAATGTTAATTATCATAGGTAGTTTATAATCAATGGCTATAATAGCATAGCTATGTTTAAATGTGTACAAGCTGAACTCAATTTTTTTATATTTTCAGTGAAATATGTAATGGCCTATTTTGGTGCTCTTTGACAAACCCGGAATTTAAAAAATAAAACCAATATAAATATATATTCTTTTGGCACCTTTGGCCAATTTTATTTCTATACTAACAACTATTTGTCAGAATATTTTATTATTATATAATTATATTGCGATGTTTAAAACATTTTTAATTCAAGTTTATGTTTGTTTAAAAAAATATATATATATAACAATACAATTACATGTATTATATTCTTGTTTGAACAAAATTTTTTTTATTAAATCTTGGTACATTTTAAACGTATTTTTATATGGTAGCTATTAGTAAGTTAAACATTTTCAGGGCCTTTTTTTGTAGCTCGTCAAAAGTATACTGTTTTGAATTTATGGTAACTAGTTCTAAGTGTATGGAAAAAGCTCATATTTTAAGGTGCTTCAATTAAAAATTATAATAACTTTTTTTTATAATACACAGTGTTCATACACAAATATATTTATATAAATACCATATATACATGTGAAGACTGCCACAATTAAAGAAAATCTGATTGGAATATTATTTTGTACAATAGTCAACATAGGTATATATTATATTTGCTCCACATTTTTAAACCCTATTTGATCTGTTTGTATGAGAAAAAATAGTACAAATTTTTTTTTCAATATCTTAAAAAATATGATAATTTGATCTATATTGATATACTTTTTTTTCTATGAATAAATCTGTTGTATGATTTTTTCCGCTTTGTTATTTTGTAATTATTTGTTATCGCGTTAAAATAAATAAAATATTTTTATGTGAGTTTGGTTTCTGCAACATCTTTCACCCTGAAGCAATAATGCTGTCAAATTTTTTTTTATGAATCTTACGTGTATGTTAATCTCTTTTTTTTGTCATATTTTTTTGAATATTTACTTTAATATACATTATACATATTACGTAATATATTTTTCAACATACCAATCCCAATATTCAATATATTGTAGTATTTGGATAAGAATTTTGTATTTGTGTTTCTTGATTGCAGTTAGATACATAAACTAACTACCTAGGTACCTCATTAGAATAGTAAGTCGTTGCAGTTTATTTGTTTTATTATTATTATTATTATTATTATAATTTGACGTTAATTGTACCTATTTGTATTGAGTTTATACGTTCTTATGTGTTGTACAATTAGTACATCGTTTATATTTTGATTAAAATTAAAATTATATAAATTTAAAAAAATATATATTGTGAATTTGCAAATACTTTATTTATCCCTGCCACATTATTGTCATATGATATTTACTATTATTGTTTTAAAGGGAATGATTTTCTGTTATTGAAGACTAAAAATATTTTTCAACTAAAATTGCAAAAGGCAATATGGTTAAAAAAAATTCTGAAATTATCTCCACTTCCAAAAATTTGTCAAATACAGAAGAAAACATATACAAAATAGTAACAAACTAATATTAATCACAATAAATGTAACATCATCATACTAGAGGCCTAGTATCTTTAAAATCTCCAATCTTGAACTATTATCCTTGGCCCTTAGTTTAATTGGTACTCAGAAACAGTATTAAATCATTTTTAAACATTCCAATATTGACTAGGAAAATGTTAGATTTTAAGAAAAAAATAATGATGGACGGGGGTGGCCAGGTGTGAGGTGGGCGTAGGAAGGTGAGAGCAAGGAAAGTTTTCCCGGGCCCAAACATTGTGCCGTCAGCTACTTATCTATAAGACTATATATTATAATTTATGATTTATGACCTTTGTTGTCACTTGTCATACAGATAAGTACTATATAAATATAATATAGAAAGTATCTACCTGCCTAAATTATAGGCTGAGCCCTTTTTTAAATTGAATTTATAAACATTTACATTTTCCAACATATGCTGGGCCCCCAACAACTCAAAGAAGTGGAAGCGGCAAATTAAAATCAATCCTTAATATCTTAACCATTTTCTAAGTGCATCGCATCAGTGGCGTAGACAAGGGGGGATGTGGTGGTCAGATACCCTATTGGCTTTTTATTACCTTAGTAAAAAGTTTTGAGAGGGTGGGGGATTTTCCAATTTTCCCCTCCCATTTAGCTTGTCGTTTTTTTATCCCTCCCCCCCCTTTCAAAAATCATGTCTACGCAACTGCATCGCATCGTTAAAACAATATACCACTCCCCACCACTCCAATTTCATAACACACATCATATATTCCGAACATCCATATATTGATATATAAAATTATTAAAAAAAAGAATATTCTGCTAGGTCATATTATTATCAATATCATTACTAATTAATGTATTTAATATAATTTACTGTAAAACCAAGGTGTGTTGATATGTACTTGATAGGTACTCCTTGTGTAAAACATAATATCAATATATCATTGAGTATATATTGTAGGGGAGAGTGGGGCAGATTTGAATTTGTCTAATATAATTTGTTACAGATTATTTACATTAATAAGAATAATAATCTAAGTTTATGACAATGTTTTGTATACCATATGTGATTATCAGGCAATTTTGAATAACTTGGAAAATAGCAAAATTGGTAATGTGAATTTCCGGCTTTTTTTAAAAAAAATAGTGGTTTCCGTAAGAACATTTTGGAAACTAAAATCCAAAATCATAAATTTAGAATTATGTATACCTATTTAAAATATTGTTGCCTAGTAATATATTTAATGTAAATACATTATTTATAATTATTAAAATTTATATTACGATTATTATTGACAATTTTGGAATGGGGTAGATTTGAATCTTCATTAATAGGGTAGCTGATAATAGGGAGGGTGTAATATAGGTTCTTCCTTCTTGAAATACCTATCTTATGGATGGAATAGACTAATTTACTGGATTTATGTCACAACATGTGTATTTATCTCTAAGAAATCCCCAAAAAACTAGCTTTTCACGATAAAAAAAAGTTGATAAGAAAACATCTAAACCTAATTATAGAAAGATAAATATATTATTTATAACTTAAGTATAACTTGTAAATTGTAAGCTTACTCAAAGACGGCATTATTTCAGGGCATATTAATTAATGTCCGGTACCATTCAAATTATATTTTTCTTGAAAATGTTATCCATCTATTCCATCGAAATCAAAATTGAAAATTCTAACTAGAAGTTATTAAAATGTTTATAATATGTATAATAATCCTTAAAAAGTGGGTAAGTGGATGCCGCTCTGCTGAACAGTAGGTTCACTGTAATGGATGGTGTTAAATTTGAATTCAATGATATAATATCATTGTAAAAGAAAAACAACTCTGAGCGAAAACGGTCAGTCAGCCTATGATATTACTAAGTATATTTGATGATATTATTGTGAATAAAGTAATTTATATATAACCTATTTACGGTGTCTTGTTTTAAATTTTCAATCTTTAGCTATAAAAGTTGAACATTTTATAAATTTTAACAAAATTCGAACTTAAAACGCTTAAAAAAAAATTGTGCTTATGTATTTTTAATATTTTAACTGCTATTGCAACAATATATATCAGGAGCCTCGGATTCAATTTTCACGCTTTTTTACCCAACAAATAAAATTTTATTGATATTTATATAAATAGAAACTGAAAATGTTTGTTAACAGCTCAAAAAGAGTCAAAATTGTATGGTGTATAAGAAATAAGAATATAAACATTCAGTGAAATTTTCGTGTTTCTACAGTTATACGTTTTTGAATTACAATAAAATAGATAAAGGTATAACTTATGAATAATTTTGTATTACATTTTCAAACCTTAGATTAAAAAAGAAAAATTTTTATGAATTCTCAACTCAAAATAATTTGCTAATTTTCGTGGTTTTTCCGTATTTTGTCAAGATTTGAACTTTAAATGCTTATAAATAAAAACTTCGACTAAGGATTTTTAATATTTTTATGTCATTGTAACAATATTAGGAGTCTTCTATTAAATTTTCAAGCTTTTTTACCCAACAAATAAAGTTTTATTGACATTCATAGAAAAAAAGACTAATGAAATTGGAAACAGAAAATATTCCTAAACAGTTCAAAACAAATCAAATTATTTTGAAAATGTTATCGTACATAGAAAATTCAAATATAAACAATCAGTGAAAATTTCATGTATATGCGTTCATTTGTTTTAGAGTTACACCAAAAACCAAAATCGATTTTGATGAAAACTGATTTTGCGTAAAAATTCCCGTTTTCCCTTAATTTTTATGTTGTTTTTCCCGTCGCTTTTGAAAACTATTAGGAATTTTAAAATTTGACCTCCCGAATGCACCAACTAGATTCACTTTCCCATCAAACAAGATACTGTTGAAGAAAATCGAAGGAGTTGTATTTCCCCATAAACCGTGATGAGGATGACAGACACACAAAAAAAAAAATAAAACACATTGTATAATCAAGACATTCATTGTTCCACTCAGAATCTAAAATTATTATTATATTATATTGAGTTATTTTTATTATTAAAATAAATAACAAGTTTAATTTAATTTAATATTTATTTACGTTCAACATTCAAATGTGACCCTTCAATTGTGTAAGACACATATTCAAATCTACCCCCATGCACGTCCAAATGGTTGGGAGTACATTTGAATAAAAATATACTTAACTTTAAAATTAGAAATTAAATTGGTTATTAAATATATAAGGTTGTTATGAGTCAAATAGTATTAACAACCATCTAGACTATAGATTGTAAATATCAAATACAAAATTTGTCAAAAATTAAAAAATTAAAAAAATTACATTCAAATCTGCCCCACTCTCCCCTACGATATAATATATTCAATGATAATAGGTACCTACTTGTAAATATAGCATGCAATGTTATGACATGTAAATGTTTTTTTTTTTTAATATTATAATTATTATAAAATATTTCAGCACACCTAGCTGAAAAAAAAACATTTACATATCATAACATTATAATAACAATAAGATAGTGTTAAACTTTTATGTGCAGTGTAAGTTGTTAATTGAATTTAAAAAGTGAAGGAGGGATCCGTATTGGCAATGGGCATTAAACGCCTTTTGAATTCATTTTATATAGGTAACTATACCTACATATTGTTAGGTTAGGTTAGGTTAGGTATATTGATATTATTTTTGTTACACTAAATAGTATAGGTACCCAATATACATACTACAAACAGGTAGGAACAAGGAACTTATAGTATAAACTATATAAAGATTGTCTATAATTTATAATAGTACCATTTGGATTTGTTTATATATTTAAATCTAGTTTAGGTTCCACTATTGGCACAATTCACAAAAATATGTTTAGGTACCTATTAATGATAACTGTGTTTAATATTACGATTTACAAGGCTCAGCTGTAGCTATTAGGTACAATAATAAATTATGTTATAAGTTACCCATTCATTTGTGACCTATAAATAGATAGTGCCATCGTCTTCGGAGTATATTATGATTTCGACTATAATCGTTTTCACATACATTTTTTTGTCTGGCCGTCTAGATACCCAAGTATATTTAAACTCGTTAAGGCACCCGGTGCCGATGCCATTTTGTCCTCAAAAATACACTCTGCGGTAATAACGATACCGCCTTGTAGAATGAACCAAATTTCATAATTATTTTTTTAATTGTTAGAGGAAAATATTCTACAGCCCGCATCGATCTCTGTTTTTCAATATTTTATTCTCAAACTTTATAATATGTCTAAACAAATACAAGATAAAAACCATTTTTTTACAAATTTTTTAATACAATTATTTGAAATAAAATACAAAATCAGAGATCGATGCGGGCTGTAGGAAGTCTTCTTCTTTCAGATAAAAAAATAGTCATCAAAATCCGACAGTTCGACAAAGCTTGAGAGTTATTCCCGTAAAGTCATTTTTTTCGATATAATACACACTATCAACCCCGCCTAAATAGGTATCGGGTAGTAGATTTGTGAAAAAGTCTCATAATTGAAGTGGAAACTAAATTATAAAATTTAATTTTCAAATTCCATAGAATTGTGGAAAATTTGAAAAACTGGCACCAGGACCCTTAGTCAAATTTATCTGATTTCGTGGTAGTTTTTAGGGCACCTACCTACTTTTTTTTTCAATAACTAAAAGAGTGGCCACTGCATGTTTTTGTAAATAGAAGAACCTAGGTATATTGAATATATCGATGTTCATTTGTACGTAAACATACCTATTAAAATTTCTACATAAGAATTTTAAACAATAACATAAATATAACGTCGAAACTCTCATAATCTAATACTGCCGTGCTAAGCAAAACCGGATAACTCCATAATTCGTAAAAATGGATTGTTTTGTTTCAATGGATAAATTTAATAGTTGTTTTACACCGATTTCTTATGTAAAAAATTTTCTATTAAAAGCCATCTGAAAATGCAATTTAAAATAAGAAAACATACAGTACCTAAGTCCAATATATTAGATGTTTCGTAAGCAAAAACACGGTAAATCTATAAATATTAAACAAAAACTCGGTATATCACATGAAAAATAATGGAGTTACTGGATTTTGGCTTATATAATGGTTCATATTATCTACGTTGGAGAAAAATGGTATTGACGTGACATAGTAACGATTTAGGTTAAAACTAGTTATGTCCAAAAAAGACTAAGCGATAATCCGGTAAGTCCATTATTACAAATTGGTTACTAATTATCTTAAAAAAAAAATTACGAAATTTCATTTTTGGGCGTTGGGCTGACGTCAGCTCAGCACCCCTAACATCGGAACGTTAATTTAAGGGTGACATTTTGTGTTACAAATTCCAAATCTTGGGTTACAAATTGGTTATTAATTATCTAAAAAAAAAAATTACGAAATTTCACTTTTGGAGTGCCAGGCTGACGGAGCTTAATTACTTTAGGGTAAGTTCATTTTTTCCTTAAAAACTCAAAAAAGTTGAAATTCTAAGTGTTCGACCAACTTTAGATATACAGTTAGAAATATCAGCACAAGTATTGATCAATCTTTTGTATAAGCACTTCTTTAAGGCTTGATTTACTGTTCAAAACATTATTTGCTGTTTCTCAACAATCGTATTGACTGGATAGTTATCCTGTTTTGATTCAGGACAGCAGAATATAGATCGAACAGAACAGGTATAGGTATTTCCATATCTATATAAAATAGTAGGTACCAGCGAACAATTTGATTTTTTTGGTTCGTTGTAAATTATACCGGTCGACGTGTGCGTTGGAACTCTACCTATATGGAAAAGCGATTATATATTTTCTAAAAATGGCAAAATGTGTAGGATCTAGCTTAGGTATTATCATAATATTATGTAAATCTAGAAAAGCGAACGAAAAATCCGTATTTAGGAGTAGGTACCTACCTACTATACCTATATATTTACATCAAAAACAAAATATTTTCTGAAAGAAGTATTTAAGCCTTGAGGCAATGTTCTGAAGTGTGCCGCTTTCGTAATTTTTCCAAAACGTTCGGCGTAGGCACAATAGGTTTTCTGGGCTTGGATGAAAATGCGCACGTTTCGTGTATTTTAGTTTGACGTCCGCGATATCTTGTCTAACCGCCTCGTGTTGTTAGACTGATTTGAAGATTCCTATTAATTCATAAGTCTTCCTTGCGGCCGACCTTACCTTTAACCAAGTACCTACCCTATATGTAGTATAATCATCATATTATAATTATATATATAATATATATATTATGAAAACGCGTGGCGTGTACCTACCTTTGGCGGTGCGCGTGGAGATAGCGAGCGCATAAAATAATAATACAATATTGTGCCAGCCGTCCTTTTTTCCCCATAAAAGTACAACGGGACGGTTTTAGTTGCAACATGATATTGGCGAACGACAGCGAGTGCCTTCGAAAATAAAACGTTTATAAATAGAACCGAAGTCGTGGAGGGGTGGCTGCGGCCGAGCAGCGGGTCAGCAGACGAGGTGCACTTCAGTCGATATTCGTTCGCATCGCCTTCCGAGGATACACGTGCGAACCGAACACAGTCCATTCACGATTTGAACGCGCACTCATTAAAATGGTGAGTACCTACTTGTATATTTTTTTATTGTTAACTATTATAAATCATGAATGTTCTCGACATTCCCGAACAACTAGAACTGTGATTTGGGGAGGGCGTTTTTTGTTTGGTGGTCGATGGTGTCGGCCGATTGTTGGGGCAGATAGATCAAAAGGATGCACTTAAAGCGAAAAAAAATCTAAAATTGCAATAAAAATTGTTATGAAGAAAAATAATATCTTATTAATTCATGTTTTGTTTTATATTGAAAAGTTAAAATTATCATTTAAATGCAGACGTATTTTTTTAAAAAGTTAAGTTTTATGCTCAGGAACATAATCAATAATCATCATCTTATTATTATTATAACAACACAATAAGCGATAATTGGTATTATCGACAAGACAGGCACAGTGTTCCGTTTTTTATAATTTAATGACCACAGATATTTTATTACATAATATTTAATTAGATACGCATTTTTTAGCCAATTTTTTTATAGTTTATACTAAGTTCCAGATTACTTTTATTTTAATTGTCTTTAAAAAACTATTTGCTAGGAAGTATACCTAATCGTTATCTTAACTAACAATATCTACTCGTTTTTCGATATAAACTATTAGTTCAAATTTCAAACCAGTGAAGACTACTACCACAAAATATGAGAGGCAATATATTTGGGTGATTGTACAATGTACACCGTTCCAGAATATTATCCTATTCAGTGATTTTAGGTGTACAGCCGTACAGATATAATAGGTATATTATAATACTATAATAGGGGCCACATTTAGTTGGTTTACACACTAACATTGTTATTCATTATAACAATATCACAACGCTTAAAAGATGCATATTTCAAATACTTCTTTAGTTCTTCGTATAAGGTACCCGGTATAAGATAAACTTTTTCTAAAAAATAAACTATTAGGTATCTTATACTATCGTCAATTTGGAAAACACGCCTTTTTGCCTCAGATGTTTATTCGTACATATAGAAATCGGTCTAAAGGTTTTTTGCTTTTTTTTCGTTTCAGGAATTGTCCAAAGACGATATTGAACGTAAGTTACATACAAAAATAATAGTAATAATAAATAATAACGTAGCATAGATGAACCCATTTACGCGTAATATTCCCGTCCATTATAATTTATTAATAATTGTTCGAAATTTTAGGTGTGAACTTCATCTGGGGTATCTACGACAGTACCAATGAAGGCGTCGACGCTTTCTACTTGGGAGATCTGCTCCGCGCTTTGGAAATGAACCCAACATTGGCCACCATCGAGAAGATGGGTGGTACCAAAAAGAAGGGTGAGTGTCGAACGATTTATGTTTATTCAATTATTATCTAATTTATATAATATGAGCCATCGTGCAATGTCTGATTTGAGACACAATAACAATATGCTAATTACACGTGGTTGTGTGTGTTTTCCCGAGCAGGCGAAAAGAAATTGATGGTGGACGAGTTCTACCCAATTTTCGCTCAAGTGATTAAGGACAAAGACCAAGGAGTGTACGAAGATTTCATTGAGTGCCTGAAACTGTACGACAAAGCCGAAGACGGTCACATGATCGGTGGAGAACTGACACACATCCTCCTCTCCTTGGGTAAGTGGTCGCCGATACACCCGGTCGGGTTCTAATATTATATTCGTATTCGAACGTCTTGTATAATGTTATGCCCCACCCACCAATAATGAGCTCCTTATTGCTGGCCGATGTCCTGTTTTTATTTTTATATCTGTTTCGCGTTTGCAGGAGAGAAATTGTCCGACGCGGAACTCGACGAAGTTGTCAAGGACTGCATGGACCCCGAGGATGAGGACGGTATGATCCCCTATGTCCGTGAGTAATCGATATTTTATTATACTATATGCCTATTATAATATAATATGTATAAATAATTTATACTATGTACACCCAAATCGCGTTTCCAGTGCGGTGTCTGACGAAAGTTTGTGCACCCGCCGGCAACGTTCGCCTATTATACCAATATACCTACCTACCTGTGCCAAAATAAAAACCACCTTGATCGAATGTTTTTCAGCGTTCGTAAAAAAAGTGATGGTTCGCCTGAGCGACATGAAATAAATTCCATTTTAAGCGTTTAACGTTAAAAAAAAAAAAAAACCATTAAAAAATTAAAACTACCCGGACCATTATCCGTAAGTGTAAAGATACCGTTTTTAAACGATACGCTGTTGTGACGTCATTGCGTTTTTCTCTGTTCAACGCAAATTGCTTGTAAAATATATAGTGCGTGCCTGTGTGTACAAGGCGATGACTCAGGACCTTGGTCCAACGCCGCTTCCGCAGTTGTCCTTAAAATTCGTCATCGTCGTCGTCTTCGGTTTCTAGCCGATTCCGAGGACATATTTTTTCGCTCGTGTAAAGGACGCGTATCCTGCGAATCCAGTAACAACGCGATATAACGCTTTGACAAAAATAATATTATAATATACTACTCTGCCTACACGCGGCACTTGTCGCAGTAGGAGCTTTCCGTATTTTGGTTTTGCTATCGATCGGCGTGTAAAATATTTTATCGACGAGCGATTTCTCGCCGTCCGCAGAAATGCGGAGCTGCATAACATTTCTGGGAGGAAAAGAAAATCATAATCTGTTTTGCGGTCATAACGAAATACCGCGCTTGGGATGATATAATGTATAAACGCTTTTATTTTTAAACTGCCGCGGATCGTATGGTCACGACGACCGATGCGTTATATAATATCGCCATAGTAGCGTATAGTGTGCACAGCTATTGCTATTACTGTGTGTTATACTGACCGGACAGCGCCTCTATAAATATAAATATTTGTTTTCACGCACATTTTGCGATTGTCGCTGTCCGTCCGCTTTTGCTTGGTTGGTTTTTTTTTTTTTTGGTTCTTTTTACTACAGCGTTGCGTTACCCGCGACGCGGTGGTCTATTTTTAGAGAAGACTGTATTTTAAACTTGGCGCCGTTCGTTTTGTTTTTTCGTTTCAGCGTTTCTGGCCAAAGTTTGCGGAAAGCCCGTACCGGCCGACGACAACCCGTTCAACAAGTAAAACCACACGCGCATCGCTCCAACAAAAGCAAATACACGTTATTATTTATTTATTATTATTAATATAATTATTATTATTATTATTATATTATTATTGTTATTGTTGTTTTCTGCACCCACGCGCGTCCGCCGTACGAGACGATCGTTATTTATTATTTGTATTGTTACAAAACAATTTACGATGTTTTTGTAAAAAATTACATTATATTTTGATTTAAATATCATACAGACAACGAATGATAATAATAATAAAAAAAAAAAAAAAATTAGCGTACTGGAAATCTCACTCGTTTGCCCGCAACACGTCATCACGAAGCTCGTGCTCGTTTTCGATTTCTATTTATTTAATCGGCTTTTCTTATTTTCGTATTTTACCCGGCTGGCGTATAATAGTTGCAATGGTGCCAGCGACGGATTTAGTTTTAGAATCGCGGCCGGTCAAACACTATAGGTTACCATATCATACCTGACGCTGTGCCAATTTTAAAACACCGCTAACGACGATTTAACTTACTCCTGTAACACGGCGCTTCGTTTATGCAATTCTTAAACGTCAGTGTATTGCACGCGCACGGACGAAAGCGTAAGACGCAGTCACGCCATACAGACATGATACATTGATATTTATTATTATTATTATCATAACTATGGGATTTATATGCAATATAAAATAGTACCTAAAATATGAATTTAATTGTATTAGAATTTTAGCATATTCTAACAAAATGAAATGAAAATAGTGAATACAATAAAAATAAAACATACAACGCTTGTACAATAAATTTACCAACAATTTTCAAACTTTCATGAAGCATCTTAAATTTTTTTTTTAATCTAGAATTGATACATTTTTGTACATAAAAAAGTACAATAAGCAAAATGGATGTTTTATCTTAAAATAGTCTTACTATTAAATAATTCCATAACATTTTCAATACAATTTATAGTTTTTTGTCAAAGACAAAATCACTGATTTTATGAAATTAAAAGTAAGCGCGTAATATGACGTGTTATTTACTCACATCTAGTTTTTCAAACTATTACACTACTATTTTTAAAACATGCAATATTATTATACCTAAAATATGAAAATAATAAAAAAATAATTCAATTTATTGTATTAATATTTGGACATTTAATGGTTCGTTGCAAACTTAACATAACAATGAATATAAAACGTCTAATCCTACTTTTTTTATCTAAATATTGAAGTTTTCAATAAAAATATCATAATATATAATATTATTATGAAAGGTGGGTATAATTAGTTAAAAGTATAGAATTATAATACAGAATGAATTATTTTTATAATCACATATAAAAACATAAAATATATTACAACGAAATAGTTAGTTGCATACCGTACTAAATATATCTAAAATAAGGAGGTCAAAAATGAGATTTTTTGCTCTAGTTAGAGTGCAGTAATGCTCAAGGTTTTAATTAGCTAGTCATATTAGTAAAATACTGTTGTCTTTGTGCTGGTCATCAATAATAGATAAATTTAATATTTCATCAATACATCATATCCTTTTGTCGTGTGCCGTATGGCGTACGGAATACTTCAACAGTTATTTTTCAATCTTAAAATTGGCCACGGGACCCTTTTGAGGCTTAGTGGGCCACGGTCTATGCTGTTCTAGAGTAAAAAATAGATTCTACATTGTTTAACATCTCAAGTGTCATTGGTAAGTTCAAAATTCTGATATTTATTTACTAGCTGTAACAAAAATAAATCAAAACTATTCAATAGGTAGGTAGTATATAATCATCGTAGACAACAATATCATTTATACCTTTTTACACTTTATAACATACCAGAATTACTTGATATACAATTTTGTAGCGATAGGATCAAAATATTTGTTATTATTTTTTCAAAACAATAATTTTACCACTTTTATAGCTTAAATAATGTTATGAAGTCTATATGCGTGGATTTCTAAATAATAGCTAGTAAAACGATTCGATTGATTGATTGATCGAATTATATATAAATATTAAATAAATAAGACACGATTATTTGTTAACATAATAATGTCGTTACAATACATGTTAATTCCAGGTTACAGTAACCGTATTCAACGCGTTTGTTACTGTGCTGAATATCTAAATAATATACTCATATGTATATAGTAAAAACCTATTGTAACACTAATGACTATACACAACATGGTCAATGGGTGTACTACTATATAATAATATTATGCTTACTAAACAGTCATAGTGTATGCAAAGCCAAGCAGACAATACTACCTACAATATATTTATTTTCATATTATTTATGTTTCAACGAACGCATAGAAAAAAAAAATTGTTTAGGTACTGCACTTATATGGTAGTGTTTCGTGTGTATTTTAAATAATACAGTGACGAGTATTATACTGTCGTAAAAATATATCGTGGTGCCAGTTTAGCGCACGATTTACGTCCAAAAACGATTATTCTCCAGGGCGTGCAAATAAATAGTTAAATATAATATTATATAGCTCATTGTCTATTTGTGCTGTCAATTACTTTTTCAATAGGTAGTTAATTCTATATGACTTTATTGTATGACTTTTTTGATATTTTTCGATTAATATGTTCGTACGAAACCTAGTTATCCAATGCTTAAAAAATGTATTGACAAAAGACAACAATACAAATAAATAAAGATAGAAAAACAATGAATATAAAATGTGTATTATGAAATATAAATAATTTTATCCATAAAGACGAATGACAACTATCTGAGGTCAGATTTGAGCGCTCCAACGTACAATTTTGAGTAAATTTTTAAATCGGTTTCAGAGAAATAGAAAGAGTAGGAACTGAGTCTCTTTGCATCCCATGACTCTATAAATATACTAAATTAGCTTATAAAATATTGAATCTTTAAGCCATGCATATTATTGTTTCTGAAGGAAGATAGGCTATAATTATATTAGCTGGGTCGCATGAACAATCACTAAATATTATTTAATGAATTAACAGTAGATAAGTTAAATATGATTCAGAGACCCATGATTAGTTCAATAAATTTTAGTGAACCATTAAATTAATACATTTTTAATGCAATCCGGTATTAAAGAACTTCGGTTTTTTATGTAAGTAATATTCATAATAATATTCATATACGTATGTCCCGTTATTATTGGTTTTCTTAATTGTATTACTAGCATAGTACCATACAAATAGTAACCGTTATCAAAAACTACAGTAATATTCATGAAAGTTCTCTTAAAAGACGGGTTGTATACCAACCTATTATATTATGCGGGTCAACAACGCTATCAGTATTTGTTTTCTAATCTATTTATTGTGATTTATTAACTAGCAACAATAAACGCATAATATTATAATAATATACAATATTTAAACTGGTGCAGTAGATCGCGTTTAACACTGCGTGTGATGCGATCGTAAAGCAGCGTAGCAACAGTTGCGATTTGATAACATAAATAATAATAATATATGTAGTAGCCGTGTGACTTTGTGTAATATATTATATATTATACCGTCGTAAATTCGCGGTCGACACGCGTGTGGTTCTTAATCGCGTTCATCATAAACGACGCGTACAGTACCTACCTGCCTTGCCGCACGTTTACCATATTACTCCACCTTCATTATCGTATAATATAATATATAATGTGTATAGACGCTCAGGATGTGTCGCTTTTCCCACCGAGCCGTGCGTGCATCATATAAATACAGCTGGAAAATGTGCATTAAAAATTAAAAATTGTTCATTTATTTTTCAGATACATTTAACTGTATACGTTTTATGAATAGGTCGATATACTTATATGATAATATTAAAATATTTGATAACGCGCCCTGGCATAGCAAAAAAAAAAAAAATCGAAGGTTACTCTATAGACCTTTAATTTGAATCAGAACGTTATTTCTCAATCGAATGAGATAACATTTTCTGGTCGGCCGAACGCTAATTATCACTCGTGCATCTGCAATCCGCAACATCGTGGGGACGTAAGCCAAAGGTTTCTAACCTTTTTTTGACTCGTGGCAACTTAAAGTATTTTCTGGATAAATCTGGATACTAATATCGTGTACCTACCTATTTATTTTTATATTTTATAACACCGGCTTTCTTTAGTTATAGATATAAACACGCAATGGTTTTTATAATCTGTGTTATTCGTTATTACACACACGCTATATCTTTCATAACATTTTGTTTTTAATTCTAAAATATATGTATGATTGCTTTATATTTGAAATAATTTCTCGGCACCCTGGGGTGACTACGGTCTACAGCAGCTGGGGTCACCAACTAATTTCTACAGGGGTCCATTTTGAAACTTACCAAACTTCCCACGGTCCAGAACACATTTAAATACCCAATGACTTTTTTCATACATTAACAATTAATAACTACTGAATTGCAATAAAACGTAACTACTTGGAACGAGCGTCTAACGTTACTAACGTACCTATCAGTCAACTTCTCTGAATTATTTTTTGCGCGTATGGGCTTTCAACGTAACGCTCGGTGAAGGAGACACGTAAATGATATATATTATATATGCATACCATACTCACAATATCGGATAATATTTTTATTCGTAATTTTATTGTAAAAACGTAATGTAAAAACTATATTATATATTTTATCATTACGCAGCCATTAGGGTCCGTTAAAAAAGTGTCTGTGGTACGGATGCGGACCGCGGGCCGCCAGTTGGTGACCCCCTGGTCTACAGTTATATACTACCAACACGTAACCTCGAAGAATTCAATTTACTTTACGCTATATGTATCCATAAAAGCTTGCAAAAAGTGAATCATTTTTTTAAAATTTAAAATTTGGATCAATGCCAATCGATTTTTACTAATTAATCTAAACGAGAACCGGTTGAAGTTTTGATGCTCGTATATAATGTATGTCGTTTTTGTCGAACATATTGTACAATGTACGCGTACTCAACACACAATATGGTTCAACACATCACGAGTATCGGAGTATCCGTAAACCTGTAAACATTCATGATATTATTAGGCTGCAGCAGCATCATGACTTTGGTGGACTGCAGGTATAGTAAATATTTTTCATTTCATCCATTTTTTGTTATGTTTCGAAAGAAAAAGTATAGTCTGGCACTCGGGCATATTAAATATAAATCAACCATCCCCAATCGCGATCCACCTACCTACCTACCCCGAGTACTCGCTCCCCCCCCCCCCCCCTATAACATTATTATCCCTCACCATCGAATCCACGGCACGGGGTGGCGTGGGTGGCTAGCGGACTCCCTCCTCCCCAACAGTACCCCTAGAGAGTCTTTGAAATTGATCGCGCGCGCGGTCAACGCGGTGGCGGTGCGGCGGCGAGTTTGCGCGTGTGAGTAAAACGAACGCTAAGCCGGCGACACTCGCGCGCGCACCTACAGCGGCTGGCCGCCGACGCCACCGCCGCCGCGATATATGCAGTCCTTGTCGTTTGCGCGAGATTCTGCGCGCCGCCCATCGACCGCGGTATACTTACGCACGCACACAACCGTACGCACGTGCAGTATATACAGAGCGTTTACCGGTCCCCGCGACGACGACGTCGTCGTTTTATTATTATTATTATGGATTTGCAGTCGTCGGTATTATAATTCGCACGAATCCGTAACGGTATCATATACGATGTTTAAGTAATAAAATATTCGTCGGCTATTATATCCGATACACACACGCGCGGGAAACCTGATCCAGACGGACGCGCACCGTGTCTATTAGCGGCTTTGTTTTTCGCGAGTGAAACGTTCGACGAGTGTTTTCGTCGTCGCGTTGACGACCGCAGTCCTTTCCCGTCCACCCGCCGCCATAGCCACCGCCACCGCACAGTTTCTTCGTAGGTAATCTAATCTCACCCGAGTGCAAAAATACAATATCACACGACCGCTCAGAAAATAATATGTCCGAAGAAGCAACGGCGCCGACGTTACCGCCACCGAAAACGGTCGGCGACGACGAGGTTGACGATGTTCCAACGACACCATCGCAGCGGGTGTCGGAGCTGACGACCGTCGATCGAGGTGAGGGCTGCGGTAAACATTAGGTAGATTATTGTATTCGTCCGACGTTGATGATTCGCATACGAAGACTACGTTTTACATATTCGCCGATAAAATAGTATCTATAATAAATAAATACATTGTGATAATAATATATAATATTATAATGCACGTATCATATAATCGTATATGTATATACTTGTATTGTGTGCGCATCGATAGTCACGCCTATGCGTATAAGTCTACTACTGCAATACATCGATTTATTTGCCTTAACAGTTTGTACTTACTAATATTTCGAAAAAAACGTCAATAATTGAGGTGATTTTTCCACGCAATGTTACATTTTGCCTATATATATAGTTGTACGATTGGATCCTAACTGTGATAATTGTTATGACTAACGACAATAGCGCAATAATACTCTGCACTTGAAACATTTATGTGTTTGCGACAGTAGCGGTAACAAGGGACTAAGGGAGGTTATATGGAGATTATTCCCCTACGCTTACGCCGATTCAAGTATAATTGTTTGCAAAGATAATATAGCTTACTGTTAAGAGATATATAATTTTAAATTAAGTATACTCAAAATTGACCTTCCACGCCCCTTGAATCACTTCTGGATCTGATACTAGTGTACGATAGGTTCAACCGATTGCATATGACATAATATTATAAATAATAGCACACATACCCGGCACAGTCGTAATATTAAACTTTATAATTTACTTGATGGCTTCGCCCATTGATATCTCCGTTCACTAACCTCTTCCATGTTTTATTTAAAAAGTTTTTTATTCTTAAATAGACAGTCATAATAATCACAGAACAGGTGTCATCTTTTTTTTAATCATTGGTTTTTTTTTTTTGGATCTGTGGCTGTTATAATTTATAAAACACCGAATGATATTTTAAAAACGGTATTTATATTATATAGAGATACTATAATATTATACACTCTCAATGAAAATGTATTTTTATTTTATTGAGGCATGCATACATATATATTCTTGTCTGATCACGACCAAAAAGAGTTTGAGCCAACACGTGCCTTTATCTACACAGTTTAAATTCGGGTTACCTTATGAAACTAGGTCCATCGAACTAAGTAGCGTTATTTGACCAGTAATTATTATTATTATTTTTAAATTAGAAACTTTAATTTGAACTGTTGATGTATATTTTTATACTATTTGTATAAATAAATATATTAGCCAAATAATATTAACAAAACAGTTTAGATAGTACTTCATGTTTAATTTATCAAATACTTATACCTTATTATACATTCAAAGATATTTGATTTCGAATTTTTTGTCACATCATATCAATTACCTATTATACTATACCATACTAGTATATTACCATCATCCAAGTATTCAAACTATTTCAAAGTATTCAATTATTTAAAGTGTCATTAAAATATCAGAATAGATGTTATAATAGTAAATAATTCATAATGTTGTAGACAGAAAGATATTTTTCATATAATCGTTTTTGAGTTGGGAATTGGTAATATTTGTAATTGGTATATACTATATAGGTACTCGCTAAATTTTAAAACTAAAAAGAAAAGACATCTCGTCATCTCAAGATATTTTTGTTCTAATTTATTAAACTGTAAATATTATTAGAAGCCTTTTGGCCAAAAAAATGCTATTGTCGATGAATAACATTTATTATTTATATAGTCCAAATCCAGCTGGCTAGCCTCCAACATGGTCAATAATACTTTGGGCCGTGCAAAAATATTTTTTGAACAGTCATTTTGTGTTGGTTAGTACCCGTTAAAATACAAAAGGGTGTTTCGTTCCAATTTATTGCAAGTCTATATATTATTAGATGTCTTTTGTTCAAGCTGATTATATAACTTTGGTTGTAATACATAACTCGTAGGTGGTATACTTTTGTTGACGTGTCAAGGTAATGTTTATTACATCGATAAAAATTTTATAGGTATAACAGTTTGCATTTTTATTTTTCTTGGCCTAAAGAGAAATAATGTTTATCGTTCTACTCACAAATCACCCGTATAGTATATATTATTAATTTTCAAGGTAAAATCTAAAAGCTTTAAATTGTTTAATTTAAACAAAATATACTGTCTTATACTGTGTGTCCTGATACTGTCCGTCCCGTTAGACATTTGTGTCAATAATGATAGGATGAAGTAAAAAGCTTTAGGTTGAATTAAATTGTCTATACATAAAATAAACACTCACTGTGGTATCTAAATATTTTATTTATCTTTATGATTTTTAAGTTTTTACTTCTTTAAAATGACAGCATACATTTTTAGTTTCATTTTTGAAACAGAATTTTTTCTGAGAATATACATAAGAATAGAATTTCGAATAAGTAATTAATTAGTTATATTTTATAAGTATTTAAAGTTGTTACTCGTTATGAGCGGGGAGTGGACAAACATTTTTCAGGATTCCTCTGTGACATTCTATTTCACTTAATAATACTTCAAAATAGTATAAAACTTATACAATTATACGATATAAAATACATATAAAATTACGAATAATAACGATAAAAAAATGTTGTTTTGTTATGATTTAATTATGTAAAAGATTATGTATTTCCTAAAACGTTAGTTTTCGAGAAAAGATTGTTTACCTTAAAAAAACCACCTTGTATATTTATATAATATTATGTATCCGAATATTATCATATAATTGTATTATATTTTATAAAAGCTTTATATATTTAAAAATGTAGTATCATATCTAGTATAATTATAAATATGTGAGAATAACCAAACTTTTAGAAGTATGTAACCCCGCGCCCGCCAAGCTTTACTCTTATTTGAGTTTTCCAATATTAAAATAAATATTTTACTTTTACTTATTTTAGCCGCTGACAAAAATGAGTCTTAATATATTATTAATATTATTGTTTTTGGCAGTTCTACAGTAATTATCCTGGATATTATTTTGCATATAACTCAATAACTATTATAAATAAGAAACAATCAAAAGTGTATTTTGGCTAACAATAATAAAATCCTGCAACATTTTCAGCAAAATGCATTGAAATGCAAATTACCGATGGTTAACTGTAGGTGATGCTTGATGACAAATTACAATTACCAAGTAATTATACAACATGTCGTTGGGGCGCTCGTAATGTCCACTAGTGCGTAACGAACCCTCGACAATTATATATAGTTTTACACTTTTACGTTAAAATTATGAAAGAAGCAGAGGTATAAGCGCGTGGACGTTAAAAGTTGATATAATTTTTAATTAACTGGCTCACTTTAAAACACTACCGTGTCAGGTCACACTAATTTCCATTATCATAGTGTTTAACAGACCCTTAAATACTTAATGATCCTATAGTCTTTAGAAATCACGATTACTCATGTAAATTTGTGTTTTGTACCTACATTTAAACAAACCATTATGTTGTTAAATAATTTATAAACGTCATGTGTAATCTATGGACCAAGGCTAAGTATACCTTCATTATTTATAATATCCTATCGTTATTTATTTTAATTATATTATTTAGGTTTCAACCATTGTAATCCATACTAGAGTTTAGAAGCAATGTTAAAAGGTTAGGTTAGGTTAGGTTATATTTATTTTATAGTACCTATTATAAATACATTTTATTCAATAATAATATTATATTTATATAAAATAATATTCTTTATTCGAGCAGATCAGATATAGTTAATTTATTATGTTTGTTTACTATATTTTAGAGGAGATCAAGAATAATTTATTTTAATCCGGTACATAATATATGGATATATTTAGTCACTTAGATTTTGAGAATAAAATTTAATTTAATTCATGTAAATTAGTGACAAAGTCACAAAATAGATACTTATTTTAATCGAATATCGACATTTATCTATTATGTAAGTATAAACGTTTACGCTTGTCGCCGGTAAATCGTAAAAATGTATCAACTTAACTTAAACTGTGACAGACACCATACCTGGTTACCCACTAGGGAGGATTCAACGAGAATGGTGTGAAGACCTAAATAATAATAATCAACGATGATATAAACATGTAAAGTGTCACTACTGGAAGACTTTTTCTATGTCTGTTCATGTCTAGGTACCTATATATTATTATTATCCATTATATATACTAATAATTTATTGTAAAAAAAAAAAATATTTACAGTTTTTATATTTAATAAGTAATAAGTGTTAATTAAAATAAAATGTAAATACTTTATGTATATTGTATATACAATTATTGAATTGTATATTATCAGTTATAACATATAGCTACCTATTATCGTCTACATTTATATAAATATTGTACTAATAAACACTAAATAGTGCTATTTCAACAAGTCTAAACGAAGTAATTATCGCATGCATAACACGGCCAACTTGCGTACTTATGGTCTATAGTCTATACAATAATAATATGTACCATATTATAATGATCGGTGCGGCGCCCTGTGGGCCGTGTGGTTGTTTATTTGCTGATGACAATGTAACACGTAATTTGGTGGCGGCGTAAATTAAAACGACTAGCTACTAAAATAATACGTCGTTTCCCGTTTAACTATATTATATATATATATATAAGTATATCCTGCTTGGTCGCGCGTTTATATTATAATAACAATATGTATGCCGCGTGATGTCGGACAATTAACTCCGCGACTTTTCCCCGTGTAATATACACACCGGCTTTATTATTATTATCATCATCATCATTATTATTATCATTTATACTCGTGCCTAGTTGTAGCAGTTGTAGCTCAGGTGTAGGTATTTATGTATATATATGTACTCTTAGAAGTACCAACCCACAAGCTCTCATTATCGTCGCGTGATTTTTAATTTGTTTTTTATCCCCCCACCCCCGTGAAACTCACATTTCCTAACAATTGTGGCAACGTTGTACACAAGTAACATAAAATACATTATAAAAACACGAGACACAATATTTGGTGGCGGATTTAACGTCAGGAAATACCTATAGGTATACTTTGCCCGTTGTCAGCTAGGCAATAGGCATTGTAACTTGGATTATAAAAAAAAAATTAAAACAAATTGGCATTTGATTGAATCACTAACTTTAAAAAGATGCAATGTTTCCTGACAGTTTAGTACCTACGTAGGTATTGACTGACATTGCTTACTGACGTATTTTTAATGTAATAGTACAAATAATATAATACCTTATTAATAAGTAATAATCGTAATATGAAACTATTGATCAAATTTTTAGTTTGTGTATTAACATTTATAATACTCATAGGTACTTGCATAAAACTCTTTATAATATTATCTTGTTAACTATCGCAGTTTTAAGATTTTTTCACCGACAAAACTAATATTGATTATCAAAATAATTATAAACCTACTCATACATTTTCCTGATCGGTAATTCTGTTTTCAATTTTTAAAATATTGTAACTAGCAATTACCTATATATTTTATAGGAAATTTAAGATATTGTATAGTTACATTATTATTTATTATTAATTCATTACAGTGTCACAACAAACTATTACACATTCATATACGTAACATGTGAGTTAGTGGGTACTATTTGTGCAGTGAAGTTGTTGAGTCGTGTGTAATATATTAATAAAGTGTTAAAAATTTAAAAATATGCATTTAAATAAAAATTGTATTGTAAGTAGTAAGTACCTACATATTTTTCTAAAACTAAGAAGGTATAAATGAATATATAATAAATCATAAATCAAAAAACCATTGTAGGTTTCTTTACTCGAGTTGGACTGGTCAATTCTATATAGCCCGGGCACTGTATAACAATTATACAAACATATATTTTATACGTAATTATTAAATATTGTTCTCTCTATTTAAAATCGTTAGCTTTAGGGAATTTCAAAAACGATAAGAGAATATATTTTGTTAATTCATCAGTTTATTTAATTCCTACCCAAATATTAGTGTATTATATTGTTCGATATTATTTTCTTAAATGATTTAATTACTAAAAACAACACGAGATTTAATTCTCAGTAACACATGGTATTTTCAATTCTGTAATAAAAATGTGTGACTTTAAATCATATTTAATTTGCATTTTAGAAACACATAGATGACATATTCATACATATTATGTTTACTGTCGTATCGCCCGTATAGCATATTAGCATTACCCTCGTACACTATCTAAGCTATGAGGTACGAATTTATGCTCTTGTCAGTCTTGCGTTTGTCCTTTTTAAGTTAAAATGACTCAAAGATTTCAAATACCATGGCGCTATTTGGTTTAATAAAACCTCATTGCCATACCTTGTAAGCACATCCCGGCACTGTTCCTTTTAAAAGGTAGGAACATAAAACGACTGTAATAAACTCAAATGCAGTTTTTGGTCGGAATTACTTTTATTGATACAAAAACAAAGTATGTAAATAAAATACTTCAATGATGTCCGTGTCTCCGTAAACGACCATCACACACACACATTCCTGCCAAACTCTATCGTTTCTGAGCGTGTGACGGTGTGATACAGAACAATTTATTTTAGTGTCGGCTCAGCACATCTTGCTTCGCTGGCCTGACCTACCTTAATTAATTAGGTGGTTGCTAAAATATATTCCCACCAATACGGCTATACCTACAGGCTACAACCTACCACAAATATATATTAATTTAAATAATACTGAAGGCTGTCTACAATATACATTACTTAATGTTAAATGTTTCCGTATATGCTCGCAGTTTATGTAGACGATATGATTTTAATAATTGAGTACAATAGTATTTAATGAATGTCGATAGTTGTTCCATATTTCTAATTTCTAATTTTCTGATTATAAAATACAATATACGTGTTAATAAATTAAAATACTTATGCACAACTCACAATGAATTATAATATACAATCTTAAGTGTCTTAAAAAATAAATGTAAAGTTCAATAATAACTAATAAATAATAACTCAAGAGTGTATTAGTTAGTACCTATGTAATAATTAATGTCATGTGTTATATATTATACAATTTATACTCTCTGTTTAAAAATGTAAACGCTTATGATAATACCTTGAATAATGAATAAAATTACTTTTATCTTTTTAAAATACACATATTGTAATATAAAATAACATTCTTATTTTTTACTAGCTTTATATTAAGTATTTTTCAAAATAATTACATTTAATTTAAATTAATATTTCTATATTGTTGGTATAATTTTTGGATTATATTAATATTCTATTAACTAATAATATCATGATTATACTTTATAAATTAAAAATTTTTGATTTTGAGGACCAATTTCATATAAGCTATAGTCTATAATATATAAATAAGACTTCTATTTTATTTATTCAGGAATTGACCACAAACAAATCAAACCAATAGTGTGTTGCTCCAAACATAAAGTTTTTATTTATTATTATTACATATTATTTATATTTTATACAGAACTTACCTAAACATAAAGAAACGACAATAAATGTTTGTTGTTCAATAAAATGTCAATTCCTAAACTAGGTATTACATTTTTCATTATAATATTATATTTTTCTAATTACAATTCATTTATTTTATCGTAACTTGCTCATCATTATTATTGTTATCACTAATCACCTTACAACCACACTAACCGCGCAGAGCGCGGTAAAATACAATTTAAAGAATTATATATTCTTTGCATATATTATAATAAACAACAAGTATTAATTATATTGTATGTTTTACACGGGTTCAAAAACATAATCTATATTTTAGTTAAATATGTTTAATATATTTACGTATCTACATAATATATATAATATACATTATCTATAAAATAAATATTTATTTATCGGATGAAATTAATAGTATTTTTGTATTTTAGAAAATACCAGTCCTGTCAAAAATTACATCTATCAGACACCTGAGCAAATATCAACCATACAATTTGAAAATGAGATCTCACCCGTTGCTACGAACGGCAATTTAAACAGACCTTGCGCTTGGCAAAATAGTAAGTACATTAAGTACCTGCCTACTTAACACGTCATATTATATCTTGGGTAATGCGTATGTATATACTATATAATATAATGGTACCACCAACCATACCCTCCTTTGTCATCACATGATCGTGAATCGTGATACATATTATTATTGTAATAAAAAATAAAAATTATGGAAAATATTCTGTACAAATTCTTTTTTAAATGCCGGGCGCGTGTCATTTTCTGTGCACTTGTACTTGACACGCGTTTTGTTTTGGTGGCAATTTGTCTAGTCAAAAAACATGCACAGTACGCGTGTACCTACCATAAATTATAATAAATAACAATATAATTATGCCTGAAACGATAAGTTAGCTATGTATAATCGTCAATAGAACCTAAATCTGTTCATTATCTTATATAAATAGACAGATAGGTATATGTTATTGTAATAAAATGACGCAATTAATCGGGCAATAATATCTATGACATTTATGCGGATATATGTGTCTTCGTATTCAGATTTGAGATGTATGGTATAGTGGGGTTTTTTTTAAATAATAGTAATTCAACTTATCTCTATCTATACAAAATTACCAATTATATTTACCATATAATTTCAACGGGTCATTAAATATAATGATAAGTAATAGAATAATTTACTGTAAAAACAGTATGATTAGTAAAACACTAAAAATAAAACAAAACAAAACCGCTAAGCCTCAAAGGTCAATGTAAGTATATATTATGTTTTAATCACGGGTGTGGGGTAATTATTAAACATTTTTGTATATATTATATACTCGTACAAGTTGTATATAAATATTAAGTATGATGTACCTAACTGTATTGTAAAATAATATTTTGATGTTTTAAGGTTTTGTTGGTATGTGGTCGATACTAATTAAATATACCTAATATGCATGTGCATACGCATTTCATGCATAAGTCTGATATTCTAAAAAAAATTAGAGGCCAAAATAAGTCGTTCAACATTTGTAAATGTATGTGAAGAATATAGATAATGTAATTTTTTAAGTAGGTATAGCTAAGGGTTATTAGGTAATGCAGTATACTGATTTATCTAATTATTGAATTAGATTAGAATAAATTAAAATAAAATATTACGTATTTCTACTAGGTACCTAAATATTAAAAGATAATAATTATTATTGTTGCATGTGCGATGCGAGTACTTTTATTCAATTCAAATTTCAATTGTTATATTTCTCAAAGGAACTGAACATATTATAGTATAATCATAAGATACCTAGGTATATAATGTCATATAATAGTCTTATTTCACTGTACACAGTCGTTAAAATGTACGCTGCTTACCTACGTATAGAACTCAATTTATTGTTATTATAATATCCACAGTGTTTTGTAGTAGGTATATTCTTCCAGAAGCTAATAATAATAATAATAATAATATGGCATCATGGGAGGGTGGATATTTACTAAACAGGAGATTACGCCGTTATTACAGGATTGCATGTCAATATTTTATTACCTAGGCAGCGCCTTTCACTTTATACTCGTATTTTTATTTATATTTTTTGGTATGAAAATATAAAGACAACCCTCGTCGTCAGTTAAACTAGAACATGTACCAACATGTTAAAGCTTTAACCTACTTGTTCAAAATTGGCTTACATTATAAAATCTATATCAGATATCATTGTAACTGAATCACCGAAACGAAAACATCGTACTATATTAAAGAGTTTAATCTAACATGTTTGTATTATATTATATTTATAATATAGGTATAATAGGTTACATATTATATTTATTTATATACAGATTTTCTATGTATCGATCAATAGATCTACATTTACTGGTGTCAAAACAGTCTAATTTATAAGAATATTCAATTTTATAGCAATAATATTTAAAAACACAAAAAATCCTTACTAAAAAATAAATTATGATAATGTACCTAGCTGTCTACTAAAAATTAGCACCCTTTGTCCCTATTAAAACTACTTGGCTTATGACAAACAAAATTTTCTTATCGATGAACATACGCAATAAATAGTTTATTATTTTATTCCGTTTAGGTATATTTACCTGTCAAATAACTTAGAATATTGTATGTTTAATTACTAATTTTGTATAAAACTACAATTTATTGGAATGGTTAATAGAAATTAATACACGTAACCACCTTTACATGATTTGATTACTTGATATTTATGGTATTTATTATTATAATATATAGGACATATAGCCTATATAAGTATACCGTTTTTGCATTTTGGAACGTCATGCTAAATATATGACTCACTAAAATATATAAAGTCATAGCAAAACGTCATATGTATTATTATGATTGTTGGAATTTGTTATGTGTGTATATAGTGTTTTTATTGGTGGAAAATATATTTTGTATTTATATATGTATATAAAGTGATGGAGGGAAGAGCCTCCACTCTGTCACCCCTGAAAGCTGTCCCCACCACCAACCCCGCCTAGCTACAGGGAAATCGGGAGCTGTTCGTGCCGTATATAGTATATAGTGTTTTATTAGCGCGTGTATAAGCACGCGAATTTTGATCACGCCGAAGTTTAGAGCTGTATTCGCCGAGCTCAGTGAAGCACAAGAACTTACCAAGCTTTGACACATATTCACGCTCATTTCAGTAGAACTATTATTAAACTCGTCCATAAGGTATGTTATATTATATTACAAATATAATATTATGTGTGTATAGTATTTACACATTTTATATATCTATAAAAGCATTTTGTAATACTCGTTATATTCTGTATAGACAATGATAATCCTCTAAGAACAACGGTTAAAAAATACATTTTTCGATTTTTATCAGGGATTTTGCTCACTTAATTGCAAAATGTATTACAATTTATTGTGTTATTACAAGTGTTAATTTGTGTTAATTGCACAAATATTATTTATATTTTTAATTTTATTAATTTAATCGTTATATAGTAGAACTGCGTTAAGGCGTGGGGCAGTACTATATATTGATATGCATACAGTAGAAAACGAGTTGGTATTTAAACCATATTAACTTTTTAAAAGTATTATAATTATCTATAGACATACACATATTATATATTATATCCATCCGTAATTCTAAAAATATTTAACATCCATATAAACAATTTTCAGTCGAAATCGAATCGAAAAAAAAATTGCGTAGATATTATGATACGCCTGCTTTTCGTGCAGTCGTTTTTGGTTATGGAACAAACTCATATAACTTATAAAATAAACATGATAAATTATAATAGTTATAAGTCGTATATACCGCCATACAGGTATTCATTTTTGGGGTCTCCGTAAATACTCACGGACGTTTAATTTATACATGTATAGCTCCGGAAATCGATGGATGACGTGCAGCGTAGCTTTGGGTGGAATATAGTAGTTTTCCGTTGTCTACCCCTCTTCCCACAGTCTTCAAAACATACCGAATAATCGATTCTGCCCCATTTTGTTCGTGCATTATATGAATATATAGGAATATATATATTTATGTTTTGTGTGTGTAGGCACGATGTCAGTCAGTATATTATTATAATATGTATATATATGTTAAGTGTTCGACGCGTGCGATTCAATATATAGTTACGATTCGCCAGCGGTGTGTATCGTGTTTAAAGCGATGTACCTAAATGTTGTGATTGTCATTTTTAGGTGATCGCAAGAAACGGACGCATACAATACCTATTTAAAAATGTATGCATAACATAATATTGTTCGCTATATTTATAATATAGTCTATGTATATTATCGTTTTAAACGACAAAAGCGTGTTTAAATTATAATTATATACTCTCTTAAATAAATACAAATACACATATATATAGCGCGTAAATAATATATTTTTTATTAATACACACATGGCATCGCGTAACTGCGATACACATTGTGAACACTAACGAAATTAACTAACAATAAAAAATAACATGGACAGCCATCGTCGGAGTAGCATTGTAGAACCCACGGGCGGCGGTTACGTACCGGATACAAGAAGTCAATTGAACACGGTAAGAGACGAATATTTTCACAGTATTGCACTGCTAGAGATATAACACAGGTACAATATTATTGTATAGTATAATTATTGTGAACCATATAATATGGAGCCAGGGAGAGCCACAACAAATATAATAATACGTGTACGCTATGTAAAAATTATTGAAAGTAGATTTACTTACGGTATATTATAGAGAAGTTTCGACGTTGGGCGGTTATTTTTTGTCTGCTAATGAGCGAGCCGTTTTCTTCAAACTATTTTATTGCCTTTCATCATCAACACAATATAATTAGTAATATATTTTATAGTACACTATCGTAGTGTCGTCTATCATAACAATTAATAAACTATTAAGTACATAAACAGTCAGCAGATTGACAAAAAACACAATGACTGTTATATTGTATTGAAAGTTCCTACTAACGAGTTATGAGTTTATGACAATATAGACTATACAAATATGTGTGTTGAACTTAAATTTCATGTCATCTCATACGTGATATTTGGGGTGAAATTTTATAATTTTACAGTCGTTTGAGACTTATTATAGAGATTTGAGGACAAATTAAAGTTACTGTAATAGAATAATTTAATAAAGTGGAACTTGTAACAGCATTGTAATCATAAAAAAACCACTTATTATTTGTGCCAAATTAATATTCAATAAGAAGATAAATATTTGAGAGCGTACGCGCTTGTTTGTAATGTATATACATTTGTATTTTTTCATTGTCAGACGACGGTACAACCCAAGCCACCGCAACAGCGGGCCCCTGAATTCGGTGCAAGACCGCCGCGGCCCGAATTCTATCAGCAAGGTCCGTACGGCGCGCCCAACAGGCCACAGGGACAGCAGCAACGGCCACCACCACCGAGAACACCAGGCGATAATAAGGCCAGTCCTTGGAATCTTATCCGGCAAACTCTGCCACCGGACGTCGGCGTTCGTGGTCCGGGACAGTTACAGCAACAGCGTGGGCCTCCACCGCAGAACTATAACAACATCAACAACAACAACAGCATGCAACAGAGACCACCAATGCAACAAGAACAACAACAGTATAGGCAACAGCTTCCGATGCAGGACCGCCGTGGCCCTACGTCTCGGGTCAGCGAAGACAGGCCGCAGTTCAGGTCGGAAAACGGTAGACAGGCGAGACCCGTAGGAGGTGATGATGACGAAGAAGTAGTGGTCAATTCTTCCATTAACCAACAGCAGCAGCCGGTGCTAAATCGAAGGGATTCGACGGCGTTTATAGGCGGCCGAGCCGGTGACGGAGCAGCTGACCCAAACAAGCAGTGGCAGCCGAGGGCGGTGGCGCCGGGAGCGGTACCGTACGGAAAACCGCAGCAGCAGGAACAACAGTACGGTAGACAATCGTTGGTGATACCTGAGGGACAGGAGCAGACACGTTTTCCGGCTCAGGCAGCCGGCGGGTACAACAGCACCAGGCCCGCGGCTCCACAGGAAGACGATGGTGGCCTCAACGGCAGTAGACAACCGGCGCAGATGCAAAATGGCATGCAAAAAATCAGAGACGTGCAGCCACAACAACAACAACAACAACAACAACAACAACAGCAGCCACAACAACAGAAACAGCAGCAGCAACAACAACAGCAACAACAACAGCAACATTTGTTGACGAGACGGGACAGCGTGTTGGACGCGAATACTGCAAAGGCCGGGGTGGACATGATGTCACGCAGGAACGACGGAGTGGCCGAGTATGGTAGGAGGCCGGCGCCGGATTTGCTGCAGGATGAAGGTGGCAGTAGGCGGCAGCCGGAGCTTACCGGTGGTGCCCGAAGACTGGCGCCCGGGCAGGACTCTGTACAATTAGAGGATGGCAGACGGCCGGCCGCCGAGTTCAAGAAACCGGAACAGGAAGACGTGAGTGGTAGGCGTTTGACGGACTTCAAAAACATCAGATCAGAAGTCGGTCCCGCCGCAGAGTACGGCGCGGCCAGCAGACAGGTGGCCGCGGCGACTAGGCCAGACGACAGACCGTCAGCTGTCAGAGATTACGAACAGCCGCGGTACGAGCGCAAAGGATCGCCGGAAAAAGATCAGCCTGCTGCCCAGAGGCCGGTTGCGGTGGAGCACGGCAACCGGGCATCGGAACTTAGAAAGTTGCACTTCGAAGCCACTCATTTGAAAACGGTCAAGGAGCAACCACGAGTGGCCCACGACGACGGCAGGGTAGGCTCAGCGCGGGGTAGGGAGCCGCCGGTGGATGAGACGAGAGCTGCTAGGGATTACGCGGCCGCGGCGGTGAAGTCGACCGGCAACGGTGACCCGCTAAACGAACGGTACAGAGCGACGTTCACCGCGGCGGAAGACCGCGTTGCCGGCGGAGACGATGAGGTCGTGCCGCAGTTGAGTAAGAACTCCAGGCCCGATACTTTAAAAATAATTAAAGGTATTATTCTATTTCCAGCAGGCCGATTACACGCACTATATTATATTCACCAAACATATTGCATAATATTTATTTATTAATTAATTGTCCTTTGAATATAATATTTCATTTAATTTCGTTATAACAATAATATTACAATGACAGACAAAACGTGACGTAACAATGTTAACAATTATCTAGGTTAACATTATAAAGTACTAAATAGGTACTAAAATTAGATTTATAATATTTCTTTTACATAAAACATAAATAATTTGTGAATGCAGTAGTTTCATACACCGCTACGTCGAATGCATACAACCCGTTGCTATTGAAGTATATTATACTAGGTATGCCAACACGTGTTGTGTACTTGACTCTTATACTGTAAAATTGAACGTTTAAAACGGAGCTGTACGCATATGCGTGATGAACTTAATGGGGGGAGGCTATAGCCTTTAATATTTAGGGTACACAACATATTTTCTAAAAATGTCACTAAAAAAATTTATGGGTGAGGGAACTAAAATTCGGGGGGGGGGGGGCGGCTATAGCCCATCGTATTCAAATATTTAAATGTTCACCGCATTACGATAATCATGTGGTGTCCCACAAAAGCCACTGTAGTGGTGTTTACCGATGGCACTTTAGAGATGCACACTCAATACTACAACTGCACGCTTATTAAATCCATAAGTGGACGCTACGTCGCTACACAGACATATTTTGGTGTTTCCGTCTTACGAGTGCATAATATACCAAATTTACCCTCAGTAGACCACGTTTAGTTTCTTTAGTTTAAAAGTTAAAGTGAATCGACCTATTATGAAACTTGATGGTAAGAACATTATTTGTGTTTGTATTCCAGATTTGTACGATAATTCAGTTTTTAAGTTAGTTTTAGCATTTTTAATTGGCGCTTTATTAAATACGCAATATTTGGTAAAAAATTGAACTATTATAAAAACCCACATACAAACACATATAATACTATTTTCTTACTTCTTACCATCCATATTCACAATAGGTCAATTCACTCTAGTTTTTAAGCTAGGTAACGAAGCTAAACGTGATATGATGTGCGTAAGTTTGCTATGTTACACACTTGTAAGACGGAGACAACTAATGTCCGTGTAGCGTCCTCTTAAATCATTAAGTATGTCATATTCTGCACTCAATTTTATAATACCTATTATATTATTACGTCATACATCATATACATGTTAGGTACTTATATAAGTATACCTATATATTTGCATATTATTGTTTGTTATATATTATATAACATAACATATACATATGGTTTTCATATGTTTTGGTATGTTTTTACATAAATAAATGTGTCTACCTATGTGGTATGTATAAATTTAATTGTTAATCAATAAAAGTATGTGTAATAAATTACAGCTTCAACTTATATAATAGTAGAGTATACGCAAATTATTAAAACTACCTATATAATATATACTTACGTATTACTATTGATATTATAATACATAGAAAATAATAAATTTCAATTGCACGCCTATATTATTATAATATTATTATTATTATATTATTAACATTCACAATAAATGTTTCGAATATTTATATGTACCCATATCTATGTAAAATAACAAAATAAATATTAATTAATTTGTTTTTATCTGATTGTATATTTCAGACAATGAACCTCTCAAAGATTCGTCAAACTCTAAAGTAAGTCGTCTTCTGTGTATTTATTGTTTAACTCCTTACTCGTTGTAGGTTGTGACTTGTATGTATCTATAGATACAGCTACACCTACATAGATATAATTCATATTCTAAGAGAATGTTCGGTTGTAGGAACACTGCAGAACCATCATTATAAATTATTATAATAGATTATACCTACGACTATAATAGTAATACGTTTATTACTGTTGTCGACATACAGGGCGATCGTCAGAACGATAATGACGTGGGCAAGTCGCCGAGCAAAATCCCGAAAAAAGACCGTTCAGAATTGAAAACTCCCACCCGAGCGGTTACGCCAAAGTCTCCTTCGGAGAGCGTGATGTCAATCGGACAAAAGAGTGAGTGACGACAACCACGGGGTGTGCCGTGTGGCGGAATCGAATTCCGTTGACTGTTCGTTACTATATTGTACTTATGTCGTTTTGGTAATATGTATAGGGTTGCCGATGAACAAAGTGCAAGTGGGATCTGCGCCATCTCCGAATCTCAAGGTAGTCCGGTCGAAAGTCGGATCACTGCAGAACACCAGTCACAAACCGGGCGGCGGGCAAGTGAAAATCGAAAACAGAAAACTCGAATGGAAAGCCGGTACGAGAGTCGAGGCCAAAAATGACGCTTACGTTCCCGGCGGTGGCGACAAAAAGGTAATAATAATAATAATATCATGGATATTATAATATTAATATGAGGCACGAAATACAGCTGAACTCTATTATAGGTACCTATATATTTTGTAATGTCGACATTGCATATGTGTGCTAATGATAGTTATTATGAATGATGTTGTATTGCAGCTATGATACGCCTTGTAAATAGAATATAAAGTTCAATATATAAATTTAATTTTTCATTATAGGTAAACTATACACTAAAAACCCAAGGCTATTTAATAGCTAGCACGCGATTACTTTCAGTGGTGCTAGTGCAGGCCACAGGGACTGGAAATACAATTTGACCCCGGGGAAACAGAAAATACGGCCCATATTTAAAAATATTTTTAAGTTATCGACCCAAATTTTCACCAAGCCCAAGCGGAGATCACCCACACTTATAAAAATATTTTGTAAAATTAAATCGGGGATGAACATATTTTGCTGTAATATTTAGTTAATTTCTAAAAGGGGAAATTGTGAAAACTGAAATGTTTAATTAAATGCGATAATTTAATCAGTACCGATATTATCATATTATTATATACCTAATTTATATTATTTCATCATCTTATAATAATTGTCATATTATTTCCGTTATTATTTATTTAATTTGAATTGTATTGAAATGTATAAACCTAAAATGTTTATTTTTGTAGATTCAAAGTGTTAAGCTGCAGTGGAACGCCAAACCTAAAGTCGGTTCACTGGACAACAAAACCCACAAGCCGGGGGGAGGTGACAAAAAAATCGAAACAGTTAAGCTCGACTTCAAAGATAAGGCAAAACCGAAAATTGGGTCTAAAGACAACATTAAACACACTCCCGGCGGAGGAGCTGTCAAGGTAATGTTATAATAATACCAGCAGTGGTACACAAATTAAAAACAACTTGTTTTTTTAACTAGATTTTCAATCTCCGTTTGATTGGTATACTATGTAATTATATACCTATAATATACCTAATATATATCGTGTGTCCACGAAACCAGGGTAAACTCTACAACTAAATTACCCATGTTACTCAGTACCCCAAACATATTTTTGAATTCGGTTTAAGTGACAAGAAACTAGACTATTGGATCATCAATCTATCGTAGACAGAATTCTAAAATAATATGTATATGGTGCCTACTGAGTAATATAGGTAGTAGAGTGTACCCAGTTTTCGCAGACAAACGGTATATATATATATTATACCGTCGTCTGAATTATAAATTATAATATAGGTTCTAATAGAAAATTGATTCGTTCTGACTTCTGATATACCACGACGCGTGAGGTATAGGTAATCTTGTTTTCTATTTTATTTTAAAAGTTCTTGTTTAAAAATCTTGTAAGGATACTGTGATGTATATTATAGATAGTTACGAACATTATAATCGTCATGTATTACCTAGATATTCTATGTATTTTATGTCATCAACTAAATAGGTACAAGAATCAAAATATCACAAACATTTTAATTTATTATATTTCAGTATTTCAGTCTTTCAATCTTTCCATATAATATTTTTGAAATTGAAATTGAATTATTGAACTGTATTCGATTCGTATTTAAAATCAAAAGGTAAAATAATAATAATAATTATATTTCGATGAAAAGAATTACCTAGCTATTATTTAGGTAGAGTAATACAAATTATTTGATATCCCTGGGAAAATTCCATGGGATGAAAAAAGAACATACCTTTTCCTCCAAGGTAGTTATTAATCATAGACCTATAAACTATAATATTATATGGACAGCGCTAAGAGAGATAAGTCAGGGGTATGATAGAGTGAGCGAGAAAAGAAACAAAGTAGTAAAATTTATTCAGTTCCTTATATTTCGGGCTCCTTCACTACTTTATGTTCTTTCCCTCTCTGGTTATATGATCACTTAGCAATGATAGCAGGGCGGAGTGGAATGCGCTGTCCATTAGTTTATAGGTCTAATATATGATATACACATCAACCTATATATTATGATTAAAATTAAAGTGTGAAATATTATAACACTCATAACCAACACTATTTAAATATTTTATGACTTATTAATTTTTAAATATCAGTTTGCATTGTTAACTGAGTGACTTGTGTGTTGTATGTGCTAAGTCCCTGACCTTTGAAAAATAATTCCATATCAATATAATATGTACATAACTAAAACCACACGATTCGTGGAAAATATCGTTCGGTTACCGTATTCATATCTATAGATACGATTATACAAATATCAGTTATTGCAGTATTTCAACTTGTTGATTAATAATTGATTGTTTAACCATTAGGAATTAATATTATATACATACCTTTATAGGTGGCGGTGGGAATAGAACGTAGGAGTGCAAAGTACACTCAAATAATATATAATCAAGCCCTCTAAAAATATGTCACATTTGACGAAATATTTTATTATTTTATAGCTTAATAATATAAGTTATAATATTTGAACGATTTGTTATTATTTTAAAACTTCAAACTATTTATACATTAGATTCTATTTTTGTGGATTTTATCTTTGGCTTGATGCCCTGACCCGTTTCATTCCGTTGATGAGTACTCAAACATTTATTTTTTTTATTAAACTAAAAAATATTTTACATTTTTCTGTAAGAGAAATATTATGCTTGTTAATTAGACATACCTAGGTAATATTCTCTATATAAATGTTGGACTTTCTCTAATACTATTTGATATTAAATCGCCGCGTATGGGCTATGTTCTACCATAGAACAATAAATAATGGTTCTACATTCTACACAAATACGTCTTACCTACCTATAATTAGCTGCAGAGTGCAGGTACTGTATTATAATATTATGTTATGTGCCTTGTGTAACATTTTATATTGTTATTAGGTAGGTATAATACATATTTGTGGTATGAAATCTTATAGGCACGATATTAGTCAAATAATACTAGGTGTCTATCCCGATATAGTTGTCATAACTACAATGAGTCTAAATTAATGCTTAAAGAAATCTTTTTTTTTGTAAAGGTTAATCAAAACGTAGTTTTTAGTATTATTTTTCAACAACTTTACTTCGAACAGATTCTAATAAGAGTCATATAATGACCTAGTAATATTATTATTGTTTATCAAGAAGGCTGTGTAATTTTTTTTTTATGGAAAACCATATTTTAATTTTTTAGAGCCAATCCATACAATTATTAGAAAAGGATTCGCACGACGTGAGTAAATACAAAATTAGGTCGCAAGACGCGTATGTACCTTATATATGTATGTGTAATGTGTATAATGTATATATATATATACACACATATACATAGCAGGAGGTACCTACTCGTAATATAATAATATATATATATATTCACCAAGTCACAACGCTTAATGCATATACATATATTTAGGGCCGTAAAATATACCTATAGAATATGCAAAACTGTTTGTACAAACGAGTGTGCGTGTTCATGTCTTACACTGCAATACTATAATATTATTATATACCTACATTTTATTATAAACAGTACACCGTTTCCACAGTCTTTATATTATATATTATTATACACTGATTGTTCTGTGTTCATTTTTTTGGTCTCTGCAAATATTTATACATATATTACATATCTAGGTATAACGTTTTAAGTGTGTTATTTGTGGACGTTATATAAAAAAAAACAGCAATCCGTTTCAAATAATATTATACAGAGCGACATAAATTCGTGTTACGCCGAGGAAATGTTACGATTTTTATTACTTATGCGAATACCTATGGCTATAATCAATAATCATCATTCATCCAATCAGCCTACCGTTAAGTGTCATATTAAATGTGTGAATGTTGCGAATGACCTTAAATGGCGGTATTTACTTATTCGAAATATAAAATGTACCTATATAACGAGTAACGACCTAGGTACCTACCAAATTTTTGCTAAAATAAAGTAAATATTCAATTAAAATGTTTAGGGCACCCCTTAAATAATATAAAAAATGTTTAAAAGTCTGGTCCTTACGTCCAAAAACCTGAATTTAAATACACTTATTATGAAAGTAATAAGCGGATGAATCGACGAGTGGATAGACGAACACCCAGAAAGGTAATCTAACGATAAGATAACCAGGGTTGAAGGCAGAAGCGCAGACAATGGGCTATTCTGAACAAATCATAGAAAAACTGGACAAATGCTCTATAATTGGGGCTTTAAATCTACATCCGAACGTGAAAAACTCTTACACATAGTTGAAGAATGCCCGAGGCGATATTCAACTTGGGCATACGAAAAATCTCTACATGGCCACACTAGAAGCAATCATCATCTATATCTCAAACCTAGACGTCCAAATCTAAAACGCGTTCAATTCTATATAAGTTTACAAAGAACAGTGTTTACCTGTACCTTATTTATTAACTAGGTATCTCAACTATTTTAACTATTGTTTTATTTGCTTAGTTTTTTTTTTTGATCTAGTCACGTATTATATATTTTATTAGTTGTTAATGTTTAAATGTATCGCCTATGAAAAATAAATAACTAAAAGTTAAACAAAAATTAGGCCAATTAGGGTGAGCAAGCTAGGTGAATCACTCGGTATAATATCATTATACCTTTATCGGTAGGTAGTTCATATTATATACATACACACATAAAACAAAACTATAATATTCACAACGGATTGCTGCGCTATAAAAACGTACCTACGCTGTTCCTGTTTTACGTGCACATAAATCGCATATAAAATACATACCTATTGTTGTTATTATGTACCTATAATATTATTAAACACGTATTATATGAATATATAGATCGAGGATCAAAAAGTGGACGTCATTAAAGCCCAGAGCAAGGTCGGCTCGTTGGATAACATGAAACACAGACCAGGTGGTGGAGAGGTGAAAATATTTGATGACAAGAGTTACATAAAACAAACGACCGCGGGACAGATCGGAACGCCAACAAAAACGCAGGTAAAATATATTGTTATTTATATTATTATTTTATTAACGTTCGTATGTAGGTAAAGTATACGTAGAGGCACTTAAGCTAAAGCTATGGAGATTGTTATAACGCTGATTCGGTAACTAGGTACCTAGGCTATCATTATAATATCTTTTCCAACGTTAATGTTTGAAAAGTTATAATATAATTTGTACTGCCATCAAGCTATACATATTTATATTTTTATTCAAAGACGACCCCTTGTATTAGAAAATTATTTGTCTTCATGATTATTTACTATTATAGATATTTAGATGAGCGGGATTAGTGATCAGATATATATAGGTATATTTGGCATATACTCCCCATTTTCAAATTTAAATACCCACCTATGACTATTTATAGAAAAAATGTTAAGCTATCAGAAAACAATAAAAAAATTATTTTTTATAGAAAAATACAGTATTATATTTAGTTCTTACAAGAACTTAAAATTATATAAAATAATAATACTGATCTGGAGTGGCTTATTAATTTGTTCAATTACTGTAACTACGGTGTTTTCTATGATATTCAATATTACATTTAGCCCTATAGCTTATAGGTACCTAACATAAAAAGAACTTTCCATATTTAATCATGGACAAGTTTAAGTAGGTTAAGCTTCTTGTATACTTCATGTCTACACATAAATATAATTATACAAGTATTAATTTATATTATTCATTATATGTATTTTTAACCACTACATTAAATTATTCTCACACCTCGTTACGAGGGCTTTATTAAGCACTAAACGTATGTATCGAACATCACAATATTTGTATAAATTGCACAGCTTTAACAATTTATTTACAGAGTTCGAGATCATCGCAGGCCGGCAATGTAGCTGAACAAGAAATTTAGACCACCATCATCACTTCATAAGCGTTATTTTGTTATTACGTATTTCATACTCGAAATACACATTATATAATAATAATATAGTATTTAATGCTTTTGATAAGGCTCTATTAAAGCCAGAGCACATATTATCATATATTGATTATTACTGAATAATATGTTTGCACTACCGTAAAACACTCACTGGTACTTGTACGTATTAATAATAATCTAATGTAAAAAGCATCATTTTGTACTAAGTTTTATCGATTTTAAAATACAACTTTATTATCTCTTTTTGTAACACTACAACAATATTGTTGTTATTGCGTTTCATTGTTGCATAGCTCCGGAGGAGTTCTAGTTTGAAAAGTCCATTAAGTATGAAGTTATATAGTCCCGACGAACGACCCAAAAGCCATGTGAAAATTGTCGTTACACCAACAAGTGAGGAGGATTTGTACAATAAAATAGCAACAGACGACAGCAAAGGAGGACCTAGGCGATCAGCATACATTCGATCACCTTCAATACACAATAATATAGTTATACCCGAAGAGGCAGTTAAAACAAAAAAATGATAAGATGTAATCAAAATTTATAAAGAACTATGTATTTTTTCATCTATTGTGCAGAACGTTTTCATAAAAACATTCCAGATGTGGCATGAGGTTACTACATTTACAGTTCCTGATATTAGCAGCATAGTTGAGATGTTGGAATTTAATGTTTTAGATATATGGTACAATATGCACATTTGTGTGATGATAATAAGAATAATAATAATTAATAAATGGCTTAATTCAAATACTGATACAAAATCAAAATATAATACAGTAAGTACAAGAGTAATTATGGGATAAATTGCATATTTAACTATACAAAAATTAATAAGGGGAAAAAAATCAAAACAAAATAAAGTACATAATAAAATAAAATTTTCAACAAAAAGGAAAAAAAAATGAATACATTAATCTTGTTACAGGTTTGAACTCGTGTCGATTATTTTTTATATATGTTTTTGGCCCAAAGCAAGTCATAATATTAACTTAAATTTTAACTTTTGGTCAATGGTAGTATTTCACTAACTATTTACACTTTAAAATTTAAAATTTAATTTGGTATAACTAGAATGTACTCAACACTCCAAAATAAACCAGATATTCATAACTCACTAAAAAAAGTTAAAAATTATCGATATTATTTAAGGTGTTTCCGGTAGAGATGCCAGTCTTAAACTATGAAAATAATCCATTTCCAATATTTTTTCAGCCGACATTCTGTTTGCCGGATTGTAGGTACACATTGCCTGTTATTAAAGAAAAATACATTAATTATAACATAAAATATATTGTTACTTACATTTAATTATCTCTAAGAATAAGCTTATATTATTGATTTAATTTTCACATTATTGAAAAATGTGGTATTTTATAATCTGGGATTAAAAATAATAATATAATATTATTAATTATAATATTAAAACTAACATTATTTTCATATACCTACTCATATCCAAGTAATGGTAATTTACAATCTGATATTTTGTTATTATTTTCCAATATAATGACATTCAGTATTTTCTACATAACATGTAATATAGAAAATAAATCTTAGACTTTTTAATAAAATATTTTCTTAGTTTCACTTGTACCTAAGACGTATTTATAAGACGTTTATAATAAATAATAGCTAATATGTAATATAAAATATATTTGATGTATTAAGAGATTTTGCCATTATACTATTTACTTCTTCAGGCAGATAATTTCAGTTTTATTGGATACCACTTATCTTTTAAAATTAATAAAATGAATGATAGAAATGTAATGAAACAAATAATATTCTTTCAAATAAATCTTTAATATCTAAAATCAATGTTTTAAGAAACCACTAATCAAGGTACCTTGATTAAGAGGACGCCACATGGGCATTTGTTATCTCAATCGTACAACATGGCAATTTTTAAGTTTGTAAAACGGAGACATCATGTGCCGTCCTCTTAACACATGGTATAGATTAATAATTAAAATAACATCATTATTCAAATTTAAACTACTATTATACCTATATGTATAAAATTAAATGAATAATAATACGTTTATAACATTCATTTCATTACTCAACTAGCACATATTTTTAATTTTTATGTGACTGTAGTTATTTTTGTTTTGATTTTAATTCATTTAATATTGTTAGTGTTTTTATTATTCTGTTAATAAACACTCTTACTCACATAAAACACATTTTGTTGATTTTTATCAGAGAGTTCAGGTAAGAAATCTTCAATAAGGCGTGCTTCCCATAGTGGGAATAATGGTTTAAAATCTGGTAATTGATCTACTCCAGGCCATGTGACATCTGTTGGAGTTCCAAGAGTCCGAAAGATTCTAAATAACTGGTCAATTTCTGAATCGCCCGGAAACAATGGCCTTAAAGTCATCTATTTAAATAAAACAACACAATAAAAACATAAAGTTTGAATAAAGTATTGTGTTTATTATTGTTTAAACTTTTTTTTTTAATAACTTTTTAATAAAAGACAAATGCATTTTAAAAACTCACCATTTCTGTGAATATACACCCAAGGCTCCAGAGATCTACAGCCATGGTGTATACTTTAGCTCCTAACAATATTTCAGGAGCTCTATACCATAAAGTAATAACTTCATGTGTATAGTTACGGAGGGGAAATGAAAATGCTCTAGCTAATCCAAAGTCTGCCAATTTTATTATACCACCTGCAGTATTTACTAAAAGGTTTTGTGGCTTCAGATCTCGATGAATTATGCGATGAATATGACAATACGCTAATGCATTTAGTATTTGGTATAAGTAACTCTGAAAGTTAAAAAAAAATTGTACATAAAAAATATTAAAAATAAGAAAATAAGGTTAAAATAAAATAAAATTAATGAAATGTCATCATAAATACTTTATAAAATAAATTTGTCAAGAATAGTTTAATGAAGTATTAACTAATAACAATTTAACTATACTTAAGCAAGTAAGTATAATAAGAATATATTAAATAAATTTAAAAAAACTATAAATTAATAAATAAAATTGTCATAAGGTTTTATTGTAGGTACTTATGGTCAGGAGTAATAGCCAATAGGGAAGAACTCTGAAAACAATTCCCCTGTAGTTATTGGTTCTAAAGTAGGGAGGGAGGGGAGAGAGAAAAAGGGTAGTTGTCAGGAAAAAATATTTTTAATTTTAATAGCTAATAATTTAATGGGTAAATCTCAAATTGTGAAATTATTATTTTCTCAGGGCAATGGCCAAATGCAAAATAATTTTAATATTCCAATAAAATCTATATTATTTAAAAACTAATTTTTTCTTAGTAAATCTATTTACAAATTAAAAAAAAAAAAAACAGTACAGTACAGAAGTGAGTATACCTCGTTATTGAGTAGGCATTATGATGAACATTTTAAATTTTAATTCAATGATAAATCATTGTGTACAATAAAAAATGATTCTGAATGAAGGTGGTCTAACTTTTTGATAACTAAAGTTATTAAACAATTGTTTTAGTAATAATTTGAACATTTTAACAAATTTATAATTTTTGAATTTCCAAATATTTTGAAAAGTACTGTTACTGAAATTGTTTACTTTTGATCTCATCAAAGTACAAACTAGATCCATTTTGCTACCAGAAACCCCCTTAAAGTTTAAAATCAAATGATTTTTTCCACTATAAAAGTGTTATCAGACATAAAAAAAATATGCACATCATTTTAAAATCAATGAACCATAATTATAATATTATAGTCTTTTGTTTTTAAACATAAAAAGTAATTGTTTTACTATTGTGGAAAAATTACCATAATTTAGTAAATAATTGGAATACCTACTTCTTATGATATTGCTGTGTATGTTCCTGTGTAAGTAATGTACCAAATTCATGTCATAAATCAATATTTAAGAATAAAATGTGTATAATAGTGAACTTAAAGTACCTACCTACCTATGACATTTTCAATAAATTAAAAAGTAAAATATTGAGAATTTAAATTCTTAAATAAAGTACCTATGCAAAAATAATTTTTATCTAATTTTGTTTTTGATTAAATCCAAGCAGAAAATATTTATTTTATTATTATGTAATTATAAATTGAACAAGAACTATTAACAACATATCTATTAAATGAGGATGATGGTGTTACATTATAGTAATATCTATAATTATTATATTCCTCTAAGTTAATCTCACCTTAATTTGAGGTTCAGGTAATCCGAATCCAAATTCTTTTCTGCGCAATTCTAATACTTTTTTTAAATCATAGTCCATAAATTCAAATACTAAAAACAATTTCTTGTCAGACATAATGACATCATAGAGTTTAACGACATTTTCATGGTTTATTTCCTTCAACAATGAAATCTCTCTCATGGCTGTCGAAGGTACACCTTCTGCACTTCTGTACAATCCACGAAAGGTTAGTTTATTACAACGTAGGTACAAAAACACGTCACACAAAGATGGTACACACAGTCAAGTGGACAAAATTATCTTGAGACTGACGGAGATATTAAGACACATGGCGACTTGCATTTCTGGCAAGAACTAAATCTAACTGGGCAGTTGTCAAAAAAAAAAACTTACGATTCCATCCTGACTTTTTTCAGGGCAACAAACTTGCCGGTCTGCTTGTCTAACGCTTTGTACACGACTCCATACGTCCCTTCGCCAATCTGCTCCAGCTTGTCATAGTTGACGTTGATGCTGACATTTTTCGTTGGACCTTCTTTCACAAACTGTCTACTCTTCACGGCGCTCTGCAAAAAAAATTTCACAAGAAGTGACACACGCGCGCGCGCGCTCAGACACACACACACACACACACAACCATACATAAAGGTAGGCAAATGGATAGGTATTTATTTTAATATATTACATTTAATGTCATGTATAAAATATATAAATATTATATAAGAATAATAAATTATTTCTATATCGTGCACAAAACATCATATACCTGCATGTCTCGTTGGCCGCCGTATATGGGGATAGGCACAGGAAGTACCGAAAATCTGGTACTTGCAGCGCACTGGATGACGTCGTCCAAAAATCGGTTAGTCGGTCGACAAACGTCGTACGTACTGTGGGCGTCACGAAACGCAGAGAAAAGAATACGAATTGCGGAGAAACAACAACGGTGGTAAAAAATTGCGTCCGGTCAAATTCGCGGTGGAGATGGTGCGGTATAACAGTCGACGAGCAACGACGTAAGACTCGAACGAAGAAAAAAAATAGTTAATGTAAACATTGTAAACAAATGCCCGATGATAAAGTCAGATTTTCCCGCCGTTTTCACATTCGCACATGCACCGAGACGGCCCAGAGCTACCAGACGGATCGGAACGAAATACCGGGTGAAATATCCCGCCGTACGCGAGTCTCGTATAGAATATTATTAAAACTCGCGGATATGACATAAAAATAATATAATAAATTAATAGAGATATTTATTTATTTTGTTTATCTTGTTTCTGTCACTGGTTTGATTTCCCTTTAAATTTGAAGTGGTTACTTACATATAACATTATGTACACAGACCGGAATCGTTTATGTACATTTTACACACGACGTACCTACCTATACCTAACCATATATTTAGAATATAATATTATAATATAAAAGTATTTTTATTTTTTGGTCATAAACATTATCAATGGGTAGTATAAGATTTATAGGTACCTACCTAGTTGTTATTGTTTGGATTTAAACAATTTCGCAAACTAAAATCAAAACTCCACGCAAAGCATTCAGACTTCAGAGCTTTTAATCAATCATCAAACATCAATGTGTTTCTAGTTTAAATCGAAAGAAATGTAAAAAAAAAACGGGTAAGTTGATGTCGCTCTGCTGTACAGTAGGTTATAAGTGGGTCACTGTATAATGGATTATATTAAATTTGAATTCAATGATATCATATCATTGTATACGAAAAACGATTCTGAGCAGAGACGATTTGTCAGTCTGGATATTTTATATTGTTATTAAATTTTATTATAGCCTGTATGTTGAATTAATATTATGAATTACAACAAAATAACTAAAAGCGTTATTTTTGTTTTTATTTGTTTCTATGCTGAATCTTAAATCGTGATGCTGATAAACAAAGCGATAGAAATTAAAATCCCATTTTTAGCGATTTTTTGTAATTTATCGGTGGTTTTTCCCGTGGCATTGAATAACTATTGAGAAAATCGAAAAATGACCTTTTTTAAAGTACCATATTGATCCAATTTGCTAAAAGATAAGATACTGTATGTTGAGATCAAAGCACTCCATCAAGTAGAAATTTTGTAAACAGGATAGAAAAAAAAATAAACACCATTGTACAACCACTAGATCAGAAAAGTGAGATGTGATTAAGTATATTATTTTGATGTCATTAATGAAAAATCGTACATAAAATTCAATAGCGATAAAATAATGTATACTTATTTTGTTGTAGGTAATTCCGAATTAAATGTTTATTAAAAAAATTTTAAAAAAGGGCCTCTTTAAGTCTACTTCGCCCACATATTAATTTTACCTCGCGCCGCCACTGGACTAATTCGTAAAACTTTATTCGAAGATATCATTTTGTATATTAATATTTACTATGTACAGTGAAATTCTCAAAATGTTATGCAGATTAAAATAATATGTATAGTCTATAACGGAACCGTTCGTATAGCCTTCAAAACACAATTGATTTTACAATGTTTCGTCGCTTGTTTACCTACGTGACGTTGGTCGGTCCGTAACAACTATTTTCATGAGGCCCTGGTATCAAAATCGATTTTGCAACATTTTCCAAATATTTATTTTGTTTTATTAAAAAAACATTTTTATTTAAATTTCATATTATTATTATATATTTTGTATTTAAAATATTAATATTAATATAATAATAATTTAATATTATTTATAAAATACTTTTATAATAACAATTACTGTATGACCACAGCGTGAACAGGAAGACCTGAAAAATGAAATAACTTTTGTTCGAAAGATATATTTGATATCTATTATAATATAATATATATATTGTTCTCAGTATATTTTAATTTTTCTTTTATATATAATTTATTGAGTCGTGACTTGTACATAGTACACACCTATAACATTTTTTATGTATTTTCGTATTAATTTTACAATTGTGTTTTTTTAAAAAAAAATTTTTTTTTATTTGTGTCTTTATCACCTTTTGGTACAGTAACATTGTAATAACTAACAATGCTTCGACTTTCTTCAACAGCATCTTTTCTGGTAGGAAAGTGAATCTAGTTGGTATTTTGAAAGAGTCAAAATTAAAAAATCCCATGCATGGGAACGTTTTTTTTATAAGTTTTTAAAATTCTGATTTTGACAAAATTGATCAAAATCTCAAACATTTTCATATATTGTTTTGTAATTAATAAATTATAAAATGTTCAATTTTTATAGCTAAGGATTGAAAATTTAAAACAAGAATTCTTATAAATAGTTCAACTGTAACCAAAAAATGTAAAAAAATAATATGCAAACACAGTTATTTTTTACAGACATTTTAAGTTAAAATTTGGATGAAATTACAAATCAAATCAAAAATTACGATTTTAGTAATATTTTTGTCGTTTAAAAACATTACTCGTGGGTATATGAAACGTTTAGAGTATATTATTATATTTTATACACACAATGATATTTTAAAATGTAATTTTTTGGCAAAAATGAATTCAGCCTACTGTTGTACTAATGTCTATAATAGTAAAATAAATTACTTTAATCACAATAATACCATCTAATATACTATTAGTAATAAGGCTGGTCGACTGTCTTCGCTCATCATATTATTATTTTACTCACTTGAAAATTAAAATATCGTAAAAAAGCAATGAGAAAACACCGATAATGTTTTTACCTAAAAGTTTGAAAAATATGTAAATTTGCTCTAATACAGTGCCGGACTGGGTAGGGTCCGGCCCATTATCACAGATATAACAGCGTCCCTACCCCGACCATAGGCGTAATTTTTTGGGAGCTAGAGGGGATTTAGCAGTCAAAATATGTTTTTGCCCCCCAAATAATATAACGGCAAATTAAAGAGAGTCATTTATGATGGTTGCAATTGGTTACATAATATTATACTAAATTTTAATACTATAATTAGAAGAAATAGGGTATAAACAATTTGTAAAAAAAATATATTTTATTAAAAATACAAATCTTTGGTCTGGACAACGTCGGGGCGTCGGGCTTGACATTTATATAAATATATAATCCTATTATGTTTATGTTGCATTACTATGTTTATGTACCTATGTCCTATGCGATATAAATATAACCGTACCACTTACAAGGCACCGGCCCAAAACCCAGCCAAGAGCAGCGGCTCACTGTCCTCTATCGTTCTTACTCTAAAAACGACCACTCCTGCTCTAATATCAAAACCAGCAGCACACTATGTCACTATTGAAATTGGTGAACGAACAATTTCTATGATGTACGCGAGTAAGACAGAGACAACACATGCGGGTACAATGTCCTCTTAAAAAATAAAAATAAAAAATGTTATACTATACGTGTAGGTAGCGTCCGTAAATGTCCAAAATGTCAATATTTACTAGAAAAGGGATGGAAAGTGTTGTTTCATAATGTACCATGTAGGAATGTAATTTTGTGGGGGAAGGAGTGTCGTGCGAATTTCCAAAGTGGAATTGTAAATCATGTAAATGTCATACTTGCTATTCACACAAAAAAATTGTTTGAAAAAGTAAATTTTTTTCTTCAAGGGGATGACGAAATCAGCTGTTGCTCGTTATTTGGATATACGTATGTATTTTATGTGTTTTTTTATTTTTGCGGTTGACGGATATTCCACAAAACTTCATAACTTGGCTGGAAGGTTTATAGAAACAGTAAGTTAAATTTCTGAAATGTCAAAATTTACTAGGAAAGAGAATATCTGAACACATAAAAAATATCGTGATTTAAATCTATAATATGTAAAATTCCAGCTTTAAATTAGTGTACATAAAATAAATAATTGGCCTTTTAGCGGTCCTGGTGGACCTAACCTGAACTAAATGCTGTTAAACGACTACTTACTTTTCGACACCGAGTGACTACACTCGTAGTTTTATCTACATCGAGTCCATTACCAACAATATTTTATATTTAATCCTCGCTGTGAATTGGGGTTATAAACTTTGAAATTACAAAAAAGCGGCTAAGTGGGTTACACTCTGCGTCTCTGTTGGACATTAGGTGTCGTCTAGAGAATTAATAATAGGTACATCCAAGTAGAAATCCAATTAAATATTATATAAATATTTAAAATATTAATGAATTAATTATTAAACACATAAGTTAAAGCTTAATAAAAATGGAAATGTGAAGTGGGGGACCTATAGTACTTTGGAGTGATGACTATAGTTCCTAAAGATTCCCTCAACGTTACGTTCATGATCATTGATCCAGATGATATTTAATTATATTATATTATATTTAATACTAATTTAATCCGATCGTGTTGATCGTGTTGGTGGAGTACTTTTAAGTGAGTGGTGAGTGGTGACTGGTGACTACTATATAATATTGAGACGATGATGGCAGTGCTATCTATCGTCGTATTTGTTGACCGTGACTGTTGCATTTTAAGCCGCTAGATGACAATATCCAGTACGTTTTTATTATATTATAATTTAAAAAAAAATTTGTTTGCTCACTGACAGCATTGTACTTATAATTAATGTTTATTTTAAAATATCTATATAAAGATATAAGAGATAATAATTGATTAGTGGAATAATTATCTCAATGAAGATAAAATAAACAATATACAATCGTAGATCGTAGTATGATATAAATTAACAATTTTTATCTAGATAAAATTTTTTTTTTATTACTTATCATTTATCAGTTATCATAAAACCAAAAAGTCCTGAAATATTGTACCATGGAAGTACAAATATAGATATTTGAACGGTTGTCCGACTGATGGTTTTTAATTTATAAACTAGGTACCTATACCTAAATACCTAATAGATATTGATATAAATTAAATATTTTATAAATTATTTCTAATACAATTATTTAAATATTTGATTTTTGATAATATTCTAACATAATATAATATGATAATATTTACATAGTGTATACATGAACAATATAAATGATAATTTTCTTAAGAGAACATAAGTTAAATTAAGAAACTGAATAACTTTATTATTATTATAATATTATACATAATAAGTCTTACAAACGTTTTGTTATTGTTATAAGTAACATCCCACTAAATATGGTAACTTATTACGTTTCGGTCGTTGATTGGTGCGATTTCGGTATTTTGTTTTTTATTTTCACTATGGTCGCCGTCAACGGTGTACGATTTTTGGTTTCCGTTTAAGTAATATATCAAACTGAAAAAGTAAACCAAAAATATATAGTAAAGACATCATCATCATAATTATTTAATTACATAATTGATACTCGCACATACAGAGAAATCACGAATATAATATAGTTTAACCTATACGTAGGTAGGTACCTATTATATCGCACATAGGTACAAATTAAAAAAAAAACTAAATAAACAGATAAAACAATATTGAATAAATAGGTAGGTACTTACTAAAAAACGAATATGAGTGGAGTTGTTAGGACAATACTGACTATAAAAAATGCGCTGGGCATCGATTCAAATGTATGGTTGTAAATAAAATTGTATAATGGTAGAAATCCACTTTTCATTGTACTTTCCATTAATAATTTTACTGAATTCATAGCACCTGTTGCAACGTATACATAAAAAAAGCGGTGTTAAAGTTGAACTACTGGAGATCGTAAACATGTCTATTGTGGTTAATTTCATAAGTTATTATATAATCACCCAATTCGTCAGATCCAACGCATTTTGAAGCTATAGAACTAGTTAACGCCAAAGCTGCACCCCGAAAGAGTTCTAACGGTGGCACTGTAAAATTACAAATTATTATTTTATTATTATTTTAACACAGCCGTTGAACCATTGCGATTTTTTACGCTAATCCTTACCTAAAAATAGTTGCCATGATTCGGCAACTAAAAAGAAAGCTACCGCAGCTAAAAGATCAAATACTGAAGCAATCGTACCAATTAACGCATCGTTCATTCGAAACTTGTAGCTTAAAATGCCTAGTGCAAACAATGTGCCTGTAAAAACAATTTATATTGTAAATAAAATAATTATAATTTATTATAGTGTTTATAGTATATAAACAATAACGATAATTTGTTATATTTGTTATTGTTGTTTACAAATCAAACAACAATAAAATATGATATCAAATACAAAATATAGATAGGTACATCAATTTAATATACGTATTAAATGACTCACAAAACACAACATTTAAAATTTTTATAATCAATCATTTTTACTATAGATTATAAGAAGCAATAAAAAAATAATTACTTAAATACATTTTTAGTGTTGTCTTTCTTTCTGAAATATGACTCTTTTTATTGAATATGTTTTCGATATATTGTAATAATAAACAGATCGGTAATTATTAAATGTACAATTTTTAAGTACCTATGTATCTAGATATTATTTGTTATTATAACTTAAACTTACCTATTAATACGACGGACATCTGGTAAGCATTGAAAATACTAAAGTCTACTTCATTCCATTGAAATTTATACCTCAAATATAGATATAATACTGACATTTCTCCTAAAAATATAATTTGTTTGCATTATTAGAATTATTATACAGGTACTTATATTTCCAAACAATAAGTATTAAAATAAGTATTTTATAACCAAGTACCTACAACGCTTTACAAATATAATGTGTTCGTTAGATATATCTTTTTTTATCTATTTCAGTATTGTAATTTGATATGTTTAAGAAACAAATAGAACCTAAATTTCTTAATTATTAATTTGTAACATCATATTTTTACTACATGTTTGAGAAAACCCAAAGTTTCAAGTATTTAGGAGTTACTAGCAACAACGACTGGAACGCTGAAATAGCCAGTCGTATACTAAAAGCAGAAAGAGCTTTCTTTGCAATGATTAAATATTTCAAATCAAAACTATTCTCTAGAGACACAAAAATACCCATGTACATTATTATAAGACAAATATTAACCTATATGGTTGTAAAGTTTGTCCGATGACAGTGCAAACTGAACGGAAATCAGAAGTTTTGGGAACAAAGTGCAAAGAAAAATATTTGGCTCCGTGTTTGACAATACAATAAATGGAAAAACGCGGAAATAAGGGAAATCACCAAAGTACCTTACATAAAACAAGCCACGTGAAGTGACAAAGAATCTAGTTGCTTGAACAGACGACGAGAAGATAAGAAACCTATATGGAGCTAGGGCGGCAATTGCGTACAAACCAACAAGAAGAAGACGACCCAGAGGTAGGCTTAAGAAATGATTGATGGACTCCAGATCAGATGAACTAGAGGCTACGGAATATGAGGAAAAATCCTCGATCGGGAATATTGGAGGTCGTTGACGGTGGCGGCTCAAACACTTACATAGTTGTACGGCTACATAAAGCAGCAGAAGAAGAAAAATATCATATTTTTAGTTGTCAATAATTCAATATCAATTATCTACTGGTTTTGGGTATTCAAAAATTATTAGAGAAATATTAGAGAAACAACTATTAACTAATTTGATTTAATGACAGTATAAAATATTATTTTAACAACAATGTTTTTATACACGAATAAAATTTATTTAATAGCAACGGTAGTAAATCATAAGACTAGCCAAATCGTAATGTCATATTTGTTACAATCTGTAGTTCTTGAATTTTACAAAATGTTTTGTAGGTATTGATAATTGTAAACGATTTATTTTCTTTCATAATAAATTATTGAACAATGAACAATTATATTGTAATCAAAGAACATTGACAAACAATAAAACCTTATTGATTCTGATTTAGTTTTTTGTCAACATCTTTAAATACATCTTTGATCAACAGTATTGGATAAAAAAAAAAACTATAGTAATTTATGTAGTATACAAATAATTCGTATACATTTTCGAATTAGTTACCTATTTAATTCAATTTATAAATGCCGGTCAGAATATTAATAAGAAAATCAATCACATGGCACCTAAATCCTAATATTGCACCGAATGTTGCGGACGTGCTAAATATTATCAATCTAATTACATATCGCCATTCACCGTTTCACAATAAAAAAATACTATTACCTTTATCTAATTAAAATCAAAGGAATTTAGTAGAAACATTATCAATGTACTGATATTATATTTTTCATAATAATTATAATTTAGTATACGACGTATTATAATTGATTTATAATTAATAAATTGTAGGGTTATTTCCTCAAGGCATACCTTTCCCTTCTATAATGTGTACATTAAGTGAATTAATGATAAAAGTTTTATGTAGCACATTTTTGATCGAAAGTTTCACCCATCTTGTAAAACTATACAGACAATATTTCAAAACGACCTTAACTTAAACGAGATGCCTACATACTCGTTTTTTAACGAATTAATTTAATTTTTTATGACTCTTCGAAATGTGCTTTGCTTAGACACACGTATCAGCGTATAATATAATATATATATTTATTAATAATGTATATTGTATAATAATAAATTGTCTACCTGAGTTTATTTAAATTTTTTAAAGATAACTCGTACATAATTTTAGTTGTTGTAAAGTGATCAAATACTTACATTATAATATGTTGATGTATATAATATATGAATATCAAATTAATTATTTATTATTATTAATTATGTATGAGCAATGGGCATATTTAAATAAGATAAGATGAATGAATAGTATGGCAATGAGCAGGGGTACCCAGAAAATATGAAACAATGTATTATATCAGTGGGCCGTGGCCGTGCACTATATTATATTATATTCTGATAAAATGTAACTGGTGTTATGTAACTTATAAGTAAGTAAGTAGGTAGGTAATATATATAAATAGCAACAACATACACACATTTTTTAAAAGCCATAAAATGTATATTATATGTATTAGTATACAGCAAGTTAAATGGAGCTTGGATTATAAACCTACAATTTGTTTTAAATTTAAATGTATCATTTTTTGACATTCCTTCTAATTGGTGTTTATAATAGTTTTATCATTCCTTTAGATTTTGAGCGGAACGATGAATGTATTGGTTTCATGAACTTTTGAGTACTGAAAATGCGTCAATCTGCAATTTTATTTAAATTTAAAATTTAATCTAGTCGGTACATCGTGTAAACAAAAATAAAAATTCCTAATATTTTTCAAAGTAATCAGGAAAACAACATTTTTTTTTACGCAAAACCAATTTTGATAAATTTTTTTTTTGTAGTGATTAAAAATGAACAACTATTGAGACTTAGATTTTATTTATATTATATTGTTGTTATACATTATAATAGTTTTATATTTATATTACCGTTTGTCTAGATATGATATAATTTTCAATATTTGGGCTCTTTTGTGATATTTATAATTATTTTAGATTTTCGAGTTTTTAAAAAAAACGATTCATATAGGTATATTTTTGTATAATACACTTTTTGTCTGTGGGTAAAAAAATGGGTAGATAAATTGTTCTTATAGCAATTAAAAAATATTGAAATTAAAAAGATTTCATTTTAATACCTTGATTTTGGCAAAAATTCAAAAATCATACTGTAATACACTAATACTTATAATATCTTTATTTAGAAACATAAATTATAAAGTATTCTAAGAAATAAGACTGACAGACTCTTTTCGTTCAAAATTGATTTTTTGTATCAATGATTTATGATTGAATTCATATTTAAAAATCCGTGCTTCTATTCCTAGAGCTAGACTCAGGACCGGCTCGAGCAAAAATAGTGAACTAGGCGAAATCTAATTTTGCCGCCTCTAACAATATAATATTATCAGTATTTTGAAAATGCCGCTCTCTTACTCAAGTGCTGCTTAAGTGCCGTCCTCAGCTCATTTGCTTCGTTGGCCTATTATTACGAATATGAAACATTAAACTATTTAAGCAGAAAGTAATATTGACACATACAACACTATGTCGCCTACCCCCCTTGAACCGGGCCCGGCTAGATTATCCTACTATTAGTACTTAATGACGATGTAACTTACAATACAAGGTGATTCTTTTATCACGAAATACTCATTATTTCAAAAAGTATTAATGTTATAGAAAATATTTTTTTACATACTTTCAAGTTGTTAAAAAACAACGTTTTTATTAAAAAATATTGAATTTAGGACGAGTATAGTTTATGAGTCATAAGTATTTAAAGCTTAGACAAGTGGAGTAGTGGACACATTTTGCGGGGTAATCCCGTACCACCCCACTCCGCTCATCTAAACTTTAAATACTTATAACTCATAACCTACTCGCCCTAAAGTCGATTCGTAAAAATATTCTGCTTTGGAATATGAAATTAAAACTCTATGTTGTCATTCAAAAAAGTAAAAACTTAAAAAATTATAAGGATAAGAAATATTTAAAAATATATTTTTTTAATAAAAACGTTGTTTTTATAACTTGAAACTATATAAAAAAATATTTTCAAAAACATTAATACTTTTTGAGATAATGAGTGTTTTATGATAAAAGAATCACCCTGTATCAAAGCGATCTCTCAGGTTTTTTTAAAAAAATGTTTTACTAAAACGATTTATAATCTATACTGTTAGGTACAACAAGTATAATAACTAATAAGTAACTACATATTTTGATTGTTAATTGGTAAGTGTCAGGAGGTTAACATATTTTATGGATAGACACTCGGCATTGGATTTTCGTTTTATTATAATAGAAAAATCTACAATATGTATTCATGTAGTTACGTATCATACAAAAAGAAAATGTGATGTGCAATTATAGTTACGACTTGATGGAGTGAGAGTAAAGAATGACCTATGACACTAATCTAAAAATGTGATCACTGATCACTTATAAACCATCGTATTGTATTATAGTATTTAGTTCTGTTCAGGCCTTTTGAGTCTATATCAATAGATGCATTATTGCATTCCAATGTTGTGTAGTCAAATGTAAAAAAAAAATTGATAAAACATGTTACACCTAATATTATGCTCTACATTTTTAACGCCCATATGTTTGGTTTACACCTGTTGTTTATATAAGGTAAATACTAAATATATTTTATATGAGTATCCTTGTACACGTATATTTAATAGACAATTTGAAAATTTTATTTTGTATACTATACTAAATTATTATAATTTTGGTTTTAAGATTGACGGAGTACCTTACCTACCTACTTATATTTTGAATTTTTAAATTTTAAAAATTAACATTTATTTTTTTAATTTTGAGGCAGAATACATTTTTGTTAAAATGTCAACCTACAGCTGTTATTTAGGATTCAACTATAATAGTTTAATGTTTAAACATACTTAGATAGGTACAATTTAATACAATCAAACGTTTAACGTGTATAAAGTGTACTCTAATACTATTAGATAATACATACTTGTATTATAGGCTGCTATATACAATATTATACTAATTATTATTAGGCATAGTATTTATAAAGCGATAATCAAATATCAATAAAGTCTTAACCTTAAACAAATTGCGCTTGAAAAAAAAAACAATTTTTTCAAATACTGACTATGATAATTTGGTACGTATATTGGCGTAATTCCATTAAATTTCAGCTGGTGCAAATCTTTTATTGATCCAATAATCATAAAACAAATTAATTCATATTTAAAGCCAATCGCTTTGCTCGAGTACTAGCTTTTTGTATTTGATAATATTCACAAACATAAAAGTCTGTATATTATTTTACTATACCTTTATCATTGAACTATTTAATAATGTTATAATAATATATAATTTGATGGTCGTATACAAATCATACATGGTAAAAAATGTTATTTTGGAAAATGTCAAGACTAAGTTTATGAATCATAGTCATGTGAATTTTCTTTAATATTTAGGGGTGGGTTGGTGGATGCTCAATATGAAAGTGAAAAACAATATTATTGCTAATTAATAATTATATTAAATAGTAATTATATAGTAATACCAGTAGTATTTGTGTTTATTATAAATTGTTGGTGCGTGGGTGGGTCAACTTTAGGTGCTTATTGGTTATTTTAGGTTCATTTCACCACCGTAACTATGAAAATGACAACGGCTATTGGGCTATAACAGATAGGTAAGTGATAGCTATAATATTATTACATAACGTTGTTTTATTATAAATTGTTCAATTGTGTTATCATTTATAAAAAAATTTAACAAATCAATGAAATGGTATTGAATTTTAACAGGATTATAATTTATAGTTCAGCTTTTGCAGGTGCAAAAGCATATTATCATTACACCTCCTACATAATACCAGGGGGTGCAAATGCATTACCGTGATTACGCCACTTGGTGCGTACTATCGTAGGACTCAAAAAAAATATTCACCCCTCTACTACATAGTATTATATTTTGTCGAGTAACTATGTAGGTAAACATATTATATAGGTACATTATAGTTGGTTATATATGGTGGACAACTCACCCTCCAGTGGCACGCACGTGAGTGGCGCGCACACGAACACGACTAGGCATAGGAGCAGCTTGCCGTGGCCCGGACGCGACTTGGCCAGCACGCGGTAACAGTTGCGAAGCACATCCAACGGGTTGACGGCCTGGGCGACGTCCTGGTACAACGGAAGCTGGTCGGCGACGCTTGACGCCCCGCGAAGGGCACTGCCGCCGTCGTCGATGAATATGAACGTGAGGGCGAGTGCGGTCAGGCCCAGGATGATGGACACCACATATGCGAAGGCGAAGCCCACGTTGACCACCACGAACCCGTAGACGAGCATTCCCAGTATACCACCCACGGCTATGGTGCCACCGACCACGCCGTACTTGACCGTCCGCCACTCGTCTGTGGTCGTGTCGCCCACGTACGAATTGATGCCGTTGAACAGCATCGGTGGGCCACCGGTCAGTGACAGCGCGGCGGCCTGTGCGGCGGCCGTAATTGCCGGCGACACCGACCACACGACGGTACAGTACAGTGACAGACCGTCCGCCAATATCTGACCGGCGATCGGCAGAATGATCAGTGGCCGACGGCGGCGGTTGTGCCGGTCGCTCCACGTGCCCGCGGCCATGGCCAGCGCGATGGGCACCAGGTGCTGGACGAGCGCCTTCCAGCCGTTGATCGGCGCCACCACGTGCTGCGCGGTCGCCTCGTCCTGGCACTTCGAGCCCACCCGGGCGGCCATCGCGCCCGTCGGGTCGCACGCCTTGTACAGCAGCAGGTTGGTGCTCAGGCACCCCGAGAACACCATCGCGACGAAGTAGAAAAACACCACCGGTTCTACGGACACGTGGGCCGCTAGGCCGCGTATAAACGACATCGTCCGCTTGCACTACAAGACTTGTTGTAGGTGGTGCACTGGACCGGCCAAGATCGATTTATCGCCGCCGCCGTTGTCGTTACACGTCACACGGGCATAGCGTTGTCGTGTAAATTAATAATATTGCGGTGGTGCGTGCAATAAGGACGTATACGAGAGCGCTCGAGTGGGTGTCCGCGGTTCGACTGAACTATTTCGACGAGTGATATTGTTGTTGTTGATGCTACAGCCTGTACTAATAATAATATGTTCTCGATCTCGCGGTAATCACCGGTGGTCTTAACAACGATCAATTTTTTTTTATCGAAAACGCGTTCACATTAAACTTTATCGTTCGGCGGCGGCGGTGATGATGACGAGTATAATACAATTTATTATACATAATTATTATGCGGGAGTGTGTGTGAACAACGATAAGAAAATAAATCGAAAAAAATCACATTTTAATTTGATCAAAGTGCCGTTATCTCGATCTCGTTCAAATCATAATAATAAGTTTATTTATTTTTTTACGAGTTCGTTTAGCACTTACATAAAAGCAAACCGAATAGTATTATTGTTTACAAATAGTTGTTGATTTTCACCTGCGAAATGAAAAAAAAAAAAATAATAATTAGTATAACATTATAACATTTGCTTAATTATTATTTAATTAATACACCACTATGACGTTGATATGTTTGAAGTGTGCGAACAAACCAACTTAAAATATAAATAGAATTAAATATTAATATACCGTCGACTGTCGCACAGATTATTTAAGTATATTTTTAACTGTGTGACGTATAATATTATGATAATAATACACATAATATTCATGTTGACATTTTCGTTTGTTACGGTATTATTATATTATAATAAAAAAAAAACCAAGGAGGAAAAGTGCATCCTTCACGAGTTGAAAGTGTGCTGAACCAAACATAATATTATATAGTTGCTTGTTTTGTGCGTCAGTCGTGTCTACAATGATATCATAGTAAATGAGTATACACATAACAATTAATGATATTATTATCATGTCCAAATGTCCAATCAATTTGAACGTGTTGAAAATGTACATTATCATTATAACACAACTACGTTGGACACATATTATAATCTACACGTGATGCATACAATAGCTGTATGCTATGATATATATATATGGTATGATTATTAAATCATAATTGATTTTCCGCAGTAGGTACAACTGCACTAGGTACTAAGTTATTATCAGTGGTATGCCACCCAGGGGAGGAGGGTTACGGGTTATTTGTGTCTTTGGTATTATCACCAAAATTCATTTAAATGTATTATATTTGTAAAACCACTCCCCCGCCATCGAAGAGTCCTGGGCACGCCGCCGGTTAATATAATTTATGATATTTAATGGAAATGAAATAATACTGATCAGACGTCCATAATCGAGCCAGACCAAAGAATACCGTCAAATCACGTTGGCGCGACATTTTTCGAAAATAACTCGTCTCCCTAAACTGATTTTTATTCCTATACACCTAAATTCGAAAATATTAACAATTACGCGGGAATATTAGGATATAGCATTGTAAATATTTATAATAATTAAGTGTAAAAATAATTCATTGTGTACCGTACTAAATACTAATTGCTACTTAACCTACGTAATCTGGACACTGAACGACCTTTTATAGTTTTATAACTACCTATATATGATAACAATATAAATTGATAATAATTATTTTTTGACATTTTGAAATAAGATTTGTTCAAAAAAACAAAGACAACGATAGAATAAAATATAACTAATTTCATAGTTAATTTGAGCATATTGATTTTTAGAATAATTAGGTCATTAATAATATTGTAAGTCGACTGATCGAAGGTTATTATTACTCGTTATAATTCAATAAATAGTTTATTGTTTTATGGTTTTTTTTTACATTTAACTTAGTGATAATTTGTAGTTGACCTAATTATAGTTGATTACAGAATAAGATACTCGAAAAAGGTGTCCTTAAAACCTTCCAATCTTCATCATTTCAAAACTATATATTTCACGAACTTGCATCGTTCAGAATAAAAAGAAAAATATTTATTAATATAATATAACTTTTTCAATAACTTGGACCTGTTCAATATGACTCTTATAGTTCTTTAAATTGCTATTTTTAGATTATTAGCTAACCATTAAGTTTAATTAAGTCAAAATTGTTGTTTAATAAATTGTCAGATTTTTAATTTCTAACAAGTATATACATTATATATATTTTTATTTTTTTATTTTCTCTGTTATTTGTATTAGTTTTTAGTATAACTCACGTATGTACCTACAACTGTCATTATAATATTATTGTAAATTGGAATTTTATTTAGTTAATAAAATATTATTATTATTATAATTATAATACAATTCACAATATATAATAATGTATACAATTTTGAAAAAATTATTAAAAATAGTTGAGTAAAAAACAGTTTTTAAATATAATTATAATTTGATAACATCCTATGATAGTATGATAAAAATAAAATTATGGTTGATAATTATTGTTATCGGTGTATTTAATTATATCTATTTAGTTTTATTATTCGTAATTTATAGTCATAGACTTTAGTTTATTGTAAGAAATATAAATGTTATATATAGGTATGTAGTCGATAGTGATTAAATACCCGATATAATTAAGATTTAAAATAATCTCGCCTATTTTATATAATTGAAAAAATATATGTATAGTAATCTAATTAAAATATTATTACATAATAAAATTGGCTTTGAAAATGAGATTTTATATTTTAATGTGAAGTAGGTCTATAAAGATGACGAGCTTTCGATTTATGAAATTCATCCATAATTACCATAAATGATTAGTTACTATAATATCCTATTATTATAAATGCAATGTGTTGCCTACAAGACTACAACAGTAGGTAGTTATCCTTATCTATACAACCGTTATATTGATTTATATTCCTACTCAATTTAATCAACTGTCAATAACTATTTTACTTTCTATGGATGTTAAAAATAATTATTTGAGTTCATAATACATGCCCAGACACACAAGGATTTTATTATTATTTTTTTTTTCATAATTTAAATAATATACCCCTTCGAGCCGCCACTGGTGTATTGTGTATGTATATCAAGTACTTTTGAATAGTTGCTCGTCTTGCACTAATGGCTTTTGTAATATTATACCCCATTATGTAACCAGGTTTTATAATGAGTATTAACAGTAGCTAGTGGGATTAACATTGATGATATACCTATATTGATAAATTTCTGATTTGTTTAAATATGACGTATTATTTGTAATTATTAATATATTATAGCGATGTTTGATGTGAAAAATCAAAATAGAATATTTATTCTATTCTAAAAATTATGAATTAATTAATCGTAGGTGTATAAAATACTTAAACCTGTAGTCCACCTTTAAAATAATATATTATACTAATGCATTATACCCACGGGTATAGCTCAGCTACAGCTCTTGCCTACATTTTTGAAGTCAAACATTATTTTTATGTACAGATATTGAATTGAAATTTGTTTCTGAAGATATCAGATATTCAAATAAGTAGATTATCTAGATTTAAGAATTAGCTGTATGGTGTATGGTAATATTAGTATACAATATTTTTAGATTCAACACGCATACAATAATTAAAATGTTTATTGAATTTACGTTAATTTGATATTATAATGAAACTAAATGTAATATATTTATAGAAAACGATCTAGATGTAAACTAAAATTTAAATGTTTTGAATAATTTTAGTTCATAAGGATTTGAGCATATGTATAACTATTGTAATATGTATATATATATATTTATAATGTATGTATAATAATGCTCGTTTAATTGCGTGTAATAGAGTATAATATTAACTAAATCAGCTGTAAGTATATTGTACATAATATTATTAATAAATATAAGTGGCGAATGGTAAGTATTTACAGTTTGCAACAGACAGAAACGTCCTTTAAGATTTCGGCACAAAGTGGAAAGGGACCAAATTTGGCAATGTATCGTAAAATATAAATTACATTTAATTAATATAGGTACACTATTTAATAACGATTTACATTTATTTTGTACTGATTTTTGGTATAATGATTGTTGAATAAGAAATTGCAAACCTTTCATAAATGTCAAAAAGTGGGGTATTTTCCCAAGTTGCACTCCCCCCTCCAAAAAATAAAAAATTATGACCACCTGTGACTCAATAAACGTGTTACGTGAACAAACCAAGATATTTTTAGAAATTAAAACTCTGCTCCGGAATGTGGTTGTGGTATAACTATATAATTACTAGGTATCACTATTTGTCAGTAGGTATTAAAAATGTTTCTAGAACGTGTAATTTCTGTAAGTATGTAGGAACAAATTTGTAAAATATAATATAATATTAATTAGTTTGTTTAATGGAATAAATAAACGCAGATTTTTGGTTCTTGAGATTACAAAAAAATAGTAGTTTTTATTGTAGCAATAAGGAATCGGTTAAAGTTATGTAATATATGGTACTAATGTGAATGACCAATATTAACTTTTTTGTTTATAATATATCTACTTCATAATGAATAGAATTATAAATATTTAAAAACAAACAATAAATCTAATAAAACAGCGGTAGGTACTTACCTCTAACGTTTTCAAGTAATTTCAATTTATAGACTAGTTTTTAAAATATTTATATTAATATTATAAATGTTTGAGGTTAACAAGTTTGAAAACAAAGTGTGTATCAACTTTCAAGTATAGGTGATACAGGATGATATGATGTATTGATATAAAATAATTCATTTAAGCGAACGTAAAATAATAAATTTAAAAAAAAATATATGTTGATGTATATTTTACAGCAGTGTGGTACAAAAAAAATGTAATATACAGTATTACCAGGCCATTAAAATTACAAATACCTTTAGTGTCCCAAAATTAATATCTCAAAAAGAAAATACAAGTAAATAGGTAATAAATACATATTATTATGTAAATTTATGACACATTGTTATTTATATTTACATATGTAATTCTAGTCAAATAATCTGCAATTATACATTTAACAGTATTTAACTACAGTAAAGCCTACGGATACTTAGGTTATTGGCCACGATTATCTATTACAGATTAAAAAGTGAAATATATTAAAAGTATTATATAATATATTAAATTAGGTACATTGTGGTATCTACGTATAACATTATAATATTATTATGTGTTTAATTGAAATTCGTAAAAAATATGTTTTGTTCGCATAATAATTTGTTTGCAATATTTATTTATTTATTTTCACTAAATTAAATATAATTGTACTCTCATTCAATATCCAGAGAGATATTTTTAAATTCCTAATATTATATGCAATGCTGCAGTTGACATTTGATAATATATTATTCACATATAGGTACGTGAAGTACCTACTTAATACCTAAATACACGTTATTGTGACAAGTGATGACGTAGCACAGCACATGTTTAGGACTTGTGTATTATAATATACACGGAACTACATAGACTACTCAGCCGAGAATTGTTTTACGGAGTCGTTTTACATCAGTTCCACCGTGGTCATATAAAATATTGACATTATTATAGTGGCTGTGCATAAATATTAATGATATTGTAAAAATATTATATCGTTAATATAGGCATACTACATCACAGTAATACATAGTAGGTAATACTATTATGTAATAATTATCAAATATAGTTAAATATTATGTAAAATTACTGTGATTGAATACCCTAAACTCACTCTTTTCACATGAAACTGATAAACATGTAGGTAGGTATTGACAGTATTTGTGTTCAGCGGTGATTTGTGACTTTTATTAAATAAATGGTATTATAGTGCTGCATGTGTGTTATGTTCATTTCATAGTTTGACTGTATTCGGGTCGGCTATGCGATGTATTGAAAACAATATGAACACTACTTAAATTGAAAAAAAAAACACGCCAAAATCGCCTCGAATGCCGGTAGGTACCTACAACGTATTACGGTAGGTTAGAGGACGTAAGTACATCAGTGTCAGCAGTTGCCGACAAGACGCATTATACAGCACTAGCGTCTATGCATATTATTATCATGGCGAGCAGATCGGCGACGTCAAAAATACCGGTTTTCGGCGTGAGTTGATCGTGGGAGAGAGTGGGGAATAATATTATAATATTATAATATAAACATCGTAGTGGTGGCCAAACGTCAAGGCAGAATTTTTTTTTTAAATTTTTTAATTTTTTCCGGTGAATAATTATTTGTAATACAATTACTTATATGGATATTATATAGGGCTCGCCCGTTAAAATCATTATAAATATACTAATAAATAAATAGATAGGTATACTGTATATCATTATAATATTACGTGTATATTAGGTATGTACGCATATATAGATATATAATAATATTATGTTGTTGCGATTTGCCCAACGTAATACCTATTATCGTCCTAGTATATTAGTAAACATAATATTAATAATATTGTACTACAATAACATACAATACGTTAGTGACGTACTAACGGGAGGGGATTCAAATCTCCCCCGAAATTTTCAGGGAAAATTAATTTCTAATGAGATTGGTATTTTTAAGTTAATAATAACGCACAATAATTCCCCCCTCCACTAAAATCCAGGTCTAAGTACGTTTCTGATATCTACCTATGTCCTGACATACAGTCTATACAGACGTATTATAAGATCTTTAAACTAATTTTGTAAATTTTAATAACTATTTCATGTTGAATTTTTGGTATGTGAATTCCACAAGTTATTTGATTACAGACTAACTTTGTTTCCATATTAGTTTTAACTTTTAAAACATAATTAAATATATATTTATATTAAAATACATATTACCTATATATAAATTGTTGTTATATATATATATATATATATATAAAACAAATAAATAATAAAAACTATTATTTTACTAGTTGTATATCCAATGATATAACGTAAAAAAATGTTTATTTTTCAAAACTATTTCGTACTACAAGTTATGACTAATAGGTAATGAGAAAACTTTAAAATAAATCGATGTATACCTATTGCAACAGTAAAACAATCAGACATATTAATAATTATGAAGCTAATATTTTCTCAATATAAGATATTTTATAATGTGATAATAAAAATATATTTTGCGTTAGTGAATATCTACTGACAAAAACTTTTACTCATTAATGTTAGAGACACTCGTATTACAAGAAAATAATGAGGTACCTACACAACATATTTTAAGAGGATGTCTGTGGATTATTTGTTTTCTCACTCCAATCACGTGCAACGGCAGAACTAATATTGAATTGTTAACTTTAATAAGATACATATAATTATTAAAGTGATTATGAACTTAAGTTATGAACATTATCTGTGCTTGTACGTTGGCCTTTTACATTCTGAGCGAAGCGATGAATGTATTGATTTTACAATGATGTGTGTTTTTTTTTATTTTTTATTTTTGCGTCTGTCATCATCTCTTAGGACAGTAAAAATGCTTGGATTTTCAACAGTAACTTTTTTGTTAGGAAAGTGAATCTAGTTGGTACTTTGGGGGGAGAGGGGTCCAAAGTAAAAATTTCCCAGTAGATTTCAAAAGCGACGTGAAAAACAAAAGAAAAATTTAGGAAAAACGGGAATTTTTACGCAAAATCTGTTTTTGAGAAAATCGATTTTGGTTTTTGGTGCAACTCTAAAACAAATGACCGTAGGTACATGAAATTTTGACTGGATGTTTTTATTAGCATTTTCTATACACCATAGCATTTTCCAAATATTTTGACTTATTTTGAGCTGTTTACGGATATTTTCAGTTTCCATTTTTTTTTAGTTTTTTTTTCTATAAATATCAATAAAAGTTTATTTGTTTAATAAAAAAGCTTGAAATTTTAATAAAAGGCTCCTAGGTTATTGTTTCAAAGGCAGATGAAAAAAATTAAAAATCCATAGTCACAATTTTTTTTATAAGCATTTAAAGTTCAAATCTTGACAAAATACAGAAAAATCACGAAAATTAGCAAATTATTTTGTGTTGAGAATTCATAAAAAATTTCCATTTTAAATTTAAGATTTGAAAATGTAATACAAGGTTATCCATAAGTTTGTCTACCTTTATCAAAAAAAAAAAATGTCTACAAGAAAGTCAAATTAAATTTTTATGATCGTTTAAAATTCATATTTTTACAACATTTGATATTCACTCGATTTCTCATGTAACGATTTTCTTATTTTGTTGTAATTAAAAAACGTATGACTGTAAATACTTGAAAATTGCACTGAATGTTTATATTAGAATTTTCTATACACGATAAAATTTTGAAAATAGACTCTTTTTGAGCTGTTTACGGACATTGTCAGTTTTCAATTTTTTCAGTTTTTTTCCTATAAATATCAATAAAATTTTATTTGTTGGGTAAAAAAGCGTGAAAATTGAATGTAAGACTCCAGATATATTGTTACAATAGTAATTGAAAAATATTAAAAATACATAGACACAATTTTTTTTATAAGCATTTGAAGTTCGAATTTTGAAAAAATTTATCAAATTTAAAAATAAATAATTATTTTGTAGTTGAAAATTTATAAAATGTTCAACTTTTATAGCTAAGGATTGAAAATTGAAAACAAGGCACCACGTAAATAGGTTATATATAAATTACTTTATTCACAATAATATCATCAAATATACTTATTTCATAGGCTCCTATCATAGCCTGACTGACCGTTTTCCCTCAGAATCGTTTTTCTTATACAATGATATTATATCATTGAATTCAAATTTAACACCATCCATTACAGTGACCCACTTGTCACCTACTGTACAGCAGAGCGACATCCACTCACCCACCTTTTTGGCTTATATTATTTATGACTTATGCAAGTGTAAGATGAATACAAATAATAATATTTATAAATTGAAGTATCATATAATAAGTAAATTCACTTTTAACATTAAAGCTAACAATAGATTTGCTCCGCGGAACACAAATTTTCTTTATTGCGGGTGTGTCAGAGAGAGAAAATAATTAATAGTATACGCTGATGTCCTATTAGCGATTAATGGTCAAAAATGGTACGAACTGGTTGGCCGACAGAGTGACAGCATTTGGGAATGATAATAATGTATCCAAAATAATTCAAAATAATTTAAAAAATGTTCTATTGACGATAAAATTCTTAAAACATGTTGGAAAAAAGTATTAGTTTTTACTTTAAATGCGGCCAGCGCACATGATATTTACTGAAATAAGTGATAACTCGAAATTGTTGGAAACTAGGCACCAATAGATTAGCGGTTCTTAACCTTTTGTAGATCGCCCCTTACCAAATTTTATTTTCAAATATCTTTTTTTTTTACAAAACATCTCATGTTATCATAACCAAAATTGTAATCATTATTTTATATAACAAATTACATAAGTAGACATAACAAAACATACATATTTATAATTATTTTATTACAATTAATTTTTTATAAAAATGTTATATGTATAAAATTATAGTTGACTACGATCGATCAGCTGCACTACTTAGTGGCAGTAAATATAAGACTTCGGAGACTACAGTGCTGTACGCATATACATTTCGTATGAACAAGAAAAACTGATTTTACTTAATAAACATTAATAATACAATTATTTAGTGTAGAATCTACATATTATTATGTAATGAAAAAAAAAATAATAATAATCCAACAATATTGTAATAATGCATTCATGTCACTTATTGACGTATGTTATGTGTTAAGGCTGCCGCGGACCCCCGACATGAGTATCGCGGACCCCTAGGGGGCCGAGGACCACGGGTTAAGAACCGCTGGATTAGCCGACATAATAGATCTAACAATTTCGGATAGTTGAACAGTTTTTATTTTTTCATATGGCCATCGCTATAACATTATATATATGACGTGTAGTTACGAGATGAATAGGAGGGTTATTTTGGAAAAATTCTATAATATAATACAATTCTGTGTTTCTGCCGTTTAGGTGTTGTTGAAGTCCAGAAGAACACTTTTTGTGTACCATAGTCGTCGCTGAAACAGGGCTCTAAGCGAGATTCGTGTTGCTGCATCTTAGATTGCCAATATACCTAATTGATTTGATATTATTTTTACGTAAGCCGTTAATTGTTTCAACGTTATTAATTTGTTCTTAAATATTGTGTTGAGTTTGTATAGAAAAACGATTGCGAACACGGTCATAAATGGAACGTGCGATTTTTCGATTATTATTATAGAATATAATATAATATGTAAATTAAAAATTTACATAAATTATTTCTCCGTTCTTTTTCGCTTGTTCGAATATCGAAAAAAAAAATATTTAAAATTCCTAAAAGCATTGGAACATTCTGAAATTTCAAAGCCAAACATTCCTTGAAATTAAACACATATATTTTTATATTTTTGATGTTAATATTTTCTGTATGAATAATTATTGAACGTTCACAAATTTGTATGCATAAAAATATGAAGAATATTGATAGAAAAACGTGTTTTATTATTATTATTTACCTATATTCATGTAATTGTTTAAACATACACAAATAAATATTACAATATTTTTTGTGTGAAGTTCATTAAGTGATTATATTTTATCAGATAAGTAGTACCTATTGATTGAGTGCATTTAGGTTTAATGAAAATTATAAGTGATATTATAAACTCAGAGTAATTTTAAAATATTATCATAATGATATAATTTAATTAATAGTCAATTACTATATAAACTATAGAGTATAAAGAGTAAAAACTTTTAACCGAATTATCGGAAAATTCAATTAAGCTGAAAAGTGGTATGAAATAAGTAATTGTCTGCTAAGATCGATTTAGATTTTAAAACTTATTATGAGTGAGTGCATATACATAATATATTATATTGTTAAATTTTTTGTTGAAAATAACCGTGTGATTTAATTAATAATAGTGTTTTTTTATAATTTAGAATCAATGTCAATAGGAAGTATAATTTGACAATTTTGAGGTAATAATAATAATAATTACAAAATAAATAATTTATAGATACAATGAGTTCCGTAAGGAAAAAAATTGTTGCTCGTTGTATTTTGATCGGAGTAGACGTGTAGTGTACCTGTGTACCCCACTGTACCTAATACGTATAGTGCCTACCTATAAAGTTTAATTTGTAGGTACTATGTGCGTATAAAATAACATACATCCATGAAATGAATTTATTACTATAATATAATAAATTGTGACGAAACGTAAAGATGCTTTTATCGCTCCGCCATTAGAATCTAAGAAAAGTTGTAGGTACTTACTGTTATTTATTTGGACCACAACGTAATATAATAATATAATAATAATAATATTATGATGTATACAACAACGTATTATATAATACACATTGGACGCGTACAACACAGACTACAAGTACAGACACACACACATTTCGTCCGTAAAGTATCTGCGGCTTTTAAAAGAAAAGGAAAAACCGAATTAACCGTAAAAGAAAATTATTTTTACATAAAGGAGCTCGGCGACGTTGTAGGTATTACTTCTAGCCCGCGAGAAAAGGTACGCATTATGCGGAGAGCAGAGTAGCTGGCCGGTGGTGTAATAACGTATAGTCGGAGCAGGGCTCGGGGAAAAAATTATTTATAATATATATATTTTATAACATAATAATATCGTAATAATAATACACTTTTCTAGCGTACTTTACGAGTACAGGTGTTGACATTGGGGCGCGCATACTCTTTTTTTCCATTAATTTTTTATTTTTTTGGTGCTTTTCACGCGCCTACACACACACACACACACACACAACTATATACCCAAAATCTATCTCCCTCCGTATATATAATACGCGTACATGTGTATATTATGTATAAGTATATGTATAAGTTTATGTATATAATATATATATATATTATTATATATATTATTATATATATTATGTACACAAATATAATATCTAATATCTGCGTGCGGGGGCGTGTGTGTGTGTCACGTATAAATGTATAATAGTTTTCGGGGTAGCCGCCTGGCACCACTGTCGGAATTTTTCGTACGGGGTTGAAGGCGTCGCGTCGGGCCGCGCGATAGCCGCCGCCGATATAGTTCCGTGGACCGATTTCAGTCTTGTGTGCGGTCGCGTGTCGTTCGTTTCGCGTTCCGATCGTCCTCCGCCCGACGCTTTCCACCAACAATATTGCACGGATATCATAACAATATCGACGATAACAATATTTCACGACGTTTCGCGCGTGTTCCGTGTCGGTTTTCCGGAAATCGTTTCCGTGGCTTTTCGCAGTGCGATTTCTGACTGTCGATATCCGTGCAGATATACCAGCGGGATACGTCCGGCCAGATCGGTTGTGTTTTTAAATTTTTTTCCCATATCGCTTTGTGTTTTCTTGAAGTTTACGCATTACCGACAACAATTTTCGGGACTACTTACACAGTCATTTGTTTGTGCATTGACGAGAATAATAATTAATACTGAGGGTGTGTTTTTCACGAGTTATCGGTATCCGTCGTCGCGAGTTTTGGATAAACTATTCCACACCCGTAAGTGATTTTTAAGCCAAAACGATTTATTACGATTTAATAATATACATAAATACTATGCCTAGGTGTAGTATTATTATATGAGATCATACTAATTATTATTACCCATAAGTTTATTAAAATGTGCTTTTACATAAAATTATGCGGTTTCAACCCTTTTGGTAGGAGGTACCTAAAATCATAAAGTTGGCTTAGGTACCCAACGTTGAACGGGACAACAAAAACTAACGTATTTGCATAGTATATTATTAGTTATTAGTTATTAATAATATGACGTCACTAAAATATCTACTGTAAAAATACTTTTAAAAGCTATTCGATTACAAAATATATTGTGTATACGTTTCTAAATGTACTTTGAAAAATGCGAATATAAATACGAATACTTTCCAAAAGTATTCAAATACTTTTAAAAACTTTTTCAAAATGGGCTTTCAATTATTGTGAATTGTTACAGAACAAACATTTTAAACTAATTTTGTAATTCGTTTAAAATACACCGATGTAGATAGGTATTTTATGAGTAGGTACTTTGTTTTTACATCAAAACCACATAGTAGATAAATTGTTGAATATCGTACATACATTAAATTCATTATAAATAATCTAGCAAAAAAGTTGCAATGTGCAGGACTATTCAATGTATTTTTAAAAAATCTAGGACACTTATAGATCAATTCTATAATTATTATTGGCTATGCAACTATCACTCATATAATTATCTTTCTTAGTAAATATACTAAAAATAATTTGAACGTATAAAAATTGTTATTTTGGTTTTTATTTACGGTTTTTGAAAAAGTTTATAGTATTTTTATTATCATTTTGATTTGGCTCCTATAATTATCATAAGTTAAAAATGACAAAAGTTTTTACCAGAAACTAAATATATAATATCATGAAATAAAAAAAAAAATTATACAAACGTATTTTATAATAATAATATCAAGTAACATATTTTAGCAGGGTACCTTACTTTAAAAATATTTAAAGTAAAAAATAAATATGCTCTATGGATCGTATAGTTCGTCAGAATTTATTTTATTAAACCGTTTTTATTTTATATTGGACTATAGTATAAACTAAGTAGATTTATATAATATGAATTTAGTAATAATATTCTAGGAGTATATCTTTTTTAAAGTAGGATTTTATTATTTTATGGCACTTAAGGGAAATTGGTGCCTTAACAGTAAGTTAGCTATAAAAATAATGAAAATAATAACCATTTATTGTATAAATAAAACAAAGCTAAGTGTAAAACCTTTTCATTTTTTGACTTGTACACTCGCGAGGCTCTAATAAAGATGAATTATGCGATGACATATAATAACAGTCCTGCTTATTTAATTTGATAATGAATTTTGTAATATGTTCATTCTACGTTGTATAATTGTATACATAACACATACATCAGTAATCACGTAATTAATGGAAATATTACAATTAAGCTTAAAATGTAAATTTAAGTTTTATTTATTTTTATTGTTCTTATGAACTTTGGTTGGATTATTGAATATTTAAGTTACCTTGAATAACATCCATTGGATTTGTATGTATCTACGTTTAATATTTTTTGAATTAAAACCAAATAACAAAATCGTTTGAAAATTTGAACATAAAATGGTCATAAAAAAAGGCTGCTTTTTGCCGAACTTTTTAAATTCCCTTAAGAAAAACTTATGATGAATCTAGTATTCAGTTTTCAACCTTTTTGACTTAGAAAAATATTTTTATCAGCATAAATCGAACAAACTAAAAAAATTGAACATCTATTGTCTAGAAATTGAACATGCTTATATTATAAAAATAATTGGTGAACACCTTGGTTAATTTCAAATTACAGCAAAATAACGAACCAATTTAGTCAAAAACTGCTATTAAGATATATTCCTGTTTTAAGTTATTTTTGTTTTAAGTTTTACTGATTATTTTGTTATATATTGTGAACTTTTTACTTTTGACCCCTTGAAATACCAACTAGATCCAATTTGCTATCCAGGATCCGTCCTTCATAGTTGAAAATCAAATCATTTTTACTGCTCCAAAAGATGACGACAGATGCACAAAAAACAAAATAATAAAGCATAAATAAAAAAAGTATTACCAGTTAAGTATAATTTAAATACTAATATTGTTAAAAAGCTAAATTATCTTAATTTATTTTTCATCAGAACTACGCAAAATTATTTATGTATAGAAATTAAATTTCAATCACGAAAAAAAATAACAGTAGATGTTAAAAATTTGAGCCAAAATAGTGAAAATCTGAGGCAAATTTAGTTTTAACTAAAATAATTTAATTTGCTAGGTATATACATTACGGTACCTACTTTTCAACTGTATACATATTTTATAAAATACGAGAAAATAAAAATATATTTTACTCTATAGATGATTTTTTTTCTTATTGAATTTGTCTTTTAATTTGTTTCAAGACTCTTGTCCAAAATCGTATTATAAGTTATAATACTCTAAGACTTCTATATTTGATACAGCTAAATTTTTATAACACATTAGGTAATTTTAAGCCGTTATTTAGTGTTTTATGTGATAATTAGTGAGTTATTAATACTAATGATGTCAATTACTTCTGATAGTAACAACTTTGAGTGTAACAACTCTGATTTTGTTGTTAATAATGTGTATAGGTATTAATGGTTTTTAATTTCATAAGTAAACCTATAAAACAATTTTTAGTATTCATATATGAATTAAATTAAGAATAAGTGATTAATTTAACTGCTGAGAATATTATCTATATTTTTTCTAAATAACCTGAGTTAAATTAATTTGCGATAGATGTTAGGTGATAACCTCATGGTTTATATACAAAAATGTTGGATGTTTATAAAAAAAAAATTGTACAATATTAATAGCCTATAGGTATATAAGTATATATTTAAGACTTCATTGAAATTGAATTCCTGGATTTCATTTTGTAAAATTAGAGTTTAATTACTGCGGTGACTGTCTAAAATTGAAATCCTACACTACGCTGATGGCGTTTGTTATAGCGTTGTGGTTTCAGAATCTAAAACTTTTAACTTTTGCTTAACTTTACCTGTGTAAACTATAGAGGTAGGTTATACTTATACTTTCATTCGTGTCTCTTGAATAACGAAATTGTAGTTGTTTAAAAAAAGAGTTCCAAATCGTTAGATAATTAATAAAGTTAAAAGTAGGTGTATAATAATGCAGCACTATCGAGTAATTGCGGTGGTGCATTAAAAAATAAAATTCATATAATATTCTTATTTTACGTGTTCAAGAAAATCACTTTATTAGTATTATTGAGTAAGATATTGGAGTAATATTATCGACGTCACGGTGTTTATATAATTATTATTATACCTATATAACTTATATTAAGTATAGGCACCTATACTTAAGCAATACCTATTATATATACCTTTTATACCTATATAAAATATACAACCTTATATATTTTCTTATGTATTCTATTCAGTTAATTGTTTATAAAAAAAAATATTTTTTGATACTTTGAAGTAACTATTTAATGCAAACAAAATATTTTGGTGAAAAATCTAATTTCATAAAGAAGATTTTTACCTTTTTTTTATTTTATATATTCGCATTTTTAGAAAAGTGTTCTTATTCATAGAATGAAATTAAAAATGTTTCTTGTATCTCAAAATTAATATTATACTTTTTATCAGTATTAACAATTCAAAAGTATCTACTTAAAAATAAATATTTTTATTTGACGTTTTATAAAAATGTATAAACTTCAATCAGCGAAGTTTCATTAGTACCTAAATAAAGTATTTTTATGTTTTATACGAAACACATATTTTTAAAATGATTCAAATTCGTAGGTGGATTATTTAAAATATTTGTGATTACGGATTTTTTATTTGAAATATTATTTTCATCAACAGTAACATTTTACGCTAACAAATAAATGTAGGTACATATATAGACATTTTGCTCATAGGAACTCGTATTGCTCAATAGATGGCAACTTGTAATTTTGTCTTATAAAATATATAAAAATAGTATTATTGTGATGTAATTGAGTGAATTTAATTTGGCAGGTACGTATTTTAGCCTCGGTTGGAAATTTTATATTAACGAAGATACTATACTTTGTTGTCCTTACTCAGGATCATTTAATATAATATAGTTGTTGGATACTCATGTTATAGGGTGAACTCAGTGTTTATAATATGTAGATATTAAATAGATAAATTAAAAAATATATTCTTGATAATTGTTTACGAAATTGTGTATGACATTTGTGATTATTTAGTGTTAAATGCTATGGAATTGTTTGAAATACACGTACGAAGTATAGCATTACATTTTATAAAAAAATAATGTGCTGAAAATAACAGATTAAAAATCAAATCAATTCAGTAGGTCTATGATGCACTGCATATCTACAAAAGGTGTATTATATATAATATTATCATTGTAAAACTATATTATTATGTATTTGAAACGTTTTATAATATTTGTCCATGCAAATTTGTTTTTACTTTACAATAACTTTAAACCTGTGTTCCGTGGGTGTTCATTTACCATTAAAAGGTGACCTTTGAATTCATTCAATATCCATTTCTTGCTAATGGCCCTCATCCAAGTCGAGTGGCTTTCATTGTACGCAACGAAACGTTTAATCTTGAAGTAATGACAGGTTTCTAGCTGAAACTGTGCATTATACATATAGGGTTTCTCCTTCACTTTTACATTGGAATTTTTTAACGCTTAGCTGCACTCTACTATTGTAAATGCACGTAACCTTTATAAGTAATTATGCACGGAACAGCCATTACCTTTTTTTTTCAAAAACACTCCAACATTAAAATTGTGATAGGTAGTGAAATGTTATTAAAAATCCATAAGCCCGTGTTTAGGGCTCCAGATCAGAAAGAAATGTATATTAGTTGTAATAAATGTTGCTTGTTTCGTGTATTAAAATCAATGAAACATAAATGTTATGTACATTATACAATATGCATTGTACAATCTAAGCGCCGGTGGAACTGAGGTGCTGAAGTAGTATATTGATCGAGTTTTAACGAACGCTTTGATACAAATGCTTCGATTAGACGAAATCCTTGAAAGTTTACCTCACGAGTTTAAGATATAATTGGGTTTGGGAGTATTTGTTTTAATAATAACGTACAACTTGAGAGTTTGATGAGAGTCTTGGCGTTAAATATTTGAATGGTGGAAGGGTGGTTCAGTGACTAGGTATATATGCGATGTTATCGTCATAATCTTAGCGAGTTTTAAGTGGCAATTACTCCTTTCCGGTTGTGTGACAACATCTACAAACAATGTTGATGACATGCACACATATAATGGCCATTTGCAGTCAAAGTAGGTTGCCGTAGTGTATGAACGGTAAAAAAAAACAAATAAAATATATCAAAAATGTTTTATTTTACAAATAGAGAGAGAATTTGAGAGTTGATTAAACAATCAACATTTTTGTATTCTAATACCTTCTTAAAATACGAACACGGAACTACTGTAATAGTTATGGTGGTTTTTGTAAATGTTTGGGAATAAATGATGTAAATTAAGTTATTAACTATAAAAGGTAAATTATAAATTACACTTTATTTTGTAATATTAGTTGTATCCGTATTCATTTGTAATTTTCTGGATGATTTTAAAATGCACGAATAGGTGACCAGGAAATATTTTTTTTTATTCGATCACCCTCTAGTTTTTTCATCACAGAATATTGCAGACATTTTCTGGTAATGGACACGATAAATTATTGAATGTTTGGATTATTTATTTAAACTAGGTAATAAAAATAAATTCAAATTTCTGATTGGTAATTATAGTTATTAATTTGAATGGGCCCATATAATTTACACTATACAGTTTTATGAAAACATAATGTATACAAGTTGTCTTTTATTTTGACACAATTTCGTCACAACAAATATATGGAAGTTAAAAATACAGTTAAATGTTATATTATAATTAAATCTCATAAGATAAATATGACTTGTACTCATTCATTGGCTTGTTAAATTTAATATTTTATAGATTTATTTGTCTTCAATTATTGATTTGCTGTTTATATAATTGTAGAGCTATCACATGAAAAATAAATAATAATTACATCCTTTTAATCACTTATAAACTTGTTGAACAGATTAATTCTTGACAATTCGTTCTCTTCTATATTCTTTGGTATTTAAATATTAAATATATAGATTTACGAGTATAAATAACTTGAATAAAATGTGAGCTACTTATTCAGTATCTATGCAAAGAAATAATTTATGGCAAATACATGTTATAGTTTAGAGTATCACAATTTGTCCTTTTATCGTATTAATATTACCTATATTCATATGCTATATAATACAGTATAATATATAGTGTATACTTTCTTCTAATTATATTACAAAGTTCAAGATAATTATGAAATTTTAAGAAATATGTCAATAACTAATATTTTAGCACTAGAGTGTGACGCGGTATACTATAAAAAGTCAATGTTTTTCTGATGTTCATGAACATTGTTAGTTATTTCAGACTACTAAGTAATTATTTATTTTACACCATACTTTCTACGCCATACATCATTATAGCTGTACTTCATTGACTCGTTAAGTATGAGTATGTAAATTTATTTCATCCTAATGTTTTGAAATGTTTTGATTTTAAAGTTCATGGAATAGGAAATACATAGTTAAGATTGGTTAATGGTTTTGACTTAGTAATTTTAAATATTTGAAAATTATAGAATATAATTATAAATATTATATATTTTGATATTTCTGTAGATAGACTTGAAACTATATACATTCCCAAATTATTTATGTGTTAGTAATGTTAGTAAAGTATTAAAATTTGTTGTTTTTTTTTTTTATCCTGTAAATATTACATTTATATGTTAGGGTTTGTTGGATGACGGAAGTTATCAATGTGTTTTGATTACTTAGTGCGCACGTGCCACCAATTAAACTGGTCGTTAAAATGTTCCAGGATTAACTTTGCCAAAAACGTTTAGGGTGTCCTATAACACAACCCCGTGATCGATGGTAGCCGGAGCTGAGGGGGGGGGGGGGACTGTTGGCTCGAACAATATAATATACTAGGCCAATGCGTTTCGCAGAAATCCAACGCCAAACGAGGGAAAATATAATAATTTCTGTTAATTACAGGAACCTAGGTAATAGCCAGCCACAACAAGGGTTTGAGATCCGGTTCGTCTGTTCTGTACTTCGTGGATAATTTTACAATAAAGGCAAAGGATTTCTGCGTATATACCTACATTATTTGTATGCGCCATATACACACTACCTACCTGTGTACAAACTACAATCTCGGGAGCTTTTGACAAGTGAAGGCGTTTAACTACCTTTAGTTATATACTTATATGACTAGAGAAACCTACCCAATGTGCGATACCGACATCTCCGCCGTATTATATTTTCATTTGTGTCTTAAATGCCAACGCAACAACTGCAGACCATTTGGCCGTACTAATAACAATTGGATAAATGCAGGTTCTGGCAGTCCCTGATGCATATAGGACGTCATATGTGATTTATCTCGTTGCTTGATTTAATCGTTAAATATGTAGTTATAGTTCAGTTTGTCAATATTTTATTTTATTAGATATTGCCAATTTAGTGGGGAAATTCGTAGAGGAGGTATTAATTAAAAGTAAGATAATCAGACACTGATTTTAAAAAGTGATCTCATGCTGTCAAATGTATTTGTTTTGAATTGCATTTCGTTATGGTTTACCACACATTTTTTTAATGTTCTAATTATAATATTATATTACATGTTATAGATTATTGAACTGCTATGCTACTTCGAATTTTTGTAAAAAAATGTATTTGGTTCATCATAATGTAGAGTATTAAACTTTTTATAATTTTTAACTGTAAACATTGTAAGTGATTCCCTTAAATATTGATACCCATATTCAGTTATTTTCATGACATTTTTAAAAATTTTTAATGTTTTTTGTCTCTAAATTCATACTGTGTGTTGCAAATAGGTACCTGATTTAATTAATGTGTTTTGAATATAATATTGTATTGTAAAGATTGTGATTTGTTGTAATTAAATTTAAAAAAAAATCTAATATTTGAATGGTTTTTATTGCGTATGATGTTAATACAATTGATTTACGACTTGACTTACGAGTAATAAAAATAATTTAAAATGAGTACAACTAACCGTAACTAACTGTTACTGAATCGAAGATTATTGCATGAAACCATTTGTCAACAATAATATCGTTACAACTACGTTCCAAGTAAACGTCTTCCTACGTTTAAAATAATTATTCATAGATTATTTCTAATGTTTTTAAAGGTTTGTGTGCAAATGATGCGTACTTTGTATGGACACTTAAAGGATTACTATATTGAACCCTACACATTCGAACGGCGTAAATATTATAGTTTAAATATGGACCGAATCCTTTAGAGACTGATAGTAAGAAACCGGAGAGAACAAGGGGAGGGATCATTTATAACTATTTTAATCTGGTGGGTTTTATAGTATCTTAAAAAGGATTATTTTACTTTGCTTACGATCTCACGACTTGTGGTGTTCATTTTTAGCTGAAATTCCGTTGGCTATAATGTTAACCACGCTCCTTTTTCTCTTAATACCAACACGACAATTAAAACATGGACATTCTAGTACGATATTTAATTAGATTAGTGTTTTAGTTAACGGGATTTACCAATTCCTCTTTAAATAGCAAGTTTAATTAAAGAATAATTTTCGAGTGTTTTAATTAGAGTTAAGTAAATGTGTTTCTTTATTATAAACTTAAATGCCATAAACAACATATTCTATTTTATAGAAATTGTTGTAAAGTGTTTTTAATTTTTAATTTATCATGATAAAATAGTTATTAATATTGTACTATAATACCTACTAATTTATTTTTGCTTCATTACAAAACGTGCCTACCCATACATTGATGTGGTTAGTTTAGAATACAAATTATATGACATATTATATAAACAAGATTTATTTTTTAATTTATTGAATTTTTAATAAAAAATTTTTAGTTAACTATTTTATAATTTATTCGAATATTGAGAATATATAGTAATACATTAAATAATTAACTATTGAACAATTTTTACTATCATATATAATCATATCCAGCAATATTATGTAGGCAATTTTAGTTCTGAAAATTATTCTCTGAAATTAAATTTAGCTGTAATCTTTAATATAATTGATATAGTTTTATGATAAAATTGTAGGTAGGTACCTACTACATTTTACAGTAGCTATTGAATTGTTCGTCAAAAATTAACAATAATAATTACATTTGTTTTAACGTGACATATTAATGATTATACGTACATATGTATATATTTACATAATATGAAATACATAGGGTGATCATAAAAATTTGTTTGAAATCTTCCCCCAGTGTCTTGTATAGCCGATACCCTAGAATTTTATACCCGACGTACGCTGAAGTATATTCGCACGAGTTGTTTTTACACAAATTCGTTAGAATAAACAATCTTATACTTTAGAAATCTGATAAAAATAACATAAAATATATCCACAAGGGGTTCCGTTTGTTTGAAAAATCTCTTAAATGGTTAGTGAGTAAGAGGACACTAGCGACTAGCTAGACTCTGGATAAAGCTAAATTGGAAATTGCTCCACGGAACTAACCTAAATTGTGGTCCATAAATGATAATGTTTGTCTTTCACACTTTTTGCCTGTTTTTTATAAAACCTATTTTAAGATGATAGTAAATGTATACGTACTGATGCTCATATTGTTTGGATAATGTGATTGGAATAAATTCAATATATTATACCAGCTGTCCTACTATAGTTGACGCCATTTTGTTTATGGAAAAACCAATTTTGCTCAATTTTATTATCGTACAAGTGTGTGTAATAATATTTTGTTCATCCACCTAAACTTGATATCCTGTTTCAGTTTAATCATTAGTTTCCCAAATAATATAAATAAGGTTTTTCATAGACCAATATTTGTTAGAAGAATATATAGTTCAAGTGTACTGACTTTTATAGATAATTGCAATGAGTCTTCTATAACAGTTCTTTTATATAATGTTATTAGAAAAAAAAATTGAATTTCAGGAGTATCATATAATTATTATTTTATCTAATTAAATATTTGTTATGATGTTTTTTCCAGGTTAACTATTTTTGATCTGATATTAGAATGGGCACTATTTATTTTGAATATTTATTAGTTTTGTAATACCTATAAATGTTAGTATGAAATACATTTGTTTTATTGGAGTACTTACATATTATTATGACGCACTACATTTTGTAATTTATAAATATTAGGTGTCTACCTAATACGCATATTAATAAAAAAAACACTTTGTTAAAAAATTATATCATTGATTATTTAATTAAATGTATTACCTATTGGGAATTAATTGAATAAAATGGTTGTTATGCGAATTTATGATAATTATTCAAGAATTTTGGGCTAATAATATATAGATTAGTAGGTTAAGTAGGTTAAGAGGTAAAAAGTATATTTTTAATTATGATATATATTAAATAATAAAATAATATATTTGGTAAAAAAGGTTGAGTATTAGATATTTTCTAAAAATAATCTTAAGGATATTTAAAATGTGTAAAGTTTCATGGTAAACTAAATTTATGACAAATATTTACAATACGATATATAGTATTATACTGGACTAACATAGAAGTTTCAAGAAGGACCTACTTATAATATGTATTTAAAGGTGTATTTATTTTTAAAAGGATGATCGATTGGCTTATAATTTTGTGTACTTTTATGTTTGGGACTGAATATATTTGAATTATATTTATAATTGTCTCAATGTTTAGAGTTTAGACTAGTCAGTATAATATAATTTGTAAAGGATAATAGATATATTATTACTAACGTTCGGTTTTTTAGTTATTTTATGGTGTTAGATTATATTTTGTTTATTATTCATCGTTTAAGATAAAATAATAACTTTTTTTAAATTTTAATATAGCAAATTTAGATTATACAATTGGTACAATAATACTGGGTTAAAACATTAAATCATAAGAAACATTATGTATCTGATATTTTTTCATGTTTTGGGAGTTCGAACTATATTTGGTTGTATTTACGTATATCATTTATGTTTTTGATTGTTAATTTCATTTATACATTTATGTTCAGTGATTCTCCAACCAAATTCACTACTATTATATATATCTTCAATAATGTAATTATTTAAAATTTAATTTTTGGAATTTTCAAACATAAATATGACCACATTTTAAAATTTTAAGATTTTCCGTACTGCTTAAGGAGTGTCTTGTAGAGGTATAAACTTCTGTTCTTCAAATGAGAACTCAATGACGATTGAATCATCACAGGACACTTCTTAGGTAGCATGAAAAATCTAAAGAATTTCAAAATATGGTCTTTAAGTATATTTAAAAATTCCAAAAATCAGAATTTGAATTATTAAAGTAAAAAAATAGGGATGAGCGTGCTTGTTGAATGGTGATTTGTATAATCTGTATACTATGATTGTAAATGTATATTTTGTTACTAGTTGATGTTGTTTATAAAATCAACGTACCTTGTTTAATAAACAGATTGCGTTCATACTTTTCAAATTTTCTTACTAGTGTTTACATTTGATTTACACGCATGTTCGGATACCATAACTACAACATACCAAACACTTCGATCAAAGTCTGTACACACTTGCTGGCGTCATTTAAAATTCCACACCATCTGTCTACGTTCGTTATGTGTGCTAATATGATTTTGATTACGTCTTGGAAGAACGTTCAATAGTTTTACTTCATTTTAAAAATTCCTACGAGGTGATTGTGTTTCTATGATTTTCATGTGCTCACAAAAAGGGAAAATGGAACAATGTTAACAAAAAATGAAAAATATAATATTTTAGACATTTGAAATTTCATCCATAAAATGTATTTATTAATTTTATTTTATTTGAGATTCGTGAAAAAAATGTTTTATTAAGTGCCTATGCATTTTTTTTCAATTAAAAAATAACTTCGAAATAACTAATTTTTAATTAAAAAGTTTGTGAATTATAATATTAAAATGGCATGTCATTATGTGCAATTTATGCGTATAATTATTATAGGTACTGTTATTGAAATAATAATTTTATTTGAAAATTGGTTTATAATATTGTAAAATGTTATTTATTTTCCCACTATTAAAAATAAGTGAATGTAATTTAAAGTTTCTAACATATCAATTGAAACTTTTAAATGTACGAATATAATCCATGCAAAGGAAAACCTTGATATTTGATTGAATTTGTTTTACATATTTTTTATGTACTTACCTATTTAATAATATGTTAATATCAACCACTATATTTGTTCTACTTTTTACAGTTTTTATTTTATTATTTTTTTTTTTAGACTGTCAAATGTTTTTTAAAAACTATGTTTATATTTATTCAAAGTTGTTAGACCGAAACAATTCGTTTGATTTACTGCAGAATGATTATATGTTTTGATCGTTATTAAACTTACATTCATCCAAATTTAAGGGCGATTATCTCATCGTTGATCAAGTAATTATATAAGTTTCTATGTTTATTTCAAACAAATATCGAACGCAAGTGTTAGAAACTGTTCTTGTTTGTAACATTTACTTTGGGAGTTTTAAATTCTAGTTATCTGAATCATAAACAAGTCGTTAGGACGGTGGAAACGGTTGGTATAGCGTCGGCACACATTATCATATACTATGTAGTATGTACACAATATAATACTATGTTAGAAAATTCTTTGAGCCCCGTTAGCTCGTGTAACTCACAGTGGAAAAAACAACTGGGATTACGGACGATATCGGGATTTATTGAAGATGTCATGTGCTAAACAGTGAACATAATAGGAAAACTGAAAACAAATCGATTAGGTTTTTATGCAACGGACACTGCGCCAACCCAGTTAAGGCGTTTTTTTTTTTTTTACGTGTTGTAGACTTATAATATTGGAATAGATTTCTGTATGTATACACCAGCCAGCACGTGGGTGACGACACGGGGATCGCGAGGTTGGGCAAAAGTTTTATTTCAAATACGGTTTCAGACCTGCAGACTCGCTGCGTGTCCGTATTCAACGTAGTGTGCCTGTAATGATATGAAAAACAGTGGGAACCCATGTAAATAGATTCTGAATGTTCGTTGCCATTACCACGCCATATACATTATACAATATACAGTGGTGTGTTTTAAGTCCAATAGCATCCGGTCGGATAGTTTTAATAGTTGGAACCTTATAGACATTAATAATTCATAGTTTACGCGCGTATTAACGTTGCGAATATTCACTGTGTTCTCTTCGTTTGCTTCATTAGACACTTCGCGCACCGCCCTGGACCGTATACCATATAAACGACCGCATAAGTAACGCTCCGGTACATTATAACATGTATATATATTATGTATATTCAATACCAAACACACACACAAACGATTCAATTACCGATCGTATTTCTGTGATTGATTAATGCGGTGCAATTAGCGTCGGTCACGCATCCAATATATTGTACACATGATAATATGCGGTATAGTAGGTATATGTATATGGTTTTGGTCACAATAATGGTTACGATAATGATTTGTTAAATGAGATTATATTACTATAGTCTGTTACACACGTATTATAAGTGCAACACGTCATTCTCATTTTGTTCATAAACGAATAACGTTTCAAAAATGTATAGGCTCTCTACAATATTATGTAATGTATTATTATATCGACGGTTTAAATTTTAAATTTTCTTCATAGTACATTGTTGGATTTACACGTTCCGAAAGAGTTTCGGGATGAGATCTTTTTACGATAGCCTGCTTCCCCTCGAAATAATTCGTAAATTATGTATGTACATCAGTCACCACCACCACGGCGTTATCCGTTTATTTGCAATAAGGATTTCTCATCAATAATCCATATGAAAACAGTTATGTGTATATATACAAATATATAATACAAGTAAATTTTGGTATTATGTTATATAAACGTACGCCCTCGAGCTCCGTCGTGATGATACACTTTTTTTTTTGAAAACGGGCCACACATTCTTCAAAATCTGTGTAATCATACGTGCAATAAAACGGTTTTCGGAATACGAATGATGAGGTATATTGTACTCTTGATATTATTACATTTTTCTCGACGCGTGTATCCACCAAATTGCACAGATTTTTCATCGACTTAAACACATATTAATATATTATACGACCAAGAGTTTACAATAAATTAATAGTAATATTGGACATACCATGTGTGTGTGTGTGCTATTAGTTATTACTGATTAAATACACCCCGGAGGCCCGGGGAGATCCAAACTAGGTGATTAAATGTTGATCCAGTTTTTACACGATCTTCAAAGCTTCTTCGAGTGGTCCGTTGTTATAATAGTAATTGTTGTCGTTTGGCCAAAGTAACATAAGGCCTAATGGAAATAGCTATTTTATAGTGTATAAGTTAAGGTTCTATCCTTGTGGATGGTTTGCAATTAGGTGAGTGTACACCGTGGTGTAAGGCGGAAAATTACAGTGAAACCACCAAAGTAGGTAGTACGTCTATATTGTACGTAAATACTAGCGTAAAACCGAAAAGTCCAATTGGCAAATAAAAAAGAAAAAAAACCTTAAGTCTTTGCCGTCTTTGTCGAGGATATACCTACTTGGAATTGCGTCTTTCTTTTAGTTTTATATTCTTCCCTTATTAATTACCTAGTTGGTTATGACGTAATTATAATTGCCACACCATATATTTTTATCTATCACTTAAGTTATTTTGAACAAAAAATAATTATGTTATTGTTTTTAACTTTTATAATAGGCACATACATACATACCTATATTTATAACATTTTGTGAATTTTACTTTCAACATTTTCGTTTGAAGAAAATATAATTAATTATAAATGGTTGTATTATATATTTGACCAGATTATGCATTATTTCAGGCTGAATATAAATACATAAGTAATATGATTTACTCAACACTAAATTTAATTTATAAATCGGAATGCATGTGTAATACATAATATTAGACATAATAACATTATGCTGTGTTTATTATGTTTGGATTTGTGGTAAAATAGTTTATAATATTATTTACATTTTAAACACCAGCTACAGTATTATGAAGGATAATTTCACACTCATCTAGACTACTAAAATTACTTGAAGTTTAATAAGTGTTGTTCATGATGTTATTCGAGTTGTTCACATTTAGTGGGCTATGTTTACGATTTCTTGAAAACAAGATGAAAAGTTTAGACATTAATTTCTTGGAAACTCTGAATCTCGAAGAGGCCTTATTGTGTTGTTTCAAATGAGGTAGTTTCGTGTTTATTTGTTCATTTTAAAATAAGCTATAACTTTGTAATATCATGTTTTATTGTTATTTATAAATCCTAGCTATATAGATAAAAAAAAGCCATAATATTATTTTTATAATATTAAATAATGTAAATAATATAATAATTTATTGTACCTGGATAATACCCTCATACCTAGTTGATGTTTAAAAATATGTAATACAAGAAAAAACATTATTTTTGTGGTGGTGATTTAGTGTTAACCTGCCCCATATCCCGGTGTACTTTTTTTAAACATTATGCATACATCTTAAATCATTCGCATTTAAACGTCATATTGAATAGAATTAAAACAATTGACTTTGCAATTGCAGATTTGTTACAACAATTATAGTCTATAGCCCTATAGGTACATTTGAATAATTAAATGAATATAACAAATAAAAGTGGTATTGATTACTTCTAGTCTGACTTTTAAAAAATTAGAAGTTGTTTTAAATTTTTAAGCACAGTCATAATAAAATATATTACATTATTGTATATGATTTTAATTCGTTTATAATCCCCATACGTATATTAATTTTATACTAAATAGACTTCAAATATTCAATTAAAAAAGTATACAAATATTTTGTTTGATTATTATTTAATGGGAGATTAATGATCAGCTTTTGAAGTTTCTATACGTGTCAGTGAAAAGATAAAGCTATTGATCTGATAAGTTTCAAACTTCCTTGACGGTGAATAACGATAGGGATTTATTCTTAGCATTGAGGTTTATCAGCATAGCATCATTATTCTAAGGAGAAGTTTCATTTTGACAAAAATATAGTTTTTAAATTTTGTATTATATAGACAATGACATAAAGTAATAATAATATGAATAATACAATATTTATTTTATAAGGTATTTTGTGGTATATAATATATTGTTTTAATCAGTCCAGTGTATGAATTATAAGTAGTTAAAGTATTAGCTCATAATATGTCCTTTGAATGCATATGTATTCAATGATCATTAACATTCACATTTCTTGTATAACTTTGTACTAAACCTATTACCAATGCTTCAGTAACATTAAACTTATATACGTGCATAAATCATGCGCTCTCAATAGTTGTACTCACTAATATTAAATCAAATTTTTTTTTTTTGGTAAAAGATAAGTGTATGAGAAATAAAAAAAAATTATCTTGTGACACGTTTAGAAACGACAATGGTAAATACAGATGGTAAATATTATCCGAGGTATTATCTGTATAATTAAGACGGTTGTCATCTATTGTATTTTGTACACTTATATTTACAATGTTTTCTAGAGTTGTTATTTTTCAATATGATTGGGTTGTTTGGAAATCAATATTTTGAAAATATGGCGCAAAGTAGAATTTAATTAATCCAATTGATATATTTGAATCCAAAGGTCTTATCGCCGAATCGATTGATACAGCTGATAAAATATTGGTACACGTTTTGTTAAAACAAATAAATGGTTTCCTTCTAATTTGATTAATAGCTACATTATTTTAAAATTTAATTTATAATTAGATTAGTTTCTAATTTTAGTTATTAAGATTAAATATCACTCTTATTGTTATTTATACATTGGTCATTAGGTATAGTAGGTAAGTAAATATACTATATCAATACTTAGTTAAAAACCTTTTTTTATACATTATTGTTTTTATTTTTACTAGGCATTTAAAAATGTAAAAAAATATCACATGGACATTAAAGTAAGCGGAACCTTACTCAGAGCCATTTTCCGTACTGTATTTAATTTAATATAATAGTACAAAAGTAGCTTGTGTGCCAAGCGAGACAAGGGACTTACACAGTTTAACACTCAGCGTTTGTATCCTGTCCATAATTTTTTTTTAATTTAATATGCATTTCACATTTTGACATTCAGACCACGTATATTACTAACACTTGACACATTCTCAACCAATATTCTACAATAGTTTAATAATTTAGATTTTGTTTTAGCTAAAATCATGGTATGTTTTATTTAATAAATTTCTCTATGTATTTTTTTTTTAGTGAACTAATTCATATTTTAATTTTTATAGTATTGTTTGGAAAAATGAATGGTAGGTTCTAATTATTATGTTTTGCCTACATTATCTCAAACTATACTTTAATTTTAATAATAAATAATGTTTAAAATTAATATAGAAATCATGTAATTTTTGTCAGATTGAATATTTATCTTTTTCTTTGTATACTCATAGTTACCTACTAAATTAGTTATTTTTCTTTATTATTTTTGTTAACATAAATATTAAATATGTTATTAGGCTAGGTACAGATTTTTTATTTTTCCAACTGAATTTTTATAACGCTTTGTTTAACACTATAGAAACAAACAAAATGTAAAATTTACTTAATTCCCACTAGGTAGGTATATATTATAATATAATATACAATTAATGGTTACTTATTAATACATATACAATATGATTCATATATTTTCTTTCAAGAGGAATCAAGCGTGTTATTGAGTGATTTATGTCACACAATTGCCACTTTTTGACAACCACCGATTTTTTTTGTTGTTTCATAGATAACTCTGAATGAATAATTTTAATTTGCCATTAGTTTTATTATAAGACTTAAATCTTAAGTCACCATCATACATTAATAAAATAATATTTAGACTAATCAAAGTATCAAGTGTTCCCATCTGATGGTTGGTTTTGTCATGTACGGTGAACTAATATCACATATTATAATTACATATATATTTTCTGTACATTTTATAATAACTGATTGTATAAATTTCATAAAATTACGTAAAAAACCAATTGAACTGTAACTGTTAGTTTACAACTAAGTAACATTCAATAGGTACGTTGAACAACTATTTATTTCATGTTAATTTTGATCCCAATTGCGTATTTTCAATGACCTTAAAATAATTAAATAATTGCACAGTTAATTTGCAATTATAAGTTATTTTACGTTGCTTATAATAATAATTTACGTAATGTATGTTAACCTGTTCGCCATTTAATGTTCTGCAGTTGAAAGTTAATACTATTCAAATACTCAATAGATGGCTTAAAATTTAATATTACACCATATCTCTTTGTGCAAACATAATTTTAAGGATCAAGAAAAAAATGTATAGGAACTCAATGTTTACACTTTACCTGTAAGATTAAATTATTTATCATTTTAAAATCGTTTATATAATTGATTTTTAATAATGATATAAATAAACTTTAGATTATATGAGTTCCTACTCGAATACCCTCCTTAACTACTCAAAATAATTTTCAACTATCCCTTAATCCTCTCTCTAACACACTTTTCCTAGAAATATTTGTCTGTCTTGTTTACCAAGTTTAATATACTTCAATATTAATTTGATTTTAATGCTTGATTTTTTAATTGAAAAAGTTCTGTATTTTATTATCTGTATTTATACTATCAATTAAATACTTGACCACCACAATGCTTGTTTTTTAAAATAAAAACACATGTTTATAAAAAAATCTCCTATTTACTCTATTTAATAGATTCGTATCGCTCAAAATGCAAAATGTTATCGTACTTTTAGTTAGTTTTAAATTATAAATTATATTTAAATATTCAGTACCTATGTTAAAACAAATAAATTGATTGTGATTTTTCACTAAAAAGGATTGTATCAAAATATTTGATAGTATAATTTTGAATAAATACGCTTTGAGAAATTTATGCGATTGCAATTATAGTTATGCAAAGTATTTTCCATTTGTGATTTGTAATTTTTGTCAGTATATTAATGATTTAAATAACATTATATTTATGTATTGAATATAATTTTAATTCGTTCATTATACACAAGTAATAATTTGTTTAAAAAGTGTACTTATAGGTGCAGGTTTGTGTTTGTCAATAGTTGAAAAAATTATTTCCTATAGATCTGAATATTTTTTTGCTCGTTTACCTCTGTAATAAAAAAATTTAATTTCTGAAAATGGAAATCTGCTGGACAAAAAAAGGTCATTCATTGTGTGCATCACTCGGGAAAATTGAATACGTTTTTATTAAGTCATGCGCATGACACAATAATCAAATAATATGGTTCTAGGACCTAAAGTGATTACAAATATTTAAAATGGATCCGTAAAGTTAACGATGTGAATTCTGTATTTATATTCCGTTTAGTTTAGTGGGTATACCTTATAATAGCTCCTATATTTTGTAAAATGGACTGTACCTACTTACGTTTCTAAAAGATATGTATTTTATTCGTGGTGCGCTTGATTATAAATTATAATAATATGATTTTGTATGATTTTGTATGATGACATATTATAATTTCATAAGTACAGTTCATCCTTTGGCAAAAAACATTCATCAAAAATTATATACTGAAAGATTAAGTTATACATTATTTAAATACATTAAACAATATTAGTTTTGTGAGCGAACAAATTGCGGACCGCAGTATGCACGGTGATTACGCCATTTTTCGTTTTTCATAAATTATAAATAAATAATAAAAATATGTTTCATCGTCTGTCATTGGACGACCGACCGCGTCCCCCTTCTCGTCTCGTTTCGTTTCCCATGCATTCGAGCGAAGGACCGAGTTCGCCAACGCTCTAGTAGGTTTCTTCAGAGTGAATTGAAATGCGGTTAGGTTGCCTACAAATTACCCGAAAGACGACTACTACTACTACTACTACTACTACTCCTACCACCATAACTCCTTATAGTGCTGTTACAACTACCACTACTACTATATTTCTACGCTATTTGGAGATGGGGAGGGGGGGGCAAAGAAGACTGTGTACAAAAGACGTCGTTTACCCGTGGAAACACCGAAGTCATCGTGTACTCTTTTACTCCCACTTCCCTCTACCACTAGCCACAGAGCACACAGACGTTGATTTATTCTGTTGTTTATTCAATTCCGGTTGCAATGGTGTCGTCTATAGTACGCCTCGTAGAGAATATTTGTCAAAACGTCCACGACGACCGGTCGCCGAACAGGAAATTATCAGACTTACGACAAAAGCTAAAATGAACTCAGCTGCAGCTGCACAGACGGGTTAGGAGTAAAGCGAGTAAAAAGAGTCAAAAAGCGAACCGTACCCTTTATGTTGTATTTGTATTTTTCTTCCGTTGTACTATACCGAGTGTGTTTTATGTACAATAATGCATCGAGAAGTTGCGCAAAGTTAAATTCGTTCTCGTATAGCCGCAATAATAAACTTGCTCAATTTGTACTTACGAATTTCAAAATCACACGTTTACATGATATATAATTGAACTTAGAACAAGAAACCTAGGTAGAAAATTATTTTTTTTTATATTCAAACACGTCATTTCGTGAACAAAATAAAAAGGCTTACCATGTTTTTTAAATTCGAAGCATTATAATAATTATGTTAACTTCGAGCACATATAGCGGTATATTAGTTTGGAATTATATATTATATATATTATGTCTTGAAAAAAATATCTAGGTTAGGTTAAACTTACCTAGGTATCTAAAAGTTTTCCTTAGACACTTAATTGTGATTATTCTGAATAGAATCTGATTAACTTAGCTAATATAGTAATTGATTATTGTTTTGTATGACAATTATCGTTGTTGTTAACCAATGATAAATTATTAGGTGCCTAAAAATATATATTTACTCATACCTACCATACATTTGATTATTTCTTTGATCTATTTCTTTTTTAATTTCGCTTGTATAATTAATATTTTTTATTAACATACTCAGATTTTTTTATCATGCGTTTAATTATTCTGATTTACAATGTACCTACGTACACTTGTTATTATTAAATTGTTTATCTCTTTGACAATTTGAAAAGCTTTTAATACATTTTATAGTATAATTAAGGCATAACAGATTTTTTCGATCAATTTCTATTCAATAATACAAATGTGACAGTAGTTGAAGTACACATACTTGTATTATGTACAAACTCGTCTATATCTGCAGGTAATTGATTTAGTAAAATATGAATAAGTTACTAGCAACAAGTATATTGATTATATCATTAAAAATGTATTTTCATTATATAACTGTGGTCGTTTGTTCTTACATTATACAGTAAAGGAAAAAAAGTAAATAATGATTATATTAACTGATAGGTATTGTGATATAAACATATGTTTAACACATTGTGTTAAAGAAAAATGTTAGTAAGAAAATGTTGATTTTCTTTTTCTTTGAACAGTGGAATATAACACTTATATCCTAAGCGGTAGACACAAATCTTATAATATACTGTGGGATTAGTTATTTTAGATTTTATTAAGTGAGATTAGACAAAAGTCCTTGAAACTATTTGAAATATAATATAAGTTGGTATTTTGATTGGATATTAAATGTACTAATATGAATTGCAACTTATTGTAATAATTATTATCAAAACATAGCTGTGTTAAACGTCTTATAATTGGAGGACTTTTTTTAAACTAGAATATGGTATTATATATTATGTTTAGTTAAACACAACATTTTTTTGATGGAAACAAGAGTATTATAAATCTGAAATAATGCAAGTTTATAGAAAATTAAAATTTGAGTGTGGTGGATAAGTAATAGTTTATTTTATTTTTTTTATCAAATACAAATTTACAAAACCAAAAATAAATCATGTACCATAAACCATTATACCATTATTTTAATAATAATTCATATTTCTTTTTTAATAATGTATTACCTGTTTTATTTTCAATTTCAAATGGTAATATTAATAAATACTTTTAAAGTAATTGTTTATTTAAATTGAAAAAAAAAAAATTGTATCGATATTTTATATCTAATTCAATTTGGTACGTACCTTAAGTATGATTTTTTTTCAAAATTCTATACTCACTACTTTCATTGTTATTTCTCAAAACTAAAACCAACTCAAATTGATTGTTGTATTGCTAAGGAAATGGTAAAATGCAAATTACCAATTATACGGGTTGTATGAGGTATGGATGAGGTGCTTTTTATATACATATATTTTTTCTTCAAAATCTCCTGGTGTAAAGATTTTTTTGTCATTTTTATTGAAGCTATACAGAAAGCTTGCTGTGTTGTATACTTAACATAGAAACGCTTAGAGCTTTGGATTATCGGGTTTTGAAAATATATGTTTATGCGTGTTATTGCAGTCTTTTTTTGGACCTTTTCGTATTGTCACGTACTTGATGTTTTATATTCCATTCTGTGTCGTGCTAAATATTACTACAGCCATATGATGTTACTATTCCCTTTAGGGTCAAGCCAAATGTTATTTTTCTACATATTTTGACTACCATAGAATTCATAACGGATTTTCCGGACAGTGAAATACGATTTTTGATGGTACCGATCACAATATACATGGATTTAGTCATAAGATATTTGCTGTCAAAACACGATTTAATGACGTGAAGAAATAATCCGAACAAATATCGATAAAACGACTTCAATAATAATAATAAACAATAATATTATGTTGATAAATTTGGGCTTCTGATAATTGTTGGGGGTTTCTCTGTAAACATTAGTGTAATTATGAAACAATTGATAATATCGATGTGAAATAAAGCATTCAATTGTAATTTTTTAAACTTTTGGATTTCAAAATTTTTCTATTACATAAAAAATAGCAACTAAAAGTTATTTTAAACACGCATGTGAGTTCTATATTTTTCCGTAATATAAAAAATGAAAGGAAATGGTTGTCTAATTTAACAAATGCGTGTATGATAAAATATAAATAATTTTTTTATGACTATAATTTCTTTAAGATATTATATGATAATACATTTAATAATGGGTATTGTGCTCTTGTACTTTTTGTGGTAGTGGTTTCCTCTGGAGGGGCTACCCTTCAAAATTGGATTATTATTATTATTATTATTATTTATTATCGGTTATATTGTCGGATGGCTGTAGAATAAAAGTTAATGAAATTGTCGGTCAGCATTACGTCCCTAGACGGGATTTGATTGATGACCATCTATTGATGACCTCCGGTGATCCATCAGTGGTAGATGATAAACTCACACCTTAGCCCACAATGCATTCTTAAGATGCAGAAGTTATATAATATATATAAATTAATGTGAATAAAGATCGTTATTATGTCAAGTAAATTATTCATAATAATTTATATGTTTATATTACATTTTTTTTAAGAATTTTTTACATTAGGACACTATAATATTGATAAAGTGGGCTCAGACCCAATACATTGTGTTAAAATAGATTTTTTTGAATTTCCACTTTTTATACATACCTATAGGTTTAGTTATCACTGCTATAAAATTCATGCTCACAAAAAACTATTTTGGAGCATTATTCAAAGAGTTATCGGGAACTAAAAGGTTCTAGATAAAAACAGTTTACAAATGTATTATTTAATAGTGATCCAAACGGTTACATTCACCTTAAAATATATAAATTGATTGCCCAGAAATTTGCGAACAATAGTTACCGTTTTTTAAGTAGTTACAGTATGTCGTGTAGGACGTAGGTAATGCTTAGATAATATGTATTACTTGGTTTATCTATTTCTATAATCATCTGAAAAATTAGAATCAATAATACAATACCTAACATTATAGTTTATAACTTGCGCGATATTAAATTGTCAATAGTCTAATAGTACTTAATTCAAATTATACAATGTAAATCTCGTCCAGGTGGTACTCTAGACATACCTCTGTATACGGATTTAACACTTAGATTCTACTCGAAAATGGGTATTCATTGTTTATAATTATGTACACTAACTGGTCGATTTAAAATCTGTGAATACAATACAGTGAAACTTCCATACTACGAAATCTTATAGGGAACAATTAGTATTATAGAAAATTTCGTTAAATAGAATTGAATAAATTTGGTTCTTATTTGGGTTCGTGCTAAAAATATTTCATTAAATAGAATTAAATAAAATTGGTTCTAATTTGGTTTCGTTCTCAAAAATATTTCGTTGAACAGAAAATGTTAAACGGAAGTTCGTTATATGGAAGTTTCACTGTATTTTGTGCGTAAACAGGTCTCCACCGATCTAAATAGATCAGTTCGGTTCTTAACTATACCGTTAACACTAATGGGTATTATCTACAAGATAAAATAAATAAGTGATAATCAAAAAGTATTATCAGCTATTAAGCTTTTAATCGTAAATTTGTATCCAGCATATTATTATACAAATATGATAAGACAATTAGTTTATTATTCGTTTCTCAACAAAATTAAAAACTCTTTAAATAAATGTACCATAAAATTATTTTGGTCTTAACATCACGTCACATCGTCTTTTGTTTAATCAAATTTTGTTTCCCGGGAAACATACATTTAATTCGGAACAAAAAAGTTTTAACTAAGTGAAAAAAAAATATATTCACAACCAAAAGGTCTATCCGTAGAACTTTTTGTACTCAACTGACATCTTTTACATTATCGCTTTTTATATAAAGTTTTGCCTAGAATAAACCCAAATTACAAGACTTAAAGCAAAGTAACTTAGTTAGTTTTTAGATTTAAGAATAATTGAAAATCATTCACTACTAATGAAGATGTGGCTGTTTGAAATTTAAAATTGTTCTCCTGGACATTTTAATATTTTGATTTAGCATCTTCTGGTGTTGAGCCCACGAATAGTTAAAATCATGAGAATAATCAATGGTTAAAAAATATAATAAAGTTATTGTAAATCAGGATTTTCTTTTAAATTATAGATATAAAATATTAATGAAGACTATTAAATGGTTGAAAGAAAAATATTTCTCTCAGTTAAATTAGTTACTTTTGTATCCATGATTTTTAGGCAAGTAGTCAAATAATAATAAAATAACAGTCAATTTTTTAATACCGTTATAAATTTTGATTTTTGATAATTTAAATAAAACATAATTTAACATTTGCATATAAGATTAATATGATGTGTATGCATTTTAAATTAGTGGCATATCGTTAGGGGCATTGGTTTATAGATTATTTAATACATTTATAAATTATATTTTTGTTAAGATATTATTTTAAATAGAGGAGTAGTAATAATTTTATGTTTTTCTGTAGATTTTCAGTTTACCTTTTTTAATTGTAACGTAATTATGAAATTTATTAAAAAATATGTTTATCTTATTCATAATTTGTGACGTTATTTGGCTGTAGAATTTAAATTGATATGTACATGTATTTTATTTTTCGTTAAAAAGAATTGCAACTGTTGTTTTTTTTAGAAGTATTTTTATCTTAAATTGTCATATATTTTATGTGTTTTTTTTTTTAGAAAAAAATAACAAAAATATAATTATCGCAATTTAAATTTTAAATTGAAATAACCGTCTGTTTTAATCAAACTAATAAACATATGACACCCAATAGATAAAGATAACATATATTTGAATGCAACAGAATAAACTGATAAAATATAAATATTTGTTTAACAGTGATTGATAAACCCAACTTGGTTTATAAAAGTTTGAAGGGTTTATAATGAATATAACTATAAGTAGGATTACTCATTATAAAATCAAATATTTTTCTAGTTCAATTCATTATTAAAGTTATGATGTGTTAAGATTTGTATTTCGGCTTGATAATAGTTTATATTATTCTAATTGTTAAACCATTTTTATATGTTTGAAAATAATCTACTTATAACATTGTGATTTAATGAGCATTTTAAACTGAATATTTTTACTTTCAATATAAATTATTAACTATCTAAGACTTGAAACTTTTTGAACAAAAACACATACAGCCAAAATATATATTGTTTTAGACAATATAATAGTCTGTAAATTCACTTGGGAATTATCGTTGTCGTGTGTTTGACTTCCGTAGCTCGTTTATATGATAAAAAGACAAATCAAGTAAAAACCATACGCCAGTGAATATTTTAAATTATGGAAGTTTTGGAGCCCCAAGCCGAGTTTGGTCTATGGGGATCTTAGTTTTTTCAAGATTCTGTTCAGGGTTTTTTCTTTTTATTTATGTTTATTGAAATCAGCGAAGTTCGTTTCCCATATTTTAATTTAAAAAAAAAATGACCAACTATTATAATTCATGTTATGATATAATATAACATAATATGGTTTATTTTGTACATACTTTTTTGCGATCTTACAATGACATTTATGTCGTAGATAATAATATATTATTAAATACTACACTTATAAATTGTTTGTATTATATTAATGATTATTGTTTTTTTATTGATATAAGTATTTTGTTTTATTTCAGATTCGCAATCAATTTAGTCACTGTCAAACTATTATTCATTAAATGTGAGTAACATAATATTATAATTATATATTTATATCTATACAATAATATGATGCATAATAATGTCAGAGCAAATGACAATAAGTAATTTTTTCACTTATCACTTTTGCGTTTCTAAAAAGTTATAATCAAAGAATTTTTTGGATGAAAAAAAAACACAATCTAAAAAGCATATTGAAATAAAAAAAAATACAAAAAATAATTTATACACAAGTACAAATTGTTCAGTGAACAACACGCTGTTTTTGAAATTACCAGACACCGCCTTGCGGATATATTATACATTTTTTTTTTATGAAAAATGGATTTTAAATTTGCAATACAATTAACATCATGAAAATTAAACATTTTATAGGTATAGGAAAATGAATCAATGTTAGCAACATTTAGCACACTACGTTTTTTTATTTGCGCTTTACCATTTTAAAACCCAAGTACGTATTTTTTCCGTTTCAACGCGTTGAACGCAGTCACAACTCTAATTGCAAACGTACAAACGTACCGCAAATAGGCTATACCTGGTATACGGTATTACTTTAACAATATATATAATATATTATATTCTTATATTCAGCGCTTGGCGTTTTGTTCTATTCTAGTTTATATGACAGTTTATTGAATTTACAGAACCCCATCATATGTTTAATGCAATATAGACGATATGATAGTATGTATATGATTTTACGACTATTACTGATTAAATAAATAGTACATAATATATAAATGTATGTATTTAAAATACTTACCTTTATTGGTACTTTTAGCTTTTAATAATATTGAATTCAATATTAAAATAAATAAATTATTAATTTAATGCTTCTCTCCATAAACTCCATACATTTTAATCGGTTACGGTTTGAAATAAACTCGTTAATGGACCCCGGCTTGTCTTGTTATAGTTATAGCCTGTGCAGTTTGATATTGATTCTAATTAATTAAAATTATATATTGTTGATTTACCTAATCCAACCAAATTAATACGTGATAAATACTGGTTAATATAATCATGATTTTATTAGAAACTACGTGTAAGACAGCTATTTATTTTTTGGAATATGAATACCAAACGGCAGTAAATAATTATTTAGTAAAGAAACATAATGACTACTATACGTCTTTCTTTTAATGTAATTCGAAAAAATGTATGGTTTTATGTTTATGGCAGTTTCATTATGCTACGAAGTAATTTGCAATTTGCTTTGGTTGTGCGGTCGGTGGCCTATCTAGAGCACCAGGCTAAGTCTTTTCACTCTGTATGAGGTGTTGGCGTGTTGCATGGATGGTATTGTGGTCAGTTTAGGCTAGCTGTGATCAATGTGGGTATTTACTGTGGGATAACGTGTGTTAAAGGGATTTGGGTAGTCTGAGTGCTTCGTCTTGAAGAGCAGAAGTGTTTGTGGAATTGAGGAAGTTTTTGTTTGTTACCAAGTAGTGGGCGCCACCGATCATAGTATGTAAAGCAACATTTTGGAAGGCTTCGATCCTGGTCCACGTATGCTAACCAATGAAGGTGTCTCCAGATTGGTGCTAAATATACTACGATAGGCCGTAGCTGAATTTTATTTATTGACAATCTGACTGGTAATGGGACCGCACTATTATGATTCAGTACGGGATACAGTGTCGCCCGGGCTCTACGCACTTTTTGGATGATAGTTCTAATATGTTGTTCAAATCTTAGGTTATAGTTAAGGGTCACTTCAAAGTATTTTGTGTGGTGGCTCCATTCCAGGTACTGGTTTTGTTGCTTAGCTCCATGATGCAATTTTGAAAAGGAGGCCCAAATAGATTACTGCTAACGGTGTCTGAGAGACGTTTAGTTGGATTCTCCAATTGACAAACCAGTCCATCGTGGATTTAATTAACGCTGCAAGGCTACTACTGCGTATTAGTAGTTACGGTTACTTGCTTACTAGAGGGTGTCATCAACAAATAGGGCTACTGTGACTGATCTTAGCGTAGGGGTGTCAAATAGAACTAATACATGAGTGGTGACAAGGAAGCCCCCGAGGGACACTAAGTTTAGGTCACCGTCGATAACAAACTGGCCACTGTGGGAGCTCTGATGGAGTATTTTCGTGATGGTGAACTATTGCACGACGAATCAGCATTGCAGTTCCCCCGTTTGGTAGTTGCCATGATAGTGGTTGGTAATAATAACGATATACGTGGAAATTCAGAATTTTGAGTGGTGTTTTTGGGGCAAGATGGGTTTCACCAAGCAGTATTATGTTTGTACTGTGGAGTTTAATACATTTTGTTAGTTCTTGTATTTTATGTGTGATATCATTGCAGTTCCAAGACATGAATTTTAGGTTAGACATAATGATTTTCAGGGATGACATTAAAAATTAACATGACTGTGTTTATAATTGCTTCTTTAGCATTTTAAAGTCAGGACATTTTTAGAGGGTGGCAAGTAGTTTCTTTTTGATGTACAGTACATGTATCATTGAAACTGCAAGTAAAGTGGGAGATATGGGGTGTGTTTTTACGATGTCTGAGTAAGGGTTTAAGGTTGCTTGAGAAAGGAGACTATGTGTATAGGGATTCTTTTTCCGTTTTTTAAGAAACCTCTAATAAGTTTTGGTGTGTAGCCCAGCATGGTAGTTCATTTGATAATTCAATGTCAGAGATATATAGACGAATTTCTTTGATGACTAATTTCAATGATCTTTCTTTTTTTTCCGAAAAAAATGGAATCTATGGTCGTTTCAAGCACTACCACCAATATCGGCTTGCTTAACTAAGCCTGGCCGGTATTTGTCAACGCATTACTCATCCATTAATGTACATTAAATAACATTATCTAAAGGAAATTCATTAAGCTGATTTAATATAATAATTTATGGTTTTAACGTTAATATATGAAGTTATTTTCATGACAATTTGAATAGACGAAGTTTTCATCATATTAGACATCTAATGGAAACATTTGAAAAATCCCGTATCTGAGGTTATGAAATTCAGATATTTTATGATAATGCATACTAGCATACTACATGCCGACAAGATAATATTTAATAATATAGTATTTTATATCTATTATAATTTATAAGCCCAACAAATTTCGAAAATTTGGAATAGTGTATCAAGTATTTTTTTAACTATAAACGTGAAAGAAGAGGTGTTTATCCGGACGTAACCGTTTTCCGCCAAAATGACCCTCACCCGTTATCACCATGGCCGTTTTCAGCCAAAGGTTATATTCCGATTTCCGCCAAAAAATACTATTAAAGTATTTAAGATATTTTTTGAGAACCCCTGAACAAAATTTGATGTATGGGCTAACCTTGTATCACACATATCGATCATAAACTATTGTCTATATGACTATATCTTATCTTACTATTATTATTCACCTATTATATAGGTATACCCAATGTATTTCCCAACGTATACGCTTTTATAATATACAATAAAATTAAAACGATATATTATACAATATATTAAATTTGTCGTCCAAATAATGCATTATTATAAAAATTAAAATTAAAACAAATTGTGTGTAAAAACAGTATAAGTATAAAATATTTTTGATTATTAACATCATTTTGAATATTTACTGTACGAAAAAGAGACTTTTTTGACAAACTCAAACCTAGTTAAATGCCTATATATGTATTTTTCATTTTTCAATTGTCTTAACTGAATTATTTTTCGTGGAGTTTTTAGTTGATTCACACTTTACATTTTACAATATACACTGGTCTGTATCTCATCAATCAAATTCTGAACCCACGTAAATATTGAAGGCAAGTTTTTATAGAACGATTGATTGAAGTCTGAATGAAATGATTCACACGCATTCGTGGTTCTTGTTAATGAAGAAGTTGCTTCCGCCCAGTGGTGTAGTGGGGCGTATACGCGGGTATACGGCGTATAACGACTTCTCCAGTTTTTGGTTGATGCGTATACTTATAAAATAATTTGTGATACGCAGGTATACGGGTATACTGTATAGCTATAAATCAATAATATAAATAGTATTAACGAATAATCAATAATACCACAGATTATATGAAAATAATCTGTGATAATACCAAACATATATCCTTGTTATCATGTTCATTAGGAACTGTTATTATTTTTACATTTTACACATCTATTTTTAACTTCATTGCATGGATTTCTATTTATTATATATATATATATTATACGTCTAAAATTATAAGCTTATCGATAACGATAGCCGACGCTGAGATTCACGGTCACATGCATTACTGAAAATAATTTTGTCAAAAAATATTATTTTATGTACCTTGTACCTACACTGTGTCACACAATAATTACATAAATATAACAATTGATCTAAAAAAAATGATGTTTTCATTTATTTTTAGTCATTCAAAGTTGTGATACCTAATTTATATACTACCGAGTATACATTTAAGGCTATAAATATTAATAAATATTTAGGTTTTTTGACTTAAAAAGAAGTGGGGATAGGGGGGTTAAGAAATTAACATAGGTAATCATAAGCAATTTAAATGTATAATCATATATTTTAGGAGTATGATTGTAAACTATAGAGACTCAATTGCGGTAAGGTAGTAGTAAAGTGTATGTAATTATAAATATATCATTAGTAATAGCGTAGTATATATAGTGGTTGGGGGGGGGGGAGGGGAGAAGCCCCCACGTTTACATATCAAGCACATTAAAACGTATACTCAGTAAAAAAATTACGACTACATCACTGCTTCCGCCCATAACTTTGGGGGGAACGTACTTGTATTTGAGATGTAATTGTTCAATAAATATTGTGAATACGCTAGAACACGATTATCAGATGGACACTGTGGCATAAAATCTTCCATAAAACAACTCATTACTTCACTGGGACTGAAAAATGATCTGGTGTAATTATAATTATTATTTTTTGTAAAAAGTTTAGCACCACACTGTTTCTCGTAGCACCTCCACCGAGTAATACCGTCTTTTGACGTGTAAATTTAAAATGTTTGTATACTAGCATAATATGACTGCGGTTACTAGTTATCACTTCAATTTTCTCGGACATTTTTTTTGACACCGTGGTTTCAACTGACAGGTGCAGACTGACAGTGAACGGCTGATAGCGGATAGCGCTGAGATGAAATAATAATAATATCGTAATCATTACTATTTGATGGATTTAGTTCAGGAGTTCTCAAAAAATATCTTAAATACTTTAATAATATTTTTTGGCGGAAATCGGAATATAACCTTTGGCGGAAAACGGCCATGGTGATAACGGGCGAGGGTCATTTTGGCGGAAAACGGAAACCCCCGGCCGAGCGGACTAAGGCGTCGGTTGTGACGCACAGCGACGCTGGTTCAAATCTCGGTTCACAGGTGGCATTTTTCTTCGGGCAAGTCACGGTGTCCGGAGAGAAGTGCCGCCATCCCCCTACCCTGGCATGGTAGATACCCACTAAAAAATCTGCTAAAACTACACACACGTGTTCCACCTACAGTTCCCTCCCCTACAAAAAAAAAATAATAATTAAAAAAACATTCAAATTCATAAATTGAAATATTTTTTAAACGTGTATATTATAAAGAATAAAAATAATGTATACAAACAATTAAAATGATATATTTTTATTTTAATATTTTGTAAATATAATATATATTCAAATTAATAATGAAATATCTAATAGCAAATATTTTTGGTAATTATAAGTTTGAAATAACATAATACTATCATTTATCATTCTTTTTTGTTCAGACCATTTTATTTAAACATTCCCAATCCTAACTGAAAAACTCATAATATTACATTCGGTACTATTGATTAATGATTATTTATTTATTTATTTACCAATATTTGTGTGCTTGGTGATGTGAAATCGACATAAAATGTAGTGCCAGCATTATACTTGTATAATATTATCTTTGAATATATTATGCAGAAATTTATTTCAATTTAGTTATCTTCATGAATAAAACAACATAATATCCTTCTTTATTCTAGTACATAATTTAAAACAAATTTACTCAAACTTAAGATACTTAGTAATTTAATGTGTATATTTTATTTTAACATTTCAAAAATAAATTCCTTTGTACATTTTGTCGTTCATGAATATTTTTAGAGATTTCTAGTTCATCAGCTTTCTGTATATATATTTTTTGAACAGGTTTCAAAAAAATGTTCATTTGATTTGGATGGACTATTTAATACAATATATTATACTGTTTAGTGGTTTGCAGTTCTTTTAAAATACATTTACTCAATTTAAATATGTTTTTAATCGAACATAAATAATAGTGAATATTTTGCTCAGTTATAAAGAAAAATATTGGAAAAAAATTAATTAATTTCTATGATGACCTAATAAATAAAAAAATTTTATTTAAAAAAAATTCTTTAAACATATTTATTCTCTGATATGCAGTGAAAATTAATCAGCAATATTATTTTAGTATAATTTTCTTTAGACTTTTGCCATATATAGACACATAAATATAGTAAAGTTATAAACAAATACAATTATAAAACAAAATTAAATTAATGTACAAAATTAAAAAGAAAAAATACAGTTGCGTAGGTCTTATAATCTATATCACAGGAATAAATAAATGATTGGTATCAAAAATAATAATTTTTCACCTAACGTAGCCCATACATTTAACAATGTGACATGGCAAGGAGACTTTGTTAGTTTATAGTTAATGATCTAAGAAAATATGAATCAATGCCATATTGCTGTATTGTGGGATAACAAATACCGGGAAGACAAATCTTTTGTACAGAAATAAGGTGGAATACGGAAACCAATTTGAGCTAATATATCAGTACAAACAGTACATTACAAAAAACAAATATATTATTACGATTATAGAAACCATCTTACGTTTTAGAAATCATATACCTGGATTTATTTGTATTATTGTATTTAGCGATTTTGTATTTTTAAATCAAGAATATTTTATTATATTATGATCTCTCGTTATAAACTAATATTATAACATATTTGGTAGTTTCAATAATTAATAGATAAGGTACCTTAATAACGTTTCATATATTATTTTCTAACTTATGATTATTAAAATTTTAAAAAAATAATATCATTATATTTTATTTAAAAATAATATTCAAATGAGAAAACAAAAATAATACAATCTTTGCTATTGCTATGTTGTATTAAAAATAATAGTTTCTGTAAAAAAAAAATACAAACATAAAATATAATTTAAACTAAATTATACAGGTCAAATGTAAATTCTGACATTGAACACATTAAATAACAAAGATATGTAAATATTTTTATATTTCAGGTTAACCCATACATGTTATACACTACAGTGATATGAATGTGGTCTGACCATTTTCTTCATTACACTAACGAAAGGTCTTTTATTCGAAAAGCTTTTTCGTGGAACCCCTAAGGTACCTAATGTATACGATCTGAGTTACTATAGGTGGATTCAAGAGTGATAGTTGGCTTATTATCTTAATAACATTAAATTAGTATTTCTGCTACGTAAGTAGGCATAATTTTTAAATGTTCTTCATAATATAAGCAAATATGTGATAAAGTTCAAAATCAAAAGGCTATTGCCTATATTAATAATATGTGAATAACATCATAAATCAAATTATCGGTAATACGAATACCGGCCACAAATTTCAATCGATATTTCAATGGCATCATGTAGAATCTGCACTAGAATCTGCCGTAAAGCTATTTCGTTATTTTTAACGAACAAATTGTATTAGGTCGTATACATATATCCCGAAAAATGTATTAACCCTTCAATTTCATTAAAACATACTAGAATTCACTATTTAATAATCATGTTTCACTAAGGGCCAGTGTTGTACCGTCTACGGTTAAACTTCGATTACGCTTAATCAGCTGATAACAGATTATTTAACCGGGCAAATTCGGCCAATTAAACTCCGGTTAACTTTAATCGGAGATGATACAACTGGCCCTAAGTCAAGTAAGTATTAAATCCCATTATATTTTGTTGATATCATATTATTATTTTTTTTTTTTCCGTTTGAACCGACAGCAGAGGAGGACCTGTGTGAACACTACTACTCCTCTGCTATATCATATTATTTATTAAAACAATTTAAACGAAACCAATAAAATAGTAAATATCCATAGTAATTAATAAATAATAAAATGTTTACGTCATATTTAGCGATTAGATGTTTTTTTTTTTAATTTTTACGTGTACCTATATAATTGATCGCCTATACAATGTGTTAAAACACTTTTGAATATACTCATAATAATTGAGCTTGGCATGACAAATTCAACTTCTAATATCTGTCTACGTTTGAAATTAAATATGTTCAAATATTATCAACAGACATCAATGTTATTGTGAAATGTATTATTTCATTTTTTCATTTACTATTTAATGTAATGTACACACTACACACGAAAGTTGAACTCGTAACTGTAAGAAATTAAAAAAAAAAAAAATCAATTACCTTTATAATTTCCTCGCTAAATATTAGTACGGTTATATAACCAACGGTTTTGAAAACATTTTTGTTATTTCAATATATCCCAGAGTGATGCGTCTGCCGTGGCCATAAAAATATTTCGAAATATTACCGTCGCTTTATTATTTGACCCCCGAAAAAACACGTATTTATCTCTGCGCAGTAGAAAAACAACACGAGAGGGTATATTTTTACAGCTCTGCCGCGAGTTTCTAATCCCTCAGCCCGTTTGTCCCAAACTACATTCATTATTCTGACACAATGTACGCCAACAAAAGCACCAAAAAACATACGGGTTTTCCCAAACGTCCACGTATACACCCACTGTTTTCCTTTCATTTATACAATGTGTTTAGGGTATTTTTTGGTTAGATCACGAATTCGAAATAAATAAAATTGTTAACACATAGAAAGAAAAAAATATATATGCATGTATAAACGACAGAATTATGCAAATTATATTTATGTATATACTTTATAATATAACGTATACTTTAATCCTAAAGAGAATTTAGTTATAAATCATTTGGTTTTGAGATTTAGACATTAAAAAAGGAAACCTGTACTTAAGTATGTTCTAAAACACACTGGTGCACAAATAGAACAATAATATACACGAATGTATTGTTTTAATAATATTTGTTTTTGAAACTAACATTATTGAGTTCCTAAAAATTTGTGAATTCAATGTGAAAAAATACAATTTAAATTAGGTGAAAATGCAGGTTAGCCGTTAGTATAGGTTAAAAGTTTTATTTTATTTTTAATGTTTTATTTAATTTGTTTTGGTCTAGTGTAATTAATCCAAAGATGAAAAAAAGTAAAAAAAAGTAAATGTAAATACTTTAATTCAAAATAAGCCAAGTGGTGAGACTTACATTTTTAGTATACACATTTTCATATAAAGTACAAACATTAATGAAAAAAATCATAAAGTATACTTTATAATTAATAATATTATAAGTACATGAAATAATAACGCAGATTTTCACAGAGTTTAAAAAAATTATTGTAACCTAACCTTTTAAATGATTCAAAAACTATTCTAAAACATTCTAAATTGTAGACGATAAATTCTATATTAAATAATGTATATTTGATGCTATGATAAAAATTAAGTTATAAATAAAATGCAAAATATAGATTACCGTGTTTCTGTTCAAAAAACCATTTCAATAATAATTAATGGTGTTGAATTATTTTTTGAATTATTTATTGCTGAACAAGGGATATTACATTTGAAAAATAATTTGATTTATTCGTAAATATATACCTATTATATTATTATGTACAAGTATGCGGAATGATATTTTAAAATATTTTCGAAAACCAATACATTTTTTTTTTTAAACTTATAACCTTAATTGTATATAGACATAAAAATGTATTTTTATAAATAATATAATAGATTAAATAGGTAGGAAAAAATTCAGATTTTTAAATAGTAAGATTTTATAACCATACATTTTTTGAAATTGTGGATGTGTATCAAACTTGGAGAGTTAAATAACTCTATAATAACTATAACTATAACTAACTACTAACTCTAAAGTATCAAAGTTATACAAATTAACTAAATTGTTGTTACAATTAAAATCTACCTCTGAGATAATTATTAGAATTCATCAAATTGTAATTTAATTTTACAAAAGTCCTCTATCGTTATTCATTCAATTCAAAATATTATAATGTTATTTTTTGCAATTATTTCTTACTTGTTTCGTTTTTTTTTTTTTTTTTTGAAGACTGCCTACGAAATTTCTTGTCGTCAAATTATATTGCATGTGTGGATTGCAAAAAAATCTAATTAGGGGCGCGCTTTAAGTCATTGCTAAAATAAACTCTTTCAGGAAGCCCTTATTTATTTCCATATACGCGTATATTATAATATATATACTATATAGTATATACACACATTTCCATGCATCGGTATTTCATATTTATGGTAATTCTGTTTATCCTTGGTCCACCTTTGTGTTAAATTCAAATCCTATGCCATTTTTTTTTATTTCTGTTTCGAGAGCAGATGTAAATTAAATTAAAGAACTTCCTTTCAAATATCTTTCAACATTTCCATGATTATTATAGGAATTATTATACTGCACGTATGTGCTACTTTTACATCTGTACGCAGCCTCCATCGAATTCGAAAGAAAAAAAAAAAAGTCTTATATTTTATTATATTTTCCGTGAAATATATTATTTCTATCTATCATTTCCCTTTATTATTAACCACCACGTTCGTAAATATTATGCTGTGATTTTATTTAACTTGTTTCATACTGCTGACGTTTTGCCTCGACTATTTTTCATACAGATACTTTGAAAACTTTTGTCGTCTGCACATTGCATTAATTACCACTATATTACCTCATGAGAGAACTAATTATTTTTATTTCCGTTGAAAACTTAATGTTCCAGTATTTTGGGTCGTTTTTTGTTTATCATAACTTCTTATTATATTACACGGTAACTTTTATATAAAACACAAAACGCCTTCAGTATACCTACGATCCCAGATGTAGACAATTGTATAGCTTATTCATTAAAACGTTCACAAAACGTACTAATATAATATTATTATATTTTATTTATCTAATTTAAAAGTTATAGCATATTGGTAGAACTGGTGTTTAAGTCTTCTGCGTACTTCATTGTTTTTTGGACAGGGTTAGATATAATCGTGAAGACGTTCTTGACTTGTTTTGCAAACTAGATATTATACTATAGTTTATTATACACTTTCGTTGTACTCAATTCTTTATTACAGAACTACGCGCACATAACAATCAGTCGAAAAAATTCATAAAAATGTGTCAATACACAGCTGACATTTCTATAGGCATCGACTCCCGAGTCCTGCATTAAGTATGACGTGGAACAAATTTAGTTTCCTGTCTCAAAAGTTGAAACCATCGGCGCACACGACAAATAGCACGTCTGACTATGTTGGCTATAATTGCATACACGAAACCCTCGTAAACTACTCTAACGAACTCTGCGTGTTTATTAGTAGCTTCTATATTTTTTTTTTTTTTTTAATCTCTATCATAGCTTTTTCGTGTATGTGACTACACAAGTAGAGCTCTTTGGGCCGCAGAAGTCACGTTTACGTTCATATATAAACATATACGAATAAAAGTTGTCTAGAGTTAGCTTATATCAATTTAAAACAATGTGACCCATAGGCACTTTCAGAAGACAACAGCAAATAGTACTAATGAGAGGGTCCTGCTGTACTATATCAAACGAGTGCCCCGAAGGGTTTCTATTATGTTACAATTTTGGATTCTATTTTATTAGTGGTGGACCTAAATAATATCAAAATAGAATCTTCTAGTCTCAATGTTCTTGGATTTATATTAAATTAACTACCCACTGTAGTTAACACGAGTAAACCTGTTTTACCATCAACCACCAAAATATGAACATACTCATCATTATTAGGGTTACTATAAAAATTGTATCACTGAAGTTTGGTTGGAGAAAATTTGAAATGTTATAAACATTGAATATTGTCCTAGTATCGAGTTATAATAATTATGTTAAGTAAAATATTAATATCATTATTCTCAATTAAATATGAAGTTATTGCGAGTCTAAATTAATGCACTTTAGTTTATTTTTCCATTTTTTAAAACCTTTTTGGTTGACTATAAGGTAAATGTAAAGATGTTCTTTTGTGTTATGTCGATGAAGTACATTATGATTTCGATCAGTTATTGATTTTTTTTTAAATCATAAAATGTGAATCATTAAATTTGATTAAATATTGAATTAAATTTTCAATTTTCAATATTCACATTGGATGGACTGAAAAGAAATATTTAATTTTCGTAATTTTTTTGGTAAATGTACTTAATTTACTTTTTAGAGTCGTACAACCGTTCGGTAATTTTAGAACCACTTTTTGGCATCAAATCAACACTCGTTGGCGATAGATTTCAACGCCAATAAAACGTATTCCAAACACGCCCCGTCTAATGGATTTTTGTCGAACAATCTCTCGAAAATGGTTTGGGGTGCACAATACAATCTATATTGAACGGTTGCAATGTTGAGACGCCCTGGCCCGAGAAACTCTTGGTTGTATATATATTATATAATATGTATATCCGTGGTATGCTCTAAGCATTTCAACCGCGTAAAAGGCTCCAGCAATTACGGTTGAACTCAAAAAGTCACTTATCCGAATCTGAGTAAAAAAAAAAAGAAATAAAAGAAAAAACCATTATGCATTTTCGAGACTTACACGTGTTATTATCGGAATATCTCAATTGGATGGATAATGTAGACGGAGTCAAATTTTATTATAACTTAAAATCGAAAATCATTAAAGGTTATCTGTGACAGGCAGACTACCCATGTCAGTATTCGGGGTAAAATTATTTTATATGATAAATATTTGACTTTTGATGGGGTGCTGGAACCTTAGGTTGTCATTGCGGCATTAAACTACATTATAATATTATAGTGTATAGTCAATAAAGATGTTTATATTTACCCATTTAAAATGTTATAATGGCATTTTGATACCTCATAATTCGTATGAAAAAAGTAAAATTCGACCAAAAAAAACATTGGATAAATCACTTCGGGGTTCCTCTGTGTTTTTTTTTTTGGTGTTTGTTTTTTGATCGGGAAAGTATCGTCATTACAGATATTATAATTATTTTTTAAACATTATTTTTGACGTACTTACATTTACACCAAATTGCTTAAATCGTCATTTAAATAGTTTTGTACCTATCATTGGTCAAATTATTTTCGTTCTATTTAGTATTTTTACTGTTTTATATTCAAATGAATTTCATGTTCAGTTCACCGATATTCTCGTTGTGTACGTTAATTGTTCACTTCGTGATTACTGATTACATATATGACAGTCGACAGCAATTAATTAATTTATAAATAAAGGCACTTTTCTAACAGTGCTGCATTGACTTACATAATTGTGAATTGCATCAAAAGGACAATTATCATAATTACATTATTTAAACAGTTATGTATGCTTTGAGTAGGACTTCCGACTTCCTAGTAAACTCAATGAATATATTTTTGTAGATTCGGGGATTATGCGTTTGAAGACAATGAGATATATTCATGCGAAAAAATACATTTAATAAAACTTGGATAATTTTTATAGTTATAATGGTTTATATTATAATTATTGACTTTAAATTATATAATATTATTGTACAATTTATGTGTTGCATATTATAAAACGTATATGTTAGATTCTGAGCGGAGCGAGGAAACTAGTTGTTTTACAATGGTGTTATTTATTTTTTTTTTTTATATCCTGTATACAAAATTTCTACCAGATGGAGTGCTTCAATTTCAACATATAGCACCTCATCTTTTAGAAAATTAGACCAAGATGGTACTTTAGAGAGGTAATTTTTCGATTTTTCTCAATAGTTATTTAATGCCACGGGAAAAAACTACTGATAAATTACGAAAAACCGCTTAAAATGGGATTTTAGTTTCTAACGATTTGTTTTTCACCGTAGCAACGAATAAAAAATTATAATGTTATAATATTAATTCTACTTAAGTCTTAAAGGCTATAATAAATAATAAAAATTTAAAAAATCCAGACTGATAAACCGTCTCCGCTCAGAATCGTTTTTCTTATACAATGATATTATACCATTGAATTCAAGTTTAATACAATCCATTATACATTGTCCTACTTGTAACCTACTGTACAGCAGAGCGACATCCACTTACTTGCTTTTTTAAATTTGTTCTTTTGACGTTACGATTGAGTTATTGAGGAAAGTATTAATACCTACAAATTAATGTGTGCAATGTTACAAATCATGATGTATTTAAGCTCATTTCAGTACCGTTTTAATTTATTTACTGAATAGTTCGAATAGCAAGTTGATGCAATAATGTACTAGACAGTGCTCACTGGTCAGTATATAAAATGTGTCCCTGCAAAGTATCTAAAGCAGAGCTGATTTGTTATGATAGGTTCTTTTTTTTCAATGCACCACAGCCAGCCATGTTATTATATATTATGATTTGTGTGATTTTAAGTGTCATTCAAGCAGATAACGCGCCAAAAAATATTATAAGTAAAATTAAATATACGATAAACCCATTATAATATCATAATAATGTGTTAATATATTGTTGCTGACTCGAAATCAAACGAATAATTTAATTAAACAAATATTTATAATAATATGTATATGAGTATTGAATACGTCAACTGTTAACGTATTCTGTTACCTAACTTAATTTATCGCAACTATATTGTAACCCTCAGTTAGTCAACACTGACCTGCAGTTCAAGTTAGACTTACCTATACTATCTATACTTGATCCGAAACTTACTGTTCCATCAAGAAATACTTTATCCGATACAGTATTTAATATGCTAACATACATAATAAAATATATCATGACTTATATATTATATTTTGATTGTTAAATATAATAGACACACTCTCACATAATAGTTTAAACCGTATTGTTCGTGCACTGTTTTTAATGAAAATAAAGTAAAATATCACAATACTACTATTTTTCTTGAGATATTTTTCTTTTCTTTTGCTTTAATAAAAAAAAAAAAAATATATATACATGTTTATATATTATAAAGAACCGGGTCGTTTCAACCCTTTAGAGTTATTTCTTTTGTTTTCTGTTCATGGTTCATTTTAGTCTTTCTGGACTGAAACAGAAGCTATACTAATCCTACGATTGTAGGATATAATATAATATAATTCTTTTACCTAGTCAAAATGAAATGGAAATGCTATTAGTTTAATGAAAAATATTAATAGTTCCAAGTACCAAGAATAATAAGTTACATTTTTTTTCTATAAACGACGATGGAAATATACTCTATTCAAGTTTAAAATAAGTTCTATTACATTTTAAATTGAAATTAAAAGATACAGACTTAGAAATCTAATTAATTAGTCGTTAAATGTAAGTAATAAAAATAATTGTTACAAAAACATGTATTTGTTTGGTTGTAATTTATAAAGATGTTTAAACAGGATATAATAACGCATATAAATGAGAATCGAAAACGAATTATTTTATTTTATTCTAATTTTACACAGAGTGAAAATTGACTAAAACGTAAGAATGAATAATTACGGTACCTATACAAGCTGTTTATAATAACTGTCAGTGGCAAAAAAAAAGATGTTCTTGCTCAAATAGTTTTAGATGGGCTATACCTCTCATAATATTGTTATACCTACCGATGAATTGTCATATTTTCCTTTCAACGATACCCACCCACCCATATTTAAGGTGTTGCCTGAGCAACACTTGGGACCCTATGTTACACGCAACTGAAGTAACTAATTATTGCGTTGTACTTCATTAGTCATTACTCATTAATCGTATGAGTGTAGATTGGAATAATTAGCCAGTGAAGTGTTAGAGCCACTGTTGCCTAAGGTACACCACGTAGAGGTTTCTTCTATGTACCACAAATTTTCTCATAGTTTTTAGTGCCTTATAAAATGACCCCTCTCAGAGTAGAATAAATGTATGCAAGGATAAAACAGTGGAAATCAGAGGGTGGATTGAACCAGCAGACACTTACCACCAGGGAACGAGTTTCAATGGCTCGTGTAGAACACATTAAATCGACTGAGAGTGGGAGTTGGAAGATCTAAAGAATACACGTGGATATGGAGATACTTCTTGCCACTGTGGAACAATACGGGCGATGGAACGAGGACCCTGAACTCCAAAAGACTTGATTCTTGCCAACCAGAAAGCTACGGTATGTGGCCTAGTACTGGCGATCTGAAAACTTGTAGTCAAAATACTAACCCTAACGTATTTCATTTTATTTTACTATATTTTATTTGCCTGTATGATGTCTGACACGAAAAAAAAATAAGAACTCATTAACTGTACTGTTTAATTAACCCAATAATAAAAAAATAAATTATGGAATTTTATACAGTCATACTTTTTATTCAAAATGATTGTAATATAATACATTAATGGTGTCAATAGGACATTTTTCTTTACCGGAAATTTCTTTCAAACTTATAAGCCAGGTACGCCAATTGCTTGCAAATTATACACATTCGCACGCTAACTCTTAGATACAAAACAAAAAACAACTAGGTTAGGTTATGTACTGGCGTTCTGAACTTGACATTTGTTCATACGGAGAAAAAATGTACGTTTGCATTATATTATTATTGCATATAGTATTATTATTATGAGCCAGTGTGTGTGAGCACATTATAATACAATATGCCATAATATTATTAAATACCTACGAGTTTTTTTTTGAACTTTACCTGACTACAACTGTGATGGCTTTTGTTCCGTAAAAATATGTTAGGAGCACGATCGTGTAAGTTCACAAGATAAAAATGATCGCAAACTTGTCACTGTTGGGGGAATAAACAAATACATCAACTTACACATACATTGGCGGTTTATGCACGGCCACACAAAATGTTATGTGTAGTGTAGTTACCGTTTGAATAAAATATCATTCAAACAATATTATATTATTATACATACATAAGTTTTTTTTATGGGCGTATTACATGTTTTTGTTTTTTTTCTTCGTAGAAATCATATTATGAATTGAAAATGTGGGTAAATGTATGTATAGTTAGAAACGGTCACTTGAACACGTATTAAATTGCATAGCGACTAATACATTTAATAATATTATTTAGTTTATATAATAATTAGTAAATGTAATAATATTATTTAATTTTATCTACAATAGCAATTAAAACAGCGCAGATGATAAAAAAAAAAATCCTAATAAAATTACGTGAAATGTGTTATACAAATTACCTGTCTAATAAAAATAAATTTACCTCGTTTAATCCAATCAATTGTTTTTTTTGTAATACGTTTTTATTTTTTTGCTTATTGGCGCATTTCAATTCGTTTCATCGATGTGTTTGTTTGAAAAAAAAATGTCGTCGAGAGTTGGATTAACATTTTTAATATACCAACTCTCGAATAGGTTGTATTTATATATCTATAAATATTAATAATAATAATAACAATAATACAATTATTAACAATATTATAGTGACTTGTAAGCCTCGCAGGGTCAAAAGAATATTTTTTGTTTTGTTTGCTTAATTTTCACATTCGTCGCACGTAAAAAATAATAATTATTGTTTATACGTGCCATCGCGTCGACGTAGATTTATGAATATTTTTTTTTAGCTTCGATAATAATAGAACTTCTATTGTTTTCATAATTGAGTGGATACTGCGTACGTTTACTCCAGTTATTGGTTCAGTGTACACCAAGAAATAATGATGTAGGTATTAATGCAAAGTTATATACTTATATAGGATACATTCAAATTACTCTGGTCCAATACGGCGATATTAATTGATTATCGGTTTAAACGATGTGTGTGTATAATATTTAGGGTTAAAATTCAAATGCCTTTAAAAATATCGAAAAATGCCCTTTCAAAAAGTGCATATACGACTTAAAACTCTAAAAAAAATCCTAAAGAATTTCCTGGAAAATTTCCCCGGAATTTCCCCAGTATTCCTTTAAAAATCAAGTTTGTGAATCGTATTATTAAAAAACCAGATAACCTTAAGTTGTTTTATAAGGTACAATATGCGTATTTATAAATTCAATTTTTATTCGTAATATTATAAATAGAAATAGGTAGGTTAATAAATAATCTAAAAAAAAATAAATTATGCTCTTTAACATTAAAAAATTCACTTAAAAATGCAAAAAATGTTCTTAGGATATTATAGTATATACTTGAAATATTTTTGTATTTCGGAAAGCATCGTGTCAAGCATTCCAGAAAAAAGATTCAAATGCATCGAAATCCGAGCCCTAATAATAATATGTGCATAATATGTTAGATGCTAAAACAAAAAAACAAATAATGGGCATAAACAGGTATGTGTTAATTCTCATGGGAAATTGCGTACGATTTCACACGCATCTTAAGACGAATGCAGTAGGAAACAGAGCATGTGACTATATTTAAAATTATTATAACACAACATGTCGCACTCGTTATTTATCAATAAGCACTCGCTGCACACAGACAACAGACAAACAGAGCAGTAAAAGTGTACATATTAGATCTGTGAAATTTAATTTCAATTCAAAACAGTTAAATAGGTATTTTAACTGTGTTTAGCAATATTACAGGTACATTCAATTATCTTAAATAAAAAGCACTTTTTTTAAGAAAAAATAATCAATTTCTACAATACATATACAATATTATTATCAATCATTATTTTATCACTGTACATTACCGGTGGTATACGCATTTTATAATAATTGGAAGTAAACATTTTTGGCAACGTATACATTTTCACGCTACAAGTGCACTATGAGAACGAGGACTGTGTAATATTAGAAAAATATGTATTATTTAAGTTTATATTATAATTTATAACTATTAACATTTCAGCCATTATGTCATTTGATATTATTTAATATTATTATAACAATATAGATTCTATCATTTAACAGCAGTATTTTTGAGATATTTATCATAATACGATACCGTTGTATTATAATTTATAGTTTGGTACTGCAATTTTCATAAACTATGTTCATTTTGTTATCAAGCAGAGTAAATTTTAGTAAATTTTAGTAAAGTTTTTTGTGGCTGGTTTAGAAATATTCTTTTCTTGTGTTGCTTAATAACAGTGTTACAATAAAATCTTAAATAATTGAAATTTTAATCAAATTAAACATGTCAAATTGAGAAAAATATAGCTTTATTATGAAAATGTTATGTGTTTATAGGTATTATTACTTCTAGGAGTGTAGTTGGAATACACATAGCAATTAATTAAATTTTATTTTTTTGTAACAGTGGCATGTCTTACAAGCAATGCAATAAAATTAATTTATATTTTATTCTATTTGCAATGCATTTTTTTCTGAATAGCTTATACGTATTCTTACTTTTCTTTGCATGATTATTCTATAGTTATTTATATAATAAATTGTAATAGCGTATACGCAACTTTAAAACTTTGTGAGGAATTCACTATATTTTTACATGCCTAAAATTGGACGGCATCCCGTATAGGCAAACTAATGGCATCCGTGTGGATATACGGTGTACATTGCCAATTTCTTTAAGATGTGATAAAATAATAAACTAGAAACGTATAAAATTTGTCTAGTTATAAAAACAGCGTATTTCCATTAATTGAAGAATCCCTATAAGTGTTTGATTTTAGAAACTTTTTAAAATGTTACTATACCGAGTGATTTATTCTTTATTGGAATTGATTTTTCAATCAAATTTAATATTTATTATCTTATTATATCAATATTTACTAAAAAAACATACAAAAAAGAGTAGTATTCAATTAGTTTGTATCATTGATATTATTTTTCATTAAATTGTTGAGTTTAAAAACAAAATAATATATGGTGAAAACATTTTTAGTTTTCATAAAAAGGATTTTATAATATAATAACTTTCTTAAATAACTTTTGTTAATTTGATGTTATTGAACATTTCGTTTACACAATTACAATTATTTTCGCCTTTTTCCATAATATTAAAATAATACTATTATTGTATACACTTAGGCACATGAATCACTGTAATCGTTATGTCATTATCATATTTTCTTCGATACTATTAAATAGTGTATAATTTAATTATTTGAAAACAAATGTAAATCGTATTGTAAGTACTTAAAATGTATTGTTTTTTTAATTTTAATGTTAATTCATTCACTATAATGCCAATTATCTGAAAAGTGGTAGTAAAAACCACTCCCTTGTATAACTGTTGTAGTTAAATGCAGTGTTGGGAATAGATAACTAAAAAATTATCTAGATAAGATAAGATAATTTTAACAAAATATTATATAGATAAAAATAAAGATAACATAAATGTAATTTATCTAGATGAATATAATTTTTTTACACTTATTTTTATTGTTTTTTAGTATTTTTGTAATATTAGATTTATATCAATATAATGACATAATATTTATAATAACAACGAATCGAGCCTATGAAATACAGTTCTACGAAGTTAATTTTAATTTATTTTTAAAATGGATGGGGAAATAAACCTATACCTAATTAATTTGAATATGCTTACTATGGCTTGTAGAGAACGATGTGTAATGTAAGCCCGCTTGTAGGTTCTCGTATTATCGTAATACTGTCGTTGGTAATAATAACAAGAAATATATTCTTCTAATTTTATGAATGATTTATATTATATTAGAATTTTAGTAACATTGGTTTTATAATTTTGTAGGGGCACTATAATATTTATCTAGATACGCCCATTTTTTATCTAAGCTAAACATTAGATAAATCGTAACATAATTATCTAGATACTTTAAAAGATAATTTATTTCAAAAAATCTTATTTAGATAATTTATCTAGATAATTCCCAGCACTGGTTAAATGTACTTGGTAATTAAGTGAATTAGTAATTACATTATGTTATATGTTCTTACTAATTAATCATATTTGATAACCTTAATTTTGAAATTTTCCTTTTCATATATTATATTACGTTTATTTTTATAGCTTTTGAAATTAACATAATATATGTATATGTTTTTGAACTGGGTACATATATTTTGACTTTTCACCAAACTATCGTAAGATTTTCGTTGTCATATGGTTACTATTATTAACAACAACATATTATTATAATATACGTTTTTATTAATATATGATTCACAAATTTTCTTTGGTGTGAAAATATCGAGTTGTTTGTGACGTAACTTTTTGTATGATATTTGATGTCAATGATACTTAAAATTCTTGTCATTAATATTAATCAAACTATTATAACGAATAGTTCACTTTTAACGTCTAGACTTAAAAGATTAATTTAATTTAAATATTCAGTCAGTTTTACTTAATAGTGTTTCACAAAGAATGTGTATTTCACAAGAGAATATTAAATGCATAAACAAACATATTATTATATAATTTATATCAGTTGAAATGGAAAATGTTCCATTAGATAAAACCTAGCTTAAGAATTAGTGCATGATAATTATATTTTATTTCTTATTTTATTCTCAAGAATATCTAATTATAATGTAACTTTTCATATAAATTGTTGTTATCAATGATATTAAGATTTAGACAAAAATTATGTTACTTTCATAATTAAATTGAGCAACAGTACTATCTAGTACAATAATACTATACAAAAAAATAAACTGACGATCAAATAAAAAAATAATAAACAGGGATAAAAAAATATAAAAACAGTTGTTTTTTAAATATATGTAATTTAGTTTATTTATTGTAGAAACGTGTCAATTAATATTATGGATATAATATAATAATTATATTAACTATATATATACATATTATTTTTAAATAAAATCAAATAATAGTAATATTATAACATAGATTATACATAACAGTATTTTATTTTAATTAAATATTGTTTTAAAAATATGAATAAAAGAAAAAATAATATTTATTATTTCTAAACTCTAGATTACTTTATGAAATTACAATTGTATGCATAGGATATTATATTGTATACATAAGCTGATATTGTGATAAAAAAAAAAAATCAAATATAACAACAATGGAACTAGGCAGTATTACATTTTAAATGCAAAATAGTGAAATAAATTTGATATAGAGAAATGGCCGACATTAATTTTGCAAATACCTAAATAAAGTGAAATAATTTATCAATCATGAATACTTTACTATACTCACACCTTATGTGTTATTTCAATTTCATTGGTACAAAACAGTACAAATTTAGTACACCGTCTATGTAAGGTTTAGTCATTTGATTAGTGTATCAACAAATAAAGAATTTTTTTTAACTATAATCTCATTTTAAATAACCAATATTGACCAAATTTACAGTCAGTATGTATGTGTACCAATAACAGTCACAGAGCTTAAGTCACCGAGCATGGATTTTTGTTTCATATCACGTTGTGTAAAATATTGTAAGTATAAATTCAATAACGATTTTCACAGTATCCTATTGATAGTTCATCGATCAGAGTTTATTTTAACAGGAATCCATGCAAATAATTTGCATTAATTTCTGCATGTTATTTTTGGTTTCTACGAATCGCGTTCAAATGCATTTAACATGCAAATTTAACTAGACCATGCCCTACTAGGTATACATGTTAAAATAATATCTTTTAATTTTAATAATGTTTTATAATATTACCATAAACTATTATTTACGTCCACGCTATATTGAATAAAATATTGTAAATGTTTTATCAGAATTAAATTCAGAACATTTATTAATATTAGGTATTAATTAATCATGTATTTATGTTTCAATAATAATTATAAACTAAAAATGAATTTATTATAGTGATGACTGATGAGGTATCTTAATACACATAATAATAAATTAAAATATAAATATATAATTATTAATTAATGTAACTAGAACGTTTTCAGTTACAATTTGTAAATTGTTGCCATATAAAAAGATACGATGTATCAGTGTGCAATCTTTATTCATATTTATCGTTTGTATAATATTATAAAATAGTTTTAAGTCATTTGACTATTTAGAATACAGTATACAGTTTTATCATTGCAGCCATTGTTTAGCTTTCATGTAACAATTATTATTTAAATTAAGAATTATATTATTTTAAAATAAGATCATACACAATAAATGGTTTTTTCTTAAATTTTCCAACATATAATGATGATGAAAACAATTTTATGATAAATTCATAGCAATAATAATATATTTTTTATAGAATAACAATTATTTGTGTTTTGTTAAGGAATCTAGGTCTAGTGTTAGAAAGTCATGTGTTATAAGGTCAGATATTATAATATTAAGTGTCATAAAAATCAAATGTTATAAAATATATTTCTCATAAAAATCATATGTCATAAAAGTTATGTACCTATTATAAAAATTACAGTAGATATAAAAAATTGAATTAACTATATATTATGTGTGAATTAAAATGTTAATGTTAAACAATTTAAAAAAAAGGAATAATTGTAAAAATGTTTAAAATTTAAAATTTGAAACAATTGCTTTAAGAAATTCTTTTATATCATACTCAGGGTTCTGTTCTAATCGTTTACATATATTTTGTAGTCGGATATTTTGGTCGTTTGTATTTTTGGAAATGGACGTTGAGTTTGTTATTAAGCGTTCTACGGTTACTTCTGTTTCTTTCTGCTCTTTTTGTATTCCTCGGATAACAAATAAAGATAACATTTAGCTAAAACGATTAAACGATAAGGAACATGTATGGATGTAGGTACTCTAATAATATTATATTATAACACATGATTTTTATGAGAAATCCGTTTTATAACACATGACTCTTATGAGACTTAAATTTATAACACTTGACTTTCTAACACATGACTTTCGAACACTTGACATAGTACCTTTGTTAAGACCTGATGTACTAAACGTGAGCAGTTCACTTATGAATTCGTTCTCATTTATTGCTTACAATTTTTATATTCTAAAATTGTTTAAATTTCATACTTTCCCGGAAAAAAAGAATTATAATTTATTCCCACATAACTATTGAAAAAAATACACTATACAATATAAGTTTTGAGTTTTACATATGGGGCAAATTTCCAAAAAATAAATGTAAAAAGAACATAAAGGAAAGCTGTTATAAGTTGATGTAAAATTGTATTATTGTTCAGTTATTTTACTTATCTAATTGATTTTGTACATGACATTTTTATTTATTTTTTTACTATATAAGGAATCAAATATTTAAAATTTGTGTCAAATAATACAATAAGTAATACAAATAAAAAAGATACAATGACGACTTGAAAGAATATGATGTCCTTAGACACTACTTAAAACTTTTCTCGAATTCATTAGTTTATTTATAAAGGATCCATTAAGAAGGTATCTTGGCTATTTAAGCTTAGGCTGACGAGATAGATTGTCAAGAACAGTGATGGAAGAAAAATCTTATATTATATTATGTGCTTTAGGAAGGTTATTAGAATTATTATGAAATTGTTGTGATAGGTATCATAAGGCTAGCGCGGGCACTTGAAGCATTTTAAAGTCTGTAAATACTTGTAAAACTATGGAAAGTACGTTTAAATTAAACTAATATATTCTGAATTACCAGCGTAATCAATATAATATTATGTTATATGTGTTTGATGTTGGTATAAAATCTACCATATTATGTATCTATTCATGTTTTAGACGTATTGGTTATGTTTTAAGTAATTATTGAAATTGTCTTATAACCTAATTCAACGAATGGCTGATATTCGTATTGTTTATTTCTTTTACAACTTATTGAACACTCATTCACCTATTCTCATATTAAGATTAACATACAATCACATATTTAAGATAAAATAATATAGCTTAAAGTATATACATTGTTTTACACATTCAGAAAACTCACTACCTACATTTTTATTTCATATTTACTTAATTTGTGTACACTTTTTTTGTACTAAATTAAAATTAATAATTTACTGTAACGGAGTATAATAAATAACTAATTAAATAAAAATCAAAACAAAATCAGAAATTTTTGTATTTTAATGCATATTATATAATATTATATTCATTCATATAATATTAGAAATAAAAACGTACACAATAATACAACCAATCTTTAATTATAATATTATTCTATATAATATTAATTATTTCCATTATTAATTTTTATATTACAGACAAAATAAATAACTTGAAAATGTGCTGAATTAATATTGTGCTGACGACGTTGAGTACGTAGCTTCAACAGAAGACAAGTCATTCAATTATTATACACGTAAGTGTTATATTTTTATATTTTTATCATAAATATTGTAACGTGAATATTAAACATACATTTACGTTTTGAATTATTTAAATACTAATAATGACATATTTTGGTAGAAAGTAAAAAAACATTCTTGGCTCTGTTCAGTAAATATTCAAAATGCATATAAAATATAAAAATAGTTTTAGTACAATTTCATTATGTTTTTAGTATATCAAACGGGTTAGGTCGATATTGATAAGTTATCAATGATAACTATTATAATTATTGTTGTTGGTGTTAATTTAAACAAAATACTATAAATTCTGTTAGAATGAATATTTTTTATGGTTGATTAATCAATATTATAAATTTATATTATTAGTTATTCACATTATATACACAATATTATAGGATAAATTAATTCAGTAGTTTGGCGCGGCGCAGTGGCTGCAATAAATCACGCAATGTAATTTCGAGGAATTGATGTCTATTTTAGTTCCCGGATGGGTGACCACCCTGGTTCGTAGTGACAAAAACCGTACCACAAATACACGTGTTGCTAACCTACAGTTTCAACTGTACCAACCTTAAAAACCGTACCAACCATACCAACTGTAATCCCTACAATAGCTAATGGCCATAGTTGCCGGGCTCAAGTAAAAAAAAAATAAAATTTAATTCAGTCACTTTTTTTTCAATTTCTGAACTATTGTACTATAGTAGGTGTGGTATACTATACTGATACAACAATAGCATACACTATGTATTAGTCAATTAATATAATAATTGTTGATCTCGTATTAACTAATGTAGTAATAATTTAATAATGTTATAAAGTTATAATGTTTTTAAGTTATAATGCAATGAAAAAAAAAACTTATAACTAATATAAGTTTTGTATTTTTGTTTAAGTAATTTAAGTGGTTAGAATGTTAGATAATGACTTTAACTGTTGTTAATAATAGTCCATACATAATTGATTGTGTATCTACGCTTTACAACAACTACCAATTATGCCTAATCGGTAAATTCGTCCAAAACATCTTGGCATGTATTTACGGAAGTTCCACTCGACGTGTAAACGTCAAATTTCTACTTTTATCACATTTTGACTTTTGCATTCTGGAGGCGATTTGTTTTTGTTTGTCATTGTACCGTGGTAGTCGACCATGACGAGCAACGTTTCCAAAAATACGCTTCCAGAATGGTAATTAGATACAGAAAGTAAAAGGGCCCTCATAACCCGGATGGGGACGGAGAAAGAGAGTTGAACGGAGAATATAATAATAATATGTCTGTTATACTATTGCATTCAACTACTGTCTCAAGTTAAATTGAGTTGGTAAACCAAATTAAAAGTGACGATATTTTGCAATAAACACGCGTCGTAATGAAGTTGTAATTCATGTGTAAATGTAAAATGGCCTATCCACGTGTCATCTATGTCTGAAATCTAATACGTTCTGCTGCAAAATGTTAAATTTTGTTTGACTGTTAAATAAAAACACTGGGAGTACAACTTTCACTACTCCGGTCTCTTGACTATGTATTATTATTATAATTTTAACATAACTGATGACGGCAATATTTTTGTACACATTTTTTCTGTTTACTTAGAAACTTTTGATCGATTGTGTTGAAAACTTATTCTATTTCCTTTCTTCTGCAGCGTCAAGTTTGAAGGTCTCACCACTCAAGTTTTGGCCACAATCATACACTTCCCCTTTAATATTATGTACTCAATTTGTTAAAAATCTGATTGTTAAAAAACGAAAAACAATAATCCTACTGACCTTATACGAATGATTTAATAAAAATTAGATGTGATCAAAGTTTTGAGAAATTAATTGTTGAATCAAAAATAAACGTTGTTAGCTATTGTATTTGAAATTAACAATTTGAGGTTAGACAACTTGAAATTTCAAACTAAGATTAGATAATTATAAAATATTCTATTAGGTATGATTTATATATTTTATTAAAAATCATTATACAACATTGTTTGACTAAATGCAATAATTAGTTGTTTTCAGAATAAATTGTATTATTCATCAATGTGGTCTACTGTAATTTACTATCATAAAATATATAATAATAAAAACACTTTTTCGTTTCGATACGACCAAACTGAAGCAAATAATCGGATCCAGTGTCGTGTTTGGTTCGTTTTTTTTAAACCTTTTTACTTGTTTGTAACTTAACGTTATCTATTTGTTTGTATTTTATTTTTCATCTTTTCTCCTTCGACATAGTTTAGGGCCGAAAATCTGGGTTTGTGATTTTCAAGATTTTATTTTACTACCCGTAGGCAATACGCGCGTGAACATAGTGTTGGTTGGTGTCCAAAAACCATTTATCGTATTTGGCCTTTTGTCACTATTACACAAGACACCACTTTTGCAGCCGATTCTCGCACATAGTACCTAATGATAAGCAGTTATATTCGACATATCGACTGCTGTCATCTTCAATCCACACTAAAATAATTAAATTTCTAGTTGATTTATAATATAGTTCGCTGTTAATTATCTCGATGCAAATTTTACATTTTGTAACAAGTAGTGTACATTAGACAAAATGTATCTACGTAGAAATATAATGTACTTAGTTCAGTGTAAACCCATTTAATGTCAACATTATGATAAATGCATGGTCTTATTCTTCATCTGTTCGAAATGTATTAAATATTCTATTATTGTGAACATATACAAATAATATATCAAAACTATATCATACATTTTAAATATATATTTTTTATATTTAACTACCTTAGTAATTTGGATTTCATATAAAATGCTAATAGGTAACAAATCAAATAACCATAAATTATGCACTTATTATATTTACATAATATAATATAATATAATATTCCTTATAGGAAGTCAAAATTAATTGGAAACATCGACAATAGTATTGTTACATACATCTATATTAATTATATGAAAAATATTTTCATCTACTATTAACTAGGTATCTAATGTAAATATAGTTTTAATACATTACTCTATATTTCTATAAAATATAACTGTAATTTGATTTTTTTAGTACATTTTAAAATATTAGAAGATAGTATCTTATAATATTTTAAAGACACATTTTTTTTGATTTATTATACTAAGCAATTATTATATAATATACGCGTATCCACGTTTTGGTTAAAATTAATATTTTGTAATTTATTTATGTTAATCTGAATCTGTCAGTTAACAGATTTTATCCTGGCATTATTAGATATTGATTCGTTGCCAATGTCAATAAAAGATTAAATATAAAACAACATCCAGTGACCCAAATATTGGTGGTTGTTTAAATTGTGGTCAATGTTCATATATTTTTTCAACATGAATTAATTTTTGATTAAATGTAATAAAATGAAACAAGATTTTGACTATTAAACTATCGTTTAGGAGTGTGTTTTTGTTTACGGAATAAGGAAGTGTCTGTACCGTTCAGGGGTTATTTTATCATGGGGAGAAGTGACACAAAATGATAAACTACTAGACTTTTGCAACTACCGAAGTGGTAAAATGGTACAGTTATATAATATCTTTGTTCGGATCGCTTCCGTCTAATTACTTAGGCACGGATTTTAGGAGAAACAGCTATAGTAAAGGGAAAACTACCCATCCTATCGTTGCTAACCATCGAGCGAAATGTGCTTTTTAGGCACGTCTACCCGGATATGCACGAGCACAGATATTATATTCGCTTTACAATTAAATTAGAAGACGGAAAGAGTGGCGAAGGGTAGTTTGGAGAATAAGGGTATACCCAAAAACTTTGACCACTGCAGAAGCTCATGTTCACGTTATTTCCGAAATCGTATTCTACCCACGCACCATGTGCAGTAGTTCATGCTTCGTCGTCGTCGTTTAAAAGGTACTCAGTGAATATTGGTGAGGACAAGTCAAACGTAAATCCAAAGCCTGCTAACGGCCAGTATTATTCGAACTCGGAGATCGGTGAACGATTTGTCACTCGCGTACTTGGACACGGTCCGAGTACGCGCCATCGAAAACTTGAAAACTTCGAATCCATGTGCACAGCCACAGTTGCCTCCCAGTGAACCTTTACACTTTTGAACGGTCATAAGCGGCCCTCGTTTTATCAAATGCTGTGGAATGACAAATACGGTAGTAGAAGTTGGCGGCGCAGGATGGTGGAGGTTAAAGTGAAGCTGAACGTGGTGGTGGTAACTGTATAACCATCACTGTACTCCTGTTTTCTGATAAGATTAATGTATATGTATAGTATATACGTGTCAGTTACTTGACGTTATCGGGCATGTCGTTTCCACGCTGCGATGCGGGCTCGTACGGCGAATAAAATGTCTAGGGAATACGATTTTTGAACGAAAATGTACTTTCTCCGTTCGTAACGTTTATTATTTGATATTTTATCGCATCATAAATTTTGTATTATTTTTTCACTAATCGTTTGTTACACAATTAAAATCTCCACTATTTTGTAGCCGTTCTCCGAAACAATGGAAATATGATATAATGTACATTTAATTTTGACTTTGAAAATAATATAACTGTAGTTGACTATAATAGATTATATACCATTATTACAATCTCAAAATAATGTTTCATGGTTTTTTCCGCGTTCAAAAATTATAAAACTTGTTAATTATTTTAATTAGTGTGTTTGATAAAAATTTTAAATTATAATATATTCTGGAATTTTAAATTTTTCAATAATAAAAAAAATGCTTATACCTAGGCATGTATTTTGGTTTTTTTTTTAAAAAAAAACTTAGTAATAAATTGAATTCAACTAAAGTTTGTGATAAATATTTCAGAAATGTGAAGTGTGTTTTTTATATATTTTTTTCATCAGTAAACAATACCTAACTAAGAAAAGTTAGGAATAATTAATTGTTCATAATATTAAATCTTAAAGATGTTGTAAGTAAAAAAAAACTTAAATGATCCTAAGATCAAACATGAAAGAAATTTAATATTTTGTTTAAGAATACCATCACACAGAAACGAGAAACTTATCACATTAAAAAAACAAACTTTTTTTTATTGAAAAATTGCTTTTATTTTATATTAGTAAAAGCATGACAGGCATTGAATCCTAATTGGTTACTAGGTTTTTAATTGGCTATTTTTTTTTATTTTGCATCTATAACAGCTAAAAACATAACGTATGAAAAAATAAAACTTTTCTGCATTATCAGATATCAGAAAATACGTTTGCTGGTCAGTTATTTGTTTTTTATGTTAAATTATTGACATTTTTTGCATGCTCAATAATAAATAATCACCATCTATAAACGTTTTTACATGATGTAACAGAAATAGCTCACTAATGTAGTTAACTAACTAGGAGGTACCTATGTAACATTTTTTTTTCAATAAAACCTTTTTTGTTACAACTTTTATAATAAACAATAATCATATTAAAAATATGAATTAAAAATGTGGGGAGGTAACCTCTCTACTGAGTGTACTTCAGCATCGTGTAAGTCACTGTAATGGATGTTTTAAATTTGAATTCAATGTTAAAAAATAGCGTACGAATAACGATTCTGAGCGGTAACGGTCAGCCTAAATGATTAAATCATTGAGTAGATTTATGGGACTTGACACTAGATTCTTTTTTAATTTCTAGTGAATAAACTCATAATCAATCTTATACCAATTTTTTAAGTTTTAGACGAATGAATTAAAAACGATGTTAATTTTCAACTATAATATATTTTGTAAATTATCGTGATTTCTATGAATCTTATAACAATTTCAACTTTAAACGCTCAACTATAAAAAATATTTGTGAATTTTATTTTCGATATTTTTTAATGTGTTAAGAGCAATATGTATAATGAATCTCGTTTTAAATTTTCAAATCTCTATAATTAGCACAAATAGCGCTTAAATATTTTGAAAGTTATGTAATATCCAGTAAAAATATCATGTGCCTATGGTTATTTTTTAATTTTTCTGATTATTTTGAAAAGTACGAAGAATTTTCACTTTTGATCACCCAAAAGTATCAACTAGATCTGATTTGGTACCAGAAACTAGAGATATTCTGAGTAGAAAATCTGGTATTACACCGGAGTATTGGCCGAGTAAAATTCATAGTACTAACCGGGTATCGGGTATTGGCCGAGTAGAAATATAAATACAAAATGGGTATTATACTACTGTCAAAGTACCAAGTATCAACTAAATAAACATTAGACAGTATAAACACGAGATTTATTTTTGTAATTCATAGAAGAAAAACATGATTTGTTTATAATCAACTGGCTATTGGAAATCGGTTCAGTTATTCTAATATGTACCAAAATATGTTATAATTTATTACCCTAGAATTTTAGATTTTTCCCGTTATATTAATTGGTATGCATATATTTATAAATAGATTATCAGAGTTTGCCATTGGATATGAATCGAGTAAAAATGTAGTATTTTGCCGGGTACCGACTACCGAGTAAGAACCGAGTCGTAAATATGATATCGAGTAACCGGCCATCGAGTAATTGCCGGATACCCGGAACTTCTCCACCAGAAAACATTCCCAAACTTAAATATTGAAGATTTGTTTCTACTATAATTTTATTCGTGTACACAAAAAATATTGGCATCTCTGTAAAATCCACTCGTTCATCGCTCCAGTCAGAACCTAAAATTGATGAGAATAAAAGTTATTACTTACAAGTTACAACATACCCAGATAGTTAAATATCTCAATTCTCACTTTTACACTCTGTATAATATGATGTACGGTTATATAAATATTTTGAAATTATTACCATTTGTGTGGCGGGGTATACACAAATTATCCAATATAGTATAACGTTATGCAATAATAATATTCGTAGTTTAAATATCTCCGAATCAATATTAATTAATATTATATTAGTACAATTTAATATTCAATGAAATAACTAAAAAAATACTAAACGTTAACATTTGGCATCCATATTTTTGTTTATTGGATATTATTATGAAAATGTACATTTTAAGATACAAAAATACCTAACGATGTTGTTAAATTTAAATAAAAATTATATTGTTATAATATAAACGTACACAATACATTTGAAATAAAACATAATGCATAATCATAGATTATTTAACACAGATTTTAAACTACCAATTAAAATTGTATGATCTATTGTATTTTGTAATTATAATTGTTTTGCCAATACAATAATATATGTTATTTTCAATATAATTTTGATGTGATTGAATTTCAATCAACCTATTAATATTCAACGAACAATAATTTATAATAATACGTGAAATTATAACACATAAATTATAATAAAACCACGAACAAAATTATTTCACAGAAGAGAATGAATGTAAAAACACGAATACTTAAAATATTTAAAATATAATTGAAGTTTGATATATTTAAATGTGAGTTCCCGAGCGTTTCCTCAATAGAATGATTTTCAAAACGTATAATCAAATTTACATTGAAAATGTATTCATACTTTATAATATGGATTTGGACAGTGTTGCCAAATTAAATTTAAATTGATGTAATAGAACCTAAAAAATTCCTTTTGCCCAACCGTCCGCCACCAAATATTATAATAATCATGTAATGTGTGGGATAACATTGCTGTCCATGAATTAATTATAATATAAATCCACAAAACCGAATCGTATGATCAATTGTATTCCATTACGTTTTCATTTAATGTCCATACATTTTTTTAATAACGCTTCCAATAATTGTATTTAATTGCCAAATTATAAACTCAATTTTTAAAAATATTTTTCAAATTGCAACTTATAGGAGCGAAAAATTGTAAAAAGTAAGACAGTTTAAATTAATAAACAATATAATTATTTTTGTCCAGTTATATTATTCCTGCACATACAAATCTATGATATTTTTGATTTTCTACGACGGTTCTTAAATGGTTTAGTGGAAAAAAAAAACGTTTGTAAATTAATTCTATCAGCGTCAAATATGAACGGAAAATTTTTTTTTATTTTAATTGAACAAATCGTGGTTTGCTTCGATCGACTGATCTAGTTTTATTCACCTAGCTTCATATTGAAAATTCGGTAAATTACTTTTTACGTGCGCCGTATTTGTATTATATAATAGGATATTGACAGACGTTAGACACGCATTTTGAAACGACGTCAGCCGTATTATATTATAATATACAGAGGAATGTATCGGTGGACCCAAACGTGGAATACTTATATTACTGCGATATAGACTATTATTATTTTCCGGTGTGATGCAAATATGCGTTCGACCTCGTCGTGAAATCAATTCCGATCACAAACTAATATCGTGCCAAATATCCATACGACATGACTCGATTGACGTGGAAAAAGGCTCGAACCGACTTAGTGATAAACTGTATACGTATAATATAATAGTCTTTTTATCTGCACCATGTTCATAACTAGGCAGGCCGTTAAAAAAATTATAACATAGTCTCCGTCCTATTTACGGGACCACGCGTGGTCGTATAGTTATACTTATACTGTATTAAAACCATACGCCCCCGCATAACCGTGGTCATGGTAATGTATACGATACGAGACGACGTACTATATACGAGTCAGTAAGTTGTTCACGGAGTGCGCACTGCGTTCCTGTAGGTGCAAAACGATGTTATTTGCGCGTTTCGCACACTAAATCAAACAACACCACGTGTCTCTTTTATTTTCGACGTACACTTTTATGCTTATAAATGTACAGTTAGGTATTGTATGTGTACACGCGCTCTCGTGTACCCCTTGTGTACACCGCTATAGCTATGTATTCCTCAGGTCACCCGAAAATCGATAAAAGGAAAAACCGCTATAGTTGCCCGCGAATAACGACTATGTACCACACGCGCGCTGCACGCACAATATACAATGTTATTATATAATAATATGTGTAATGTAACGCATATTGTTATTATTGTGTACAATGCACGAGGACGATTTTCCGACCGTTCGTCGACATAAACCCGCCGTCTCATCACCCGCCGTCATCGCGCGATTTTTTTATTCTTATACATGCACATGATATAATAATTACGACTGTACTTGTATATTTTTGTACCGCCGCCGCCGTGTTTTTTGAGGTTCGTGCTGTCGTTTTTTTTTTGTACCCTGTTACCACCGTGGCACCTTCGAACAATTGGTGGAAAATCGAAGTCGCGTTGAACGATATCATACTATAATACAATATAGGCGTATACGCGTATATTATACCGATATAATAATAATATTATGTTATTGTGTGTACCGGACGACGACGTTGTGGTGAAACAATAATAATACCTAATAATATCATATAATAACGTTTCGGATCACGCGATTGTTGCCACGCGTGTTGTGTGGCGTGTGCCCGATAATATGAAATATACATTTAACATCGCGTTCAGCAGTCGTATTGTGCCGATTGCCACGACGATGGTGGTGGCGATTGGGACCAGAGCCGACCGAGAGAGAGTCGCGGTTATGGCGGCTGGTAACCACACGCACCGGCACGCGGTATAATATAGGTAATAACGTAAAAACATTATAGACTTGAAAATCGGCGATCGAAAATAAAACAACTGTCGTGTCGTTTGACGAGAAATTATTTATTGCGATTACCTACAACGTCGGTATAATAATATCGAAAAACTGGTTTGTATTTTCGTCGGAATTTAGCGGTGTAGACTGTGTGGTACGTATGGTGCGTACCCGTCGTGGTCCGAGTGACGACTTGACGATGTTTTGCGCGATTGATGCATAATATATCAACGTATCGAGTCTAAATCGTGAAACCGAGGCAAATAACTCGTTAATATCGACATTAATAAATGTATTATTAATAAATAATAATAATAAATAAATATTATCATATCACATCCGTTCGCCGGCGCGGAGTGTAGGCAATTTCGGTACATCGCAGTGTAGGTGGCTCGAAGCGACGAAGTGTGAACGAACTAGTAGTTGTGCGTATGCGTGTGTGAGCACTGTTTTATAACGAGAAAACGGTAAATTCACGGTTATAAAAAAAGATTTTCATGACGAGTCCAAACTCCAAGATAAATTATCGAGTTATAGATTTATTTAAAAGTCAGCTTTTTAAAAACAAAACCAAAAGAACCGTCACTATCGTTTTCCTTTTTTTTTTAATAAAATGTATTTGTACGGTATTCTCGAGTAACACGCAATTATAACATCTATACAGTACAATCTGTGTTCGATTTCCAGCACTTTTTATAATGTCCAAAGACCACACATGACACATATATAATGAACGCATATGATTGGCTTCATCCATTCTACGGGTAGTATTCTAAAAATAATAATAATAATAATAATATTAACACCTACGAATTTTGGCGTACAGTCTAGAAAACAAAAACGCCATGGTTTATATGACACTATATTGTTTTTTCATTCCCTTCTCGATTCGACATTTTTGTTTTTTCTCATCCCCCTCCCTTTCTGATTCGATATTTTTTTTTTCATTATCCCTGTTATAAACACTTTTTGATGTCGTTGAGTTTTACCGTTCACCCAAAACCTGCAGCAGCGACCATATTATTATGAACGAAATGCGACAACTATATACACGACCCATGTCCACCGCAAAGGATTCGAGCTCGAAAAAATGGACGCGGTCGACTAATGACAGAGTGCCGCAGCGGACCACGACTGCTACCGCATTTTCTGCCGAGTTAATAGCCCACGCCGTCTAACAATATTGCCGGATTAGGTCTAATGAAAACGAATGTTTTTCACCGGATTATAACATAATTTCGAAATGTCAACCTGGACCACGGACTAGCCGCAATAAGTCCCATCGCAATTATATACTGCGTGCCGTTATAATATAATATAATATGTTTGTATACGCATGCATTATGTATTGTTAAGTTGTTGGTACTGTAAATGATAAAGTACTCCGGTTCATAATCATATTAATACTATGGTCGCTATTGTAAAGTGGCCAGCCGATTTTCTTTGTTTTTTTTTTTAATCGGTATACCATTAGAAAACGCGAAGTACAGAGATTTTGACGAAATATCTATTGGACATTTTCAATGGTAGGCTTTCCAGTGAGATATCTCTTCTAGTTTTTTAATAATATTTTAACCCTTTGCTCGGATCACAATAAATTATATTTTGATTTTTAAATAGAGGTATAACCAAGTTCTTGACACTTATATCTATATAAAATATATATCAGATTTCATAATCTTATTTGATTACATTAGTTAAAATATATAAATTGTATTATGATTAAATATTTGAAAAAACTATAAAACAAGTTAAGTAAAATACAGTTTACTCGTAAACGTTTTAGTCGAAACGCCTGCAACAACACATTCGTTATTACCTAATTAGATAACATTAAGTTAACATAAACGTAAATTGAACATTTTTTTTTATGGGTTATTAGTTATTACTGTGCGTGTTTCTAAGTTTTAGTTATTAATTATTTTACATGTACGTCGATATTGTTATATAAATAAAATTATCACGGCGTAAACACATTCGAGACAATTTGTTACATTATTTGCGCTGTACTTTATAATAATTATTTCTTTATTAAAATTGGTTAGTTGCATGATGTCTATATATATATATATATATATACTTAATATGGTATTATACAATTTATACTGTACTATAAATCTTTGAGCTTAAGAGATAGGGTATAAGTAATGATTCTGAACAGTAGAATACAATGAAGGAATTAAGCTTAGATTTATTTTTTCTACTTGCCTTTTCAAAGTCTAGGATTTCCCTGATTTCCCAATCCTCCAGTAATTACGTGCATCGTACTTCCGGCACTTTGGATTTCACAAAAAGAATACCGACAAAAGACGTGATTTGAGAAATTCCTCACCTTTGTGTTGACGCTACGTGGTCATCATTTTTATTTACCGTCAGTGAAACTAATTCAGAAAAATGTGAAAGAACTGGGGCATGGAAACATGTATTTATATTCAGCACGTACATTGTAACTTCGAAAATTCTTCTAATTATAATTTTGGTTTTTTTTTTTTAGTCTTTACCAACTTAAATTTCTTTCAGTATACAAAAATCAATGATAACAGAATATATTTTTGTGATTAGATCGTTATATAAAGATATATATCATCAAGTACATAATAATATAAAATAAAGTACTATGAATAGTGAATACTATATTATATTAAACAAAATGTATAACTATATCCAAATATTACCATCTAAAAAACTATATAAACTTGATATTATGATTTTAAAGTTCATAATTTGATTACTTCACTTCTTAACTCTTTTGTCATTTCATTAGTAAATTGTGTATATTATTTAATACGATTTCTTTTTAATCAGGTGATTTGAAACTGTGTTCTCCTTTGTATTAGGCAATAATAATAAATTACGTATGAATCAAATAAATTATAACGCGAATTGACTTTGGAGAATTCCTGTAGCTTCTCATTGGATTTGTTCCAAAATATCTTTGCCCGATGTGTTTTACCCATATGATTGTAAAATAAATTGAAACCATTTTTCCTTTTAATATTATGTTCTTTATAATCTTTAGTATTACGCAGAAAACTAAAGGTTTTGATAGATTTTTTTTTGATTATTTTAAAACAATTTAACTATACTTTGATATATTCCAAACATAATATAATTCTATTAGGTATTAATATTGTAGTTTATATTTTATTAAAATTGAGTAATGTCATGTAATTAATACTGAATAAAGTTAATACATTCGTTTTATCGAATTATTTAATCAGTTGTAATAGTTTTATTTTATGAATACATTGTTTAATATTATTTTGAAATTTAATTAAAAAGTAATGTTCTATAAAGACTAAGTGATATTGGTTTTAACTTATGCATCGTTAGATTGTTAGACTATACGAAAAAGTTTAAAAGCTTTTGGGTGTAGTGGTACATCTGGTATTTTTTAATAGTATTTTAATGTAATTTAATATATATTGTTTAAGCATTGTGAACCTATATGTCGGTCATCATTAATAAACGCAATATATCACTATTAAAAGATTGATTGTTAAATTATTATAATTTTATGTTGATAAAAATGTTTCTAGTTAAGTACTACTTTCTTAAATAATTATTAATTTACAGTTAAAATAATTACGTGTATACCCAATTAATTAATATGTAATGAGCTCTATGATCAACACCTAACATACTTTAAATCACTCGCTAAACTATTGACTAGTTACTATATCATACTACAGGAATCTGGCTATATTAAAATATTCACAAAAAAAAAAACACAAATATTACATCCTTATTATTTTATTTTGTTTTGTTTTATTATTCTAGTATAGTGCTATATTATATATTTATACAAATATTTCATATTATTACTCCCTCTGTTGTATCATATTATTGTAAGCATCATTGTTTCTTCTACTGGCCGATTGTTATATGCATAATAAATAAAAGGTAATCAGTTACCTTCTTGGTTGTTTTTTATATAATATAAATTTAATATGTATATATGTATTTATTATAATATACGTACATGCATTATAAGTATAGGTTATCATAATAGTTTATCCATTTCATGATATTATTATATGTTTATTTATTACCACATCGTTTTAAATAGTGGTTTTATATATTTTTTTTGTATACACTTCAATTGTAATTTTATCGAAAATTTAATTTAATTTGGGCTTTGTTCGCTTCAGTAGACATAATTTCATAGTTAATTATCTATGAAATGCAATACCAATATAGCTATAAATAACAAGTAGGTATCTATCGTTATAACATATCCATTGATAACTGATAAGATTATGTTTGTCTATTGGTTAATAATATTTGGTTAATTATATAAACTTGATGATATTCCCGATTATCACGACTAGTAGTTGAAGTATACAATATGTAAATTATAGTACATATTCTATGTGGATCTGTCGACTGTCATCACTAATTATATCATTGAAATTAACTTGGTTTTTTATTTTAACTTTATGATGTGTATAATTTGTTTACGCTTTAAGACATAACTACAGCTAATTTCGATATCTCTGACTTATGGAATCTAAAGTATGTCGATTGTGTTTGTGTACAACCCTTTAACTGGAGCTTAAATATTCCATCTATACCTAATAGTCATTTAAAATAAAATATTACTCTTTTTATGATAAAAATCATTATATTTTGGTTTAAGTGCTTGATTCGCGTTGTTCGTAGAGTTTTGAAGAGTTAACGCAATACAAGTCCCTGTTGTAGTCATATTCTTAACCGGAGACGGTCTTACATATATTTTTTTTTATCGTATTGGTGTCCTATTATAAGTTGTTAAATTTATAGATACATAAATGTTCATCATGGAGAACTAGGGGATCAGATGAAGGCCTTTTGTTGTTTGTTATTGTAGTACCAACAAAACATATTTGTTTTGGTGTTAACCATTTCATTTCGACCGTTTATTTATTTTATTATATTACAGTTTATTGATGATTATTTGCTGTAGTTTAATGAGTTCTATACTTATGCGTACGTTAAAAATAATTATATTGGGATCACCGCTCTTAGTTTGTAAATATTTAATGAGATTTGATGGCATGAGTTTTTTTTTTCTCTACGAAACCTTGCATTTCAGATAATTTACTGACGTTTATAAATGTATTAAACTTATGTATCTTCTCTATCTTTGAAGCAACGAGAAAAGGTTTTAATTTTTATCGTCTTCGTCTAATGTAAATTAATTGGATATTTGTGTGAGGTTTAAAACACTCACAAGAATGATCTAAAAAACCTTAAAACGTGTACTCAAACCACACGATAGCTGATGAATTTATGAGTTAATGATATGGTCCCATGTGATAGGACGATTATTTGAAGGCTCTTTACGACACTTCTCTTGATTTCCCAATTATTGTTTGGAACATAATTTACATCCGTGCATTCATATAAACAGATTAATTCACAAGTTAGATAACTGCGTATAATCTTATGTTATAATATTATAATCATACAATTACGGTCAATAATTGGTTAAGTCCCAAAATAATAGGGGTTTAGTAAGTAAGAAATACTTTTTAAACATCTCTTTAACTATTAAATTTCAAGCTCAATACTTAAAAATAAATAAAATTACGGTCAATAATTGGTTAAGTCTCAAAATAATAGGGGTTTAGTAAGTAAGAAATACTTTTTAAACATCTCTTTAACTATTAAATTTCTAGCTCAATACTTAAAAATAAATAAATAATTTAATAATGCTTTAAACTGTGAAACATTTTTTTTGTGTATTTATGTACATTAAATATTTTTGACATTGTTAGGACACATAATATGACGACAGCTCGAATCTAAAAGTAGGTATATAATTTAAAGGTTAAGGAATTTGAAGTTATTTGATTTGTTGTATCGATCATTATATAGATAATATAGTATAAGTATGTGTTGTATACACTTACTAAAGTTTGTGTATCGTTTTTATTTTCTTAGGACCTATACAAATATAATATAATATTATATACTTGAATAATTAATTATTTGATTAATTATTAATATTATAATCAATAGTCAATTAATATATTTGTTTTTATCGTAGGTATACGATAAACACCTAACACTATAACGGCTAATTCTATAATATATTTTATAATATAAGGGCATGAAATATATTATAATACTACCAATATAGTAAGAAATTAGGGTATGCGTTTTGACTACCTACAACTACTATTCTAATTGTCCCTGGACAATGTACAGTTTATTAAATATATAATATTAAACAGTTTTAAATTTTAGTATAATTTACTAAGAACATATTTGAATAGAAATTAGCATTTGTGTTCAGCGCGGCAGTTGTTATAAATTATAATAACTCATCTCATTGGTGTATACTATTATTTTTTCCCCGTAGGAATTTCATTGTTGCGTGCTATGATATGTCGTTGATAAAATTAATAACGTTTTCATAAAAATAAATTAAATATTTCAAAAGTAAAAAATTTCATTTGTAAAGCAAAGTAATTGTTAACTGTTTGAATAACACATATATTTCAATAAATTATGTGGTAGTTAAATATTATACACATTTTTTTATGATTATCTGGTTAAAATTTAAAATAATAATATTAATAATAATAATAAATTAAATAAAATATCTAACTGCGGTGTGCAACTTCTACTGCAAAAACATTAGGTAAGTACATTATTGCAAAAACTGTGCTGTAAAATGTTAACTTAGTTCGCATAGGTAACTGGAAGCTATAAAACAAAATGTTAAACATTGAAATGTAAATTGAATAACACCCCATTTTACGTCAAAAATCTATTACATATTTAAGAATTACGTCGTTCTTTATGGCTTCGTGCCATATAAATTAGAAATTATTAAGATTGAAACTAAAATCACGTCAAAATAACCGTAACAACATAATAATAATGATAGTAAGTAGCGTGTATTGTATGGGGTAAGATCGTTTTCATTTCTGGTTAAATATATTTATTATTTTTTGGGTATATTATACAGAAAAAATAAGGGTATCCATGAGGTATATTACACGGTTTATATTATTTTTCTATTTTGATTTGCACACATTGAAATATTTAAAATCGCGACACATTACTCGTAATAAAAAAAAAAAAAAAACATGGACTGCGGTTAGTTAGGTTAGGTTCATTAATTGATATAATATATTAATTCATAATAATTAAGTGAAAATTCGTAATAATTTGAGTAGGTATATTATAGGTTCATTAAAAATTTTAATTATTAGTACAAATAACTGATTTTAGCTGTGATAACGTGTCGATTGTTTAGTTAATTACAATTTATAAATATACAACACTAAATGCATATTATATTTGTGCCAAATAAAATTAGAAAAATAGTTATCCAACCGAAAAGTTACATTAGAATTTAATAATTCAATAATAATTAAAGAGTGGTACTATACTATAATATAATGAAATAAAACTTGATTAAACGAGCCATCTGGAGTTCTAATTTTAATTAATGAAAAATGAATTGGGTTGTGACCGATTTTTATAAAATGCCATTGAAAAATATTGGTATTATGAGTTTTTTTTTTTAATTTGATAAAATAATGATTTTCTTTCGCTTGACGAAATTCGGTTGAAAAACTGTAATTTATATGCATTTTATTTCTACGTTTACAATTATTTAGCTAACGACTGATGTGCAATAATTCCATTCCCATTGTCATACGTATTATGTTCTTGATTGTAATTTTTTAATGTATTCTAGAACTCATTTATCAACTTTTCGCATATATCTACCTCATTAAAAAAATATATTATTCATGAGTTATTATGTCAATACCTACCATACTGTAACTATATCACAGTATTTCTGAGTTCATATATCTTGAGAAATAATAGATTTTAATTTATATTTCGTAGCTTATAAGCAATTAATTTTATATAGAAAGAAGATATTTTTTAGCCGATTGTATTCCGAATATTACATTATAACAGCTTCAAGCAAATCATTTTAAACAGTCGCCACTTATCAGTTTTGTTGTGTTCGTTTAACTTTTATATGATTTATAAAATCACTACTTGATATTAACTATCCAGATATAGTGTAATGTATTACTATGTATTTTATATATTAAAACTATTATACTGATCCAATTTACTAATTGAACCATCAATAGATAATTTATAAAGTTTAATTAAACCCAAATTATTAAGTTATATATTCATGAATATTGATTAAACTTTGTGTAGTAATTATATTATCATCTTAGAACGTAAATAAAAAATAAAATGTAAATTTACTTAGTAAAATTAAAGTGAGGTATATTACATTTTCTGTTTAGTTTTACTAAAATATTTATTTATTTTTTTATATTTACGCTTAGAATAATATTAAAATATGTAATATGAGTAATATTAAAGTAAAAGGTAAACGACTTAATTTTAATTTATCTTAGTGAATATTATAATATCATTATAATATATTAGCAGAAGGTTTCCGACCTTTCTATGTAAAGATTAAAACATACGCGTTATAATATATACATAAAATATACATTTTTACTCTAACCATAATTTTTTTTTACAAAGTTCTCTTGAGTTTGTTTTGAGTTCGATACCAAACAAATTATATATTTAACGAGGAAAGGATAAAGAGCAGTATCTCTTTGTGCCAACGAACAATTGACCATCGTTAACTTGGTTCCTATTTTCGTACCAAAAAATACGGTATGCTGAGATCTTATAATGTGAATGGTGAATCTATTCTTCTCGGTACAACCGTTTACAGTTTTTCGGCTTATCCTCGTCGAGTCTTCTTATCGTATTTGCACACAACCATTTCAGACATTTTTTTGGTGGAAAATAAAAATCTGATTGAAATTCTTCACGAGAAACTTATACATGAAAAAAAAATTAAATAAATAATCTAAAAATTCCTAAGACCACCCCTCCACCAACTATTCGTTATAACCACACACAAACACAACGGGATTCGACCACGGAGAACCGTAAAGTAGTATCATCGTTTTGTCATCCCGTCGCACGGTGTTTCTGCATGATTGAAACCCAATGAGAGATGAGGTGTTTGATCCATGGCACGAAGAGTTGATATATGGTTGCTGGAAATAAGTGGGTGAAGAGTGGGTGGGTGGGAGAGCAAGAGTGAGAGGATTCGCTTACGATTGTGTCTTTAATGGAGTCCTCTTTGTTTGCTCTTCTACATCGTCTATGACCCCTTATAACCACCCCTCTTCCCGACCCACACAACCATACTCTTACCACCGACGACGTAACACCCGCCACGCACCCACCCAAAAACTCAGCCATATCGCCCATAGTCCATATTGCCCCGGCACACCCGTACATAGTCAATGCGTGTTGTAGCCATTGTATCCAACGGAGGATGATTAAGCTACCCCTTTTCCTATCCTACCCAGGTCGTCCCTTTTAGATCGTCAACTGCAGACGTTCGTTAAGGGTCATTAAGGATTATACCGGCGGCGGCAGTAGCGTTTCAGAGGTGGCAACGACGGTGGTGTATATAAGCTCACAATCGAGAATTTTGACGGCCGCAATCTCGGCGTTCCCGCGAGCGTCCCTCGGCTACGGCCCGTCATCCAAATCGCGACAATGACCCATCTCATCCACTGGCGGGGAGGAAGGTATACAGAGTAAATTATTAATGATGTATCGAATACAATGAAATCGGGGACATCATTAGACCCTCCCCCTACTCACATCCATTTCACTGACGACTCCGTCGACGGAGGAAATCAGTGTCATCGATATAGACTTAATGACTAAAAAAAAAAACAAAGTGAATTGAGCACATGAGTTATTTGTTTTATTTTCATTTAATTATTTTCCTCTTGTTTTTTTTTTGTTTTTTTTTTGTTTTCCATTTTGTTGAACGAACTACCAAAGCTATGAAAGCGCAACAGTGCCGATCGGTACACAAAACTATGGTGTGTAATATTTTTTCGAACTGAACATTAATCAAATAGAATTTTTATAATATATGTTTCTAAAAACAAGTCGATTGGCGTAAACTATTAAGTAAAATAACTATTTATTTTATCCTATTAGACTATGATGAGATTGAATTAACTAATTAGAAAATAAAACATCTAGCGAGTAATATTAAATGCGAATAATATGTATACACTATTCAGTTAGTTAATTTAATGCATACAAATTAAAATGTTTGAAAAGTTATATTCATTTTTTATCAAATACAATTATTTTCACATTAATAATATATTATAATCATTTGCGTTTTATTATCATTATTATTCATGAATTTGATTTATTTTAAATGGTACTGTCCAATCAATCGCAAAAATTATTCATTTTCATGTGTCAAATAAATCATAGATAATTTTATGTTGTAATAATTACCTACGTGAGTATTATAAAATATGAATGTTGATTTACCACTAAATTGAATGAATTATTTTGTGTTGCACAATATAAATTATAGTTACTATTTATTCAAAATATTTATTCATCAGTCATCACCGTTCATGATATCTGTTCTTTGCACAGTTTTAAAATATCGATTTAATTTATTGTGTCTAACAAAATATAACAAAATATAATACTATGTTGGACATCATTTAATAGAATTTGAATTAAACCTGTAATCAAAACTATATTTAATTTGTACAATGTAAATATTGTATAAGTTCCATGTTTAAATTTTTCCAAATTCCATAACTAATAAACATACTTCACATAATAATCACAGATTCGATCAATATATGTGGGTGGGTGTGTGTGTGTGTATATTTTAGAGATTGCAGATTGTTAGCCCACATCATTAAATTACATCTCTAATAATAAATCTATATCCGATAGTGAATTAAATCCGTGTACTCTTTTGGTTACGAATATTCCAATGTTTTTATATGAACTTCTAAAATATCGTTACTAACTTTTTCAACCACATTGTGTCGGTTATAACTTATATTCAGTATTTTAAAATGTGAATACCGAATGCCGTGTGGCAACTGGCAGATGACACTAGCAGAAATCAAATATATATTTTTTAATCTCTGCCTAGGTAGAGGTACGCACTTTCCATAATGAACCCTTTAGATCATATATGTTGAAAAGTATGTTTATATATGTGTGCGTGTGTATATAACAAGTATACAACAAGTTACTAGGGGACAAGCTTTGTAAAATCATTGGTTGTAGTTCGGATTTCGGAAACAAAGTTTTTTTTCCCCATGACAGAATAATAAAATGCATGTATAAGAAAATTGGATTTCGCAATATACTTATAAACAAACTACGTTTAGGTGAATTCGACTATCGAATTACACGCGAGAATCCTTGCATTCAACAAAATACATTCCAACATTATAATATAGGGTACGTTTACTCCGCATAGGTACCTATATTTGATTTATGCGATGTCTTAACTAAAATATCAAATTTTACGTCTCAATTCGCGTATAGAGCATCATTCATTGATATATTGATTCGTTTGCTATTTTTCGTTGCGACGTTCACTGTAGTACGACATTAATAATTATAGCAATGCACAAAAGTACACATGACCTGGATTAATGAATTCCATTTTGTCGAAACGTACCTTTATATTAGGTACCTAATAATATGTACAGGTATCCTCGTAATATTTTAGTCTTTGCCAATTTCATCATAGTCTTAGGATTTATTTCGGAGCACGTTTTGATTTCCAATGATTTATACGAGATTAAATTATAATTTCGATAACCATTTCTTCAGCTATAATTTCGATATTTTTGCAGAATAAAAGGTTTTTTTATTAACTTTTTACCTATATTTATTAATTTATAATAGTATGTTTTTTCGGTTAACGATTTTTCTGGTTTTCATCGGCAAAATCGAGCGACTGCGACGGTAAACGGTTTTCATATTGTAGGAATATCGTGCATAGTAATTTACAAATGTATGGAATTATTATATTCGATTCTATATCAAACGAGCTAAAAATTACATTTACGACTCTGTCAATAATATTACGCATGTAAGCACACGTGTTGTTTGATGAAAAACGAATTTTCACTGATGCAGGTAGTATATTATTATTATTATTATTATTATTATTTGGTAATATTACGTGGGCGTTTATTTGATACGTTCTACAAACGAATTTGGTCACAAATCGATGACGTATTTAACCATATGTATATCGCTTGTGGTCCAACCACGGGTTCTCACGGTTTACATTGTAATATACTATAGTACTAAACACAATATTATAACGTTTGACGTATTCAATATACGGTGATGGTGGGAAGCGCGAAGCCGTTTAAATGGTGGACCATAATGGACATAAATGTTTACACAATAAAACCTATAACGAAATCATTTAATATAATATTGTGCCTTTTACATCAAATGAAAAGGCTTATTCTTTCGGTGGTAATATATTATATTCGTTCGTGAAGTATAGTGTGCACATTTTTTTCTTCTAATAGCCGAACATGGGAATATAAATTTTATTCTCGTTTTCTAATCGACATAGTCAATTGAATTTAAGTGAAAAAACAGATTCGCTGTGACACATATGTAGTGCAAATTAAAAATAAACTTCTGTCAATAATATTATACGTTGCGTACCTACAAGTGTGGCGTTTGACGAAAAACGAATTTGCACGGCTGCAGGTAGGTAATTTATTATTTGCTGATATAACGTGGTCGTTTATTTGACACGTTTTCCAAATGAATTCAGTCACAAATCGATGACGTATAAGTGTACCTAGAACCATCGTTTCGTTTGTGGACTGTGGTCCACTTATCCGGTTTACATTATACTAAACACATAAAGTTTGACGTATACATAATACGGTGGTGATGTCGGGAAAATGCCTGTACAAAGTCGTATGGTGGATCATTATAGGCATAAATATTTACACAATACAATCTATAACGACATTTAACATAATATTATATTGTGTCAGTTACATAAAACGAAAAAAGGTTTATTCTTTCGGTTCAATTAAAAATGTATGTTATATTCAATCGTAAAATATTAGGTGCACATTTTATTTATAGAATTTTTATTCTGGATTTCTAATTGCTGGAAATAAAACATTTTGTTTTATTTTATTCTGATTCTATATCTTTAATCAATTTTTAGTGATAAAGCAGATTTGTTTTATCTGTCACATGTAGTGCAAACACATGTATTATGTGGAACATAAAGAGGAAAAAAACTATTGCTTAACCTACTCTAGACATTTGTCTAGATTTTGAATTATAAAAACATACACGGACCTTATTTTATGTTAAATAAACAATAGACATTTTTTGAGTAAAGTTCTATGCAATTATATTTTGAATATTGCCTCTTATATTCTTATAAAATGGTTTTTAAAAAAATATAATATGCATCAAAATAATTGAAATTCCTTGAATATTACATATTATTATTAATATTCCGACGTCCGAATATGAAATTAATATTTCAGGTTTTTACTTCAAGTAGGATATGTTATATTATTCCTTTCATAACATATTATAGCAATACTAGCTGATCCCGCTGGCACTTTGTTGCCCGTTAAATGTACCAATTCTATATGAATATGACTCAAACTTTATTCAATTCGTTATTTAATATTCGGTATATGATGTATAGTGTTCAAAATTTATCTTAACTTTTCTGTTGCCCAGAATAAAAACTCTGATTCGCAGCAGTATATTATTAGGTAGGCAATCTACCTGCGGTATATCGCGGACCCCGTGCTGTTTGTACGAAAGTGTATGGTTTAACTCTAAAGTATCAATATTGTACAAAGTTTGTCATTTTTACTTAATTCCACCTGCGGAGGATTAATATAATCAATTAATACAAAAGCCTAACGCAACCGTACTAAAATCCGATGAAAAAAAAAAACAAATTTAACACTTTTTAAATTAGCATATCTTCTTCCCAGAGGTCTAATCTACACACAAACATTCATTTTTATCTATATTAATATATAAAATGATAGCGTTTGCTTGTATGATCGAGATAAACTCCGAAACTACTGAACCGATTTCGAAAATTCTTTCTCCAAAACAAAGCCACTTTCTTTGTAAGTGTCATAGGCTAATTTAAAAAGGGAAGTGATCACCCCCGGTAGGTGCTCAAACAGGAATTTTGAGATTTACGATGGAAATTTTTGTTTTTTAATGGTTGCTATGGGTTATATATATATGTAGATAAAAATAATTTATAGAGGTTATTGTTGTTTTTGGCCATGTCGCCAGGTGTGCACTTAAGAAGCTATAACTCCGGAACCACTTATCACACAGCGTACAAACTTCACAGAAACTATCTACATATCAATCTCAATATGTCCTGAAATTTTTATCGAAATCGGTTTGGTGAATCTTGACTCTTGAGTTATAAAATTTATTCAAAATTTTCACTTATATATATATATATATATATATAGATAGAATAATATAGCCAAATGAAGTACATATCGATTTTATCATTTTTTTGGTCTTCGTGTAGTAAAATTATCACTTTTTTTATATACTCTATATGCCAAAAACTGTTTACAGTAGATTTTGAATAAATAAACACACAATAAACGTACCTATTATTTGATAATTTTAGTTTAATATATATCTACGGTAGTTATATTTCTTTTAACTTCCTATATGAGTGTATTGAATAAATTAACCGTTACGGTAGAACTATACGTCATGTGGTGTATGTATATACGTTGGCTACCAGGTATATTGTATAACCTTATTTATTATAAATTAAAACTGACATATATATTGTATTAATTATTTAAATATAAATGTACCTACATGATGATACGCAATCTATTTGAAATCGTTTTATAATCATTTCATATTATATTTTTAATTGGTATTATTGGTTCTACAGAGTCTATGTACAGTTGAACCAAATAATTCTTCAGTTTATGATATTTCTATTGTTATTTTCTAAATAATAAAATATTATGAATATTATAAAATAATATAATAATATAACAATATATGTATTTGTTTTACCATAAATACCTGTTTTTAAACAAATCCCGTTTCCAAAATTATGGACAATAAATATGAAAAACCAAATTTTTATTTTATTTTTATAATTTTATATTATAAAAAAAAACATTTCTATATATTCAACCACATGATTTACGACAGTTTGTTAATCAAAATTAGAATTATAACTGTACCTATTTATTGTATGAATACGCTAATGAATGAACACAATTTATCTCTCAGTAAAATTTAATCAGAACACTGTGCATTTACCAAAACTGATAAAATCAGTGCTTTACATTAACTATTAACCATTCTAGTACAATATCATTCACCCTAATGTGGCGCTCAATAGAAATTTGCGAAATACTGATAATAGTATTGTAATAGGACGGTCTGTTTAGTCATTAAGATAAATCACCAAAACATGATTTTCCAAACATATTATTATATCATTGAATTATGACGCACCGAATGATTAAAAACATATTTTACACAATTAATGGATTATTTATCTTGTAATATTTTATTTTACATAATATTATAATAGCCATTATTTGGATTGTATAGCCGATATTATTTATAGTTCTATAGTTCTATATAATATTATGTTTGTTTGCTTATTTTAAGATGTGTACCGTACGTTCATAATATAATTACGCTAACGATAATTAATCTTAATTTTTTTAAAACTATATTTATAGTTGGATCATAATAATATAATATTAGTTAGGTATATAATATATTTGAACGACGTTTGATTTTATAGTGCTTTAATGTTTGGGTGCTAAAATAATGTGAAAGTATTATGCAATATATTATTATACAATATAATATAATAAATAGGTATATATTAAACGTGTATAAAGGTGAAAATAAACTCTTATTTTTAAACAGGACCCAAATTATGGTGAACATTTGGGTTTTAAATAATTAATCACGATTAAAGTGTAGGAATAATTTGGTTTTAATTCAAAAATAAGATTAAATCTTATATTAATTTGTCACGATAAATCGAATTAGAATTAATGGTGTTTTTTTCATCTTTGTTTTTAAATATAAACGGTGAAAAGTTTAATAATTGTTTTTAACATTCGGAAATTGTGCCGCATTTGAACAACCTCGGAAACAATCGTTATGTATTATATATCGTACCTATAGCTGCCAACGTACACATATACCACACAGCTATAGTATGTACTTTAATCGAAGTGGTCAATTAATTCAATACACCTACATAATATTATATGAAGTTAGACATAAAGACATAATACACATTGGACTACAGTATTATTATAAGTTATAACCTACCTAGGTGTACAGTGGGATTATTTTGTTTGTATTTACCGCGGTCCGCGACATTGTATTACGTTCGAATGATTTGATATTATCGTTACCTAATAAAAACTGTAATAATAATAGTGAATAGTAAATGATAAAAGTGTTTTGTGATGTTTGGGTCAATAAGTTTGTTTTTGGTAATAGCGGTGGGTGGAGACTGGTGAGTGAGGAGGGATGCGAAAGACGCGAATAAGCGCCGAAACGGTCATGTTGTAATATTTTATTCGAAATGACTGATATTCGAAACATAATGAACCTGCCTATTATACATTATAATAATATACGAACTTGTATAGGTACAATGTGTGTGTGTGTGTGTGTGTGTGTGTGTGTGTGTGTGTGTGTGTGTGTGTGGCGTCTGTCACCTGGCCTAGCTCGTATTTATTATCACTCTTTAAATAACAACATCATTATTGTAATCGAACGGTGTTTTATTCCAGCCCGAGCAATCGATACGTCTTATCCCTTCCGGCCTTTGCTGCGGTGGTCGTCGTGCAGTTGTTCCGGTCAAACGTTTCGCGTCGCGGACCCTACTCCGTCTACATATATAATAATAATATATATATTATATACATCGTATCCGTGTGTATTTCTGACAGTGAGTACGATCCGTGCCATATTCATTTGAATTAATTGATTGCTGTATTACGCGGTTTGTAGGGCGTATGTTGTGTAGATGAAAGAAATAAAAATACACTCTAAGTACGTACATGACATGATATTCAATAGTGATATTATCTGTAAAACGTCCTGTGAAAACAATAATTACAAAAGAAATGCAAACAATGATTATGTTGACAAATTATATTATTATCAATCCGTTAATATAATCGACAAACGGCGTTATTATTATTATATTTATCATCGTATTATTATATTAATGTGAGGAGGCAGTAGTGTCATTTTTATATTTTTGTTGGGGGATGGCGAGGTGTGGTCATTTTGAAAGCGGGCCGGTGCCCAGTTATTGCCGTTTTTTTATTTTATTTGTGAAAAACAATACATGCATTTTTTTTTCTATAGGCACTTTGAGAAAATATTATACTGTGTATTAGGAAACTATTTTCACAATGATGAATTGGTAATTATTAATAATAATTAATAGTTGGAATATATATATGGACGGACACGGACGTGCATGAAAATTGGATATTGTGTGTGAATAAAAAATAACATATTATGATTTAGTAATAAGACATACAATTTAAAATTAATTAAAATTCTAAAAACAACAACAGCTTGGCACTTAATTGTTTTTAATATCGGCTATTTTGTACATTTTTTTATCGCTTATCAGTTAATAAAAATGGATCCATTGTAAAGTTAAAAGTAAAAAAATATCTAAAAAACGCGTAAGATGGAAATGGTAATTTCATAAAAATGTAACTGATAATGTGCTTGCGAATGGTTGGTTTGTTTACGTTACCCATTTGGGCTGGTCAAAACTGTTGACCAACTGGGCGAGCTGAAAATATGACGTCACCTATGATGTGAGGTACCATAATATATTTTCGTGATTTGGTTACGATATTTCTCTAGTGAAAACATACATGGATATCGTCCGCAAACATATTATTATCATACGAAAAGTGCGAGCAAAGGTCATCGAAATACATCCGTTTCGTCGCCGTACGTGTTATATCATATAGGTAGGTTAGGCTAGGCACTCGTGACAAAAATATCCGACAAACATCGCATCTGCGTATTCGTGCTTAAGTATTATACAGGGTGTCCCAAATCTTGTATGACGAAAGTGGGAGGGGGAAATAACGTAACAATGACATAATCCCTGCAATTTTTGTCACACGAAATTTGGAAGACCCTGTACACGTCACAATAATACCTATATACGTCATAATGCTGTGGCGTTAGAAGTTAACGCGCTTGCGGTGCGATTTTTGTTTTCAGTGTTTTGTTTTGTTTGTTTGTTTGTTTTTTTTATTATTAAAAACAAATCCGAGTTTGGCAAACTAAAACAATAGTTTTCGTCCATCTGTTCACGTTGGAGCCGTAAACAACAACGTCAACTTTGTGAACGGAATATAATTCGTTGCACTCGGCATCGCTCGTGTCATCATTGGAGTGTATAATGCGTCCATACAGCGTATGTTATTATAGCGAAATCAGTAGCACTGCTCGTCTATAATAATATATAATAATATAATAGATTGTTGGCTACTGAACAGCGTCCACAGAAATCGAAATAATAATAATATGTTCGATAACGCGTGTTTTCCATATATTTCTTCTGTCCGATTCGTACAAATCTATTGTACGTCGTATTATATTTGTAAGATGGCATGTGACATGTATCTATTTTCCCATGATGTGAATATCACGCTAATTGACAGTTGTACTCAATAATTGTTTAAACTGATGGCACGTAGTAAGTAAAAAGAAAAATTACAATACAAATATTATAGTTATTATTATTATTATTTATATTTTTATTATATTATTCGAATATGTTTGCATACACCGGACAATATACATTTGACAATTTCATATTATGTATTTTTATTTTTTAGTACTCGGTTAATTTATTATATTTTACCATAATCACTATACTATGGCCTGTATAAAGCAACAAAACTCTATTTTATCCAACGAGATGGTATGTAAATATAAAAACGACTAAAATTAGCTGTTAAATGTTAAATGTGTTTGGTATTGACAAAGTTATTGTGTTGCTTACTTTTAAACAACCATCCCCGTGCGGTGTAGGCGCGTAGCGTATATAATTTTGTTCGATACACCAGTAGTTCTCAACTAGGATAACATAAAATATCCACCAAAAAAGGAATAAAAAATTATTAATATTTTCGAATACAATCGTCACCGCCGTCATGTAATCGCCACCAACGTCTGAACAACATAATAATACAAACATATTACCTTACAATATAGTTCATTATTATTTTTCAATATTTTTCATAATTTTTTTTAGTTTATCAATTTAAAATGATAAAGTGTCAATATTTATTGAACCCTGCAACTCAAATAAAGTATATAAATATTATATTTCTGCGTACCGTATTTTTTTTCTAAGAAAATGAAAGGTGTTCATATTTTTCTTTTTAAATTTACAGTTAAAATTCACTTTTAATATTATTTTATATATAAATGTTAGGGTGTCACAGAGTTGAACACTAGTGGCTAAGGGCGACATGAAACAAAAAAGGTTGATAACCACTGCGACACACGATAGCTTTATACTGATGTATACTATATAATATTATTAATCTTATGATTATTATCTTATGATGAAATCTATATAAAAAAATCGTTTTATGTTTTCTTTTCTGTTCATTCCTTAGTATAATATACTAATCACTCATCGCCTTTCAATGCAAAAAAAAAACGGTTCAGTTGTTAATTTTGAGAGTGATGTCTGGAAATAATTTTATCTACTTGGTACTTTTGAGGATCAAAAATAATCAGAGAAAACCAAATCAAGAAATTTATGGAAAAACGGAAATATTTACTCAAAATTCAACTCATCAACTCTACTGCAGTAGATTCAATTAAAATATATTACAAAATTCGTCAAAATCACAAAAATTTGTAAGTTATTTTGTAGTTTAAAACTTATAAAATATTTAATTTCAACATTTAAAGCTTGAAATGTAATACAAGATTCCTCGTAAGTTTTATTGTACTGGAATTTAAAAAAAAAAGTTGAATTGTTTTATTTATAATTAAATCACCTGGACTATTAGATGACAGGCCTAAACTTGACGTTTTGGAAAAACATTCGTTTAACCTAACAGCTACCGTATTACTATACTAAAAATAAAAATAAATTATAATAAATAATTTTATAAAAAAGCTGCCATACCTTCTCAAACACATAATTTATTATATTGTTCATATTATACAATAAATATTTATCATTAAATTCAAATTTAACACTTCCATCACCATGGACTTGCTCAATGACGAATTACACTCTACAGCTGACACCTACTTAACACTTACTGACTACCTATTTAGGAGAGCGACTTTCCTTGTTATTTGTATTGTTTTACTACATTACTTTGGAGTACCTATGCTACATTTTAAATATCACGTTTCAAGGAATTGGTTTTCTTTTATGCTACTTCTCCGTCGTAAAAAAAACATATTAAATTGGCCATTCAACCGAAAGATTCAAAAAACTTCGTTTTCAGCATTTATTGTTACCTATAACTACTATTGTCTAGGAGGGTGAATATAGAAGTGAAAAAAAAATAAATGTGTGTTCATCCACCCTGAGTTTGTGATCGTGTTTTTTCAGCTGCTATATACCCTCCGTTCCCTGGCCGTTCATTACACACATTCCCCGCTCCCCCCACAAACATGTACTTTTGTTAGATAATTAATTAAAAAACTGAAGCACTGATTTCTGAGTTTTATCTACTTATAATTGTATTGTATGAAGATGATCAAAAAAGGAATATATACACTCTGGTTACACTCAAAAGTACCGCTCAAAATCACAACCTTTTCACGTCGTTGAAAACGTCATGTTGCCGTAGTGCATGCTAATATAGGTAGATATTATGTTTTTTGTTATTGACTAATATAAAAATTAACTATACAATAGGTATATGTTTATTAACGATCACAATTAGATTTTTCTTACTCGCTCTACTGTTCATAATTATTGTTGTGTATATTGTGTGTATGTATACAGTACCTATACCTTTTGATACTCATACGCCTCATTGACTCGTGTTTTAATCCTGTATACCGTGTGTAGTAAATCTATACAACTTCACTGGTCTTATAAAGTAACAAAAACGATGATGTTGCTGATTATGATGATGATTATAGTAGTAATAATAATAATAATAACAATAATAATAATAGTAAGTGCTTCATTTCTGTCCACGTTTCAAAAATGATGTAAAATTTTAATTATTTCGGGTCTGCTTTCTCGTGTAGTGAATACATGTTTTTATTATTATAATGGAATAATGGATACGTGTGGCTTTTCAAAAATCGTTTCATTGGAGCTGCACCACACTCGTCCTATAAATCTGCCCTGCCGATATTAAACTATAATAATATACACCTATACGCGCGGGTCACACGGCGATATGCGTATAATATAATGGAATATATATATACGACATATACACACTGCATTTATTGTATTTAAGCCGCGTATCTACAAACATAAGATTGTCGCGTGCACCGCAGCAGTAGCAGCAGCAGGATGTGCGTGAAGTGAGTAAACGCACTTCAAACAATGGGTTGCAACCATGATAGAGGCGCATTCCACCCCACGTCTAGAGCCTCGGTGGTAAAATCACGTAGACATTTCGACTGGTATACAGTAGTTATAATAATGTCTGTGTGCATAACACCGACGAGTTTTATGTTGTGTGTATAAATATAAAGTTCGCCGTTTCGCCTTTTATTGTGTATTCCGTCGGCGTAGCCGTGTATAGTGGCATTATATAATATAGTGGTATAGTGTTGTAGTGCGTACAACTGTACCACGGTTGTTGTGTAGTCGCAGCACAGTGGTGGTGAGTGTAGACACGCAGAGCTTGATTTATATAATTTGAGGCACCCCAAAAGAGAACGAAAAAAAAACCTCTAGGAATTTCTCTAGTACAAAAGTACGAAAAACATAGCATACATATTATATACAGTATACACATTATATTATAATTGTTTCATTAAAGTTTATGCAAAACGATTGTGTTTTTGCATTTTGTAATAATTATTATAATATGAAGGCAGTTATAACTCATATTATATCAATGTCAACAGCGAGAATTTGACAAACAGATGCAGTGGAGAAATGTCTATATAGAAATCGTAGTTTTCCCGATTTGAAATTATAATTAGCTACCTAGTAAATTATCTAAAAACAACCCCCACGACCTCTGTTTTTAATAAAACAATTACGCATATTAAGTTAACTGTCAAGCGTAATATTGTTTAAGACAAAAGCTCTAAAAAAAAAAATATTTGACTTTTAAATATCGTTGTACTTTATAGTACTGTTAAGGTCTAAATGTCTCCCCACAGTAGTAGTGCTATAATTTCTAACTTATGTGCCAATATGTGGCCGTAACTTCACACACACCTGCAGGTGGTTTATAGGAAATGATTTTGTTTTTACATAGGCCTTATTATACGAATAGTTTATAGTAGGTAAGTAGTCTTTAGATTTCTAACTATTCACTAACCCGTTAAGGGCCTTAGCATGACGTGAAAAGTTGATTTATTTATTACTATCCAAGTTTTTAATACCCGACTTATACAATTTTTCATAACCGTGCCAAGTATACCTAGAACGACTACGATGACGATAGATTTTGGGGTGAGTTAGCCACTTATTTTTGGCACATCACCGCATGGCTTCAGCCTACAAAAAAGACGCGTTTGAAAAAAAAATCACGAGTACCGCCTAATCATTGCTTCTTTACAATGTACACGAGTCGTACCGGTCTACATTTTACCTACATACGTAAACCACCGTGGTCGGAAAACTCGTCATATTTCCTCGCTTTCAAATTAAAAGTACCTATGTATGTATATAGTGTGTGTTGTATTGTAAGACAATATGAACTTAACCGCGACAATCAACATCAATATTACATAAAACATATTATAGGTAATATACGATGCTAACTCATAAGTGACATAATATGGCACAGTGGAAAAAATTATAAATACAAATATAATCTATCTTTCTCTCCGTCCCTGATCTACCGGCCCGCCACCGGTCGCACCTAGATAAATTAATTGAGGGTTGACCGGCGGCGGAATTCTTATACATAGAGATGCGCGACTTAGCGTTGTATAGATGGGGGGAGAGGAGCGGAAACGGTGGTAGTACGAAGAATTATCGCTTTGTTTTTGCGTGTCATCGCATCGGTAAAGTGAACGTCCATTAAGCGGGTTTAGAGCCCGTTTCACAGCTCCCGCAGGACGCTACGGCATCCCGGCTGTGGTGGCAGTGGCGGTAGGGTTGGTGGTGGCGTAGGTAGAAGTGACGGTGGAGGTGGCGGTGGCAGTGGTGGTTCGCACGGGCAGAGCGAGGCGAGGGGATATAATTTATTAGAACCTTCTATACAGCCTCTCTTCTCGCATCTCTACGCCCATCGACTACATTCACCCTCGGCTTGGACTCGCGGGTGTTTCCTCCCACCTTGTACGCCTCTAATTCCACCCACGTCGCCGCCACCGCCACCACCACCATCACCATCGACGACGAATCCGCCGCCGTCAAAACCTTTATCTCTGCCGCGCCGTCTCCGGTCGTTGTTCCGCTGCAGCGTTATCAGCTCCCGCGGCGTATGGTCGGCCGATCGAGAGTGACCGACCAACGATGGTATGAGATACACGAGGCAACGTACATTGCGTATACAATATAATATTATATACTTACCAATATAATTTTGTATACAAAATATGATTGTCGGATTGATGATCGTCGTTGAACTCGTGATGCTATCCTATCCAAACAAATTCGGTTCTCGTAAACGGCCGCGACGTTTTTACATAGAACTTTTCTAGTTTTTTTGGTTTTTCATAGTGCGAATGTCTTGTTATTACAATTTTGTCACGTATTTCAGTACGACTATTTTGCACGTATTGTTTTTACGGTCAGCGCGTCTCATACCTTTACTATTGTAATTTTTTATTACATACTATATGAATAGAATATCGTAATACTGTGATCATCGTCAGAAGTATAGTATAATAATAATTTGAACGATGAATACTGCAAACACGTGCGTATATTATATATTCGCCGTGAAGAATATAATCGCACCGCCCCGAATTTTCGGGGAAACGTTTTAAAGATTTCGATAAGAGCATCGCGCGATGTTAACCGTGTGAACGTTGGGGGGGAGGGGGTGTGTTCTGAGGTCGAAATGTGTATGTATATACAATATATATATATTTGCAGTATGTGCATTATTATAGATGTATATAAAACCGATGTTTCGCGGTCCGCTGAGCAAACGCCGCGAGATTGGTGGTCGTTAGCTGTCTTAAAACCGTTTCGCAAGAAATATATAGACGGCGAAGATGCGCATCGTATTTTTTTTTGTTTTTTTTCCTGGTTTTGTTCCGTAGAAATAAGGTCACTTACACAGTATTTCGTGGTTTTTTTTTCGTTCTTTTGCTCTACCGGTATGGCCGCGCCGGAGAGAGGACCGACCGAAAGGTTTACGTTTTATGTGCAGACCTCCGGACCTTTCGGAGACAAAGAACATATAAATTGACAACTTTTATGGTGTACAAGTTTATCCGGCAAATGTAGTTTACCGGTGTTTGCGACGATCGATTGTTTTTTGATTTAGAAAAGCGCGCCGTCCTAAAATAATGGAATAAAATGAGCGGTCAACCTTTATTCGTCGCGTTCCGATTAAACCACGCGGTGGGCGGTCGTGGCTCACATAATTATTATTCTTGTCGAGGGTTTTTCAGTGTTTTGACTCTGCGATACTCCATTTAAATGCGTCGTTAATACAACACAAAGTTAAATACATTGGCCTAACTGGAGTTCTGTAATTTTAGCTCAGTATATATAAGTTTTCCATAAAACAACAAAACCCTACTTAGAAGTTACAACTCACGGTCCTAATATTATAAAGACTTATATTGGAAAAAAAAATATTTCCAAGAAGTACAACTATTTACAACCTAACAAATGATTGAAAAACCACCATCCTAAGGTGCATCTCTCAGTATTTTCGCCACTCGTTCAAGTTTTATTATTATTGACTCGGCTGCATATTGCTCACTGTTAGCAGATCGCCATCTGAGTGGTTGTGTTGTTTATCGTCAATATTACTATATTATAATATTGTGTTCCAAGAATAATATATATATATACAAACACTATTAAATATGGTTTTTTTTCATTATTATTATTGTATAGTAATGAATCGCGATATCATTCGAAAAGAATGTTTAAGATCAAACTCGTGGCTTACCTAATCTGCAGTAGAGATAATGTCGATTGCCCATCTATCGATTGTAATATTAGCTCATTCCTGTTTTTCACGATTTTCTCGAAGTTTGCTAGGCAATTTTAGAAATGACCTCTTTGCACTACAGTCATTAATCTATGTTCAAATCTCAATAGGTACAAATACAGAAAAGCTTTGGAAAAGTTTTCAACCTCTTTTCAACAGAGCGCCCATCTATGCGTGTGTTATACGTAGAAATAAAAAAATAACCACACACACCGTGATAAGACTAAAAGATCAATTTCGGGTCAAAAACAATTACGCGCGGAAAGTTAAGAGACGAAAATCAAAGCCACGTGTTCCAATCACGATTTCACTGAAACCTTTGACTTTTATAGATGGTGCCGAGAGACATCAAACATTTCGGAGTGATTAGTAAATTTCGTATTGACCCGGCACGCACGGACGGTGTTCACAGTATAGATCCTCTCATCACTCTCACTCTCTCTCACGCACTCACTCATTCATTCACTGACTCACTCACTATGACGTATATAACGTAATATATTATTTGATAACTGAACGCGAGTACTGTACGCCAAAACGATGTATTATCTATATATTTAATAATATGATATATTAACACTTACGGTAAATCTCAATTTCGTTTCGCCGCCAGTAATAACGCGTTCTATATAATGGGTCATTGCGTGCTTCATTAATTTTACGAGCCGACGGGGCCAGCTCGAAGACGACGGCCGGTTTTCCTGCAGCTTCACCTCCGCCGCCGCCGACCCGTTATCGTCTGTATATATACGCGTATAGTCGCTGTCGTTATTACGAGCGTCCTCGTTCCCCGTCGCCGAATGTTCGTATTATTGCGGCAGAGTATAAATACATAACAATAATGATATGAATTATTATTATTTATCAAATCTCTGTGCGGATATACTGCAGCGCTGTACACATAAAACGCTTAGGGTGTAATTTGTTTTCGTTTTCAACGGACATCCGGCTGGCCCCGCGCTGTATCATTATTATCATTATCGTTATTATTATAATGTTGCATACCGTGTAGGCGAGTGTTGTGCTCATAGCGAGACGGCGAAAGGAAATAATTACAAGAAAGAAAAACAAAATACACAATATGACGCATAATACGAATTCACACGTGAGAATTTCCCGCGTTCCGAAGAGGAGTGACAGTAAACCTGTATAATATGTGCACGTGACGATGTGCTCAGCCACATGGATCTCGAACAGCGTGTACGGAGTGCTATATACAGGGTGATTCGCCAAGCACATTCACCCCCATATATTTTCTTCTCCGATAATGCAGTTATTAAAAACGTGATTTTCGGAATTTTTTAATAAACTTAAAAACGTCTTATACCATATACTTTCAAATATTCTTGAGAACCCCCCTTTTCTATTGTAAATTATTCATCAGATAACTAATTAGTTATTGAATCGATTGTATAGATTAGGAGCTACGGTGATTTGAAAATATTAGTAATTAATGTTAAACCATCAACAATATTATTATAATTTTTAAACATGGTCCAAGTCTAATAAATATTAGATCTAATATTAAGCGATTGTATATTCTTATTGTAGACATTTCAATAAATAAGAAACTACTTACTTGAAATTTGAACTAGAAACCATAATCAAAATGTTCAAAACAACTATACAACAATTCACAGTAGAAAGGGGGAGATTTCATTTGAAAAACCTTAATTTTGTCAAGGAAAATATCAAGAATTTGAAAATGTGGTCTTTACGTATGTTTAAAAATTCCGAAAAACAGTTTTTGAACATCTGTATTACATTGAGTACATAAATCGTTTTTAAAAATGTCGGTGAACATGCCCGTCGAATCATCCTGTATAATATGTCGTCGTTCTTGTTTGTCATACGATCTCGGCGCATCCCCTTCTGTCAAGTGTTCTTTCGACGGGGTCGGCGCGCGGTCGGTTCTCTCATTTCGTGCTCATTAAACACACGAGCAGGGGAGGGGGCGAAAAAATACGTACTTTGGATTGCCTAACGTCCGCGAGTATACACATCACATAATATATGTACCTATATACGCATATCCATACAATATATATGCATATATATATATTATACGTGTATTATGCGCTCGTCGCACACGCGTACGCATATTATAATATATACGCGTATATTGTATACATATATTATTATTATACATCTTGTAAGGTGGAGAATGCGTGCGAGCTCGTTGTTTGGGCTTTTGGCTTTCATTATGTACACTTAGCTACCTCCTTTCTTAGCCGGGGAAAATAGTAAAAACAAAAATTGATGATTTACGTACACGCGCCGGCGAGTACTATAATGAAAACGACGTCGGCGAAACTGTGTTTTATTATAACACGCGTATTATTATTATTATTGTAGAAGTACCTACCCGACGACTGTGGTGACTGCGACTTACTGGTGTGCACTGAAACCGCGTGACCCTTTGGCCTCTCCTAATCGTCGTCGTAGTCGCGGACGCAAATAATAATAATAATAATAATAATGATAATAATATACGTGCAACGCGCACAGCTGCACGCCGCCGCCGTAATTTTCGATTTCATTGTGTTTGCACACAATATGTTTTTCATCTCGAAGTGCTTTTTTCATTTTATGTTTATAGCCTCGCTCATTAGTACATATTATTATAATGACGTGTATTTGCATATCAGTCGTACGGATCATAGACAGAATAATACATATATAGTACTACACTTGTAAAATGTATAATATTATTACCACCGTGGCACGACCGTGCACGGCGTTTTTCGCCGAAGCGTTTGGAACCGATTTAATTACGTTTTGTTCTTGAATAATCATTATTTATGGCTAATATTATTGCATTATTTTTATATTATTATAATAGCGTTAACTAGAAGTAATAATGATTCACTCAGTAGGAAGATCGATAGAAAAAAAAACAATTCTGAAAATACTCCTAAAGACATACTTAGAGTATGATTTTATGGATCTGACGGTCGTGGTAAGTGACACTGCACCCTGTACAGCGATTAAAATATTTAATATTTACGAATCATACTTACTAGCTCTTCAAAAATTAAAAATGGATGGTAAAACATAACTTTATGATATTAGGTAGGTATATCGTAACATGACGTTTTGACAAACCTACACAATTTATATTATTTATTAATGTGCTAAGGATTGAGAAAATCCCTTAACCGACTACCGCATATATCAAACCAACAAGGGATTGCCAGGAATGTTGTGTTAATCGTTGTTTAGAGATTAACGGGTTCGAATGTGATTGTAATTATTTATAACTAATTTTCTTGTGGCCGGTTTTCTGTTCTTGTTCTATTTAATGTTACTATATATTTAGGTGTTATTGTGTATACTGTGTGATTAGTGGTATGCTTTTGTGCGATGGTGATTCATAGAATTGTGATTTATTGTGGGACCTATCTAATTACATAATGTAGAATAGCTAAGTTTTAGCTGTAGACGCTCAAAACTAAATATATTATTTTTTGATTTTGAGTGTGATCTTCAATACTTAGTCTAGGACAATATAGGTAGATTTATATTATAATTTAAATTAATCGTCGTTAACAAAAGATATTTTAAATCATATTTGTTCAACCCTTTGAAACAAAATAGGTTAATTGTGAGTATAGATTATTTTGAAATTAATTCGTCGTTCTTATAAAATTACTTTATATTGAATTTTGAACAGTTTTCATGCCTTTAGGGTAACAACTGTCGAAAATGGCGTTGATTGTATTGTGAATGACATAATTACTACGTGATATAAAATATAATAATATTACGTTAAGGTAAACTACATTATCAAAGGGTTAATAATAGTGGTACAGTGATAGAATTAATGTTAATTACCATCTGAAATATTAGAATAATTTTAAGTTGATTTATATTTGAATGTATACAACAATAATAATATATACCTAGGTCGTGAATAATTAAACGATAATATTTACTCGATTTAAATACTTAAAACACAGATACTTCAATAAAAAAAAATAAATATTTGAAATTAATCCTGACTACGAAATGTGTGAGTATAAATTATTTTTCAAATTAATTCAATGTTTCACGTAATGATAATAATCGGTGAGTCGTGTACGCCTTTATAACAGGCATACAAATCGGTGGAAAACCTTAGGTACAAATTAGAGGTGTAACGTTTATTTCCTTATGATATTAATATAATCTATGTACGACGTAGTATACCTTCCATAGTACTATTGTCAATATGTTCTCGACTAGATTATAAAATGCATGGAAACGAATAATAATAATAATAAATATAGCTATTTGGTCGATATCTGGGAGTAGGTAGTGAAAATAACGAGTACGTCAGTCTGTGTATAAGACCCTCCTTTGGCCTCACCACGATCATTTATGTACAGACTCGTAATACCGTGTGTGTGTGTGTGTGTGTTTGCGTATGTATGTTTATGTGTGTATCCGACTAGACGAGTGTCGGAAGTACGTAACATATACTGGATTAACGAATGCCGAACCATTGGTTCGAAAGAAATGCATTACGTTCGCTTTGTAAGTTACAAAAACTATATATCATAATAATAATAATAATAATAATAATAATAATAATACAATTGTATAGGACGTACATAGGTAGGTATATTATCCTAACGAGTGCAACAGAAAAATTTGTTTGAAATCGCATAATACACGTAAACAGAAAATATATTAGAGTCTGCGGTCATTGTGTAGGCACTTACTTACGCAGACCAATAGTGCACGCACACAAACCGTAAGGAAATAAAAATGCACGAAATCGACATTAAACTTACGGGCGGACGCACAATTTATTCGCATTGAACCTACGCTCAATAGTTAAATCACAATATACATAATATGTGGCCGGAACGTCCGGTTTTCGCCGTCATTATAGAAGACTTCCTTTACGATAATATCATACGAGGGTGTTGGGAAATTGAAATTGTTCTAAACATATTTAAACAAGAAACATTGATTTTATCTGAAAGCTTGTTAACGCGTACGACTTGAGTGTTTATACGATTATACAGGGTTATATATCAGTAATCGAAATATAACAAAACATTTGTACAGGCGTACAGCCTAGCCGAGATCTATGCTCTGATGTATTATTATGTCTATAGTTACGTTAAAAAAAATAAAAAAAAATTAGTATTTTATATTGGCGCCCGGTGCCAATGTAATTTTGTACACAAAAAAACGCTCTACGGCAGCGGTCGCCAACCTTTTGGACCTCGCGGACCACTAAATCCATAACTTTAAACACTACGGACCACTTATGTCTTTCAAAATTGTCTAAAAACAGCGGACGACTAAATATTTCAATAAAAATAAAAGTTAAAATGAACAATGGATTTGAATCATTAGTGATTAATGATTATCAACGTTTCCTAACCGTTTTTCAATATTTTAATCTCAAACTTTAAAAATAATACAATTTTAACCATTATTTGAAATAAAATAAAAATTGGAGTTTGAAGCCACCTGTAGGAAGTCCTCTTCTTCATGTAAAAAAAAATAGTTATCAAAATCCGACAATTCAACAAGGCATGAGAATTATTCCCGTTAAGTTATTTTTTGTCGATATAATACACCCTATCAACCTTCCTCCCTAAATAGGTATCGGTTAGTAGATTAGTGGAAAAAATTAATATTAAGGCGACTACTAAAACATAAAATTTAATTTTCAAATTGTATGGAATTGCCGACAATTTTGAAAACTGGCACAGGGCCCCTTTACTGAGTAAATCAGAGTGGGGAAGGACAAACGGATTATTTTTATTATGATTAATTAACAGCTATGATTTTGTTCTATTAACGATATTTACCTCAATCATCGATATTGAACTATCAATAACTGTTTTTTTCTTTTGGCTTTGCAAATTCATAACATTTCGAAAGTAAAATATAATATTATAATCTTTTAGAAGATATTATTGTTATGCTTCAGTAAAAACGTTTACTGTTGATTTTATTTTTTACGCTTAACAAAATAAATAGTTAACATTTTAAAAAATAATGAAAATGTTGCGCGGAGCATGAAATATGTTTTTAAATATTGTAAACAAACTTTAGACCCACTAGTCGGTGGTAGTCGCTACAGCTCTGAAATATTTATTCTATACAATATTTCTTATTGTTAGCGTATTTTACGTATTTTTAAACCATGGCGATATAGCGCTTGAAGAGTTCTTGATAAATCTTTAATAATACCCCCAAAGAACCTTCGGAAATCGCTATCTATTGTTCTCCCGATGAAATTTGTTTCGTGCCATAAGTTTGATTCATTTGGTTTATATTGTTTCAAGTGGAACTGTCTGAAAAGTTACTTTGGTTATCATTAATTAAAAACAATGGGTCAGGAGGAAACGATCGTTTTGTCGATCAGTGTCAGTAAAATTAAGTTAAATATTATAACTCACTACTTTGTATCAAAATATAAGACGCATACAATACAAATATTTCAAATATTGGATATTTAATAGTTCAAAATATCGGAGCAATATAATATGGCAATCGGTAATATGAGCGCATTATTTAAATAGATTTTGACGGGATAACCAATACGATAACTACAATGATAAGATAATATTGTTGTTCTTCAAACATTTAAATAACTTATGCATTTTGCTTTGAACAACCCAAAGTTTTTAACTTTTTAAACATTCGTTTCGCTTATCCAAGCTAACAACTTTCGGAAAAGTAACTTTATAAAATACTTGTAGACATCTGTAGACAGCGTAATTACAAACAAAGTAAAACATTGTTATTCGTCCTTTTATTATTTTGATGAAGATGGGTAGTTGGTTATCTGTGTAACGCAGAATTATAATCACAAAGAATGTTTATTGAACTGTGTCAGTGAAATATCCATTAAATTAATTTTCTAAAAATTTGCTTGTTTTTAAATTTTCTAAAAGTACATTTTTTTTTTGCTAAATAATCATTATGCTATTTAAAATCAGTGTGATATTACCTTAAGTGATTTAATTTAATTGGGTATAATAATATCGTATAAGATATGTGATATTATTGTAAGGGTAAACATATAATCAAGTGAATTAAGAATATGTATTTGATTTACTACTGAGATGGACAATGGTCAAAATACAACTTTTATTACCTATTTTAAAAAATTACCTACTATAAAACTACTTACTGAAATTATCCTGACTCTATTGAAATATTATTGGAGTAAGTATTATTTTATGGACACAATTAATTTTATCGCTTAAACCTATATAATATTATCCGTGTATAATAACGTACACTTTTTTTATTTTTTTTTACTATTTTACTCCTTTACGTCTGGAGAAATTTCTCATCAGGTGATTAATTTGAGTTCTACTTCTCCCCGCATTTACATTTATCAAGACTTCAAGAGCAAAGTGCAGACACATAATGAAAGACGAACGTTTCCTATATTTACAATTATTCCAGTATCGCAGGAATGCTACGGAATAAATATAAATATTTACAAAAAAATAATATAAATATTAAATATTCTTACTGATTCATATAAAAGAAAACAATTTATTATGTGATCGAAATCTACAGTCATTTATTATGAATATATATTTTTGTCTTTGTAAAATTCTACGTATATATATATAATAATATAATATATACCAACGGCCGAATGAGCATATTGAAGAATAAGGACGTTTTTGTTGTTATTTTGTCCAACTTTTATATTTAAATTGTTGTTTTTTGTACTTACAGATTTACGACGTATCGTCGGTTCCCTAGTAAACACATTATTACATTTTTCTACGTTGAAAAATAAAACGTGAAACTTAAATTAAAAGTAAAAAAGCTAAAGTTTTGTAACAGTTAATAGATGTTATAGACGCCAGAGATTTAAAACCAAACGAAAAACAATAGTATGGAAACAATCAAATGTAAATTATTCAGTGCCATTGTTTGTTCCATTATTTACAAATTGATTGATGAAATTCTTTAGATTTCAATTATAGTTTCGTTCAAATAATATTGTATTTACACAACATAATAATGAAATGTTTCTGCTTTCAGTATACTGTAAATTTACACAAGAATGTAGTTTTTATTTCCATATGTTGCATATACAAAATTGAAATCAAAAATAATAAAGATATTAATCAAATATCGACAAAATAAATATTAGGTAAATGATTAAATTGTATACTACAGTTATTTTCTCAAATTGACAAGACGCATGGTGTTTCTCTGTTGGAAAAATATAAAATGATTGTACAAATTCTATAATTAACATTATGTAACTTGATTCATAATTTATTACATTTTGTCAACTAAATATATTTAATGTTAATAATATGAATTAATTAAACCAGTTTTTTAAAAAATACAATAAATCATAGGTAACCTATAAAAACAAATAAATACGATTTTTATCCACTATACATTTTAATTGGTTTTAATGAATAAAATATATCAAAAAAATTACAACTCCATTTGGGCTAATATGATAAAGCGTAATATACATTATCAAAATTGTTTAATTAGAAATAATATTTATTTTTTTAAGTTTCAAATTCTTGATTTTTACAAATAATTCTTGCCGTATATATTTTTAACGCAACAAAAACATTCCGACAAAGCTCCGTGTGAAAAAAAGTGTAAAAAAAATTAACGAATATAATATCTATAATATCCATGGCGACACGTGCATAAAATATCGATAACACTATCATATTATGTGGGGGGAGGGGGGGTTCTCCGCCGAGTGACGTGTCGTATAGTATATTGTAATGCGGGCCGCGGGGAATATTATCTAATAAAACGATGAAAATAAGCTACAATCATTTTTAGTTAAATTGGCTATAACTCTGTTGATATTGTTAAAAATGATTTGAAAAATACAGCATGCACTCCTTCTTACCGTTACCCATTAGATGATTGTATTTTCAAACTTCATAATTTGCTATGCTTTCTCAAAAAAGTTTTCACGTTTGTTTTGCCTACGTGAGAATTTAAAGCGCTATTTGCTTTTTATACTTAGCGCCGGTTTGTTGGATTATAATAGTTACTACGATATTATGTACAATGACAGGTTACAATATCATCTTTTTATTCACTAAATATATTAGTATCGAATAATGTTTGTAATATTTATTTTAGTAACTAAATAGCTTTTATAGTTTTATCTAAATTCCATATAAAAGAATTCATCAGATTAATGTGTTAAAAAGCTTATAGTTTTAGAGGCTGGAAAAAAACCAAAATATGTGTACACCTACTACAACAATTTTATGGTATATTTACGCTTATGATATATTTATGTGTCATTTACAAAAATCAGAATTATAACTGTAATTTGTTTTACGTAGTTGACCCTCACCAAATAAAACTAACCGTTAACATCACATATATTAGATTGTATTATTGACAATTTGAAAAATGTAATCCAGGCATTTTATACTTTTATATTATATAAAACAGAAATTAAAAATGTGGTGAACAGTCATGGAATGTTTCTACGTAATATTAGTATAGTATCAAAATATAATTATATTCACAAAACCATTTAAACCATAATTAAACTAATTCAAATTTTTCCGATTGTTAAAATATTGTTAGTATATTATACAATTAGTATTGGTTTAAAAAAAATGTACTTATATCGACAAATATTTGTAATTCAGTTAATCAAATATTATATTATATATTATTATTATTCGTTTTACACATTTTTTAAATGATTAGATTCAGTAAGTAATTTTATCTTAAATTGTTTTACAAAAGTTATTGTAGTCGTGGAATTTTTACTTCAATTATTATAATAAAGAGTATATCGTTAACTTGGAATTAATATCAATAAAAACTTAACTTGCAAGGGTATACAAGGATAAACATTCTATACCCTCAATTAAAACACCTCTCAAACTTGCAGATATAATGTTCTCTAATGTTATATATAGTAATACTAAGACCGATAGTAACTTACGATAGCCCAACGAAAAAATTCAAATTCTTCAAAAACTGCACAATGACACGCGAGATTGCCCCACTTTAAACTTGGATAATTAACCAACACAAAAACTTCAAAATTACCCAAGTGCAACCGAAGGAACTCCATAACTAAAATAAATAAATAAAATAAACAACAAAATTGGCGACGAAACATCTAAGCCTAGGCTAAAATCACGCTTACCATAATAAGACATTTCCTAAAAGACTAACTGGGCAACTAACACAGAAGTTATTATTTTGTTTATTCTTGATGTTTATTTATATATTTTATTGTAAATTTTGAACTTCACGAAAACACTGAATAATAATATATTGAAACAATGAATTAATTAAATTAAAAAATATATATTATATTATGTACATTACAATATTATACAATATTATAAACATATTACGCACAATATACATCGCAAAAAATATGGTTACTCAGATACAACGACTCTCTTAGTTTATATAATGGCAATAATCACAGGTGGTAATGACGTCTGTAAAAGTAATATGAAAAACATATTTAAATGAGAACGGTCATCAAAGAATAATACCCTGTGCACCCTATTACGATACTTGTTGTATTTTTAAACATAATAATAACGATAATATTATGCCATTATTATCGAAACAAATACGTTCGATCAAACCAGCGCGAATGGCAGTCCGACGTGCGTGTATATTATTATTATACTAATTCCGCGCCATTATAAAATCATCAGTAATGCGATATCATTTTTGTTTACATGAAAATCGCGTATAAAGCTCATTAGCATTAACCGAATATTATGCTGCTGCTTATAATATATATACAATGTAATACGTAGGCATAATATTATGGGCGTTCGTTCGTATTACACACACGTCGTGTAATGTGCCCAGCAATGAATAGTCGATTTTCCGTGCAAAGGTATACTGCAGTTAGGGTGTAAACAGAGTGATCGCCGACCTACGCACTTGCATTTTTACATTTAATTTTATAAATTCGTTAGAATTATGATTTTTAAAATTGCCCTGTATATTATACTCAAGTGCCTACTATATTTTCGAGTCAACCAAAAAAATTCGACCTAACCTTTTTTACCGACAATATACCATCAAATAGATACATAGTAGGTACATAATAATTATTATAAATTCTACCATATTTTTATTAATTATTATTATTATTTTATTCGAACATCAGCCTCGTCGATCGTCCCGGAGTTGGCGGCGCGATGCGACATATTTTTTTTTATTGTTTTGCGGTATTCGTATAGGAAGTGGTTAAGAAAAAAATACCTCCCGGTTAGGTTAGGTTAGGTTAACCCGATGACTAAGATAAAAAATTCGGTGGCGAAGAATTTATTGTTTTTTATCAATCGTACCTACACGTTCGTCTGATTAATTCACTCCATCGGCGGTGGGTGAGAGAAGTCGGGGAAAGTGCGATGCAAGTAATATTATTGTCAGCCCGGACCGCTGCTGGTAAAGATCGTGTAAATATGCGAGTGAGTAAATTATTGCAATTACAAAATTCTTAGAACAATTGGGGCGGGGGAATGGGACCAAAAATGAACGATTTATTATTACTGCCCCGTACAATATACCTGGCGGGAAGAATGAGAACGAGACGAATAATTTGACGGATAGATAACTGATATCACGATAGTTATAATATAATTATGTATCGATAAAACCCAACGGATGGATGTACGACGAGGGCTGCATTTGTGAAATTATAATTCGCAGGACGTGTCAAAAATTACAAAGGGTCAGAGTCCGATGGCAGCAGCTGACGTGTGTTCGCGAGTGGTGTGTGCGCCGTCGACTCACACTGTCACATTTTGTTACTGTACAATTATATAATAATCATACATCATTATTACTAAATTGTTATTACGAACATTATAATCTTAAAAATGTAATTTTCTTTAATTTACCCGACCTCTAATATCCACCACTGTTGTGACCGTCGCCCGATATAACGCGTGACATTAATTGATGACAACTGTGGTTCGCATCGAGTTCGTACGAAAAATAATAATCCGTTTCGAAGTCGATAAGAGATATATAATATATTTTCTATCTGATAAAAACAATAACACACACTACTAACACTGTCACACTCGTATTGTATTATTATCGTCTTATCCATTGTGCGTCGTCTTAATAACGACTATATATTACTATTATTCATTACGTAGTGTTCGATCAGCCCTTTTCGGGTTTCTGTCGTTCGGCAGGCCAAATCACCGCTGTGTAATATACCGAAAACCGTTCATAGACCGCGGCGGGATACCGATACAGCGAAGTTTCCGGTGGCGTTGTAGGAAACCCTCATTATTTGTCCGGATTTAATTCGATAACGAGACGGTCCTACTACTACTATAATATTCCTTTCAGCCGGCTGAACAAACTGCACCGAAGCAGCAGCGCCATAGTACATAGTAATAATATAATGGTTGTAATCGGCGAGCGAATGGCCCGGAGATAAAAATACGTCACTTTAATAAAACGGCTGTGGAAAAAAAAGGTTCGTCGAAAAAAAAAATAAGCAATTGTGTACTAAAACGGTCGGTCCGTATAACAATGTTGTGCCATGCAATTTATTTTTTATATTCTGTAATAAAATATATTATGTACACACAAAACTATAGAATCGCGTTAATTTTTTAATCATCACGAAATGAAATTGTTTTTAAGAACTTAATTACATTAAGCATAAATCAATAAAAATACGACGCCAGTCACTGATGGGGTTCAAACAAAATTTGAATGTAAAAGAAAACCAAAACAAATTGTCAAACATGACGTTACGGACGAACCGTATGTTTTGTAAAAATTTCAGGGTTTTTTTGGCGTTCAGGGGTTACAATAGACGCGTTTTATAATACAATCAAAATAGTTTTATGTTGAAAACAAATTTTAATTTTCTTCCTGAATATATTGTGATTTAGAAAAATGCTTCGATCATATTATCCGCTGTAGTCAATACTTGATGGTGGTCGATCACTTTTAATGTCTATAATAAGGCTAAGGTAATATTTACATTAGGTATGCTAAATATAGTGATAACGCTATAAATTATGGTAAAAAAATAACCAACCCCTCAAAACCAGAGCCCTCCCCCCTGTTCAAAACCTTAATATGGTCTTGCTAATTATAACAATTCATGGATGGACAGACATACATCGTATGCTGATTAGTTTTGTCACGTTATTGTGTCTACAACATAGGTACCTCATTGGAATAGTTGAGTTCTTGAAATTCATTCGTCGCATTAAGATATCGTAAAATAAGCTTAGTATGCTCTATTTTTTCGATACACGATGAAGTTTATGGTTTATTTCAAGACTTTCTGACGCTACTTAAAAAAAATCGGTCATGGTTATTATAAATTTACATCGTTTGGTTTTCTGTTTAATTTCAAAAGTTTCAAAAGTAATAGTTTGAGCAAAAAAAGTTTATTACTTAAAAGATGTGGTTTTTTCATTGTATTTTATTACACAGTTACAGTTGTATTGCAAAAGTATCGGTTAAATTTGTTATATTTTAATTTTGGTTGTTCGAACGCCAATATCCTATTATTGAGAGATAAAAATATGGTATTGTGACAAAATACAATAAAAATAATATTGATGGTTCAAAAAGTATTAATGCATAATAAGATTAATCCAGATTCCACGTGCGACCAAATCGATAAAATAATATATTTAATTGCGTGACTAATTATTAATATTTGTTATGAAAAATTGTATTGGACTTGATAGAAACGACGACGGCATAGCGTACAATGATATGCGTGTCAGCAAAATGTTTCGTCGTATTTTTCATCTCAAAATTACAGAACAACCATTATAACAATATTATCATAATTAGCGAAAACAATAATATAAAAGGTATGGCGCCGACGCGTGTCTGTCGAACGGGCACTCGTCGATGTGTGACCCACGGCGATTGATGCTGACTCGCTTAATTTTATTATTTAGAAGTTGGACGATAATACGTGTGCACGCGTGTCCGATATACGCTTCTCGAGAGTGTTGATATTATTATACGTTATGGATAATATTATAACCGGTATCGTCATAAATTATTAGCAAAAAAAAAAAAAAGAAAAGAGAAAAAAGCATTCTATGAATTATTGATCATTTTTTTCTGCTTTTCACTCGGTAATTTCTTTATGGAAAAAAAAAAATGTCCGATACACGCATTTTTCCTCTGGCTGTTTAGTGGTCTGCTGCAGTCGCGGATTAATTTTCTCCGCAGCCTTTTTCTCGCTAAGGTGGGTTTTTTCCCCTTCTCGCACTCATTCGCTCGCTCTCGGCTCGGTTAGTTAGGCTCTATGACATTTTACTTGCGGCATGCAATACGTTCACGATAATAATAATAATATAACAACGTACAGGTACACCGCCGCTGCTCATTCTGGCCAATGTTGTTTTGTAATGTTATTAAAACACTTATTATTATAGCAAATCGTAATCATTACGATCCACATAAAAAAATATAAGCTATACCACTGTTTTGACCAACCGATGATTTTTTTTTTTCGAAGATCAAAAGTCATTTCGTTTATTTTATTTTGCGCAGAGTGCGCCGATTCCTGTGCTCGTAAATTATTGGACATAATCGCGGGTTATATTTCCGTCCGAAAGCTGTTAGATAAGAAATGTATGTAATGTACTCGGGTACTTGTTCACAAGCTTTTAACAACAGTTAATTTTTCACGAAATTACAGACACTAGGTATAATAACTCCATTGAAAATTTAAATCTTTATATTCTATTCAACATAAAAGTATGTGTCATCCGCACTCAATTAATAACAAAACGTATCAAACTGTTCAAGTCGAGATGTACGATATGCCAAATTTTAAATCAGTTTAATAATACTATTTTAATTATCTGTAATCTTAGTAATAATGAATAATTTACTAAATACTTAGAAAAAAAGTCATATTCTGTGTATACCTATCTATAATTGTTTTAAAATATTTTAGTTAACTATTGGGTACCCAATATCAAGACCTAGAACGAAGTCTTAAATCATAATATGATATTGTTTTTCGTAAATGGACAATCGAGATCGCTGTCTTACTGCAGTGTGAATTGTAACTTACGCGCCTTTGGGTCCCCAGAGGGCAGAATACACGTGTTGGACATCGTGATATATACGTCCAACATTTTCCAACACGCTATTTTAAGATAATAAAATCATTTTCTCAGACATCCACTCACTCACTCACCCACTCACTAGCCCACGTGTTCTGAATATTTCTATGTAATTTTATTTGATAGGTAGGCGATTGTTAGCGTCAACGGTGATCAAACGCCTAGTCCGAGTCATAGGCAAAAATAGCGTTTGAAATTTGGGGTGGGGGAGCTAAATCCCTAATTTAATAATAATGAATTAGCTTAAGACGACATTTAGTAAATTCTTGGGGGGCATAGCACCTAAATCCCCCCCTCCTATTTGCACCCTTGAGTCTAACACTATTACGGGTAGAAACAACAGTTTTGGTGGTTTTGATCTCAAAGACGTTTGACAGAGTGTAGTTGTAGTTGCATCCATAGTTTGTGGCATTTGGGTACGATGTGGTTGTCTTTAATAGCACCCTGTGTGCTGCTGATAGTCTTTAGTTATAATACTGAGGTTAATACAATATCAACTAACATTGATTGTTGAAACTATTACTATTGATCTAGTAACTACCCAAAAACGTCAATAGATTTTAACATTTTCATTTCTTATTTTTACTTTGTGATATACTTTTCTTAGAAAAAAGAATACAAAACACGAACATTTTTTATTTTGAAAGAATATTAAATTCTAAGAATAATGGTATAGGTTTAACGTTTCTACTAACATTATTCAATGAGTTATGAGGAATTGAAAAAAGACGCTTGACGTCATTGGGCGGGGCTCTCGGTAATTGCTTATCTTATGCTCGTAAATGTTACTCTCTTCACACAGTAATTTACCTACCTTTGAAGTATGTTTTCTAATTTTTGTTGACGTATCTGGAGTGTTTTTAAGTACTAAAAACGTTAGTGAAACTAGAATTTTTCTAAAGTGTTTAGTATTTTTGAAATATTTAAAATGTGTGTCAAAATTAATTTACTAGCTGCACCGTTGTAACTAAAATTAATTATGAACATACAAAAAATATCGTTTTTAGTATTTTTAGTATTAAAAAAAAACCAAACTTTATATTTAAAATCTATTAATTATATCGTCATTAGCACAACAAATCACATATTTTTACATAAATCAAACATCAAAAATAAAATGTTCTGATTGGTAAATCATTGTGTAAAGCGAGAAACTTTGACATGAGTGAGATAGACGATTATGCCGAGCCCGACTCAATGACGGCACGCGTTTATTCTAGAAAATATCCCAATATTATATCCTTGAATAATTTATTTATTTTTTTTTGATTGGGTTTTGTTAAATTCATTTTTAGTAGGTAGTTGCGACTTCAATGGTTTAGCATTTAATAATACTGTGAAGAACATATTTTATGCTTTGTGCTCCTTCAATTTGAAAGATATTTGTGTATTATAATATAATTATTGATTATATAGCGTGTAGTAATTTATAGTGCTACAACAAGAGTTGGTATACGTTTGTGTTTGTTTGATTATTATTATTATCGTGAGGTGTATTGCTCACCGCGGTAGTGTACGAGAAGACGGCGGGGTGGAACAGATCAGCCAGTGGTGCTCGCGAATTTCACTCGACCGTCACAGACTTATACCTATAGACATGACGAGGACTTGTTCAAAGGAAAAACACGAATTCCTCATGAGCGCACACGATCGTATGTAGGTATAGGTACGCGTCGGATGTTTAAATGCACAGCGCGCAAACCGAATCGTGAGCAGGTACACGACGATATTATAGTACATCCAATGTCGAGAAAACATTTTCGCGAGCACGCAAAAGTTTTTACGACACACGGTCGTAATAATAAGTCTGCACGGTGATTATTCATCAAACGTCGTACGTGTGGCTCGTTTGCAACGTAAATAGTAAAAATATAGTAAACTTGCCCAGTTGCACCGTATACAAGAGAGTCGTGTAGTGCGCTGTTTGCGACCATTTATATAATAATAATACGTAATACCATTAATACCGTCGTCGTCGTCGCCGTCGTCGTGCTGCACGTATACACCGTCCGTACGACTTGGTGACTTATACCACCGACCACACAACTATGTCGTACAACGTTTCTGGCCATCCGAATCATCCGATCAATAGTGAAATTTTCTTATACGTCAAATATCAGGCTGCATACTAGTTGCATCCCAAAGATAAAAGACGAATTCCTCATGAGCGCACACGATCGTGTGTAGGTATAGGTACGCGTCGGATGTTTAAATGCACAGCGCGCAAACCGAATCGTGAGCAGGTACACGACGATATAGTACATCAAATGTCGAGAAAACATTTTCGCGAGCACGCAAAACTTTTTACGACACACGGTCGTAATAATATGTGTGCACGGTGGTTATTCATCAAACGACGTACGTCCGAACAATATACCTTTGTCGGTCGTTGAAAACAATAAGCGCCAGAGCTTCGTCTGCTGTTGTACCTATATCGATAATAATTGAATAGGTGGGTAGTTAGATATCCAGTTTGAATAATAATATTACCCCATTCTCGGCTGAGATCATTGAGGAGTATAAGACGTGTATATTTTCGTATAGTTTTGATGTACAACTTAAACACTAAAGCGCGATTGAAAAATATTATTTATTATTCCATTTCGAGATGTAATTGAAGCAAAAGCTTTTATGTGCAGGCACATCACGACCATAACGGGATAAAAATCAAAACAAAAAACATTTGGAAGTTGTGTGATTAGCTGTGTATTTATAAACAAGGTTATAATTTTTTATTTTTTATCATTTTATAGAGGCTATTATACAGTATAAAATCGTAATTATTCCTTTACATTTTCCCCCAACCCTACACACATCAAACCATAAATACGCCACTAAGTGTGCCTATAATCATTTCAACTAATATATTTTACATACTTTTAACATACTCGTGTACCAAAGAATGGTTAAAATAAATTACTAAATGGTCTTCACCGGATAATGCAAGTACATTTTTATTTTAAAAATAATAGCTATCAATGTTCTCTACAATATGTGTAAATTAAACATTGGGTCATAAACTCATACACCAATAAAACCTTACATTATTTTGTAGTTTAAACTATATAGGTACTAAAATAGCAATAAAAACTCTGGACAATAATAATTATAACGATTATAATATTAAATTGTGTTAATTGAAAAAAATCATTATTTTCCGTTTTGAGTCAGAAAATAATATTATAATACAAAATATTATAAAAGTTTAAAACCATTAAAACACTTATTTTTTTTTAGAATTTATACCATTAAGGTACTGAAATAGCTACTATAACCCTGGAGAATAATTATAATTGTTAAAATAATTGTGTTCATTGAAAAAAATAATTATTTTTCGGTTTGAGAAAGAAAATAAAATATAATAAAAATTATATAATTATAGTATAGTGTAAATATTATATTAAATTAAGTAAACTATATGTGTAACACAACAAGTGAAAGGATTAATTATTGTACGTTTATGACTTGTAATTTCATTAGTTGTACCGCAACAACAAACCAATATTATTCGATATAATTTTTTTTTCGAATCCACATAGTCTTCACTATGTCCGATTCCGGAAGAATATATTAAATTCTTAAATGACTCAAGCTATCATACGTATATAGTATATACCAATATAATATATTTTATTTATGTTGAAGTTATAACTTATACATTTTTGGGAATAATGTTTTAGTTTGGTATTACGCTCCTAAATATTATTTAAGACTAACGATTCTTTGGTCTTCTTTTTTTTCAATTTAAAAAAACAAAGTAGTTGAGCGATTAAGAATCTAAAGGTAATCGCTGTAGTATTTTAGTAGAATAATTTTTATATATATTATGTAAATACGGTATACAATATCGGGAAAACTTAATCATTTTCAGTTTGAAGTTTATATAAGCCCACTGCTTGACTATATTACTTTTAAATGTATTCAAACTTTAATGGGTATATTTTACAGTAATTCCCATAAACTAATTTGATTAGTTTTATTGTCTGAACTACAGTTAATTTTTTACCGTCCAACTTAAGGACCGGATGTGAGCAAAAACGATTTTATGTCTTTCGTGAACTTGTAATTAAAATGCGTTTCCGGTCGAAAACATTTGTGTAGTTTCTTTTTCTCATTTAAAATATTTCTTCGCTCGTGTTATATATTATAATAAGAACGTTTCGTATTTTAATTTTGAAATGTACTCTTCGTTGCACGTAATATTGGTCACTGAACATTGGTACTATTTTCCATTGTTCTGTGGTAAATATTTTAGTCCGTGTGTCGAAATTGACAAAAACAAACATTTTTGCTATTTTGATATCTAAACTAGGATAATAGAAACCTAATTATAATTTATTTTGAATAGTGTTCATAAACGCGTTTTGAGTTATCGTCACGGTCATAGAACACAATTGATAATTTCAATAAATTAATCATTAAAGCCTTTGTTGTAGTTACTGGATCACAATACTTATAGTACCTATATAGTTTAGAATGTGACTGGAATTCGTATACCGTTATTTGAAAATGTCTCTCTTTTACTGCGTCAGTTATTATAATATTCGAGTTCATGGATTTTGGAACTGAATTAATTTAAGTTTCTTGTCCGCACTGTATGCAGTATAAAATAGATCAGTAGGTAGTGACAATAGTTTTTATAACCTTGTTAAATTGCTTACGGTAGCAATAATATATAAACAATATTTATTCAAATATATATTATTGTAATCATTCATTCTAGTTGGAACTCGTGTGTACTGAATAAAATATAATTATTATCATAATAATATTATATAATAATACGTATTATTGAACCAAAAGATCACTAAAATAAAAACAAAATAATTTTACTAGGAATATAATTTCACGATGGTCTTCTCTCGACTTAGACTATATACGGCGTAAATGGTTTTATTTTTTTTTCTTTGTATTTATTCTGCAAGTAAGGCACTGAACACGATTTGTTTGATAACTTTGTATTCGTAAAATGTTTACCGTATGAAGAGTAGTAAAATTGTTTACAAAAATTATTTTACATCCATAGCCATGATAACAATAAAAAAAAATAAGATCAAAATAATTTTACTTGCATAATATCATCATTATTTACATCCACCGTTTATTCTATTTATACTCGAGATATTTATTTGGCGAATCCTAATCTCTGAGTAATTTAATATCATAAATCGTACTCGTATATAAGTGTTATCGGGTCCATTACTGCTCAGATATTATATGATATATTATATCGACGGGTTTTATTCGAAATTAATGTGAAAATTGCACCGCGTTCGGACCACTCCTATATTTTATCCCAAAACATTTTATATATAATATACTATATTATAGGTGTACGTATAATGTGAATGTACGATATTACACCGTCCCTTGCTAGGAGACGTGTAGTGTGGTCCCGCAAGTGAAGATATTTCATTTTTATGTACCCCTTTAATGTCCGATTCTAGAATTAGATCAAACGCTCTATTATAAACGCCACGAGATCGCGATCAAAAGTCATACAAGAAAAACATTTCTGCTCCCGGCGACCAATCCCCGGTGCAGTTTTCCTGATTTATCTGGTTGAGGATTTCCAATTTTCCTAGTTCTTATTATAATATAACATATACGTAGGTGAGATATACATAAAGATACATCGATAAAGTAGCAATACTACAGTTGTGCCGGTGCGCGAAGGCTAGTTTTGCTATACCCGACTCGCGGTCTACCACCTGTACCGTGAAACTTCGCCCCAAGAACAATACAATTAGACATAATCATAATAATATATAATTATTCAAATCGAAAGGAAGATGTCATTATGAACCGACTCAGAATTGGTCACACGAGAGCTACTCATGGGTACCTAATGGAAAAGACCGAACCACCTATATGCCGCTCTTGCAACACTTCCTTTACAATAAAACACATCCTCATCCACTGCCAAATATTCACGGAAGCTAGAAAAGAATGCAAAATACCAGATAATCTGTATGAAGCCATCGGATCCTATGCTGACACACAAAAAATTATCACTTTTTTTAAAAAAAAATTGAAGTGTACAACTTAATTTAACCTATCATTTTTTGTCAAATAATCATATTGTAAGCTAATAACCATGATGTTGATGCTGTAACAATAAAAAAAAAAATATATATATATAATAATTACGGCAAAAGTAAAAGAAATGTACATACACCTGCCGCCGCCGCCGCAAACACTTAAATACGTTTGCTGGTTTGTAGATCCGGTGGTATAATAACAATATTAATAATTATTATTATTATATAATAATATGTTATTACGACGTTATTGTTATCGTTGCGTTTCGAGCCGTCATATATTATTATTATTACTACTATTGTGTTTTCCCCGTTTATAATGGCATTATTTAACCATCACGGTTGAGCAGCTGACATCGAGTTAGTCGGACAAACGTTTTTTTATTTGTGCCAAAAAATACGTGAAAAAAAAACCTTACAATGATATTACACGGCACTGAGCTTCGCCTTTGGCTACCCGTTTTATGATATTTATAATAATTCTCCTTACCCGTCCGCCACCGCCACGCCAATGCCATTGTTGACACGGGCGTACCTATTTTGCCTACACGGAGCGCCGTCGTGCAACACTTGCCGAGGTCAGTGGTTGTTGTAGCTGTTGTAACTGTATGCATATTATTATTATTATTATTATTACTATTATTACAGTAAGTATAATGATAATATTGTCATAACCCAACAACGACCTCGCACGCCATTCCGTGGCGGCTCTAAACAAACGTTGTCGTCGCGTCATTATCATGTATATTATTATTATAATATTCTCATACACCTAACAATATATTTCTGCGATATATTTATATATATATGGATATCATTTACATACTGCGCCGTTTTTATGTCTGCGTCCGATGACTTTATTCAATTTGGTTCACGATAATATTTTACAGTCGGTGGCCTGTATAATCGAATCGCGCCGATGACGGCATGCTCTCAAATCGAATCAACGGGGACGAGGTGTTATTATTTATAGGTAGGAGTGTGCCTGCGCGGGGGGGATATTAATTTCAGTACCTAACGCAAAAAAATATAAAATATTATTTTAACACATAATAATAATAATATGTAGTGTGATAATAATATGTGAATCTACGACGACAGCGAGTCGAAATACTATCGCCGACGGATTACGACACTTAAAATAAATAGCGACTCTTTCCTATAATTATAGTCAATAAATTCACGCATTATTTGTTATAGGTTTTCATTATGATTACTATATAGTCCTAGTCGATATTATCGTTAAATCCGTTTTGTTTTATGCGTTTATTTCCCGATATTGATTCCAACAGAATGGATGTTGACACAGTATAAACGTTATAAAGTATTTATTCTCTAGTATCGCGGCGGTGTGTGAGTGTGAAGCCTGTGGTGAATTTCGATTGGATTTTATTTTTTGTTCAATAAATAAATTATCCACTTGATAAACATAACCGAAAATAAACACAACCGATATGTATGTTTAAGGGTATACACTCGAAGTTTGACACGGGCGAAAAAAAATTACACGCAACGGCGTCGACGATTGGAGGAAAAATATTGAAAAAAAAAGTTTCACGTCAGAGAATGGAAGAGAGAAAGTAAACTATTGTTTTTCTTTGAGATTTTTAATTCATTTTTTACAGCATACTAGTAAGTGCAGCGAGTGTGTGTTAAATATTTAACCAAGACATTTAATTTTACCATCGATTGTTAATATCATTTTAGTATCGTACTTGTACCTCTGAACAAAGCTGAATGGTGGAGAGCATACTATAATGAATACCTCATAGTCCATAATATAAAATTATTTTTCGACCTATAATTTCAGTAGTTAATGCATAATATTTTTGTAATTTTTATTTTGGACATCGATTGGGAATTATTATCAATTGAAAAGCACATACACAAAAATAATGTGATCCCAACAGTTAACGGAATGCATGTAAAATATATTATAATATTTTCAAACGAGTTAAAAAAAAAAGATCAAAGAACTTCTTTATTAAATTTCATTATTTACCAAGATATTATATAATTGGGTGGATAATATATAAAATATTACATATTATAGGTAACAATAATAAAATATTATAGGGGGTGGAGTGGCTGAGCGGACTAAGGCGTCGGTTGTGACACGCGCCGTCGCTGGTTTGAACTCGGCCACGGGTGGCATTTTTCTTTGGGCGGTCACTGTGTCCAGAGAGAGAGGCTTCCATCCCCCACCCAGGCATGGCAGATACCTACAGGTGCCTACTTAAAAATTCTACCAAAACAAACACACACGTGTTCAAAACCTACAGTACCCTCCCCTACAGTTCCACAAGCTAATGACCTCAGTTGTCAAACCCTCACCCCCCCCCCCCCAAAAAAAACAAATTATATCAATTGACAATAATATTATTGTTTAAATTTCGTTTTGAACCTCAAAATGAATTGATTTTGTCGTCTACAGATAATATGGTAACTATTATAATTTTTAATTATCGTATTGAACCGTTGTAACTCTTCTGTGGTAGATACTTAATATTTTTTTTTTCAATGAAAATGTCTTATTTTGTTCATATAACTATTTATATACCAAGTGATAACATTCGGCTAGATAATCATTTCGTTCGTGAGTGACTACAGCTGATATTAATTCCTTCACACTGTATATAATACGCGATGGATTTAGGTTAAATACACTTGTCAAGATCTATATTGATAGATGTATTCGTCACTGACGAAGGATCCATTTAACGTAATTTGATGTTTCTAATTAACACTGCACCTATATATGCTACTATAACGACGGACCATATCAAATATCGGACCAGTAATAACGTACAAGATAGATATAATCTTTCCTTTTCAAAACATCCATGGCTATGATGATAAGGATCTGGTTAACGTAAACGGATGCTTCGAAATCACATGCATATTATCAGTAATTAGGCTAGTATGTCCTTTCAAACGAATCTATTTCGAAAATGAAAATCACACACGCAAACGTAGAAATATACATAATCACGAAACCCGTTGTAGTGACTGGACGGTATATACATTATATTACTTATTTAAAATTTCCGTAGAGTGAAACATTAATAATAATTATTGTAACGTCGCACGACGAATCAAAAAAATGATATGATTTTAACTGAAAAATATTATAATCTAAAATTTAGAAAAATAAATTAATGTACGCACATTCAGAAACGTCAGATAATGGTTATATGTTAAATAAATTGCTATCATTAAATATGATAGCTAATGCTTAGCAATTTCTGAGAGAAAAAAAATATTATCTTAGCACTAAAACATCATATTATATTATTTTATCTATACAGCGCAGATCCTAATTTATTTAATAATATTATAAACGAACAACTAACAAAGCTCTAAGGCATGCGTAAACGTTACGCCATGAGACAATTTTGAATAAACATTAAGATAATAATGGTCTATCATATTATATATAAATCCATTTACTTGATTATATTCAGGAAAAAAAAATAAAAAGCTTAAAAACTAAATTGTAAGACTGACAGGCTGTAAAAAAAAACAGAAATGATAATATTTCTTATAAATTTTGTAAAAATATCTTAATCAAAAAAATTATTATATATTTTGGAATGTGTCGTAAAATAAAAATATAAAGTACGACAAATTTGTTGAAATGCGTATTATTTATTTAACGGTCAAGCTCATTGGATATTGGACCATTACAAGGTGACGGCGAACGTGAAGGATAACATTTTAATAAGAAATATAAATTGCTAAAGTATAGATAAGTAATCGAATTATGCTAAATCACTAAAAAAAACGAATTTCCAAAATATGCAAAATGACGATTGTTCAATGTTCAGAGCTCCTACACAAACAACCGGTGTTAAGGACAACGACCCCTCCTCACCCTACTATCCGGCTGCGACCAGTTTCCATGGTCGTTGCACGTGTACGGTCAGTCGAGTTACGATACCTATTGCTCGTGCGAATACGACAGTCCGTTTTCCCATTACCTTAAGTGTTTCTTTCGCATACTACACGGGCTGAACCTTTATGTGGTAGTTTGTTCACCATCACCTCAACCACCCACCGTTACACTGTCACCTACAGTCAACCATTCACCATCACCGTCAACCTTCAACGTCCAACCATTCACCGTCAGCGTCAAGCAACAGGAAATTACCATATTTTACGCTGTCGCCTATACGGTTTCCATATACCTATATTATTATTGTTTATTATTTAATGTCATATGGTGAATTTTAGTTAAAATATACCCGTTTTCAGCTGGCCAGCACCTGTTGTGCCCATTCCCATAATATATTATTGTTAGATTTGTATGAAAAATAGTAGGCCGGAACCCCGGCAATTACACAACAGATCGTGTTTATTTATTATACACTTAAGTACCTGTCAAAAAGAATTTATTACGCAGTCCATTCAAAACCGTCTTATCCGACAACGATCGAAAGTAATTATTATTCACACTAATTAATTTAGACAAATAATTAGATGTCAGTGAGTTGTGGCGAGTCGAGAATCGGCTGGACGAATCGTTATTTAAGCGGGGTGACGATCGTTGGCGTTTATAATATTCGTAAGGAACGTATATAATATTACTGCCTCAAGAAATAACTTCTTTCCTACGCACACATCGTAATACCACATTTCTATGTCTTAAAACGTCTATCTACCTATGTCAATTATATATTTTATGCATCCTGTAAATCGAAATACCACGCGGTCGTCCGTAGAAATGAACGGTCAGTACTAAATTGATTAAGACACGAATTCTCGTCGGATTTAAAGATTCCATTTAACGGTATTTTTGTGAACCATATTATATAAAAATATTTTCATGGTTTGGTTGACGTTTAGCTGTATCCCCTATAAACTATATTATTGCAGTAGTATTTTTGTATTATTTGAATATGATATTATCATGTCAGCCTATATATTTTACAGCGCATTGTTTGGACGCGTGTTCGCCGCAGATATTAATAATGAACGTTTGGTCGTGTCAATCTAAGTCGGCCATATTATACATACATGCATACATAGTACAATTTATACCTACTTATAATATGCATGCATTTTACATATACATTCATACATACGTAATACACCACGTCATGTGCATATAATATGTATACATTTGTTGTTCGATTGTTGAATTCGTATTGAATCTCGCATCGCGATGACGACAGAGTTCAGTGTAACGCACTTAACATACCGGCTCGTGATTAAAGGCTGCACACGATTGACAGAGACTATCGTCGGAGTATGATGACGATGATGATATTATGTTGTGTGTGCCCTTTCCCACGGTCAACTGCATATTACAGTGATCAACTGCAGCAGCATAATATTATAATATTATTATTGCCGAAATAGCCACGCGATAACTAATAACGCGAAGATTCTTAACCGGTGGTCCTAAGGGGTCCGTAGACGATTACTCGGGGGTCCACGGAGTGGCTGAGAGTTTTTTTTTTTAAATAACCCAAAATTGAACAAATTCAGAAAATGAATGTTTATATTGTAAATTTGTATTGTAAATGTTACATGTATGTTAAATTTTAATACTTTCATAAACTCGAGTGGTCGTTAAATTTCGATGAAACGTCCGACGACGTACGCTCCGTATTCCATCACTCGAAATACAGCACCGGTCATTATTGGGCGTTTAAATTATATCAAACTTAAAATGATAAAAATAAAAAAAATGTGCAGTTTCTTTTGGTGGGGGGGGGGGGGGGGAGGAGTGAGAGCCCTTGGTTATGTTTTATACTTTAAAGAGGTCCACGACCCGGAAAAGGTCAATAATATGTAATGACGTGTGGCTCTTTGGACCGCGTGAAATGTCATCGATTTGTTCGTTCCGGCATTAGTTCGGAAAAGCGGCCGGTAATAATCTTTTGCTATCGAAGCGCGTTTGCCATTACATAATAATAATAAAATCGCAATACCAGCGGTAAATCCACGAGTGTGGTATATGGTTCGAATGGTATATGCCAGTTCGCCTAAACCTATCGTTCCCCGCTGCTGTCATGCTGTCTCTTGCTCTGTCTCGTCTCCTCTCGGGCACCACACACTAGCTGTAACCGTTTCGTTCCCGCCGCCGCACCAGGAATTTAATATCAAAGTTTTTGTGTCGTCATGGGCGCGCGATGGGTATTAAAATTAATCGACAAAAAGCAAGTGTTGTACGTGTGCACACGAAAATAACATATCGCTCACAGGCAAACGCACACACACACACACACAACTACACTTGTGTATTTTATTATATATAAAATACGAACGAATGTGTACTTTTGTGAATTTATATTAAAACGTCGTCTCCGCCGTTGTCTTTTCTCCCTATATTTATAGAGGACAAGAGACGGTGCCGTCGTCGCACTGTAACTCGCTTCAGAGGATTAACGCGCAGACTTTAAAAACTTTTACTAATCCCTTTTGGCAACGCGAGTCTTAATAAAATAATAATATGACATAGTGTATAATACCCTACCGTTATTATGTGTAACGAAATAATGTTCGCGCACTGCAATATATTTCGACTCGTTAGCTCACTGGAATGATAATATTTCAATCACGGTCGGCGTATTTCATACGTGTAGATATCATTATTATCATTATTATTATGCTCAAATACGTACACTGCAACTGATAATGTGCGTTTGCGAATGTCTTACGATGTGACGTCACACTTACGGTAACATAATATTATTAGGCTTATTATTTGTTCTCTTCTGCGCCTTGAAGAAAATTAAAACAATTATTTCGTTTATGAAGAACTTCGACTACTGTTGACTACGCGTGTCGTATCACAGTATATTCGTACGTCAATGTTTGATTACGCTTTTGCCTTTCGAGTGCGTAAATCAATACTTTACAATAATAATAATATTAATATTATATTATTACTCGTTATTCACTTATAGAATACCTTTTATGTCGTCTATGACTCTAAACTAAAAATCGTCCGTTATACGGCCCTGCGCAACTTCTGCAGTTCCGCGTAGACATTGTGGTGCACAATGCAATTTGATCCTATTGGACCTAACCTAAAGGACTAGTTTTAGCTCTGTTGTAGACAAAGCGTCTTTTACCGACCCCGCAGTATTAAATATTGTAATTTATTTTCCTTTCATCGTCCGATTTAATGCAATAATATTATAGGCTGTGTCTCATAATATAAGTCGAGTGACTCCATCGCGGATCGTGGTGACCGATTTTCATCCGGTTCGGTCGGACCGAATCCCTCGACTAAATAGGTTTCCGTCGAATTACGACTTCTACTGCTTTCGTTTCTTGCGGTCGGTCGCTATACCGTGGTAATTACTTTACCACGTTAACCTTGGCGAAATTCGAGTTTGCTGGTTGTTGAAATAATAAAGCGAACGTCCCGAAAGCCCGGCACTCCTTGTAACCACACCAATTGCTGTCGCCCGAGGTCATTATTTTTTACACGGGACAGAGTACACATAATTCAGTCAAATCTCTATTTTCGAACGAACTTGACGGTTTTTTGAAACAATTAATATTCGTTATATTGTAAACATCCTGTCAAAAACAATTAATTTTTTTTCACTCGTAACTGTACGAACTGTACGCAAAGAAGATGCTGTATTGCAATAATAACGTACTATTATTATAATATTGTTTGGTATTAAATAATATCAACAATAGCAATATGTAACTGTGTAAATGTGCATATTATCATAGTAGTTGTAGTGTGCAATAAATTGTAAAAATAAAAGTTACCGATATATACCGACCTACTTTATAATAGTAACTATAGTTGGAAATGTATTTAAGAATTTTTAAATTTATTGTAGAACGATTATAATATAAATAGAAATTCGATGAACAGAAACTTTTTTTTAACATGAATATGTTTTTGGGATGGGTCACAGATATTTTGTTTTCTGAAAAGAAACTAGACGTTTTCGTTGTCATGGTTACTTATAAACGAATACCATATTCTTGATTCATAGCTTTTCCTTGTATAGACGAAAAACTATGAATCATATATATGATTTTGTTAATAAGTAACCATGACAGCGAAAATCTTACCTGAAGTCAGTAGAAAAATCAAAATACCGGCACCCGGCCCAAAAACATATTTATGCTAAAAAAAAAGTGTCTATTCATCGAATTTATTTTATATTATAATCGTTCTAAATTAATTTAAAAATTCTTAAATACATTTTAAACTACAGTTATTAATCGAATAGGTTGGTATGCATAGGTAACATTTATCTTTACAATTTGTTGCCGAGTACAACTATCAATAATGCAAAACCATATTTATGTTCAAATGCATTTTATTAATATATTGTTAAGATGATAGTTTCGTTTGATATAAATAGATTGTGTTTCAGGCATCATAACATTATAAAATTAACAAATCGAAAAACGCGTTCTCTCTCGTTTAAAATTATTTATATTATTACAAGTTATGACATCGCTACCAACATATTATTACTATAATCCTATAATATTATTATTATTGTGATCGGTTGCAGGCTCGTGACGATAACGTTTTGCATCGGTCGCCCACGCTCAGATCGGCCATCGAATGAACGAGTTTGACAACGTTGAACGCGAATCCAGTTCGCCACTGGACTTTGGCGTGGTGGACGTGATCACCACGACTATCGTGTACCTGACGTGCACCGTCGCGGTGTACCTGCTGTGCACATTCGTGGAAGACGACACTGACGAAGCGGCCACGCGAGCGCCGGACGGCACCGGGACACCGAACACGGCACCACCGCGACCGGCGGCATCAGTAGCGTCGGAAACACCGGCTGCAGGAGCCGGGGGATCAGGAGCAGCGTCGCCTACGCCACCGACGCCACCGGCCGCGGCCCGACCACCGGCGGAGACAGGAGACGCGTCGCCGGCCGCGGTGCCGGACATCATGGGCCGCGAGAAACGCCGACGGTGATCGGTGTCGCGGCCAATGAACGGCCAACCGACCGCGAGCGCCGCGGCCGTGGCGCTGACCGCGGCGATAGTGGCCGTGGTCGCGCTGTGGACGCCCGCCGCGTCTGCGTCCACGCTCACGCGAGTCGTGCAGACTCGGTACGGAAAGCTCCAGGGCGTGGTGCGCACCGTGGACGCGGCCGTGTCCGCGGCTGCTGGCGCACCACCGTCCGCCACCGTCGACACGTTCCTAGGGGTGCCGTACGCCACGCCGCCCGTCGGCTCCAACCGTTTCGGTCCCACTCGCACCCCATCGCCTTGGGACGGCGTCCGCATGGCCGACGCCCCTGGACCTGTGTGTCCGCAACGCTTGCCCGACGTGTCCAACGAAACGGCGGCCTTGCACCGCATGCCCGTCGGCCGACTCGTCTACCTCAAGCGGCTGTTGCCGTACCTGCGCAACCAGTCCGAGGATTGCCTGTACCTGAACATCTACGCCCCTTCCCAAGGTTAGTGCCGTTTACCGTATATTGTCGATGGGTGGGCGGGGGGTTTGTGTGGGTTCGGCATGGGTAACAAGAGATCACCCCGTGTGGCTATTAACAAGAGGACTGGGGATCAGAGAATCCCAGTCTGACAGGTGGTCGGGTCTAAAATCTCACTTCAATATCGCGTTAAATCTCTGAAATAAATTCACTAAGGATTCCCCATACAGTTTCTACAGGCGACTGGGTCTTTAAAATGTCGTCTGAAAAAGGGTGAGAATTACTTTCATCTCTGGTGCGCAATTCCGACCATTCAAATATTTCGTAATATTGGAAAGATTTTTGATCGCGTCGGGACCAACTTCAAAAATATTATTTTTTTTTTCATTTTTTTTCGATTTTGGAATTAATTTAAAACATATACTTTCGACTGTCGTCCGTAAATGCCTACGACGTACAATAAGCTTCTTATTACTCGTTACCTCCTACAAGTCGATACAAATAACTCGCAGCGTGTTTGCAGTGTACGAGAATTATCGAGCGCTCTAAGACGATGTTTTGATGGCAAAGCGTACAATAATAATACTTAATCATCGCATGTACTGGTCTGAAAATATTACACAGTGCGTTGGCTTCGGGCGAAAAATAAATTATAGAAAACATAATATATTGGGGACTTACGCTCAAACTTTAACAACAACAAGAGCAACAACAACAACCGCTGCGTGTTACCGCGGTCGGTCGTTATGCGAGTTGCCGTAATCATAATTCATGTTTTAAACCGACCGCACCTAAACCCGCGGTGACTTAAATGTTCCTACGGTAGCTTTAAGACTCGATGGTTTGCAAAGACAAACCGTAACAAGAGAATAATATTTAAACTCGAGTCGTTCACGATAATAGCCGCAGCAGTAGTAGTTATCTCTCGGGTGGAGTATAAGATATAAAAAAATAAATAAAAGAGAACGCTTATTATTATTATTATTACTATGGCATATATACGTTAGACGTGGCAGAGATCCGTACCTCCACCCCCCTCCCCCCAAGTATACCGAAAAGTAATCCATAACAATAAATTCGTATTAGTGGCGCAATAATAATATGGATATATATATATATATATATATGTATACCTACATAGGTATTACGTTCAGTGTACATGTTTAATGTATATATATATTTATGTAAATATATGTATATAGTTAATACGCGCACTTACAGTTTTAAGTACACTTATATTATTATAATGACGTTCATTCGTTGAGCGTTCCGATTTTTTCCCCCAATTTTCGCGACGTAGAAATCCGCCAAATTCTATTACCTACGCGCCACGATATATTACTTGATTATAATATAACCGTCTAAAATTAATATGCATCGGATAGAAATAGAAAGCCGCGCGCTCGAGCAGAAAATTGAGTCTAAGTGTACAGGTATAATATATTGTGTTGTTATTATTTAACGCCAGACTCCGTTGAAGAAAAATTAATTCTCACTTATCACTTAATTTATCACATTGGTGAACCAAAATCATCTGTTCAGAGTACTGCTATCGGTCATCGGATAACTAAATATAAAAACTAAAAGTTATTTCATAACATGCGAAAGAATTATTATTTTCGATTAATACCTATTTTCAAATTTACTGTATGAACCAGCTAAAGTGATGTTCTATTATAATTTATTTCATAATGTTGAATCAACACGATTCTTCATCGGTACATGATTTCGAAAAAGTTACAATTATTAACGACGTGCGCAGAGATGTATTACAAAAAATGTATTACCTACACATATTATAATATAAACGTGAAAATAATATTTAAATAGGTAATTTGTTGTACCTTCATTATAAATATTATTATTATGCACAAGTTTTATTTTATTTACACAAGCAAAATGTGCAGTGAAATTAAATTCCGAATTCGTTGAGCAATTCTTTCAGCGAATTAGAAAAACTCGTCTTCTTCAAATCCACGAACGAAATTTGCTTACTTAAGGACGTTATATTTTCCATCTCTTAGCGCCGTCGGCGAAGAGTCAACAGTGGTTTTCAACATTTTTCGTAGACTTGGTGTAATCTTGTTTATTGTGCACAATTATGAATTCTAAATTATAATCGCGGTATATACAGAGGAAATACATTTAAAACTTTCCGAGTGATCCAAAGCGATCGTACGCAAAACTCACGTTTTCGTGAAATATTATAAAAAAACAAAATAACGGTTACAACAACTGCACACGACGTATTACCGCCACGAAATCACGGTTGGGCCTTGCAATAATGTACCTACCATAGTTGTTGAAGTACGAGACGAGCAAATATGACACAAGTCTGTGTGACGGATAATAATTGAATAATAATAATTGTTAATATTGCATTGATATGTTTTGTGCTGCATTTTGCCCGCCACAACACTGTAAGTTCCGAAGATTTGTATACACAATGACCGCGGTTATCCGATCGATTGAATAGGTATGCGAGACAAACAATATATTATTATTATTTGGTAAGTTTCAACAGCAGAGAGATACCCAAATTATGTTATTATTATTATACAATGCGGGACCTACCTAACATAACCATGAGCTACCTGAATGTATAAGACAAATTATTTTCCGAGAAGAATTTCCCCCGTCGTCGTCCTCGTATAATAGGGCGTCCGATACAAAATGCAAAAAACAAGAAATTGTATTCGTTTTCTCTTGAACGTTTTCGGTAACCGCAGGTCTTCGGTCTCGAGACGTCGGAGAAAAAAAATAAACGTCTGGCCCTATTCACTGAGATAGAACATGTACGCTGCTGCTGCTGCTGTGGTATTATATACGAATAACAATATATATTGTTTAAAACTTAGCTTGGACGGGTATTATTTCATGCCATAAAAACTATATATTGCATCTATGCACGCGATAGTAACTACTATCGTCGTCGACACACTTTCTTTTGACCGAAAAACTGATCAGGAAATAATAATATTTATACAAATATCGCAATATGTCAATATCTATTCTATTCCCGTGCAATATAGTGTGTAAACAGTAGTTTGTAGTCATCTTGTGGTTTGGTGTTTGATGTTAAATTATAATTAAAAAAATAAAAATAAATAATAATCACTATTCCTATCATAAATATTTAAGTTTTCCACGCGGCATAATAATAATGACGACCAGTATGTAATAATTAACAACGTCAACTACCGTGAACGTCACGATAACAATAATATTATTATGTTTGCATACTAACGACCGGCGGGGTGATATTTTGTTCTTTTGATTATTATATAAATAAATATAATTCATAACGCGAAAGCAACGAAAGTGTTATTGTTTTAGTACTTTCACCTATTATAGTAATATACTAAAATGAATACTTCAAAACAGATCGATTTCACTTTTCTGTACCGCACACGATGGTGCAACGTCTCCAACCATATTATACAGTTTCAAAATTATTTTATATCGCGTATCCACACGTGGAAACTGAGAGTGGTGGAACGGAATAAAATGCATAATACTATCTTAAAACATTTGATTCCCCGGGAGAAAATCTAATAATAGAAAAAAGTAAAGAGCAAAAAGTCAAAGTTTAATTTTCGCGAGATCGTTTGAATATTAAGACTTTCAACAGTCAGGTAGACAAATAATTAAAAACGCAAATGTGGGTCACGTTCGTTTGTAATTAATTTACAAACCACTAAGCGTCCAGCATTAAATCTCGATGCGACGGATTTAGAAATTAAATTATTTACGAACAATAACGACGCGCGCGCGCACGCTTTTACACTGACCTGCCGCGGTATAGTAATAAGTCATAATCGTAGCGTATTGTTAGATGTATGAGATATAACATATACCTTACGACGAATGAAAATCATTAAACATAAATCCAACTGAATTTTTTTTTAGTTTAAACCGTTTGGTGTCATCGTGATTGTTGCAAGTCGCAATTAAGAGCTAACCACCAACCTAAAAAATTATACTTACTCGTGTAGATAATAATTATTAATATCAGTTTGCACGTGACGAAGATTTCGTTAGTCAGACCGTCGTGCAGCCACTTGTCCAATACATATAGGTAAAAGCGGTACAAGAACTATAGATAAGTAATAGTAATAACGATCATATTATTACGACAAAACAAACTAAATAATAACTACCTATAATATGTATTATCCATTCTTATAAAATAATAATATTATATTAAAAATATAAAAAGACCCAATAATAGGATTAAAAATAAATAAAAAATAGTTAAAATTAATGCGGAATAATATAGTTCCTTTTCTAAGAAGTACTTTGATGTAATGCATAATTTATAACAAAGGTATTAGTGTTCTGTTTGTGATGATTCAACGCAATGATTGTACGAATTATTACCATAGTTCTATAATAATATTATTATAGATAATGAATGTAATAACTTGCTAGTATGACTCGTGTCTGATCGTAGTCGTTCCATTTTTCTCTTGTCATGTGGTTTAAATACCGATTATGCGTTCGAAAGTAATGAACTCTATAATATTGAAAAACTCGCGTAATATTATAATATATATATATAGTAGACATACTTATTATATTATATTATACAGTACGGTGTTATAAAGCTGTGTAATAATACAATATACAGCGACATAACGATGACATGACGTACATGAAGTGTTTGAGGGTGCATATTGAAGTGAGAAATTGTATTGAAAAGAAAAATTGTAAGGATGACGTTAGGTAGATAATAAAGCGAGTTAGTATGTTCAAAAAGCAACAAAAAATAAATAAATAGGGAAAACCTCAATGCGAAATACGATTGTGGGCCCCTACTCTTTTGCGTCGTCAGATCAAGAGCATAATAATAATATCAAAGTAGTATGATTTAACTAAAGAATGTTTTTTATTCATTCGCACGGGACGATTTAAAAATAATTATTATTTGCTTGTTAAAATATAAAATAAAATAGTTTGAAAAAAATTTGCACCGACAGCGATCTTCAATAAAATATACAATGTGCACGAATACTTATTTTGTGATACAATCGTACGATACGAATCGTGAACGGTCGTCTATATACTAAAATATTAAAATATAATATTATGCATGATATTATTGTTATTTGAACTTATTGTTTTCATATGAAAATTAATTGGTTGGTATATCTCAAGACAATTTGATATTTTAATTCATCAAACTAATAATAACAATATTATTACTATACTCGAGTATTGTTATTAATTAAAAAAAAATTAATAAATAAACCACCTGCATTGTCGCTTTCATTATATTACACAGACAGACATTTGCTAGTAAATAATTCACTGCAGTAATGTACAGCCGAGTTTGAATTAAATTTTATTTTTTATTTTTTATTTGCGGTATCAATCGATAACATTTACCGATTTATATATTATTATATTACTGATTCGCGCGAAGTAAGGTGAACAAATTAAAAGGAGTAAGTCTTAAAATAATTTTTTAACATAAATATATTTTTGGGCTGGGTACAGATATTTTATTTTTCCAACTGATTTTTCAAAAGAGATGTTTTCTTTGTCATGGTTACTTATTAACAAAAACTTACCTATTTACAATTCATAGATTTTTCTTGTAGAGGAAAAATTTCGAGTAGCGTGCTAAGGTTTTTTTTTTTTTTTTTAAGACTGATATTTTCCCTTTATCTTGTAAATATCAACCAATATAATATTGTGCCGGATCGATTTGTTATTAATCAGTCGCTCAATGCATGTCTCACGCCGCGTGTCCTTTGGTCGCATATTTTAATGTTAATTAAAAAATATGCATTATGCGTAAACTGTGCAAGTAAATGGTTAGAGGAGGAAACGTTTGTACAGTAATCCACTACTTTTACAATATGTGTGTGTCTGGTTGTATGGGGTTAAGACGGTCTATATTACTACATAAGTACGTTGTCATTATTGTTTTTAAATAATTTAAAAAAATAATCTTTTTTATTTGAAAAATAAATAAGTACGTAGTTAATAATTATAGTTTATTTCAGCGGTTCTCAAACTGTGCTCCGCGAAGCCCTAGAGCTCTGCGAGAGTAGTCTAGGGGCTCCGTGGCTCCCTGGGAATATCTGTATTAATTAAATTCAAATTATTAAATTATTATTATATTTCTTAGTTACATTTTTATTTTTATAATCAATATTATTTGGACCGTACCAATATTTATTATTTTAAACGTTTAAAACTTAAAACTATTTATAGATCCACATATTTTATTACTCGGCTGATATTTTCACAAAATTAAGTGAAGTGAACTTATCAATACAAGGTAAAATAACCACCGTTTTTCACGGCAAATGACAAAATTCGAGCTTTTAAAAAAAAAATTAAATTTTGGGCTGTGTGTTTTTCTCAACATAAAATTGATAGTTTTCCTTTGTTAAAGGAATATTTAGAATCGATTAATGGTAATATTAAAGATTTTGATAAAATATAATATGATGAAATTGAACAACATTTAAATGAAATACTATCGTCATTAGAAAAATATTTTCCAGAAAGTAAAGATATAGAATTTATCCAACGATATAATTTGGGTTAAAAATCCGTTTTTAATCAACGATAAGCCCTAAGATTTATCTATAACGGAGTATGAAGAATTTATTGAAATGACCACCGATTCATCTTTAAAAACTTTATTTGATAAAATATCATTAACAGATTTTTGGTGCAGTAGCAGTATAATTACTAACAAATATTAATCTCTGGCTAAAAAAGCTATCTTAGCACTTCTTCCTTTCGCAACAACATATCTATGTGAAACCGGATTTTCATCATAGCATCAACGAAAACCAAATATCGCAATAAATTAGATGCTGAAGCAGATATGTGCATTCAACTCTCGTCTATCAAGCCAAATATAAAAATACTGGTCAATAAATAAAGCAAACATCATGGATCACATTCAAATCATTAAATATTAAAATTTATAAATTACTAAAACATTATGTTCTTTTTTTCCTATTAAATTAATTAAATAATTTGTATATATTCGTATTTTACAGAAAAAAAAAATAAAAAGCAAATCATTTACAATTGACATCATTTTTTATGAATTACTGTTGTCTCAAATAGACATTTCTGATTTTTGGGGCTCCGTAATTTTTTTTAGGAATATAAGTTAGTAAGTTGTTTTTCAAATGGGTACAAATGTGGGCAGATTGGACATTGCATGACGTGTTATCCTGTAGATAATGTAAATATGTTTTTCAGTTTAATCAAAAAACCGTTTAGATGATCCTCTGCATAATGTGTATATAACTTTATAATATTGTAGACTGGAAGGAATCCAAACATTGTGCACACTCTGTATGATAAAATAATAATATTATATTAAAGTACTATGATGATTGTTTTCTAGATATATTATACACAATCGCTGTTATTATTATTTATTTTCTTTTTATCATGGATTCATAAGTAAGTATCATATTGTAAAACTGTATACAGTCGATTGTATATTAGTATAAATATAATATCAAATAAACATTGATATAAAAAAAAAATATATTAATAATAATATGTAGGTTTTTCATTTTATAATGTTTTAATAATTATTTTTTTTATTAATTTCGATGGAGTTATTATGAATTTCACAGAATTGACAAACATTTTTAATATACATAATATTAATACCACTGTTCAATTTATATACTGACAAAAAACTAATTTGTTTTGAAAAATTAACTCTATTTTTTTCTGAATGGAAGTTTTTTTTATTAAAAATAACATATTTTATGATTGTCATTTGAATTTTGAAATGTAGGTCAAATAACTGATTATAATATATAATATAATAATAGTTCATCAAAGGTTTCCTTCGACATAAATCTTATGTCATATCACATTGCATCGTAAATTATAGGAATACAAATATTATGTCTGCTAAAATCAGCTCGACATACGAATATATTTTTTCCGAACGCATGTTAGGTAGGAGTTGTTTGCAAATGATTATTTTGTAATGTAATAAAAATTATGTTCTTTTATGGATGATACATTTTCGTTTGGAATATTTATTGAAAAAGTTTTCGGATAGAAATATTATACATTATCTATATAAAGTGTGTACATCGCCATACAATGTGACCGAAACGCCTTTGTCAAGCTCAAACGCTTAAACTTTTGTAACTGTAATGCAGACACGATAAAATATATCGCCTTGGCGCATAACATTATTAAACGACTACGACGTTATACGAAATAATCTAAAATTTCAAATTGCAAATATTCGGTATACCCAAACTTCCTACCTATGTTATTAGGTACTGCCACAGACGTGGTTACATCATAAATCGTAATATTAACCGTACCAATCTCGCGTCGTATGGATCGGACTGGGTCTGTATAGGGGTCGTAGTGTACCCTATTGCGTGCCTACAGCTGCTGTCAGTGCGTAATACTAAAAAACATGTCGTCTCGTAGAGACGTGCGTGCCCCGATCGACGTTTCTCGCGAATTTTCGTTAGCCTGGACAATATGTCTGTGCACTTTGGAGTCGAAAAATCGCCGCCGATCTCGGACCCGGGACGTAATAGAGTCGCGTTATTAATATAATTTTGTCGTATTGCATAGGTATACAACTATAATACGTCGTAGAAAACGAACCTCAATAGGTAATCTGATTAGCCCTGCTGGGCCATACAGCACACACACACACACACACACACACACACACACACACACACACGTGCACGGCGTATTGATCTGGGATGGACGTAATTGGCTTACACATGTATTCTTATACACGGCGGAAAAGCTTTTTCAATTACGTCGCCGACGACGATTCCGCCGGGCTACTAAAATATTATGTCTTTGGCATAAAGGCTTTTGCGCTACCAGGCCAGCTATATTGTGGTGTGCCTACCTACCGCAGTGTATTAAGCCGTCCAAAGACGACTTGAACGTCGGCCCTGGTCATTAATATTATTATCGTCGTGATATAATATTATTAACCGATTAACATTAAACGCAACAATATTGACGCACAATAATATTATAATGGCAGCAAAACGCGCCGCCAAAAAATAATAATATAGCACAACCGGGTTTGCGGTACAAGAACCACGCGGATACACGATATTGTATTATGCTCACACCGTATAATCTACCGTCGCTCTCTTGCACATCGACGAAGCAGACGATGACACGTCTCGCCTTTTTCCCACGGTAACGCGTTTAACGGTGTCGTTACTGTGTGGTTTTTTTGCGCGGGTTCGTGTGACAGTCGTCGCGCGGGTAGAATTTAAAACAGTATCGGCTACGGTAGTATACACATCGACGACAGTACTCTAAATCGTCGTGGAGAAGTAAATATTTTATATTTCGTACTACCTACTGCGACCGTAAAACAATTTCAAAATCGAACGATTTCAATCGACGTGTCTTTACAACGACTTTTCTTCGTATTCGTGCACGAATGTCTGGGGATCCTTGCCAACGTAAAATATGACCTTTAAATATCTCGGGGGAAATGACGTTCCGATATATAAAAGCGAAAGTGGTGAACCGAACTGACCCATATAAAACTGTATTAATCCTGCAGATTCCTTGGAGTGTTATGATGACGAGTCGAGTGAGTAGACGCAATGTATTAGGTGCTTAATTTTTAATTAATTTTTTTTTTGTACTATATTTATTTTGCCGAGGACTTAGCAGCAACGCAATTACAACACATTTTAGGTTCAAAATTAAATATTATTATCGTTATGTCGGTGCCAAAATAGTTTTATCCACGGTACATTGGTGATTTCATCCGTGAAAGACGGAGTTTTATTTTAATTATTATTGTTATACCCAACTGACTGAATAACCAGCGAATCTACCTATCTTTATACTATACAGTTGACGGGCACACGAATCTTTAAATAATACAGAATAGATATCGTATGAAATATATTGTCATATAATCAAATTGTATATGCGCGTAGTACGACATTATTAAACGATGTGAGTTGAGACTCCTCAGCAGTTACGGCAGCCACGATCTCCAAAATCACGAACACTTAAATAGTGTATTATACCTTACCTACGTAATACATAATATTATACCAATAGTACCTTATTAAAGCGACCTCGTATTATACTTACGAGGCGGACGTGACTTCGACATTGCGCACGCAATATAAAACAGTGCTATAATAATAATAATAATAATTATAAGGCCATCGGATATCGACGACAAGTTGTATTTTATATTATTGATCGTATATTTACGTAGAAAATGAGCATTTAATCATTCATGTATGCGATGATGTATGGGTTCACTCACATTTCTTATACGTTTCTTACAGTCTGCAGACATATCTGACGGAAAAATGAATATAATAAAACGTATTATCGGTATGCACTCAAAATATTGAAAACGTAGGAAGTTAGCGTTTACATACAGTTTTTTTTTTTATTTACATGAAATATATTTTTTGTAGGAAATGTCTTACATTAATTATCAGTTGATTTATTTCGTTTGATAAAAACTAAATTAATATGTAACAAATACTTTTAAAATATTATGTAATTGATAGAAGTCATATACAAACTGTCAAAAAAAAAAAAATCATAATGCTGTTTACTGATGTCCCAAATAGTTATTTCGAATTTAATCATACTGTACCTAAGACTTTTGAAAAAATTTCATCCTCCAGCCATCACAAAAATAAATTATAAAGATGCATTCGGTACAGAACTACAACTTTTTATGTTATTTTCATACAACGCAGGAGCATATTATTATTATAATTATTATTGTGAATAATAATGAATATTACCGTATTCAGATTATCAGTCATGAATATTATATTATACTATTGGTATTTAAATTAAATAATATTCATAAAACTATGACTTCGGGATTTGTAGAGTCACTAATTAAAGTTTATTATGTATAATATACCTAGGCAATCACTATTATTATAATCATATTTTTTTACTAAACCATTTCTATGACCGCCAGACAATAAAGGTCGATTAAAATGTACTCTGAAGACTTTATAAAAGTTCTTAGATTGTGCTGCACACTTGTATGTTATTATTATTATAAGCGAGAGTGAACTGCCGAAATTATAGTAAAGTTTAAGTGGTTCGCAAGTAATTTTGTCTGTATATTACAATATTGTTATTATTTTATACTAAAGAGCTTTGGAACAATTATTTTATGAGAAATTACAAGTTTTCGGTTAACTCCATTTGGGTGTCCATCGTCTGAATTTTAGTCAAAGATGGGAAACCAGAAAAGCTGCTGAGTAGCAAGGGGAGGGTGATTTTTATCCATTAAATATTTTCTAAAAAAAAAAAAATATTTATTTCAAATTAAAAATAAACCCCAAATGGACTTCAGCGTATCCTAAAATGGTTGAGATTTTTTTTAAGAAATTACGCGTTTGCGGGCTACATTTTTATTTGATTTCTAGTGATGTATTTGAAAGTAAATTGAACTTTAAAATACAATCTGAGTTAAATTTTAAATCTATACATATTATATGAGATTTTTAAGCTTCTATATTACCCCGTATAATGTAAAATGTGTAAAAGAGTCACACATCATAATTGAAAGTCTATGTGGGCTGTTTTTCGCAAATGAACACCCCATCCTCACCAAAGTTATGATTAAGTATTAATCTGTTCGGTATAATATTGATCGTATCGACTCTATATACATATAATATGTACTTATATGCATACTATATAGATCAGCGGTTTTTAAACTTTTAGTGTACGGACCCCTGATGGAAGCCTTTAAATAATCACGGATCCCCTTCCAATTTTCTTTTGAATACCTAGTACCAATCTTTTTTTTACAAGATATCTCAGGTTGTCATAACCAATATTTTAATACTTATTTTATATTACAGATGCCATTTGTAGCTACATAAAAATATATACATTTATAACTATTTATCTATACCTAATTTTTTTGAAAAAATTTAATATTTTATTTTTATGCACGGACCTCCAGGCAGCCACGGTACATTTTATGAACCACTGATATAGATAAAATCATAATATTCTCTTTGATTTCGCTCGCGTTTCATTAAAACAATTCTGTTTCTACGTTATATATTTTCAAAACGATTATTGCATAGCACGATTATGGATTATAAACATATTATTATATTTGATTGTAACGTAAACTATTAATTATTTGTATCTCAAATACTTTGCAGAGCGCATTATCGTCGTTCCCACAAATGCATACGGATCAAAAGATTCGATCATATAATAACAGTGCATATAGGTTCCTATTTTAACCGATGTTTGGTTATTATTATTTTGCAATTTGATATCTAATTGCGTTTATGTCGAGATAGTATTATTATTTTAGTAGTATGGTATTACACCTGTCGGCCGTTGTAGTTCCGTTAATGAAGTTGTTGGACAGGTACAACGGGACGTGTATTACACGATAAGCAATGATAATTATATACGATGAGTGTCTATATTATATAAGTATTATGTGCTGTGGTAATAAACTTAGATCGAGAAGAGATTAAATAACGAACAGGCGTGTTTCGGAAAAACGTATTATAATTGTTATACGAACTACTGTGCTTTATATTAGAAGTAGGTAAACTGTAAGTAGGTACTAACTGTGTTGTTAGTGCGTCATTTTATGTACAATTATCATCGAAATAGAAACAACAGATGGGTATTTGCGGCTCTTTAGCCCCTTCGACTAGACAAGGTGTGCATGGTAACGTCGTCTGTATATGTTACTACGGTTATATAAATTCGCGTAAAGACTGCAATGGTAAAGTATACCTGCCGACTACACGCATAAAGTATTTAATATATTCAAACCAAAAACATTTAACGTTGTTATATTGTATATTTCATATTCCCGTCCGATGGTCGGACACTGACTGCGCCGTATACAGCAGGGCGCGTCGTATCACACGATAAGCAATGATAAATTGGGCGTATAATTTATAAGTATTATGACGTGTTGGGGTAGTAAACTTCAATCGAGTGGAGATAAAATATATATATCGATTGTGCGTGTTTCGGAAAAACTTATTATTATCATACGAACAATGCTACGCGTCATGTTAGAATTGGGTACAACTGCGTTGTTGGGGTGCGTCATACTATAATATGTCATCAAAATAGAAACAACAGATGAGTATTATTCTAATATTATTGTTTGTTTGAGAATTGACGTGAACGGTTATATTATAGTAATTATTATAGTACTTTTTATTCGATCCTTTTGTATTTCATAATCCTTTCACTGACTCGCGTATAATATATGATATTACTGAGTTGTTTATAATATTTCAAGAATAATCAACTGAAAATGATCTTAGATGAGGACATATTACTCCACTTGGATGAAACTATTGCAAGCGAAGAATCAGAAGATGAATTTATAGATGACATACATTTTTATATTGAGAATAATGGTATGCATGTTATATATTGTATATATACATAGTTTTTATGTATTACTATATAATTTGATATATTATTTTATGTAAATACAAATTAAAACTGTTATGTATTTACTTGTGTTTTATTTTGAATCATGTATATTTATACATATAAAATATATGTAACAGATATTGAGGTGACTGAGTTGGAGGTTACAGATCCACCGTATCGTGATCATTCTCCAATAGTCCAAAGTAAAATAGCACCAGTCAGGCGAGTAAAAAAATACCATTACAGACACCAAATTTTAAATGGAAAACTAAAGGAAACCTTAGGCCAAAAGAATATTATTTTGATTCATCCAAGGTAAATACTGGTAGCCTGTTGAATTATGTATGATAATGAATTTATTTATTATAACTAGATCACATAACTTACAATTGTTATGTCTTTTTTTTTTTTAGTTTGGAGTACAAAAACATGAATTTGGTTTGAATAACAATTCAAGTAAATTAGATTTTTTTAAGCATTTGTTTCTGAATTTTTACTTGACAGAGTAGTATTTGAGACTAATAGGTATGCTAAACAATATATACAATCTAATGAAATCTCACATCAGTCTAGAGCAGGGGTCGGCAATAGGCGGTCCGCGGCCCGCGGGCCATATCCGGCCCGTGGAAAGAAAAAAAATTGACCACCAAAAATTTTCTTAATTTTCCTATATATTATCCTATGCATCACTCCCCCCACCCTTCATAACAAAAATTAAACTAATATTGAAATCGATTTTATGAGGCGCTGAGACAATAATAACGGTTTATCATTATCTGTGTTGTTGTTGAACGTGCCGCAGTAATAATGTATTACTTTATAAATAATTAAATATTAAATACTTCGTCTTAAAATGTGTTTTAATACAAAAATAAATACATTAATGATAAAATTATGTTTAAGATTTTTTTGGCCCTCGAAATTTTTTTTTTAAATATCTGGCCCACCGTATAAATTAATCGCCGACCCCTGGTCTAGAGTGAATGCTTGGAAGGATACTAATGTGGGTGAGATGTATATATTTTTAGCAACTACTATACTGATGTCAAGAAACAAAAAACTCGATATGAAAGACTACTGGTCTACTACCCCATTACTGAGCTCACCAATTTTCAGACAAATAATTTCTAGAAATAGATACTTATTATTACTTAAAATGCTTAATTTCTGCAACAATGTGAATGTAAGATTATATAAGAATGTCATTTTAATAGTCTTAGTAATTGACTGGGTTTTGGACATAATTTTAGATTTCAATGTTACTCATCTAATTCAATATTAATATACTACTATTTGACTTTTATTTAAAATTATATTTTTACTTAACTCAAATATTATTTATTATTTTTTTATTGATGAATTGGGCGTTTAATGTATAAGTATTATGACACGCTGGGGTAGTAAACTTCAATCGACTGGAGATAAATGATAATATATATATCGAATGGGCGTGTTTCGGAAAAACTTATTATTATTATTATTATACGAACAATGCTGCGCGTTATGTTAGAATTAGGGGTACAACTGCGTTGTTGGGGTGCGTCATATTATATATCATCGAAATAGAAACAACAGATGAGTATTAGCGGCGGTGCGGGTTCGAAGCCCCCTCGACTAGACGAGCAGGTCAACATGGTTACGTTCGTTGGCATATTATCGAGGTTATTAATTCGCGTATAATATACAAAGTACCTACAGACTACACTCATAAATATACAAACCAAAAACACACGACGATATATATATATATATATTACGATGTAGGTATATTTCGAATTCCCGTCCGAGGGTCAGACGTTACGATAACTAGCTCGGCTGCGGCTGCGGAATGTACGACGGTTTTAAGAGAATAGCCCTGCAGGTATATTACCGCCATTACATTCATAATTTATAAATTCATATCCACCTCGTTGATTTGTGCGTACGACGTACACAACACCCCCTCCCACCACCCAAAACTCTTCGATATTGTCGGAGAAATATTAATTGACGTCGGTCGAGATTTCCGCGGTGATTCGATTGCGTCTCGTGGACGGGAAAACTGTTCGAAACTAAACGGGCGACGATTGATTTTCAACCGAAAGCGCCGATTATTGTTTAGTCAGGATCGGCTGCTATAGACAATACCTAATTGTTATATTATTATTATTATAGCTGTGCTGTGTTGTCGGCGGTTTGCCGATAGACGTAGGAGACTCGTCCAATATATAGCCAAATACGCGGTATTGTACTTTAAGACTGTACGTGACATATAATACGTCCCAAACGTATGAAAGTGATATAATAGTCACCTATATAGTGTTATTATTTACCGTCGAAAACGACTTGAGGATATAATACGATATTAATCATTGTTAGTTTATTTCGATTGCCGTACTCGTACTACACACCGTGTTCACGTCCTGCATTGCGACTTTATTTAAACTCAGCTGTTTTCCCATAATAGTTTGTTCAGACCACATCATATTATCGCCGTTATATCGGTGCTCTACTTACCAGGTTTTGACATTTTGACATTTCATCATCATCAAATGGCAGTGAATTTTTATTATTTATTTAGAGAGCGTATATAATATAACTATTGTTAGATTAAAGCTACGATACGTTATGGCCTATGCGGTTTGCTGATAAACGGAGGAGACTCTTTTGATAATAATGTATGTCCCAAATTTATTAAAGTGATGATATGATATGTCACATATTATTATATATTATTTACCGTCGAAAAACGATTTGAGGATATAATACAAATACAACATTAATTATTAGTTTATTACGTTAATCGTACACATAGCATTACGACTAAAATCCAACTCAAAAAATTTCCTCTGTTATCGTCTTCCTCGAAAATATCCTATATAGTTGACGTGTCGAGAGCAAAGGCCAAATAATATTATCACCGTTATATCGGTGCTCTTCTCACCAGGTTTTTACATTTCTTCATCATAATCTGCAGGTGTTGAAAGTAGTGATTGAAAAACCGAACAAAACGACATACGGTTCGCCGCCATGTTTCAATTGTCAAGACTATGGCCACACTCAAAACTACTTCCATCATCCATCGCGTTGCGTCAAATTCGGCAAAGCTCATGAGTCAGTTAGCTGCACCAAAGACCATTCCAGTCCAGCTAAATACGTCCACTGTTCCGAAAATCATACAGCCTGCTTCAAGGGGTACCAGTTCTATCAAACTATACTAAATCACCACAAAATCAAGTCTTCCAACTCCAAAAAAACTATCACACATACGAAAAAACTTATTCGCCTAGTCCCTCCCCATTGACCCCTCTCAATCCACATTATGCTGCTGCTACTTCTAGTTCAAAACTGAACACTAATCCGCAAAACTCAAATTTAAAATTAGCACTTTCAAAATCCCTATCCGATTTAACCTCCGTGATAAATTCTTTTCTTTTCGCTATATTAATAACCAATTAATTATGGCATCTACTTTTAATATTATTTCTGTTATTATATACACTAATATTCCGTTTTATTTATTAATTATCTGACATTATTATCTTATTTATTATTATAATATCATTGTGCTCATTATGTTTAATTACCAATTATTACTTATTGTATCACTGTATCTACCAAAATTGTAATTGTTGAACTATAATAGTTTATACTGAAAGTTCTTAATAAAAAAAAAAAAAAAATCTGCAGGTGTTGGTTCATTTTGTATTTTTTTAACGCGATTACGTATCGATGCATTAGATAATGTATTATTGTTTTAGATTGGGTCAAAATAATGTCATTAAGATACGCGATTAAAATATGATTAAAAAATAATATGCAAAATTATTACGACGTCTATATTATAATATTCTGCCTGCGGTAGATTCTTAAATGTATTATATTATTCAGCCGAAGTAAAATAATTATCGTTCCACATCACAATGGTGCAACATATAAAAGTCGTAATTACAAAGATCGATGGCAAAGTACGGGGAAAAGAAAAAAACTAAAGACTTAACGAAATATAGGTACTTTGTACTTGTATACTATTCATTTGCCGTAGTAATAATTTAATTTATAGGTACTAAAACAGTGCATCAGTAAAAGAGACTTTCTTCTCATCGGCACTTATTAGTACGATTATAGACTAATTTTCAACGAACTCGGAAATCATTAACACACTTATACATTATACTATACTTATAATACTACTTACACAGAATGCAAGATCCGATTTTCTCCATTACGGTTGAAATAAAATTCAATAATAATATTATACAGTCTTATAATATTACGAGCAATTCGCAATAATTACTGTGTGCGAGACTGTACGACTCTGCTTTCGAGTAACCATTAAAATTCACGTCACGAAAGCTGACTAATTTCGTATACAATAATAATAACTATGACTGATAATTTAACGCGATACTGACTTTTTTTTCCATGTGCATCGTTATAAAACACATAATTTTCTTAGTACACACTTTCAGTAATCACGTACAAAAGCATTTATTTATGTGTCAAGTATATATTATTATACTGTGCCAACTAAATAAAACGGTTTAGTTTTTGGATATTCAGGTCGTTAGTCTGCCGTACAATTTAAAATTCTCTACGAAAATAATAACTATAATGACGCGAAAGTATTATAGAATTTGTATTGTTTATTTTATAAGTCGATTATAACAATGTACTCATACAATATTATACTAGACAAACGACTAAATTATAAATGTTGATAGCGGGGTCACTGCAGACAGAACAATCGAAGAACTAGTTTAAATCTCACCAAACAACGTGAAGCCATTTGAAGCAATTTGAGTTTTGACTTACTCATGTTACAAGACCATACTCGACTGCGATGGGGCAAACAATAAAACCATGTTATAATAATACATTATATGATTATGTATTTTTTCATAAAACTATAATACATTATTATTCTTACAATAATTAGGCTGGGGGACGGAGTAGTCGAGTGAGAGTCAAACACAAACACTCACGTAAAAAACTCACCGTTCCAAACCCTACCACCACCACAATACAACCCTACAAACGGCTAATGGCCATAGATGCCGGGCTTAAGGATCAATAGAAAAAAAAATATATATTTAGGTATTCATATTCATCGTTATTGTATTTGAAATTATATTTAACTATTTTTTTAGACTAACCTTTTAAATATACTTATTATTTGTATTACCTATTACATAGTACGTAATAATATCAATACATTTTCGAATAAATAATTTTTGATAGTTTTCTTTCCGAACACCCGACGATGACTACAATTACCACGTTCAACCACTGACTTCTTCAGATCATTATTTTATTATCAGCCAAATGGACGTGGGGCCCGACTGTCGCCCGTCGCGTGCGTTTTATACCAATCATTAGCGCACCGCGGGCATTCGTATGAACTGAAAACAGTGGTGACAAACCACAGAACGGTCGGCACTCCGTATTATTATTTTACGGACATAGTATGAAATCGGTTACTGCACTCAGTGTCCGGCAAATTGTGCACAAAATTATGTCGGTGCGCGCACTTTGTAGTTAAGTTTCAATTTAAGGTATGTATTATAATGTCACCGGGCAAGTGAAACGTGATTGTTTCTTGGAACATCGAATATAATGTTATGTGTGTCTTAATAAATCTAGAAAAGTATAGCAGATAAAACTATGAACATTTGTTTTTTTTGTATATTAATGTTTGTCATAAATCAATGTGTTAATGAACATGTTATTATGCATAATATAATATGTATTTAAGATTTTTATTTTGTTTTTTAATAAATAAATTTTCATATATATTATATGCTTATAGTCATCCCATATCGTATGATTCATTTGATTTTTTTTTTACAGTATTTTTATCAAGTGCCGTATCAGTTCAAAAAACTATAAAGGTGCAAGTATGTTTAGTGTTTCTACTTGTTGCGTAGACATTCATACTTAATTTGATTGAAGTTAGATCTATCACCCCCTCCGTTAAAAAGCTGTTGACAAGTCATGCAGTCGTCTCACAATCTCTACTGAAGTACACTAATTGTATTTATATCACGTAAATAAATATTTCTGTTATAAATATAAAATTAAAACGATACGCGTATTATTAAACCATAACACGTCACTATAATTTTATAGCGTTTTATAGCATTTTATTTAGCAATTTTATTTAGCTATTTTATCCACTATTTGGAGACTATAGGGTTGAGTTTGAAAAAAGTTTGTAGTTTTTTCAACAAAAAAAAAACGTTTGCTATTTTGATGAATAATCATATTTAGAGGTGTTCGATAAGGGAGGTTTCACTTTAATACGTTTTTCCACCATTATTATTGCATAAAAAAATCTTTTGATAGACATACATTATAAGGACGTGTGATGTTAGGTATTCGATCATACCTAATTGAACGCAATTACGTGACACGTAAATATAGTGGAAAATGACGTATTTTTTTGGCTTTAGCATAATTAATTTTTTCTGCGACCCTTTACTGTTGTGCACCACATCCACCGAGCTGAATACACGAAAATACGGAATGTGTGTTTTAATCGAAACATGATACCTGATAGAAATTCATATTATGCATTCCAAGTCATGGCCATAGATAATATATAAAACAACTAGATAGCCGGCTCGTGATAAAGTGTACCTATATGAGTGGAAATCCCGACTACTCAAAAACACTTCTCGGGCGGATGACCTCACCTAATCAACCCGAGATGGGCCACAACTAATAACGGCGTGTAGCTATAGCTGGAGCAGTATAACGATTATCGCATATACAATATTATACAGTTCCAATTTTAAATACGACTTTTTAAAATTTTAAAATTTAAACAAACATTTTAAAATTATAGTAGGGATTTTAAAAATGCTATTGCTAAATTAAATTTCTGTTTGTTTCATTGTACAACTCTCATTTTGTTTTTAACTACAGATGCGTAACTTTTATTTAGATATTGGCCACCCAGAAAAAAAATAAAATTACTTTTGTTTGACATTGGCCAAAAACTAAAATTTAAAATAAACAATTATTAATAATTAAACAACTTAACTTTTTTATTAGTACTTAATAACATTATTCAATTGCACATAAATATTATAATGTTATAGTAACTTATGTTATATTTATAAACTGTATTAATCGATTAAATGAAACAGCCAATATCGACATAGGCCCATAATATTAAGTGATATACTTCTATCGATTATTGTCAAAGTGGCCAATGTCTAATATAATTTGGTCATACTGCATCACATTGGCCGTTTTAACACAAGTAACAATATAAAATCGTAATTTAATCTGTCAAATAATCTCAAATTCGTCCAAATGTGACATTCATGGCCTTTCTTACAGCAATAGCCACATCATTTATAATTACATATCATTCTTATTATAATTATTATGATAAAATATATTAAGATATATTTTATAATATATTGTTTCCGAAACTCGAACGCTGTTGTGGGTGACACCCTTATTCTCATCTACATATCATTCGCGAAAAAAATTGATCGATTTCAAAAGACGGTTTTTGGCATTATGTAATATCACATATGTGACGTATATTATGTAGTATATATGTATAGTTAAATGGACCACTGCCTTGAGCAAGTCATGATGGTTATTTCATATATTATATGGACCTTAATAGGATACGTTAGTATATTACGTTATTATTTAATCGAATAACTGTGGGATTAATGTCGTTGTGGCGGTCTGTATTAATACAATATTACAATAATATACACAACACGTGCGTATATAATATAAATTGTATTAAAATATAGATTGTTTATAAGTTGGCGAATCCCTGAGGGCGATAAATAAAATATTTTAACTATTGCGTGGGAAATAACAAACCTATATTATAGGTACTATATATTGGTAATATCATCAATAAATCTCTGCGTGGAACGAAATTACCAATTATACACTACTGATTTTATCGAAATTATTAGCACGTGTGCTCGTCCATAATAATATGTTTATTCGAGTTGTATAATTTAAAATCGTGTTGTTTAATATGTGCGGCGCATATTAATATAGTAGCTATTGTCTTATACGGTTTGAAACTATTCTAATGTTCATGATGTTTTTCGTCGATGTCCAATGTCCATATATACTGTTCTACTTACTATATTATACGTCTGCTGTTTTAATTTGAATTTATATTTCCTCTAGGGTAACTGGACAAGTTTTAAGTGTGAAATATTATATTGTATTGCAGCAGAAAGTGAACGTCTAATAAATTATGCGTTAAATTAAATTTAAAAATCTAATTTGTTGTTCATTTTGTTTAAACGTTGGCGGAGCTGCTTGTGCGTATACACATACGTTCTATCGTGACATTCGCAGGGCGTGTTCGAATAATCGCATAAATTAGTCAAACCGTTAATTTATCAGAGTTAAACACTAGTCCTATACTATATGTTCTTATCCTCACTAACATGAGTTCTACACAGATCTCAGCTGTATTAGATGTTACAATTTTTCAACTGATTATAATAATATTATAATATAATTCCCATGAGTGCTCGTATTTAATGATATTATAATAACATATTGTTGTCGTATTCATACAATTTTGTTTATGACATTGAATTTTATTCTACAAATTAGTGAAAACATTACTCTCGAACCTCGTGAGGATGTTTTGGCTAGTAGAAAGTAATATAAATTTATAAAGAAGAAAGAACAAAAAAAATTTAATTAAACATAGGTAGGTATATCAGAATTTTCTATTCTCCACGAGAGAAGAAAACGTTCAATGCAATTTTGTACATAAGGAAAGCTGTTTATCTCTTAACAAAAACATTTCCTAATTAATGTCGTGTCAAAAACACGTTTATTACCATTTGTATACCTTCCAAACGAAACGTAGATACTACTTATATACATAATATATATATATATACGTACTCAGGCACAAAACATACACATACACACACACACACACACATACACTCTTACAACACTTACACAATATGATTTTATATTCTTGTCGACGTCTGGGGCAATAAGATAAATGTATGAAATTTCACGGAAATAGGGGTCCATTGTTTGTCGGGATAAATTTTAAAACGTGTAACAAAAATTCGTAAAAATGTTCATTTTTTATGTAAAGGTGACTTTTTTAAATACTACAGTGTTGAAGTGAAATCACGATTTATACAGGTGTGGTGTGTGTAAATATTGTAAATATTCATTGTCTACACGATCGCTCCCAGCTTCTACAAGTAAATTCAATCGGTTGTGTCGGTGCACGTAGAATACCGAGTTGAATTCGCCGCCTAATAATATAAGAAAACGGTGGACAACAAATCTTTTTTGACGTGATAGTCCACGATTAGTTCAAAATAAAAAAATACTGCAATTTATATAATGTGTCCCGGAGTGGGGGGAATGACATAATATGAAAGTTATGAAAAGAATCCATTTAAAGGAGCTATTTGAAAATTTTTTTTTTTTAATTTAATAAAAATAATTTGTATATTTCTGGTTCAGTTGTGTTTGTTAGCTGATGACACACTAAAATAACTTTAACATTTTAAACAAATTACGAGAAAAAGTTGAAAAAGTTTTGAAGATACATCAGCAAATATTGCGGTAGGTTCAGTTTTGTTTATGAAAAAGTTAATTTTCCCATGGTAACTAAAAAATAAAAGAGTTGGATCCTGCTTCAAAGGGTTTTTGTTCATAACATAAGGTATACTTTAATATGTCTATATTTATATGAGGCCGACTGGTGACTTACACTCGGGACACACTGTATGAGGGGCCAGAAATAAGAGTAAATAATTAGATGTACGACTCAGATATCAAAAGCACAATATTATATTATATAATATATCTTGATTGGTGTGATTTGTTTTCGTTCTGAACAAAACTCATATTTGTAAAATATTCGTAATTTAATTAATATCAATGTAGAATGGTTATAAAAGTTTAAACAGTACTACTATAGTAGTTAAAATTAGTAATAACGTTATTATTATAATAAAAAATTATTGTGATCTATGAAAGAACGGAAAAATGTCTTAAGGGAATTGGAAAAGGTGGTTTTCTATATTTTGTCTAACATACGTGCGACATAGGAAAGTAGACATGTTTTCATTCCAACGTATCGATTGATCTAGTGAGGCGATAAGAATTCTAGAAAACAGATTTGAATTTTTCGTCGCGTTAACTTAATATCAACCTTCCCACAGTTTTGATTTTATCCCTCTATATCGTAAAAACAAATCTTACCAAAAAATAAAATTGAATATTTAAATTTTGCAGAAATTAAAATCAAAAATTAAAAATATTGGAAAGTCGATTTCAAGTATACTTGACGACAAATTTAAATATGGTATTATGATAAATTCTTATTGCTTCATTAGATCAATCAGTATGTTGGAATAAAAACCCGTAGATGAACCCTATGATTAACATATGTTAGACAAAGACAGAAAATTACCGCTTCCAATCCAATTAATTCAAAAACATTCGCGTCTGCAGACTGTTGTGACGAAAATGCATAGAAACCGATTCACACGAAACTATTAAACGAACGCATAATATACCTACCTACTACGCTATTATTCCTATTATTTGTGTTACTGCAGCGAATGATTGTAATAGGCAGTGTGTATAAAATCGCAAACGAGCACTTAAAGTATTATACGATAAAATAAATTTCCGATTTTTGGATTTCGCGCACCTCTCGATAAACAATACACAACAACGACTTTTTTTAGTAACGCAAGAAGCGAAAAACATAACTACACAGTAAATTTGTATTGCGGGAGAAAAGTGGTACTATTATTTTTTGTTACCCTCCCCCCAAAACCTAAACGTGCGTCGCGTCTTATAATAATAATCATTATTGTTATTGTTGTTATTGTTGTTATTGTTGTGCTCGCCCTTGCGCTTCTAAAGTTGTTGTACGGATATTACACTCCAATCTACGCTTTTTGCATACTTACCTAGCTGGTATATGTATGTACTATGGTAGGTATATAGATACCGAAGTTTATTACGCTACTGATAATGTCAGAAGATTATACCAATCCTACTCAGGGGGATCGACCGTGAACTTCGTCCCGATAGTCACAAATATAATATTATAACACGGCAACACGCGAATTATATTTATATATAACGTTTGCAGCTTTTACGTATATTATAAAAGCATTTTATTTAGTTTTTATATTTAAAAAGTATCCGGTTAGTCGTCCAGCAGATTTAACTATTGGCATATAAGAGTATTGGTCGCTGATGAACAAAAACCCGAAGGAACCATTTGTTGCATTAGTAGGTACATAGTATATATTATACATATATTATAATATGGACAGAAGTAAAATTACAGCAACGATAATAATAATGATCTCAAGGCGAGACCGAAGAGCCGTTAAAATGTGGGTGTGACATTTAAGTCTCGACATTTAGGCACCTACGTACTAAATGATGGATAAACCCTATATATATATATAATTATTAATCATGCCGGCACAAATCCATGAAAATTATACAAAATTGTTTAAACACGTATATATATATATAGACAAATCATATGTACCGTTTCGTCTATAGTAAATAAGCTGCAGGCAAATTTGTCGTAGAGCAAAGTAGAATAGAAATCGGTGAAATTAAAAAAAATTCATAAATTTTATTGTTACATAATATTATATCCTAACGTGGATGTGGCGACGAGAACTCAATATTCCGTGTCTATATACGTGTGTTGCAATTTCCTCACACACACACACACACACACACACACACACACACACACACACACACACACATACACACACACGCACACACACACAACCACACAAGCGTCTATATACGCATATCATCGTGTATAAAAATTATAAATTCCTAACGTAAAGCACGGACGATAAACTTTATTATTATTGTTATTGTTATTATTATTATTTTTTGTCAGTTGCTTCTGCACGTTGTGTGCAAACGCATAAAATGTTTTCCTTTTTAGCCGGCAATTTTTCTTCACACAATAACCCAACAATCTCGCAGTCATACATATATGCTCATTGCTCACGTATATTTATGAAATGTACGTGAATGACTCTAACCGGAGAAAGCCCCGGGGAAGATTCAGGTACGATCATCTTTTCGCCCGGTATAGTAATTTTTTTCATCTTTTTATTATTTTATACGACGTGTATTGTAGGTTCTAAAACCGGACACTGTAAATTCCCGAGGAACCTAAACAACCACCGCGCAACAAACGACCGCTTACGCATAATAACATTATAATATTTAATACACCTCAGAGTCTAATATTCTTAGACATTCGGTGGCGGTAGTGAGAATGGGTTTAGGGTTATTCCTCGCGATGACGACAACGACGACGACGGCGAAAGTCCAAAAGGCCTGCTATACACAGTGTTTTTATTATTTTAAAATGTTTAACTTTAATATTATTATCATCATGTTCAACCCTCACCACTGCTCGGCGGAAACGAGTAGCGGTGGCCACGGTGCCGAGCGGAAATCCGTCGTCCAAACAACTATACATGGAATGGCGAATGATGCAAATTTCGGTAATCGCATTAAAATGTCAGAGCCGCGAGAACTGGTCCACAGAATATGTGTGCTTCTCTTTTCTGTGCCCCCAAACCCATAGCTTCTCCATCCATCACCAGACCGCCTCCTACACAATGACCGTTTGTTTTTCTCAACTTAGAGAAAACACACCGCCCGCGAACACTACAGAGCAAAGCCCCATACCGGTGCATGTACACTATGACTTTGCTGTGGGTTTTCGGTCACGTTCATAATACACGTCGGGTACATTATAAAATATATTTTATACATTATGACGAAAGTGTAGAATATATTACATCCACGTTTATATTAAATTATAATATTATATAGGACAATGCGATAATAAAAAAACTGCGCTACTGCAAACAATTTTTGAGTAAATATATTACTATTGAAACGTATAAGAATTCCTGCAGAAAACCGTTCTGAAAATTACCACAGTTATTATTTGCTCATGTAGTTTTTCTATAATATGTTTAATAAATAAAATTATCCTAAATACAAAAAAATACAATTTAATAAATAATATATTCTTTAAGTTAAAAATTATTAGTTATTTAAAACTGTATTTATAATAATTATATTGCTAATTATTAGCAGGTAAGGAAAATTATAGTTGGTGCATATACACCAGCATTTCTTAGCGTTTTTTTAACGCGATTATCTTAGGTATTAATAATTATGGGTTCATTATAATAATATATTATTATTGTATGGCTATATTATAATCGACGATTGAATAGCATCCGTTGTAAATTCCAGTCAAAAGAATTTATTTTTTTTTTGCAAGCCAAACATAATATTATTATCTGCAGCTCTCCCAATAAACATAATAACCATTACAAACATAATGAAATAATAAAGTCGTTTATTTAAATTACAATTAATTCTACTTCAAATTGAGTTTCTAATACGATAAATATTTCATCTATAGAATATAACTCGATAATCGGATTGAATATGAGAACTCACATGGTATAATATTATAACTAAAATAGTCGCTATTTGAAATCCACAAAATATCTATCGTTTGCTATTAAAAAATAGTCACGTGTAATTTACACGGGTAATTACCTATAATTTCCGTCGCAATACCAGTTCATTTTCACGAATAAAATATTCGTTCAACGAAAATTTATTAGAGTGTGGGATTCCATCATTTGAAAGCCATTATAATATTATTCCGATGTACCTAAATTGCCTATACACCGTGCCGTCTAACGGATACAATAATATTATGTGTAATGTTATTATTATTGTTATTAATATAAAATATTGTAAATAAGTAGAAACAACTAAAATACTTCATTAATATAATATAACCATAATATAATAAGTTCTAAATAAAAAAAACCTTGCATCGTGCTTTTCTAAACGTTGTATACCACAAGACAATGCTTACGATTTTTAGATTTTTTTTTCATTCAAAAACAGAGAACGGGTGGGAACTGTTTATCACAATTCTGATTGATAATACGTATTATTATTTTTATACATATATTTTATTCTATACTTCCCATAATATAACGCTCATGTCAACCAAAAAAGAAATAAATAATTATAAACTATTATAAATTAAACACTTAATATTTAAAAAAAATTATAAATTTTAGCTTTCACATGGTTATTATCTATATTAAATTTCAAGGTACATAGAGAGACGACCCTTGGATCACAGGGGCGATTCCCTCTTGAAGATATATGTGAGTTGAGGGGGGTCTTAACCTTTCGGGAGGATTCCAGGAAAAGTGATCGAGGGAAGAGCCCCCTAGCATAAAAATATATAATAATTATATTACGTTATATTATTTCTAAAAACATAAATAAAAGACGAACAGTTTGACAAAAACGATAAAAAAATAAATTGAAAACTATTTTAAAATCTGAAATTATAATTTTCCAAAAAGTACCTGCATTGACAGCCTCGTTCTCCCTAAATATGTAACAGCTGCAGATTCCACGCAAAGTCAATGTTTGAATAATTATAATATTAACTTTTGGACTTTAAAAATTATTTCACGTCATACCAAATATGAATATTGATATAATCGTGTTAATATTTGTTTTGTATTTAAATGACCATTGCAGGAAACATGTATGTATAAATTGTATTATAGTAATAATCTCATTTTATTTTATTTTATTTTTTTTAATTGATCTTGAGCCCGGCAGCTGAGGCCATTAGCTATTTTTAGTTTTTTACTGTAGGTTTTTAAGTCGGTGGGGGAGGAACACGTGTGTGTTTTGTTTGGCAGAATTTTTAATTGGGCACCCGTAGGTATCTGCCATGCCCGGGTGGGGGATGGTGACACTTGTCCGAAGAAAAATGCCGCCTATGACCGAGGGAATCTCATTTTAATCAGAATGCAATTCGTTATTTAACAATTTCGATAAATAATATTGTTTATCCAATTTTATTAAAATTATTTCACGTAGTTATAAATATACAATACTTATAGTTGAATATATAATAATATATTACAATATGCGAAATTTACCGTTCCATTTCGCTTTGTTCGTTGTACACAAACGACCGGAATTTATGAAGAAAAAAAATTTTGGTTGTCGAAGGAAGTACGTGTCTTGTGTCAACGTTGAGAATAACTTAACCGTTTTGATTTTCGGGAACTTTACTACCTAGTAGTAAATATTACACAGTTCTGCTGTAGACTCGTTGCGGTGTTAGTACGTATAATATGTGGTCATTAATCGTTGGGGCCTTTATATATTTTAGATTTTTGAGACTATAAAATTCGATCTGTCATAAAATATTAAAATATTAATACATCGACCGTTTAGACTCCTAAATTTTTTTTTAGAATGAAATAAGAAAGTACTATAATATATTACTCACGCATGCAGCGTCATTCAATAAATGTGTATGATAATTATTTCAAAATGTTAGTTATAATAACAGTATAACGTCGACGTTATCGTTTCAGGTCATAATCATAAAATAAATATCTTTTATTTTTTCGTGACAGTAATAATAATTACTTGACCATTTTACGCTGCTCGATGTCATTATGTAATATGCATCATACAACAAAACAAAAATAATGATAATAACAGCCAACTTTGATCAACAGCCTAATTTTTTATTTTTCAAAATAGTTTTATTGTTGTTATAATATTTACAATATTAAAATGGGAAAAAAAAACTTTTATAATAATATAAATATGGTTTAGATGGGACATTACATTTCAATACTGTGTTCATTCACTTAAATCCTTTTGGTCATAAAATAAATGTTATTATTATTAGTGAACAATTTGCGTATAAATTAATTTAAACCAATAAATAAATCAAAATATCGATTCACTTGGACACGTGACATATTTTTAGCTTTCGATAGTTCGTAATATATAAGCCCTATACCTACATAGTCACATCAGGGGCTGAATACACTAGAGATTTTCAACGTAGGCAGAAAAAAATTCCAAATTGGCCTCAAAAATTGGTGGGGAAAGTGCCGACAATGGCAACCCCTTGGAATCTAACACGGCGGTGATGCTTTCGATTATGATGTCGATAAGCAGCTTTTGACGATGTTTTAAATAGCCGAGCACTTGTTGAGATGAGTTATATAAATATAATATTATGTAGCGGGGCCTCACGAGCACATCAAAGACAAAAATGTATATAATTATAGTCGAGTTCGATGATATTTCGAGCACTACGCGTAACAGTATATCATTGTAATAATACACGAGAGTAATTCACAAAGCATGCTCAGTGCTCGGTCCTATTTTATCATTTAATCATGCATTTATTTAGTAATAATTATATACTATGATATAAGAATTAAATGTTCAATAACTTCGATTTTGTATACCATTTAGGGTCATCTTGAAGCGATACACAAATTCCTTTGTTTCAAATGAGAATTAATCTTTTACATCGACAGTTTTATCGTTGATGAGATGTTGAAATATCTCTTATTTAGATACCTAATAAATAAAGATTCAAATCAGTTATTTCTAAGTTGTTAAAATATTTATAATATGTATTAATGATAATTATTCTTAAAAATTGTTGGTTTCCAAAAAGTCTAAAATTTATATAATATTTAATCTAGTAAATATTAGATTCAGATAATAACTATCATACAAATTATAAAGTATAAATAAATTTATATTGATATTTAAAATTTTAAAATATTCACAGCCTTCATATAATATTCAAAACATATTATCCTTCGTACGCAGATTTAAACAACTTAACAAATACTCGTTTGAATTTTGATTTAAATAAATCAAAATTTAAAAATAAAGTTATCTTTTTATAAAAGGGTATTAATAATTATCATTTGATAAAAATAAGGTACTCTAGTCCCAGGATACTCGTTAAATGGTATAAAATCTTAGTGTTTGAAAATATTATGGACTTAAAGTATACTTGAAAAATCCGAAAATCAGAATTTTAGTAAATAAATTGTCAAAACGAGGGTGGACATGCTCGGCCAGTCACTATTTTTATATAATACGTGATATAATGGGTAGAGACGGGCGGTAGTCGATTTTGCTATATTAATATATTGACTTATATGGCATGAGTGCATGACTCTTGTATCTGGTCGCTCTTCACCTATACACGTAGTCTCATCGGGATATTGACTGACTTAAAGAGTGCTGGGGAGGTTTTAAGTGCATAAGGTTGGGGTAATAAGTCGATACATCAAATATAAAATTTACATTTGTGAGTACAATATATTTTATTCAATTTTCAAGTGGCGCTAATAAATCGATTCTGTCCTTCACCTGACTCTTGATTGTGACTATGTCCTTCCGAATTTATGTACATATTATTATGTAGAACTTAAAACCAAAAATGTATAGAGTTGAATCGTTACAGATTAAATGCCTTTACTGTGATAGTTGTATACTGCATCTATGTATCAGGATTCGCATTGAAATTAAAACTAATTTTCATCGAACTACGTATAAAATATTCGTACGATTTGCATTTCAATATCAATCGAACATTAAAATATGGCGATATAATAATATATTATTACTGATCATAACTGGTGTACATTTATAATATAGTATATTTATATTTATTTGAATAAATATTATGTACTTTTGTGTATTTAATCACTATATTATTATGAATATAAATTAAACTAATACCATTTAATAAATTATGTTACCACTGTTCTCAATGATATATTTAACTAGAACTTTAAATCTTGCCAATTAATAAACTTTCAGCTTATCACGAAAAACCATTTGGTATGCGTTAACCATCATTAAAAAAAAACACAGATGCGATAGCAGTTATATTTATATATAATACCTGCGGCACTTTCTGCCTTCTGCACTTTACAAAAAAGTTTTTCAACAAAACCATACAACTACGATAACCATCCGAATCCACTAAATTTCTAAACTTTCATCTGACACGCCGTCCCAGACGATACCCGTTCGGCCGACTTCAGATTAAGAGGAACACAGATCTCATCGAGTGATCGTATAATATATCTAGTCTAGAGCAAACAAAAAATAAGAGATAAAAAACTGATACACTCGTTTCATGAAGTATTTATTTATAGATTTGTATCAGTGTTGGCACAAGGCGCACTTCCACCCTTCGCACGTTTAGACAATTTTCTAATAAACAATATTATTAGGTATAATGATGAAAATTTAAATTTAAAAAAAAAACCAAAACGTTAGTTATCTAACCCTCTCAAACATTCCATTCGAAATATTAACCGTGTCATCGATACGCACCGTACATACTGTGCACATTTCTGGTCTCCGGGCGTTTTTGATTCTCAGAAACCATTGTCATTGGTATTCAAGCACGGACGCAATGTAGATATATTCGTTCAGTTCACAATGCGAAATTCGAAGGTCCTGGTTAATAGTTAACAACTACATCAAAATTGTGTTCCGTGGTATATGAATCTTAATAATTCAGAACAATACAAGCGAATATAATATTTTTTTTTCAAATATTTATTTAAGCATTGACAGTTTTGATGACTATTTCATTGACATAATAATTTGACGTCCATATTTTTCCGACGTATGAACGATCTACGTAAAATCAGTGACCAAATTATTTTTTCTCTAAACTATAACAATAATGATATTATTCGTTTGGAAACAAAACTGTTGTATACGACAAACAAAACCATATCGGTCAATAAACCGCCACGAATACAATGTATATTTTAAGTTTCAACAGTGGGGCTATATTTTAACCGTATCGGCGAACAAAGTTTTTGTATTATTTATAATTTTGTACTAAACTATATGCCTTTTACAATGACGCCTGGAATAAATATCTCAACACTAATAATTGGATTTAATTTACGAAGTTTTATCGATACGTATTAAATAAATACACACTTATCATACTATCCAATCGTGTCACAAATACATTCTTATGAACTTTGTTTATTTTAGTCGTATTAATAGTAATATATATTATTGTTATATTGAACGATTCGAGTTAAATAAATCACATTTTTTCATCGGTTAATATAATTATCGAATAGATATTTGTACGAATAAGTACTGTTATTTTCACTTTTATAAATTAAACCACTATTTCTAAATAATTAAATAATGCGTACGACTAGGAAACTCTTATAAATCAAGAGTGAGGCCGTTCTTAGTGGTTCACTGCACTAGACTAAAAACTCTCAAGCTAGGCAGGTGCTTATTCAAGCAGTAGTGTGCTCGGATTGAGGATAGGATGATACTGTCTTGGTGATCAAATGGTTACAGGAACCTGGCAACGTTATCATAGGAATTTGCTATCGAATCTCTTTTCGGTAGAAAAATTTATACGCTAGATGACCATAATATGAAACCATAAAATACGTTCCAATTTTTTTTATTACGTGACAAAATAATGATGGTCGTTGAGTTTGTTCGCATTGTTATCATTATGGATAGGTAACTCATTTGAAAGACATTGAATCATGTGGTCAGCGAATGAGCCGTTCTTAATTATGTTTAAAATAAATCGTACAATCTTATAAACACAAGAAAAAACGATATGAAGTAATATCATTACGCAAAGATAACCTTTTTAGAGGGTTTTTTTAGATTTAATCGACTACACTACACAGTTTGTCAGATCGCGATTCTTTTATTTATTTGGATTTTGTTCAACGCCAAACGCCATTCTCGTATCACGCTGAATTGAACCTCACTATTGTGTAAACTTCGAGAAAAACAAATAGTTTGGTTACATTCGAAATCCACCCAAAACTCTTTACACCAGTACGTAATAAGCATAATATATTATAATATTATAGTGGAAATTCGCAAATTCATTTTGTGTTTTATTATGATTTTTTTTTTTAGATTCTTAGTGAATCGCGAGTAACGCGTATTGGATTTGCAATGGTTTATCGTTTTATATTTTTTTTCTGTGAACTCTTTCCGGGTTGAAAAAAGTGATCAAAAACTTTCACGATTTCGGAAGTTGAGTCTGGATGGTACTTTAGAGAAGTCGTTTTTCGATTTTTTTTTTCTAAATGTGAGGAAAAACTCCCGACAACCGTCGAAAAAAACGTCAGCATGCACTTTATCGTTGTTTTTAAATTATTGCGTATCGTCATTCTGACACAAACCACATTCTGATGTGATATCGAAGCCAGACGATTGACGAACTCTAAACGACCGGTTTCCGTGTTCCATCGTATACTTCTCTACCACATTTTTTTATCAATCAAACTCATATTATCAAACTTGACACCCCGATTTGCACGATAAGTAAATAAAAATTAATCCTGATAAAATTTGAATAAATTTTAATTTACGCCTCTACCTTCGAATAAATTTGTGCCGAATCAAATTTAATACAATTATCAAACATTAAGGATTAATGTGATTGTTAATTATGAAACTTTATATTAATTTCAAAATAACCAGAACTCACAGTAAGTGAGTATAATTTGTTCTGATTTTTAAAAATCTGACCTTGATCGGAATAATTAATAATATACATACCAGTAGACAGTCAATGATTTTTGTATAGTAGTATCGACTGCAATGACTATCGAACTTAACGTCGAATTGTGAACATTTAAGTATATTCTCTTTCCGAGTGATTTGCGTCGATTGATATAAATCTCCCGGAATATCTAAACCTATTATATTAATTTTCCACTTCATAACACGTCAATGGGTTTTCGATTTGGTATATAATATATATATTTATATTTATTTATTTATACGTGTATATTATACATAATATCTATGAATATTTCCAAAACTGTTCCTGAAGAACTAATAAATATTATTATTAAATAATGATGAACTGCGTAACTAATTACCATTTATTATTAATTTTAATAACCGAATAAACCTATATATATGTATTATTTTAGGATACATTATACATTTAGTGATTCTACTGTCACGAACGAACAAATCATTTGAAATAACAATTGAGCTTAAAATATACATAACTATATTATAGTTTATCGATATGCTCACACTCGATTAGAGATATTCCATGATAATAAATTCCTCTAGCGTAAATGCTTTGTGTTCGAACCAACCACTAAAAAACTTAGTTTTAAGTTCACAATATTATATTTATAATTTTTATGAGTAATTCAAAGTTTGTAAATGTAGGATCTCGTTGTTGGTTATGTTATAATACTAATTATTCATATTATAAACATTTATATTACATTAAAATGGTTGAAAGAACAAAATCAATTATGATTCATTTCTTTGATTAGAAAATATTCGTTAATTAGTACCTAACATAAAAATCACACTTATTATAATTTTACTATCATCCTAAAGCATACCAAAGCTGGTGTAAAATTTAATTTAGTATAACTACACGTAAATCTTCGGTAGGTAGGTACTAGGTATATTACAATTTTGTAAATACTACCATGCGTGACGTGTACCTATTATAATATTCATTAAATCGAGTAAAACTTATACAGATATAATATTATTATATTATAATATATTGGAATCTTGTATACGATCGTTTTTATTCAATGTGTTTTAAAATCGGTTGTGCAAGAAAAAAAAGCTGCCGTAAAAACGACTTTATAATTGAAATTTACTCGGGGGTATCCTTATCAATTATTTAAACATCAAACTCGGGTGACTAATACACCGTTATCCATCAACCCTTAATGTGTCCATTAAGTACGCGGGTAGCGTATCAGCATGATATATTATAGGTGAAATACTTCCGTTGTAAATTATAGGTAATGTCTGAAAAACAAAAACCAGAAAAAAATCATTTAATTTGTTTATACCTGCTGCAGTATAAAATATAGCTTATGTTTGTGTAATATAATACAGGGTGTTTAAAAATGATCCATCTGATTTTAGTTGGATATAAATCTGAATCAGCTGAATAATTTTTTGAAATGCTCTGTAGCTAAATGATCCTGTATAGATTTCATGTATTAATAGTATAATATATTATGTCCAAAATATTATTATAATCACTGAAAGAAATTTCCGTGCGGCGGTGATCATTATGAGTTGTACCTAAAACGACATCTCGTTATTAATTTTAAGAGATTTTCTCAATCGAATACAACAAAATAATCCATATAATAATTTACCTGGGTGCACGTTTTCGCGATTAAGTCGTTATACGAAGTTATACTGTAGGTAATAATAATAACAATAATAATAATAAAACAAGTGAAAAACGATAAATAATGCATTTGGTTTTATTTCAGTGATAGCATTATTATAATATTACTGCAGCAGACTGTCGGTATTGCAGAAACCAATGCCAAGATTTTCAATTTTTTTTTTAGAGCTTTATTATCCGATCGGTCCATAAAAAGGTCTATAATTTCGTCCTGCACAATATATTCTATATAGACAGGTCTGTTATAATAATAACATAATTATAACGCTGCTGTGTACTGCAGGAAGTCGACCAATTGTTTTGAAATTGCCTGGGTTGACGTGGAATACTTTCCAACGTGTAATTGGTCGAACTGAAAGTTTATCCATTTAAACAAGTATTTATATTAATGGGGTTCCTTAAACTTGATAGTATATATGCTGCACCACTGTGTGATATAGGTTTAAAGGAGTGCGCGCGCACTCGTTAGTTTTGAATACTCAGAGTGATAATAATTAGGTACACGCGATAAACCCGTTAATTTGGTTGACGTGTGTATTGCGACCGCCAGTTAGAATTACACAACGCGTATCTGTCCACGATGATACACGATATTATAATCGGGTATTTACTATTTTGTAGTTAACCATCCACATTAGAATTGTATATTTTTTAATACGGTACCTAAATCATTTTCTGTTTTTGATTTGGTTGAAAAATAAAGAAACTCATGTCTAATAATATTGCATGTCTCATTTAAGACGGTGTTTTAGTTTGGTTAAAATTAAATTACGATAGGTAGGCAAAGTTGAAATAAAAATATTATCTTTTAATGTATACTTACTGAAAAAAATACAAAGGTATTTATAGTATTAAACTATTTAATTATGTTTCACGACGCACATTGTATATTGTATTATTCTGCAGTAGAAACTGTGCAAAAACGATTATAACTGCAAATATTGACAATGTGAATTGTAGAACTCACATACAGTTCACGAACTTAACGTTCAACTGCCCATGTGATGTCTTACTGGATAAATAAATCTAGACTATAAACCATGATTTTACAACTCTGAGATACGTATCATGCAGGTATACGTCGGTGTTTTTGGTTAGGTTAGGTTAGGTTAGGTTAGGTAGCTTCAGCTGTTCTGGCTTAACTTGAGAACGTAGACGCATGGCAACAAACCTGGTCTGGTGGTTATTCAAAACTGTATCGTTGTTATCGTTAGTATATTTTTTTCGGGCCTATATAATACTACAATAACTTCAATGAGTGGAATATTAATAGGTATTGGCTGTTTCCCATCGGTCACATCGGCCCATAGACAGCTGATAGATACACCGTCGTTCATAGTATACTATTCTCAAAGTATTATTAGACAAGGAGATCCAATCCGGTTAGGTTTAACGTACTCATCAAACAAATGCGTACCATAGGTTACGTTAAGATAAATGCGGATCATACAAAAATATATTTATTCAACGCGTATATTAATAATAAACAAAAAACAGAAAAAACCACCCATTAAAATTATTTAACTCTCTTCGAACGAGTAAAAATTAAGGTATTATGGTTAAATATTATTAAATTGATATACTTTTACAAGGGTTTTAAAATAAATAACCTAATCTTACAAGTAGCTAAAGTTCTTATATATATCAGTTTCATTATTCCCCTTTCATTGTTGTCTTTATTAAATTATGAAAAAATGTCACTAACGTTACCTATTTTATAAAAACGATTTCATTGTTGAGAAAAAAAATAGCTTTGAATAACTTTTTGAAATTAGTTTAAAATATAATGGTTACTTTTTAAAATAATAAAAATAAACCGTTTTTGAGACTTTTTACGTTGGTAAAATGTGAAATTTAACCTAAATGTCTTGGTAATTTCAATATTAATTTTAATAAAAGACGTAAAAATAGTGATTTAATTATTTTTTATAGTATTTAAAAAAATATATATACTCAAAATCATCAATCTTGGCCTATAAATGTAATTTTCAAACTACAATAATTTTAAAAATCAAGGAACAATCAATAAAAAATGTTAATTCCCTGCTACTCGTTATTTTAACATATTTGTTTGCTATGAAATAATTATTTGTAATTTTAAGATTTTAATAACATCTAGTTTTGAAATAAACCAACTTGAGCAAAAATAAATCCTTTTGAATTTCAAGCATACAGTTGAGTGATATAAAAAATTGTTTTTGGCCTATCATTAAATACAAATACCAACATATTACAAACTACTAACATACAACACAAACGTTTTTGTGGACAAAATAATATTAAAATTCGGAAAAAACTATCAGACACCATTGGAATGAAGTTTCTTTATTTCAAATTTACAATATTTTAGATACCGCCATGTTAAACAATCGAAACAGAGTCATACTGTGAATCCACTACGACAACGTAAAAACCTCACCTAACCAACCAGAAACTAATATTCTGGAACTTAATTGATTTGACACCAAGAAAGACAAACCGACGTAGTCGATTCAACTGATCGGGCAGGATATTCAGTAAGTTGAAATTATGACAGCCATGTTATAAAACGCTAGTATCAAATACGTCAGTTATAGAGCTGGCGATAGAGGCCAGCTGAATGTGTTCAGCTAACTTTCATCAATCACCAACCAGCTGAGGTACTAGTAAGTCTGAAATGGTGACCAAAACCTAGAGTAGATGATCAGATGGTTGAGTCAAACCTGTTAACCGAAGCAGCTTATAGGCTACTTACCACCAACATCATGTGCACGAAGATGTGGATATGCCAATGATAATAGAGGTCAAACCGGTGAAGAACTCGTCGAATACTATTCGGACGCTATAGCAGATCTTCACATTCCTATACAATAGGGGACCCATTTGCTGGCCTTTCTCTAACTGACCCAATCTACCAATGACGTCTTCGGGACTCGTGTTAATATTACCGTGGTTACCAAGAATTCAACTGGCCGATCGTCTTACCCATTAAGGTTAATCATCGACTTTGGTTTTTCTTTCTTAAACTCAAACCAATTCATCTCCCTAAGTCTTAACTCCTCCATCGCCATAATTGTTCGCATTGCCGTTGCCGTTGTCTTCGTGGCCGATGTTTTCTACGTGAAATTCGTCGTATTGCTCTTCTTCAATTGTTCATATAGCTCCCAAGGATCATCCTGCTCGGCAATGTCTATTTAATATTAGAAAATCATCATACACATAAACTAATTATATAGTAGTGAGATGGTAATGACTAAGAGCAATCTGGATATAGAATAGCGAGTTAAAATGATAATGGTACAAGCGTTGAAAATACGCTTATTGTTTGATAATTAACAATACATCACGATGACGCGATGTCAGATAAAACAATTATTATTCTTTACTTTGTGCGTTGTAAAGTAGAATGTTTCTAACGAAACCAGTATTGTATCGAAAGCGTTTAATTGTCATACAATTAAATGTACTAGACATTTCGTGAAAACTTAAAAGGACACTTCGATCGTTCGGATCCGTGCTTATTCTAAATAAATTATATTGTGACAAATTATTTTCACTTGAAAAATTCTATTACACATGAATGAAAGATATTTGAAATGAAATAATAATGAGATAGTTTTACACTAATGAAATATGCCAGCTACGGTTAAATGATGAACACGTACTTTTTTGCTGGAGAAAACACCAACACTCTTTTTACCAGCAACAGTCGACCCTATGTTGGCATACTCACGAAATTGTCTGCAGTCAGCTATCAAACTACCTCCTGTCTTTGTGATAGTGTTAATAAATCATGGAAAAACATAACCTAACATTGACCATACCAATTTTTGAAACATTATACTCAATAATCATGATTTGTTGCCATAAATGTCCATACACCTAGTTAAAAAAATATACCCAACATAATATTTACCCAAAATTAAAGTTTAATTTTTAACTTAAATTTTACTATAATTGTAATTTTAACGCATACATAAACTGAAATAATTAAAATGCTGATCAAAATTGTCCTAGAAAATCGAAATTATAGTAACAAACAATTCGTTTTTATTCAAAAGTCATATATATATAATTTATATTTAGTAATTCCTATTTAGTATTCTTAAAATCATGTTTTTTTTAGAATGAAAAAAGTTCAAAAAACCTAAGGTACATGGTAGAATATAATTAAGGGTTTTTAAACTGTTCTTAATGTTTTTTTATTCCTGCATATTTTTTTTATATTTTATAATATTAAAAAATAACATATGAATCGTCTATAACAGAATTTGGCTGTTATATGACTCGTTGTTCTTGACATTTCCATTATGACAGCTTGTGGACCGTAATATATTTTCTGGGTTAGTTCGTTATGGCAAATGAGAAGAAAGAACCAAAAAATAATAACAACTGGTTATAAATTGTTTTTTTTTTAGTTAAAGCAAATTATTTCCTTTAAAAAAAAATATCTTTTTGTCCAATGGTTTATAGAGTCAGCGTGGTGGACCATAATTTTCCGGGGAAATTACCATGCACTCTTGACTTATAGCTACACCAGAGTTCTTAGTTCGGTGAACTATTTGTATAAAGTTAATAAACAAATTTACGAAATGTATAAGCCCAGGGAATTTTAATATCTCTCTTTCAATCTCCAAAAATTGTCATTAATCTACCAAAAACTATTAATTACTCATTATTTATTCATTCTCGTAGTTCCTAATACTTAAAAAGATTGTACTAAGTCATTATATACACATATCCCAGCACAACTTACTCACATACATCTGTCGTATTTTAATGTAAAACGAAAAAATATAATAATGTTATCGTAACCGTTGTGAGTGATTGGGTGTATTAATACTCAACCGAAGCGTTCTTAATATGCTTATAAAAAGCGCCATGTTATCAAAACCATGTAATTAAAACACATGAAATATTTAAAGTTGTTTAATTTTAACCACTCATGAGTCACGTGAAACCGTAATATTGATATATCTTATTTGGATACCTATTGTCTGTTATAATATCTGTGCCTCATTAAAAACGTGAAATTCTAAATCTAAAATTGAGTTTTATACTAACGTAGGTACTTACAATATCAAACAATAAACAAATATTTGTATTTAAAAGTAACGAAATTAATTCAATCTCTATACGTTGTAAACCCCAGTGAAAACTATATAGGTCGTTACAGCTTAGCGGCAGGTTAAACGTGTGTGCGTGGACCGTGACCGTTTAATTTCTGAAAAACAACTGGATATCGACTTAACTTACCTAAATATATATTATCGTAGAATACTTTCGACGCGCTGCAATGACTGTAAGCGAGCAAGAAACGACAACTTTTCCGACCAACAACGGAGCCATTTTGCCGATTTTGTTGTAAGTTGGTATTATTATGCGTCAAGACGAGGGTGGAAAACCACCGAATAATCGAAATAATAAAAATAATAATAATAATAATAATAAAGATGATGGTAATAATAACGCGTCGATAACCTCAGCTGTATAAATACCGTCGTCGTCGAGTTTATACCCTTCCCCAATCCCCGGAATTGCGTATTATATGCACACCCCTCTCCTGAAATATAAATAAAATTCCTAGTATAGTTTCTCCAACCACACGACACTATATACAACCCCTAGCTCCGATAATAATAACCGGAATGGGTTCTTTCAACGCTCTTTCAGCTACTATAGCAGGTGATGTGCACACACACAGACGCGTCCAACGAAGGTTATTTTCAAGTATAAACGTCTACCGTTCAAGAAGGATTAAGTATCACACACACAAACACATATATTATAACATAATCATCAGCCATCCATATTCTTTCTACTCGGTACCTACTATATAGTCCTTTTCGTTTTTAAATCTAGGATTATTGTCACAGTCTTCTTTATCCAATTATTTATTATTACGTCATCGTATAATTTTTATAATTATCTTGAACTTTTGCAGTACTTGACAGCAAGAGGATTACTGTTCCGACTTACCGCCAACAGCATATGCCCACTATGCGACAAACCATCTGCAGTTATATATACATTATTTATAATATAAAAAGCATAATAATAATTAATAATCCCAACGTGTTTAGATAAAATGTAGCTTAATTTAACGGGGCGTGATTTATATTGTAGGGAATAAGATAATTTTAATATTTCAAATTGACAAAATATGTGAATTATTAATAATACGACAGATGCAAAAATTAAGAAAATAATTACGATATTGTAGTTATTTAGGTAAACGATTTTTGAATAAAACAAAACCATTATATGAAGTAGGTATGTAAAAAAAAGTCTACTCGTGACAGTAGATACCAGACGAATATTGCGTTAGTCATTGTTGAGTGGTTTCCATGTAAAATGTATTTACTGCCCTTTGTATTAATTAATTCAATTTTCGGAATTGTTAATAAACATATAATATTACCTACTTTGATAAAAAGCAAAAATGATTAGATTGACAGTAAACAATTTATGAGTCCTATATGCTCAATATTATAATTATTTTTTTTATTATAAACTCAGAGTGAAGAGTGGAATTGTATTATATGCATTTTATATTTAGACTTTTTATGTTGAATTCTAATTATGTTTGTTTTCTTTTTCTTTAGGTAAGTGACCAATTTTTTGGACAACAAAAGGAGTGATGATGGAACGTTTTTTTGTACATCTATCAAACGATTGAAAATTGAACACGGATGTTGCTTTATTGAAAAATTTAGTTTTATAGTTTTTGGAATTTTCCTTCAGTTACCTATATAGGAAATAATATTGAAAAAACTACTGTCAAAGGTATAAGCATGACAAAGGTAAAAGTTATAAGATATACGCTGAACGAGCATTTTAGGAGTTTTAGACATTCTATTGAAACGAGAACAAAAATATATCTATTGACTTACAAAACTATTTTAAATATTTGACATTGTTTATTTTAAAAATATTTAGACTGTTACATATTATTAATAACAATATAACAAAATATCCATTGTTCATATTATCTATAATATAAAATATAACATTTCTGTAGGTAAGTATAAACAAACTTGGATTATTTTGGATATATTTAAAATGTTTCACCGTCGAAAACGTTATTATGTTCATAATGTTCTTAGATACATATTTTATGTTAAGTATAGACTATTTTTTTAGTATAAACAGAGTATTTTAAGCAGCTCATGTATCCAAAATAACAGAAATAGTAATCATATAATATTCTGCTTCAACAAAATCGTATAATTTCTGATATTTTTTTGTTTTATTTTTGTATGATTTGTAGCTTTGGGTATTATGAATTTGAGTTTGAATACAAGGTTACTCACAGCATATTTCTTATTACACTTACCTATAATATATTATATATATTACGTTAGTTAAGTTACGGGAATTTTCACTCATAAATTCCTTGTACGCACAATTGAAATTATAAAATAAATAAAGAATAGTAAAATAAATCGACATCTGCTCGGATTTGTTTTCCCGATGCAATGATCAAATATATAACTCTCAAATTCAAACGCACTCACGCCAGTGGCTAACCTTGGTCTGAAACAATTTATTTTGCATTTATTGAGAACAATATACTTTATAAGGTTGTTAGCTTACATGTTTTTAAAACATTTGTTAGGTATTCTGTGTTTGTTATAATATAGTATACATTGAATTAGAAAATAAAATAAAAATTCAATGTATTTATTATTTAAAGTATTACGAGATGTACCTAAATAGTATAGTTTTTAGACACTTTATTCATACTATTAGATAATTTATATAACACAAATATTATTTTTTATATTATTATATTTTACTATTATAACTTCATAGTACTTTCAAAATTTATAATAATTCAAAATATTCCATCATACTTTTTTTATTTTATCTGTATTATCTATTAATTATTATTAGTATTAACATTCGCTATTGCAATATGTAATAAGTGTCTACATTTTGAATATTTATTATGTAATTGACATTCACTGAACATCTATAATTTTATATTTAACATTTTAATTGCAAAATGAAAAAATCATTTACTCGTTTGAAATTAATGTTAGTATTATTAATATTCTTATAGGAGAAATGGGAACAAATGCACTTTACCAACCCCCTCGCGATTTTCAAATTTCTTTTTTTCAAACAGCTTGTTTTTTCATGCTTAAAATGATGGTGTAAATTTTTTTCCCAGAAACTATTATTTTAGAAGTTATAGCCTTCCAAAGTTTTTACTTTTTTTTTTACGATTTTACGTTTACGCGCATGCACGCAACGCTACTTGACTGCCACGCGTAGCACTAAAACAAATTTTTTTTACGTTTTTTAACAAAAAAATCGAAAATATCCTCCCGATTTGCTGTGCAAAACCACCTTGGGTAGGCCTCGGAACTAAACAATGTTGTTGAAAAGCAATTATCTTCGCAGGTTAGGTTACCGAATAATGGTTACCTATTAACCTATATTCTATGACAAAGCTTACTAACCAAAATATGACTATGTCCCACAACTTGTTAAAATACGTAAAAAAAAACATTTTAATTTGCTATAGGCGCTGCGCATGGCAGTCAAGTAGTGTTGCACGCAAGCACAAAAACGTAAAATCACAAACTTTATAAGGCTATAACTTCTAAAATAGTAGTTTCCGAGAAAAAAAATTTGAAAATCGTGAGGGGGTTGGAAAAGTGCACTTTAGACGAGAAACGTAAACATCTAAAGTACCAAACAGTATGAAATGTAAATTAAAACAAATTAATTATTGTGTTTGTATTTTTAGTTAAATAAAAAATTCAATATTATTTTAATACTGCATCTCCAAATATGTTCGTTTTAATTAAAGAGTCACTGTGTTTATGTATTATGGTTTTACAGAATATTTTAGTCTGCCAATATGCATTGATGAAATAAATACTGAATGTGACTTACTTAAAAATTTTATTATATTGTATTTTAATAATTTATTTGAATGTAATTCGTTTATTAATTGTTTTCTTATCTATATCCGAACTCAAATTTAAAGGTGAATAAATTTGATTTGTTTTATAATGAATTAATCATAATTATATTTGGTACTACTTTCAAGTTTAAAACCCACAACTGTGATTTTGTTGAAGTGTTTCCACGAAAACAAATGTTTATTATCGTTTTGAAATGTAAAATGTTGGTAAGTGGTAATATTATATAATAGGTACCTACATATTATCAGTGTTGATTGCAACGTTCAATTTCAATTCGATTAGAGTCGTCGTATGTTTTCCAATAAAACTAAAATATTAATTTTTACGCGCACTCGCAAACGGTATGATTGAAATTCGTCGAGAATCGGACGACGCGGCGCCACCATTTTCCAACAAGAATGACCAACGTAAAATCATGTCGTGGTTACCCGTCCGCGAGTGACATGGTCCCGTATGGACTGCGGTAGTGGTATAAAGTGTGCCACCATAAATACGGTACCTATAAATGTTGACGGCGCGGCGGGTGAATGTTGGCAATCGTTGTAGTGGTCTAAATTTTCTGTCATCGCCCGTCAGTGAGTTTTCATTTTCGAAAAATGTGGGTGACGATAGTTTTATCCACGTATGGGTGTTGCCAATGCTTATAGATAATAATATATACAACAACCAGAGATAGCCATATTTATATTACAGTTGTGACCGATGTTGAATTTTGGACGCCATTTATAAAGCAGGTAATGTTTACATTTATTTTACATTTTATTCGTAAACATATTATACGTCTTACAGTAGCTGAATGTCCCGGCTTCGCCCGTGTGCAGTTTTTATTTTTTGTGGTAAATCATGATAATAATATATGGTATATAGTGTATATATGCTATAAAAGTATATCTTGATTTGAGTTTATCTCAGTTTTAGTGTACCTCAGTTCGCAGAAAAATCAAGGTCTGTGTACCTATACAGATTTGTGAAATAATTCCACCTAGATGGGCAACCGCAAGTCGTGGTTTGAATTTAGCACTTGGTATATATTTTTCAACGTGGTTTAAATTACTTACACTCTAAACTTTTCAGACATCTCTAAAAACAATCACTGAGATTTTCGTCAAATTCAATTGGGTAGTTTTTAAGTGTATAAGCTACACACATACATTTTGTTTTAAGATATAGTTTCTTTAATCAAGGCCATGTAAACGCGATGATTTGATGCTTGTACCTGATCTGCCAAAGTAACCAATCGCAATAATTTACAAAAAAAAAGGATTGGGATAATCAATGTTTTGTAATCATTGTCTGTTTTTTAAACGGTGGCCCTGGCTTCAATGATAAAAAGAAGACAGCTGCCTAGTTGTTTTATATAGATATATGTTGGTGCCTTTTGATTTTCAAAATATATTCTAAAACACGTTCGGAGGTATAGGTAAAGTGTATTTACATAATTAGTAGTATATTATTAGCCATATAAGTGGTCGTCGGTGGCCTTTATCTCTGCATCCGTCTAGCCGTTGGATCCTTGATCAATCCCCTTTGCATGATGTCGTCAGTGTGTGCGAATTATTTATAATGCTGCGCATTGTGAGGGAATTTCGACGGATAGGTACAAAACTAAAAACTGTATTGTTTACCAATAAACATTGCTGCTAGTGAAAAAGAAATTCTATTTTTTTAAATATTTATTTCATGTGGTAACACTGTTTATTCGAATATGTTTGAAATAAACAGCGCAGCGTAACAAAGCTACAGTTAACTTTAAAAAATAGGGAAATTTATAATTTCTAGCACCACATGTGAACCTGTATTTTTATTTATTTTAGAAAACAATGTCAGGCTGTCTTTTGAGAGGGGATATGATTAATTTCTGTTTATTCTGTGCCCATATAAATAGTATCATTATTAGACCCTTTGCAGATAGAGTACTCTTGTTTACTTCAAAAGTTATCTGGATTCGATAGATTTAATATTTTGAATTTATTTTACAGCATTTATTATACGGAATCAATACTGTTTTGTATTTGTAAATATAACTTTACCTTATGTTTTATGCTACATAGCAAGCGATGACATCCTTTAAGTTGACATTGATAACATTTATGTTAGAAACGTTTTCTAAGACTATAATTGTATGGGCGACTGTGATTTTATTTCTTTTTTGGTGTGAAATGTTTATCGGATCGTATATACTGTCTATTAAGCATGACGTTTCGTGAAAGTCGTCGAACGGTTATTACCTGTAGAAATACGAGCGAATTCTCACACACGATATTGTTTCGTTTTTTCTTCGTATATATATGTACTTTATAGTTTATAACTTACATCAGATTACTTAGTAGCTACAATTGAACCGAAAACTGTACTGGTTCTGTGACGTATCTTGTAAGTCTCATTTTCACGATTTTTGTTTTGTTTCTTGTCACTCTCCAATCGAACCTATCTGGCGTTGTATTAAATCATAATACGAGAGTAGCGAGACGTGAATCTCATAAAGTATATTTATACCTAATTACATACTATTTAGAATATCAAACAAATAAAAATTATTCTTTAAATAATAAAACGTTTGATTATTGATCGATACTAGTTCGAAGTAAGGTGCGAATGATACTAATGATATATAGTGATACTATATTATATTTTTATGTTGCCATAATGCCTACACATTTAATTATTTAAGTCGTGTATTGTTCTCTGTAAAAATTGCTCATATTTTCTGTAGAAAATAATGGTTTCTTATCACTTAATTTTAAATAAAGTGGTAATTATAAAAATATTGTTCATATTATAATATTAATTATAAGTTAACGTACGTTTTAATTAGATAATCCCTGCAGCTGTTTCAGCAATAACATAATATAGTAAAATGTGCGGAATACAAAATACTATTTTCCGATCTAAGGCATGTCATATTCGAATGCCAGCTATGCCATAAGGCGCATACGATTATACTACTAATTTACGGTGCATTACTTTCATAACTCGGCACCGTGTGTCCGTGTTAACATATTTTATTCGGAAGTACAAAAATCGGCATCGAGTGTCGTTTAATCATAATATTAATATAATAATAATACGATATCCTCGAGTCCTGCGTGTGTAATCCTATAAATAGTTTATTAAACGTCAACGGTACCGTAGTTAATGCATTTCGACGTATAATACAACATTTGGTTCCCTGTGGAATAATAATATTTAATAATATCGGAAATAAATTAAGTCCCAGCTCTGGTCCGGCACGGCGGTGAGCGGCGTCCTTCGTAATATGCCTGCCGGGCACGAGATGAAGGCACGCGAACGGCGTACAAAACCGATTATTTATTTACAACGGATAAACGCGGAAAGCCGGGTTCGGGGTTTGATAAGAATTACAGATGACATTCGCCATGGTTTCGGAAATATTACATCTAACTCTTGCTCCGTATAAATAAAACATGACTGTCGAAAACGGTTTGGGAAATGTTTTATTACGCGATGTGTATTATGCTATGTGGTACGGCGATCCTATAGAATATTTAGAGTTGCAACGCCCCGGATGGCATATAGTATCATCGCCGTCTCCTTTAAGTCTGCCTTTGTTGTGCGTCTGCTGTTCGGATATACGAACCGTTATCCGGATTTCTCTATAATCCAGTGGCGTACGTAACCACCCACCTATATATAATACCGGTAACGCATTGAACTTTCGCTTTCGAAATAACTATTGTATACCTATAAGTTTATACATACATCGGAGAAAAAAAACGGAACGGAAATCGGAAGAAAAAAAATCAAATAACATCGACGGTCGATATCCATTTCTACCACTTCTCCCCTTCCCCCACACGCTCACCAAACCACTAAACATAATATAATGTATTAAATAATATTATATTCATCTATATTATACACATTTACATCCATATTATTATTTAAATGTAACAGTGTACGGTGTGCGTATGCCTATAATAGGTATATATTCAAAAATACATATTAATCGCTCATAAATTAAAATTATTCACTTTTCGTATAAACTATATATTTTATTTTTGGAAACGTAAACAACGCAGTAGTATAATGTGTATTATATTATAAATACTACATAGTTAAATACAAATATACAACACAAAATGTTATTATAAAAATACCATATACCTATTATATATATATATTAATTACACCCACCACGACGACTGTATGTCAGTGTATGATACGTGACGATTTTTTAATTACAATTATTGTTCTCGGAGGCCGATCCACGAGAGTCGGGTGGTTTGATGGGGATAATGTGGTGGTGAGGTGGATAGGGTTGTTAACGTCGTCCTCGAATCTGCCACAGCCGCGCCCCGCTCGTGGAAATCGATCGCGACAGATATCAAAATGTGTGTCCGTAATAATTTTCGTTCGCTATTTATATAAAATATATACTACGCATATACCATATACACGCATACCAATCATACAGGAGGTACTGCACGTGGTGGCGCGTTCGATGAAGTAAGCTTGAATTTTTTTTTTTTTAACTAACGATTGTTATAGGTTAGGAAAACCGTTATATTATACTATGATTGCGTACTCGCGGTGATAAAACGAACACGATTTTCGTCCAACCAATAGCCACGGTCGTTTTGAAGTGCTTACGTCATAGATAATAGCTACAGCAGTGGGTGAAAATAAGGGGTGATGAGATGAACCCAAGGAGCACCCTGTATGTGTGTGGTCCTTTTCACTCTCGGATCCGAACCAAGTATGTGTGTATATGTTGTATAGTGACTTAACTGACTGCACGGTTAAGGGTGTGTGTGTATGTGAGAGGGTTGGGGGGGTGTCAGGCGGAGTACCAGCCACGGATGAGCTTAACGAGCAATAAAACACGACGCGGGGCGACCGACCGTCCATCGCCCCCAGGGATTTGATTAGAACACGGTCGGCCGATTTTGGTTTTGACCGCGACATTTATTCCGGCCGACCGCCGCCGCGGAAAACCGTTAATGTGCCGTCCGAGCCGAAAGAGGTGCCAGGTGCGGTGGGTTATTAGTTACACGACGTATAAAAACGCACTTACGGATGCGGGTACATCCTCAGCGGACAGCTGTGCGGGGACTTACCGATCCGTAAATTATCACAAGTACATAATAGTATAAAAATTATTGTTTAAAATAGGGGATTTTTCAACAAAAATTTCCGTTTACGTTATTTGGGGTCTTATATTTTTTGAAAATATTATAAAAGACACATTTTAACTATAAATATATACATATAGTATCACCCACCTCAAATGGTAGGATTCTTCATTTTTGGAAACATGTGAGTTTTTTTTGTTCATTAAATAATATCAAGTTCTCTTGTGGCTCCGTTATATTATAATAATAGTATATAACATACAGTTGTGAACTTGTAATTTTAAATTCGATAAGACAGGTAGTATACGTCATAATAATAGTATAATATATTCGTGGCCTAACCAAACTCGTCACTGTGTGAAACGTAATGCAAGAAAACAATTATACATAATAATATAATATCTTTAAATACTGATATACACACTCGCATTTACAGTATAAAATAATAAAATATCAATAGGTAGCATAATACTCATACAAATTGTACGAATAGTCATTTATTACCGGAATCATTCGGTGTGGGCTTTTTGAACCACGTAGGTAATACGTGTCCATATTAATAATACATGTTCAGTCATGTTGTCACCGACCGGACACCACACACACACATATAATATTATATTATACAGAGAGATAGATCAGTTCTCGTGGCCATACGTATACTACGCATATGTTTATATGTATAATTTATTATCATACGGTATGTGTCCCGTGGCAAGAACGCGTAGCGAAGACTTAACGGCGGCTATAACTTACTTTTCGTCCGGTTAACCGGACACCGCGTTATAGTATTATTATTATTATTATTATTATGATTATAAAATATGATAAACAACGCGTAGGGTGCGCGGCGACAGCGCGGGCTAGTAAGTTTTGATGAAGTCCTTTTTCCCATTTCCTCCCTCGTTCCTCACTTATTGCTTATATAAATATATTATATTATAGGTGTACAAGAGCTCCACATACATCCGCCACACGTAAATTGCATAAAGCTTTATATATTATACTTACATGTATATGTTCGGCGAGCCTATACTTGCTTCTGTCGTCGCTTCGTTTGGCCGAGCGCATTTGCATATAAATCGCCAAACGCTACTCCTCGCCACCGCGTCCCACCGCAGCCTCATGGAAAAACGACGCGCGAAAACATCATTGACTATAATATACATTATAATATGTATTTGTCGACACGACGAACTAAAACTTTTACCGACGCCGTCTTGACGTGCGTTACCGCGGTGGAGGCTCACTTAGTATACTACGTATACTCGCATCGTACAAGTACCTACTTGAAGACGTATTATTAAGCGTGCATAGTCCGAAGTGGCTTGAAACTGTTTTCCAAATCAATTTTCAACACTGCCGGTTGCTATCTACGTCGATACCAATGATATCGTTGTTATTGAATTCTTTCTAAATAATCAAAATATACCTATATGAAAATGTTGGTTGAAAAATTAAAACTACTCTAGTTATAAAATATGAAAAAGATGATACGTAAAATAAAAAGAACGTGAACTTAAAAAATCACTTGAAAAAAATAAAACTAAAATTAAAATAATGTTTTTGGCGTCCAAGTATAGTAGCTATCTAAAAATCCGAAATGGATTATGATCTGGAAACATAAAATAATCAACGTATACAAATATATATATTAAGTATGTTATAATAAATTTATCGTGCATTGTTAGGTTGTTCTAAGCTCAAATAATTTTGAACTTTTACAAGGTAATTTCATATTAGTTTAAATTATTGATGTACCTGCTTAAATATTTCTAAAGAGTAACATCTACAATATGGGTAAAAAGTTTTAATTTAAAATGCATTATTCGATGATTTTACCTTTTTTACCGGTCTTATAAAACATTGTAATATTAACATAATTTTACTCAAATTAAATCATTTTCCGTCAATAAAAACAAAAAATATATATATATGAATAAACTATTGGAGGAATATTAAAAAATATTTATTTTTATTTTTTCGTTTCAAGATCTGCGTTTTAATAATGTGCACCGCGACATTTATTTGTACCAGAGCCGTTTATAAACGTTCTTTTCTGTTAATAAATTTTAATTTCGGAAGGGGGGGGGAACGATTTTTTTTGACCCGCCATGTTCCAAAACCCGTCGTGTAAATGGTTTGTTTGTTTTTTATTTTTTTTTTAATATATACGTCCATTGTTTACGGCCTATTTATCTCAATGACCGTTCAGCAATATACTAAGCCTATTACACAGTGATTTGTATAAATCACCCTTATTACTTTTCAGAGCTAGAGGTATACATAATATATATACGTATATTATATTATACAGACATGTTTTATTTGCCACCAGAACGTTAAAATAATAAAAATGCTTTATTTTTGTATCGCGTTGCACACTATACATAGTCCGTGTATAGCTATTGTATAATTTTCTTTAATGTCCAATAAAAATAAAATATGAATTATAGAGAAAGTTATTTTTCGCAGTATCTCCGATTCTTATCGAAACGTCCAATTTAGTTTAGAAAACATTACTTTTTTCGTAAATTTAAATGGATCCCTCGTGAGCCCCCGCTGCAATGCGATAACTTACTTGCTCATACATAAACGACAAACATATTTTAATCTTGACGAAAATTGTGATTTAAAAAAATTACAATAACAATATTATGTACTCGTAATGACATTGGCGTTATTTTCGGGGTAGGGAGGGGGAGGGGACAAGGAGGCTTTTTTCTCACGTCTGATTTTAAGAACAGCATAATTGTTAGTAAAAAAATAATAATATTTATTGTGTACTAGATACCAGACAATTATTGTCAAGATCAGAATTCAATTTTTTTTTTAATAAACTGTCTACAACTGTCAGTGGCTCACGGGGTAATGTCCGTGGTTTATTGCTTGTCAATGATTGCATATCAATATTATTCTAAGAAAAAATGATCCTAACTTATCTTAGTTACATATTATTATTCCGTAGTACCGATAGGTATTTACTTAAGATCAAGTTATTAGAGAGTTTTTGCACAACACCGGTTTAACACCTCAGGCAAAATATCTCTAATATCTTTGGCGGTAATTTCACTGGCTACTGTATCATGCCTCTGTGCATTTGCATGCTTAACAACGTCCATTTCGATTCATCTATAATATATGACACGCTCAATAATTATTATTGATGACCATTATGACATTATGTGGTCAGTCGATCTCCAAGGCGGGACTGTGCCACATTTGATTTTTTCATCTGCGTATAGAGTATGCACACCGGGTGTCCTCTACACACGGGCTGGCTATAATTGTTGTCATTATTATTAATAGTTAGGATGAAAACGCCAGGTCAGCACGATTAACTAAAAGAAAAAAAAAGATAATCCACAATCTGGACGACATACAATTTTGGCGTTGTTTTAATTGATACAGTTCAAAATATTGTTTCTTTCAAAATAAAAGCGTTACAACTATACGCATCTTCCAAAACTGATCTATTTTTCAATTTATACGTTGTTTTCAAGAAGCGTTCATTATCGTGGCGCGTTAGATGAATAATAATGTTTCGGGACAGAAAATATTATACTATATTTTATGACCTTGTGCAGGCGATAAGTGGTATTGGCAAAAAAAAATAATATTATAAAATATTAATTTTATAATATAATAATATTATATTTATTTTTCATAATCTCTACTGAATGTTTTTGTCTTTAGTTTATTTTACCTTAGCATGTACTCTTCTAGTTGAACGCTGTTTAGTATAAGTTTAAACTTAAGTCTATAATTATAACTATATTTTCCATGTATTTTATTTCATTATTATCACTTCATGTTAATCTACTAATTGTACAATGTATCTATAAATTGCCGCTTGGCGTTAAATAAATAAATAAATAAATAAATAAATAAATAATCTCTCAACTTGTGTTATTAATTTAGTGGTCGTCGGCTGAGGCTCGGGCGTTGTCGTCTTGTACTATTGGTACATCATGGATATCAGAAGCCCCAGCGAAAGTGGTTGGTGGTTCTATTGATGTGAGGAGGGGTTTGAAATACGCCGCGTCTGAGCCGATAAATCGCCCCACCGGCGAAAAACCACTGCCGCGTTTCGGGAGAATATACTTTGCCGATTTGGCCCAGCGCCCGGCAGACCCGAAGGCGCCCCGGGGGCTACGACGCCGAAACGCTTCGGTTCTAAAAACGGATCTCTTATATTTATATATCGGAGTAAATCACTTACCCTAAATTCGAAATCCTGAAATGAGAGAGAGAAAGGGAGAGAGAGAGAGAGAGTAGGCGAGAGCGTTAGCTTGATAGGTTTTGGATTTTTGTGGCAAACTTTGTTGTTATTATATTATATATTTTACATTACAATTGGAATTGACCTATATATTAGTTTATAAGAACGCAAAGTGTATTTAAATAAATTGTATCATTTAAAAGAGAAAACCAATCGTCTCCTTGTATATTGGCTATTGCAAGTATATTGTTTCTTTAATATATTCTTTAATTATCACAAATATTATTTTATATTTTTCTAACTTTATTTCAAACTTGCTAACATTTTAATAATAATGTGAATTTACGACATTGTAAAAGTTATTGAAGCTCCAATGATAACTGAAACAAAAATAAAAATAAGAATGTATTTTTAATCGGTATTCTAGATTCTTTTGTGCTTATTTGGACATATTAATGAAACATGTTCTTAATGCATAGACTATTTTAACCTGGTGCTAAATAAAATTAGATTTGTATATTTTTTCTACTTCTATTTTTATAAGTAGGTATATAATAACATAATATTATTATTATTATTATATATTAAGATGAGTCTAATTTTTGAAAAATATTTCATTCTAGATTGAACATCAGTGAATCAATCTAACTTATCAATTTTAACGACATGAATACTATATTCTACGACGCGATTCCTATATTTTAATATGTACATTTTCGTTATTTATGTTGCATATGCATCACATTAAATCCAAAACTTATATGTATATTTATATTATGTTTTGAATTTTGTTTTTTAAAAAATTTGCATAGCTTACACATAACTACACAAATCATATCTTTATATCTGACTAACAAATTTAAATTACACTTTTTTTTTTGTTTAACTGAAAAATAATGTTACATAATACGTGAAGACCAAAATTATTTCCAATTTAAAATGCATCAAATGTATATACATATTACATATATAATGTATTGAAAATAAATAGAATTGTTTCTTTAACGTTGGTATTTATAAATTCACATCAGTGGAGGATATTGCTTTTAAGTTTTAAGTATTAAGAGAATTATTGATTCTCGTTCAGTTAAAACATTGAACGTAACATAGGTACATTTTTAAGTTTTTAAGTGCTAGTGACTGCGTCATGTCGAAAAATCCTTTGAAAAAACCCCTAAGTATATCTGAAGCAGTCCCAGTACACATTACGCATTATTTCTTTGTGCGTATGAAAATAGGTTGCATTTATTTTCACGTTTTTATCGATTTAAAACTTATACAGCCATTATACTATTAAGTACGTTATTATACGATATGTCTTCATACGTTCGAACGCTTAACGAAGCCATTTGAAGCTTATTTACGTATAATAAACTACAGATTTCGTTTTAAAATATGCATTTATAAAGAACAAAATACAACTATTAGATATAACCATAATAATAATATTGTATACCACTATTACATAATAATATATGTCATTGTGACCATTATTCTGTATTTTAAAGTAAACATATAGCACACGTTGTAAACATTATTAAGTCATCATATTTTAACGTTTAAAGCGCTTGGCTTAAGGCTTATCCATTATAAAAAAAAATCTCGTTGTATGCGTAATATTGTTCTGCACTATGCGATATTTATCTTGTCATTCAAACCTTATTTTATCGCTAGAAATAAATTGTTTTGTCTGTGGACTTATACAATAACTCTTCTCCTTTTTTAAACATTTGATTGCTTTTGTATAAAATATTATAAGAAGTTGTACAAAATCCATCGATAGGATAGTATGCCCTCTTCGGACAAGACAATCATTGGAATATTTTCAAAGATACATAATAATATGAACAATATATTATATGTAGTTTTAGTAAAATACGAGATGATTTAACGAGACAATATTCCGTTAAATAAAATATTATTGGGTGCATACACATATTTTAAATATATAATTATTTACTTACCTATAGTAACCGTTTTTGGATTTAATGCGGTGAAAAATACGTTTTCACCTATTTTAGTATTTATTGTTATATATTTGGCAGCGATGCGGTGCGATCGACGGTGAAATATATTTTGTAAATAAGATTCCACTTACCTATAGTGAAATGTTAACTATGTATTTTATGGTATAATAAATTATGCATTGATACAATTCTCAGTAAAATATTTAAAATTATGATTTAATATTGATTTGCGATTAGTTATAAAATAATACTGTCTCACAAGTAATAAATATTATTCTTATTGACATAATTTCACCACATCTTATTATACTGATATTAATACCACGGTAAACCTTTAATAAATGATAGGAACACAAATAATTTAAATTATTTGCGTTTATTTTAATGGTGAAGTTATGAATGTTTGTGAGGTAAAAAAAAATAATCAAGACTGCCGAATTTGACCTATTCGTTTTGGTTTGCTGTACAAATATGTGCAAGTAAATTACATTTGAAATTTTCACGGTAAGGTAGAGTGTACCGTGATTACTGGACCTAAAACCAATGTAATATGTTTATAATTATTTTTAATTTTGTTATGTACAAGCAAAATACCCTGAACCCAAAAGTCGGGAATGCTGTGTATTCGGATCTGTGTGGGAGAAAGGTATATAGTTTGATCAAGCGACTTCCACCCCGCGTAGGATACGACATCGTATCACCATAAATAATATTGTAATGAAGATTTTAAAATACATGTCAGATTAGACGTATGCAGCGTGGGCGTCTATTTAAAAATATAGGAAATTTACACGTCATCTAATGTTCCACGAGGTCATTCATTATATGAATTATACTATAGAATAATTATTATAGCATGCTGCTCATCGTCTATAGTCTATTTTTTAATTTAATTCGCCACTAGAAATCGTGGGCGTTGCGGCTTTTCGTAAAATTTATTATCAGCTGCCACTACAACAGTGCTATATAAATTTTGTATATCTATACATACACGTAATAATATATTATTGGTCCCTATCGGCAATAATGCACAAACTCTACGCGAGCAGCACTATGTGAATAGAACGCGGCTGTAAATTATTGTTTTAAGGTGGAGAGGGGCCTACGGTCGTGGGTTGTATATATATATACCACGTGCATCGCCACTAAATCGCGCGAGCAGCCGCGGGGGGGGCTCTGCGGTTTTGTAATTTCGATGGCGAATTACATTCACACTATGTAGACGAATTACAACAACACTGTAATACAAGACGAACGGAATTTTTTCAACACGGCGTCCTTTTTTAACTCTTATACACGATATGTATGTAGTTGTAGTGATGTGCAGCAGTCTCTACAGACGGCACGTTTGCAGAATTCCATGTCTCTCAAAACGGTGTGACGTGTACTATATAATGTATCAGGGGTCGCCAAACCACAGCTCACGTCTATCCATTTTGTAATGAGTTAAAAATATGATTTTAAGTGAATATGAAATGAATAATTAATTAATTAACGAGTATGCGATGATGAGATTATATTTTAGAATTATTTATGCATCTGCATAAAAGTGCAGTTAAACAAGAGTTTCTTTTTGATTTAAAGTTCGGGTTGAATCAATATGCGAAGAGTATAGAATAAATTTGTCACTTACCTTTCGTAGAACTTGCGGTACAGGATGATTTGTGCATGATCTTACTGGATGTCTATGATATCTGGATGACGCTGGATGTCGACCAGGAAAGATGTATCGAAATAAATTTTCAACGATCAGAAATATAAAATAGTTAATTTATTTTTATATTTAAAAAAAATAATTTAAGTATGAAAAATGTACAATAATAAAATTGTAGTCAGATTAAATGAGCGACTGAGCACCGTTGTGTGTGTCGTATGGGTTTTTATAGATGATGGGGTGACTATGTGAGATACCGCCTTTAACCGTAGTCGAATTGTAGATTGCGGCATTCCTCTTTCATGTGTGTGTGTGTGTGTGTGTGTGTGTGTGTGTGTCAGTATAATTTTAGGATAATGTATTGGTAATTTGTATTTACACAGCTGATGATAATATTGTACTACCTATTTAATTTCTATTCTTAAATCTAAGTATAATCTAATAAAATAATGATATACGTGTTTATCATTAGAATTTTTACTTATATAATAATAATAGGTATTATTCCTATTTATTATCGCCTCGCGACTTTCTCATCGTTGACAATTCCTGTATTATATTATATTATGTACCGTGACTAGATCCACGACGCATACTGACTGCCCGTGTTCCTGTAATCTATATTCTGCTGCAAAAATCTTTCACATTCTTTCTAATCGTTTGTTTTTCGAATCGGTTTTATAATGCCGTCTGACTTTACAACTGAAAATCTAATAAGTTATAATGACTATGGACTGCTGTCGTGGTGTGCCGGGTGGAAACTCGTGATATTTTTCGTCTCCGTCTTTTGTTACGCTTACATAATAATATAATATTATTATATAGTACGTACATACGTCAGAACGGTGAAATATTAATTTCATTTTGTGTGCTGAAATTCTAATAATATCCAAAATTCAAATTAATAAACTGCGCTGTGGCATGGGTCTAATATGTACGTAGGTACCTACATAGTGAATTTCCGTCATATTTTTCCAGCGAAAAATCTCTTACCAAGCAACCTCGAGAGTCATTCTCCTGCGTTTTATACTTCTCGCCTCCTTCTCCATCAGCTGTTCTAAAGAACACTTGTAAACGTAGCTAATAATATTATTATACATATTATATAGCGTAATTGTGTTATATAACGGACTTCTTAGAAAACAATGGAATGTGCACGTAGTTAATAATATATAAGTTGGTAAAATGAAAACTTAGCAGAATTTCCCATTGTTCATCACCTAAACGCATTACATTATACGGTGATTTTACAAAGTCTTGAGTTTGGTTTATTATTACTAATTACGTGAACGTCTACCTCAATTTTCGTGGCTAAAATCATTTTAACGACATAATAATATATTATATATACCTACCTATACATTTTCATAAAAATTTTATGTGCAGTAAATTTTCATAGTTCAGTGAATACAGTTATAGATTGCAGGTTTTTCCCGTACACATAATTGAGAAAATAATTTATTTTTTTAAATTTTTTATCTTTAATTAATGCCATGTCACGGTGTTGTTTATATTCACGAACATTATTGTTATTTATGTTGTTGCAAAAAAATTGGAAACAGTGTCGGAATAACAAAATGCAAAGTGCATACAGTTTATAAATTATAATGATATTACTATATAATATAATAATATTATATACCTACACTAAAAATGTATAAGCGCACTGTTTACCATCCTTTAGTATTTAATCACGTTATTAAATTTATGGATGTGGTAATTGATTTGGACCTATTATAGTTAAATCTGATGGTCGTTTTACTAAAAATCGATACTAATATTACTTATCACTTATTACATATTTAAAAAGTACAAGATATAACATCTTCTCGTGAAAAATAATTGCCTCACGTGTAATAATAAATTATAAAATTAATATTTTCTCCACAACTGTATATTATTATTTTAAATGATTAATTCTTGATTATATTGTATTAATATTTTTAAAACGACTTCAATTACCTAATTAATTAATAAGTTGATAATTTTAGATTCTGAGTGGAACGATGAATATACTGATTTTACAATGATGTGTGTTTTTTTTTTATTTTTTATTTTTTTTCTGTGTCTGTGTACACGATCAGTAGTAAAAATAATGATTGGATTTTCAACTTCAGTATCTGGTTCGATGAGAAAAAGAATACCGTTGGTGCAAATATTAAAAATCCCTAGTCACAATTTTAAAGCTTTTAAAGTTCAAATCTTGACAAAATATGGAATAATCACGAAAATTACCAAATTATTTTGAAAGAATTCATAAAATTTTTTTTTTTTACATCTAGGATTTTAAAATGTAATACAAGATTCCTTATAAAATTATCTACCTTTATCAAAAAAAAAAGTCTATAAGAAGGTCAAATTAAATTTTTACGAGGGTTTGAAGTTCATATTTTCACAATACTGAATATTCACTCGATTTCTCATGTAACGGTTTTGTTATTTTATTGTTATTCAAAAACAAATAACTGTTAATACATGAAAATTTTACTGAATGTTCATATTTTCATTTGCTATACACCATACAATTTTAAAAATATTTTGACTTTTTTTGAGCTGCTTATGGACATTGTTAGTTTTCAATTTTTTTTGTTTTTTTTTCCTATAAATATCAATAACATTCTATTTGTTGGGTAAAAAAACGTGAAAATGTAATTTCAGGCTCCTGATATATTTTTACAATAGCAGTTAAAAAATATTAAAAATACATAGGCACAATTTTTTTTATAAGCATTTAAAGTTCAAATTCTGACAAAATTTATCGAATTTAAAATTTAATAATTATTTTGTAGTTATAAATGTATAAAATGTTCAACTCTTATAGCTAAGGATTGAAAATTTAAAATAAGGCTCCACATAAATAGGTTATATATAAATTATTTTATCCATCTTAATATCATCAAATATACTCAGTAATATCATAGGCAGGGTCATAGGTGACTGACCGTTTTCGCTCAGAATCGTGTTTCTTATACAATTATTTTACCTATATCATTGAATTCAAATTTAACACAAACAATTAAAGTGACCCAATTGTAACCTACTGTACAGCAGAGCGACATCCACTTACCCACCTTTTTTTAAATTAATTATCCGTAAGTACTTTTATAATTTTATCAAATACCTATACCTATTTTATTAGTTTCCATTTTCGCATAGTACAGATTACCAATCAAACATACAATTCAAATTATATATTATTATATGTTACTATTATTGTTATATTTATTAATTCTTACTATTATTATGCTGTTTCATTATTATACTCATACTTATTATTTTATATTTTGTTATCCATTTCTATATAAATAAATAATTTAATGTATAGTATTATTAATTCAATCAAAAAATATACTCACATTTATTTTGTATTTTGCTAAAGAGTCTTAAAACCCGTTTAAAATATATAAAATATAAATAAATATATAATTTTAATACTGATCGTTAAACTGCATGCCAAACTACACGCAACTAGAGAAAATTGATATGATAAATTACATGTCATCGTATACTGTTATTAAATGAAATGCGATGTTACCAGGATGGAAAAATCAATTTCATCGCAAAATTCACTTTATTAAATAAACGTGTATTCTAATAAAATTTACGTTAGGCTAATATAATTATTACACAATTTATGGTAATACTAATTAAATGGTTAAGCTTCCAGTAGACACAGTGTTCAAATTATATTCTATACCTAGTCTAATACAAGCTTATTAATTAGCTTAAATAAATTATTACCTCCACATATAATTAAATATTCAGCTTACGTAACATAAAAAATTAAGATCTAATCATCAAACACAATTAATATTAATGATTACATTTTCTACCAAATGTTACTCATTAGTGAGACAAATTTGGTTCATTGCAGTATTCGATTATTAAAAACAGGAAAGAACGGCAAAATATATTTTTTTAATTCGACGATTAGTATTAACCACATCTCTTAATTTAACGTATGTTATACTATACTTATATCAAGTATTTGTATTGTTTATGGGATTTATGTTTAAACGTCTATTATGGATATTAATATTCTGCAACTATACAATATAATAAAGTAATAGTTATGCAGAAAAAGTATTAAACGAAACTATATAGACAATTTGGAACAAATTAATTTTTTGTTTTTACGGAATAAAATATCGTTTATTAATATCTCTTCAGACCTGTAAGAGGCAATTGACTTCTTTAGTTGACTTAACGTGAAATATAATACTTAGGTACAATGTATCTGAATATCGTATATGCAGTTAGTGCAGTACAATATAATATATTTAATATGGGTCTTGAAGTGTTGTTCACAAGTAATTATAATTATTTTAATCGAAATATTTTATTTTATTAAACAATTTTAGTAATTATCTTTAATATAATATATAGTTCACATTTGGATAAACTCGTGTATTTCTAAATAAAACGAAAGTTAATTTTAAAACAACAACAATTCGCACTGCATTGTGCTTACATCACATAATAATAGTTACCGTATCAGAATGCCATTTTGGCATTATAACAGTATGTCGTCGAAGAGGAATTGTTGTTTAAATGCGCATCAATGTTTAGTTAAGTCCTTATAGTCCTCGACGTTTAGTCAAAACGATTTTACCGTACCTATATATATATATAATAATATAATATATTCGCGTATACGCGTCTTTGGACTTTCATTACGCAATAGAGCGATTTGGTGACCGTATTACGCGGAGTTTTGGACAATTTTGGGGATTGATTGTCACCGCTCGCAGTAGGTATATAATATATATGCGTACCTATATATATATATAGTTTGGCCGTATAGATAGAGAGAGTGCTCTGTATACATTTTCAGTGGCGGTCCTGTGTATATATATATATATATATATATATTGTATCCACCACAGCTAGCCGGCGACGTAGTAAACTCGCAATCAAGTTTTACCGGACTACTTTGCCTCTATCACGTGGATCAAAGCTCATAAATATGCATGTATATAATATATATGTATATATATACGTTATACACACACAAACAGCCGCAGCAGCGGTCACGGCATTATAAAGGTCTGTTTGTCAACCAACGGCGGCGGTGAAGCAGGAGGCAGCGGATGGCTACTGTTGACTACCGCCGCTGGTGCTGCACGACGACACAGCAACGTATATTAAGCACCGTTGAGCGGCTGAAATCGCGTATTATATATTATTACGAATAACGCGAGTTCGGTGTTCTACGGTGGCCAAAACTACGATGACTTTGGGAGACATTGAGTTCACCGATAAATTCACTATATTGTTTATATTATGTGTATATATTCAAAGCGTATAGGGCTGAGTGTACAGCCTGCCCGGCGGAAATTCCTGTGCCACCGCCACTGTAGACTTCCGGCGACCGAGAGACCACGTCGAGAGGTCGTGTGCGGTTCACGGATACGGCGAGAGAGTGGCGGTATATATTATTATTATTTTGCAGTACGCGGGATGTGTTTGAACAGACGTCGGGGAAGTCAAAGGGCGGTCGGCGGAGAGAGTCAAACACATGCGCGGAGGTAGGGGCGGGGCGGTGGAGGTTGAGTTTGCCACTTAGGAGAGTATCGCGTGCGACTCTTGCCATTCATTAAACGCGCTCTCCGGTTTTGTTGTTCATCCGGGCCGGGGTTGAAAGAGCGTCGAGGAACGTTCGAGAAGAATATATATATTATACACTACACACATATACCGACTCGATAATCCGTATTTGAACGCACACGATGGTCGTGTGTTAGAGTTGTAATGGTCGTTATAGTATGCGGTGTGCTGAATGGTTGGACGAGAGCAAAAAGAAAATATCTCGAAATTGGAAAACCGTTCGTTTTCGACTTTGTTGGTTTTCCGAAACGAAATGTAATTTTTCGAGGTGTTATGTATTATTTTCGTAGTCATCGTCGTGTGTTTGTGCGTGTGTGTATTATATGCTCGGGAATTGATTTGCCATCCACATGCGGTGTCACTGCGTTGTATTCCTACTACGATGCATTACTATAATATTATTACTATTATTATTATTATTATTATTATTATTACGCCTCAGCTGAGAACGTCTCTGGAAATCATATTATTATTCCATATTATACAATCAACCAGTGTGTAGTTCGGTGTCGATCAATCAACAACCGCGACACGGGTACAACCTCGCATGCATATCAAAAACTCAATAACGTCATACGTCGTGTGACCACCAAAGCACGTTTATAATATAATATTATCCATTCCTATATTTTTATTATAGCTGCGTCCGTAAGCCTCAACTTTTAACGTTGAAAAAATGTCCTGCTGAGCGTAATTTGCATAATATAAAATAATATAATACACCTATATTATGATATTTTTATTGTTTATTATTTTTTAAATTTTTTTCAAAACATTTTAATTAAAAACAAAATGTACGCGTCAAGTCTGTAAAAAAAAAACGCGAAAAGAGTTATTTTGACCACTCTGCGTGTCGTCATCAGTACGCACCACGAACAAATTTAAAAGCACATTTCGTCCTGTAAAAAGTTTTCTAATTTCATCATAAAACATTTTTATTGCCACGTGCATTAATCAAAACATTTCAGATGCGTACTTCGCGTTGTTTCATATCATCCGTTGGATATCCGGCTTCATATTATAATTGTGCGGATTTGTTCGAGCATGTGGTTTACGAATCCGCTAAACGATTTGAGACCTTATATTATAATTTTTAAGTAAAAAATATTGTAATTGCAGATTTGGTGATGCGTTTTATAATATTTTATCATTACATCGTCGATTAACTCATTATCAGGAATTTTAAAGCTGCAGCCGTCTAATCATTTAATGATTGAATAAAAATGATTTCGTTTAAATTAATTAATTCTTATTTGGAGCGTGTTTTGTGCTGATAAGATTTAAGCAAGTTTTTTTTTTATTCCTAATCTAAAAGTTACTGAAAATATATTTAATCATTATTAATAATCCGGAAAAATAAAACTTCTTAACATTTTTTTCTGACTTGAGAAGTCACGTGGTATCGTAATATTATAGATTCCGTTATATTTTATAATGTCCAGCAGTTAATTGATTAATATGTACTGTTACAAACTCTCAAAACTTTGTATAGTCTTACCTCACCATTTTGTGTATATTATATTACATTGAAAAACTTTTTGCTAACAACCTGTAACATGGTGTTATGCAGCATGTGCCGATACACGATAGAACAACAAGTGAAAATATTATCATTATTGTTCAGGTTATAATCATTTGTTTTTGATTTCACATGAATACGAACAATTCAACTATACTTAAATGAGTACCTGCAACCCACTGTCATAATTTAAAATTTCAAGCTGATTTAGTTTGTTAAGAAATTAATTGTGTATACAAATTATTGAATGCAGTGTTAATTATATCCCAATATTATATTATATCATATAAAATTTCCAATTATTATTTATATACATTATGATAGTTCTATTTTTAGTCATTAGTGGTTAATGACTGATACTTAATTACACGCATGAGTGGTGTGTGAAAAAATACGTTTGAGAATCTCTAGTCTAGATATTATGATATATTCATATGAAATAGAACTGAAGGTTAAGATCATAATTTTTACTGTTATAATAACATGTTTCTTAATTGTTTACACTTTTTTTTATAGTATTATCAGACAAACCAGAGTGATTTTATCTAACCTAATCCAACCTAACCTAACATTGCTAAATTGTTCCGGTCGTGTTAGGATAATTTTACCGGGTAAGCCTCGTAAAATAGTTAAATAAAAATTGTATCATATTTATGCATACCTAATACCTATATAATACTGCGTAGTGCACTCTACTCGCATATAAGTGATATTATGATTTCATCATATTGTTGTACGCCTGTCAACAAAAAGTTAGTTAAAACGCGCATATTATATGGATAACGTTTATAAATATATGTACGCTTTCGTCCGTCATTATTACATTATTATTAACTATTTTTAATATTTTCGACGTAAATTCTTTGTTTATATATATCTCTCTGATAGTGTGATTTGCCGACCATTCGTAGACCAGCTGCGTGTGGTGTACAGTATCACTATGCATTTTATGCGTGAACATATTACTTATAATAAATAGAAAGCTGAAAACTGCTGAAGGGCGAAGATGTGTAATGCGTGGGGTGGCTGCTGCTGCTGGCTGTGTCTGTTTTAATATTGTGTACGCATAGGCACCGGTGGCGGCGAGCTTTGCGTAATTTGACACGGTCGCACGTTTTCCTGTGAGTTTAATTACCACGGAGACGACGCGTCCTATATAAAGCTCGATATTAATTATCTGAAAAAGACCATTTCTCGTAGATCAAAGAGGGATGGGGTAAGAGAGCTGCTGTCACCGTACGCGTGTTCCTTGCAGGCTGTAGAGCTAGGACACGCACACTGCCATATAATTATTGTATATATACGCACAGCAGCCAGTCCGGCAGGGTAATGTTCGCGGTACGGTGTTTAGGACACATATTAACGTGTACATATATATACATTATGTATACATACACATTATATATAGCGCTGCCGAAGAAGATAAATGTTGTTAATTAGTGTGCGTCGCTATGACTATATATATATAGGCCGCTTGCGTCGACAACACGTGCGACGGCGGTGGTTTAAATGCAACCAACGACCGTGCCCGACAACAATATAAACGCCACCCCCTGCACCCCTATTTCCCGCCTCCGTACATCTCCTCCACTACACAGTCTTCGAGACCACGTCGTGCGTGTAAGCAACGCGCTAATTAACAAGTATCCTCGCGCAGCACCCGAAAAAGGAGAAACTTTATCAACTACAACTCTCACCCCCCTCCCCTCGGCCACCTCACACATACGACCGTTCCACTGCGCTACCCTCTCGGAAGGTGGTGAATGAACGCACAACCCGTTACTTATTTTTACGCGCGTTATACGATATCGGGCACACTGTATACACCACGACGGTATAATATTATTATGTACGACCGTGTACCCAGTGTGTACTTACATTGTATATTATACATTAAGCTGCAGCTGCAGCGAGTGTGACGTATATCGGCGGTAGCGGCGGCGTTTATTTAAAAGTTGTTGAATTATGGCCGTTTACGGACTTTCCGCACGCTGTGGAAGGTAGGGGGGTGTTCTAGTGTGTGTGTGTGTATATAATATATATATATATATATGTGCGTGTGTGTGTGTGTGTGTGTGTGTGTGTGTGTGTGTGTGTGTGACCGGGGTGAAATTTATCTACCGAAAAACGACGACGGCGGCGGCGGACGGGCGCCAATGCCGCCACCGAAAGTGTGTCGTATCATACGTGACTTGCATGTACAGCAGCTGTCACACGCACACACGAGGCACGCGTCGTGTATATTTAGATATTTTTAACCCACCGCCGCTGTAGTTTTCAATCGACGGACGTGACCATCGCGTGGGTTTCGGCGGATCTATTGCCGTCTGGCTGACTGGCTGGTCGAGACCGATGACGGCAGCAACGTGGCGCTTTTATATTTTCCCATATCTCTCCTTGCGCGTCGTGGTGTTTCTCTTGGTATTTCAGCGGATATATTATCGCTTCCAAACGGCGACGTGCCGCGTCGTAACAGATCGATAAATACAGCGAGCAATCTGCAGATACGTCCAAATATGTGTCCGTTTGACCCTCGCCGACGATTTATACGGACTTGGACCCTATATTATAACCACCAGAAAAATCACTATATTGCGTCTCACGCTAAAACCAGTCACCCTGCAACGTCCAATAAACGTGGTCTTTATGTTTTATGCACCTACTATGTTATTAAACGCCACATATACGTGTATAGTGCGATGGTCGATCAGGGACGCTCTGAAACTCAAATCGGCCGAGTAATTCGTTCGCATTATCATTTTTATATACCACGTGCGATCATATTACCTACATGGTATGTACTATGTTGTATTTTACAAAAATGGAAATACCAATATATTATATTATATTTGTTAATATTGGTGAGTCGTCAGTGGCGTGCCCAGGGGGGGGGGGGGGTTGTTAGGGGTTATACCCTCTGCCTATTATTGCGAGGATCTCTTCATTTGTGTCTTTGGTATTACCTCCATAGTTTAGGTATTGTTTCTTAGGAAATCCACGTATAAGACATGGGTAATATACACATACTGAATTACCGCAGCGTTTCGGTTGCCTAACCACAGCAGAAATAGTTACTTTATAAGAGCACGCTTAAGATTTTGCTCGACGTGTTAATTTCGATAAAATGTTGTGTTATATGTGCAAACACATTTTAAATCGATATCCTCGACGCATTCCCCTCTAGCGCTGAGCCAATACGCAAACAACTACTGCGGGTATGCACTCGGGTTTATTAATTTTTGTAATCCATGTCTTGCATAACTCATCGAAACGCAATACGTGTAGCATTTATAATCATATTATTATTATAGTGTGTACGTTTTATTATATGCGTGTAAAGTTGCAGACTATAATAAATATTATACGAGCTTATGCATTTTCATGGTATTTCTGTCGTATTATTTTTCTTTTTTTCTAACCACAATGTTATTTTAGAAGTAGCTAGTAACGTAGAGAAACGTTATAATTAGTATTCGTATACTTTCCCGAAAAATGAATTAAACTGCATGTAACGCGTACGCGTTATTTCACAGAAAAAGAGACGATGTATTTAATTTTTTTAGATGAAAAACGAAAGGAGACATCATAAAAATATCTTAAAGTAATTAAATATTAATTGGATACACGTGGACGATATATCAGCAGCTTGCTGATAAGCCACGAAGCTACGTTCTATTATACGTAATATAATAATATAGATATCGAATGTAGGTACACACATTTACTACATAATGCACACACAGGAATAAACGTCACGAGCTATGCCTGCAATGGTTTTGTCACGTTTTCCTCTTTATGGCATAAAACCCGTTGCGCGATGGTTTGAAGTATACGGCACAGCTATTATATTGTATATTATATATTATTATTTTGTTCGAGCCCGTTTACGTATATGAATACAGCGCACACATAAATATTGTTCGTCGTGTTTTGGAACATAAATCTCTTTGTACATACCTGCTACTACTCGTGCGGCGTCGGAGCTGTTATGTTATAAAACACCTATATTATACGACTAAATATACTGCGGCCGCGGATTTGACGTTTTAACGGATGTTCTCGGTAGGTGTACGTTAAATTTATAGTTTCCTCCGGAATGGTCGTCGTCGTGGCGGTGGCGGCCATCAACTTCTCCGAGTGTTTTAATACCATTGTATATATACCTAGTGTATAATGCAGTAACCGGCGACCACGGTTTTACCGCGTTTACCTTCCTATATAGTTGTCTGGTAGACGCAACAACAGGCAGTGGTGATTTTTTTTTTAAAGGGAAACTTCTTTGCAGATAGTGTGCGGAAAAAAAAGGTTATCACCTGTCACGACACCCACAATAAAGCAATGGTCAATACAATGAGCTATAAGCTACGAGGTTCGATTCCCGTCGGGGGAACAAGTTTTTTTGCATTTTTTTTATGAAAGAAACACACACTTTTTTAAATTTTTATTTCAATCTATTTGCCGCTTTTTTTGAAAAATATTCCATAGTTATAAGTATAATATGGTATAATATACTATTATATTCCATCTGACGATCGTGACGATACTGAAATGGTTTTAAATCGTGTTACGTAAAATATATGCACGGCGCTCGTCGTGATAGTATTTTCACACTTTTTTTTAGTAATATATACTGCAATATCGTGTGGTTAAAAGTTTAAAACGAACGGAGTGTCATTATAATTCTACTATATAGATGGAATATGTGGCGCTATCACTACGGATGGGGGTCCGCTGCAGACGCCTCGTTAACGCTACTGCCGTTTTGAACTTGACGGTTTATCGACGTAGTGAAAAAAAAATTGTTGAGTCTCGCAGTAAGACGAGATCCGTTACGGGATCGTTCGATTCGAATTTGGTAAAGATAAGGAGAAAAATAAAGGTTAACGTTATAATATATTATACCTACCCCGCGTATTCATGTTATTTACACGACTCCATTAAATAATAATAATAATAATAATAAAACATAAAATTTAAAAAATTTAAAAGGTTGTATGGGACCAGATGGGACGGGTAGCTGCGTTGGCGAAAGTGTTGAAAGTTTTTCCGGCAGTTGTGAGTAGCTCTGAATTTCATTATGACGTAGAAGCATATATATTATAAACGTGGTATACGTACAACACTCCCTTTTAACATGATACTGTTATAATCATAATAATTTAATATTATGCCCCGCCAGAGAATGTGTCAGTGTATATAATAATAACATGCCTTACTTGTAATTCAGCCCAAAGTGAAAAAAAAAAAATAAATACAATTTGAAACAAACCGTAGGCTTTGCAGCGTACTTCGATCAGACGCTTTAGCTGAAAACTGGACAGACAAACTCTATTTCACAACCACATCTGAATTAATATTCTGAATTGTCTGATTATACCGGACATTTATAGTTTTTGTGGGGTCACCAAATGGTGGACTTTTTTCTGTCACATTGTTTTTCTCACGGTCGAAACGATCTTATCAATGCCGGATATAGCGCCGTGCAAAAATCCAAAGTAAATTATTATAATATTATCGTGTATAGCGAAGACACTTTAAAATGAAAATACCGTAACACGTATTATCATGACAAGTACTATGCAACTACGCGTTAATTCCATTCGTTTATTATTGTAATAATTTATAATAAATTATATCGTCGTCAACTATCGAGCTATCTCGCGAATACCGACGAGCGCCAGTTTGTTCCACGGAAAAGTGCCAGCTTGGGTAGATGTGTACCTGTTTTGCCTATACAGAGCGCCGTCATACTAAACTGCCGATTTCGACGTTGAAGCGTCGTGAAAGATGTTCGCACCGAAATCGTGTAACTTTAGCGCACACTCGATTTCATTTAACACACATGACATCCGGAGTATCGACTAATACGCCCAACCACCCATCCACCCACCCACCCACACACCAACATGTCCATTCATCGAACCGACATCGGAGACCCCACGATGAATTCGTTTTAATATATTTATCGTATAATAAATATAGATATAGTAAGTATATATTATAATACGTATTATAATATTATGTCATTTAGCGTATACACTATTATGATAATAATAACATAACCGTGTTTACGCTGCGAAATAAATCTCGTCGGTAGGACATAACCGCACCGCACCAAATCATACCCCCTCGGCGCCCCCTCACATTCTACAGGGAAACCGTGTTATTTTCGACCGAAACGGATTTATCGCCACTGCGACAGCGGTTGCGGCCAAGATAATAATAAAATTTTGACGTGTGCGCGGGGGGGCCTACCTCCTCCAATCACGACGATGTGGGTCGATCCGATACACCGTATATCATTATTATATCGTATACGTACATACACAATAACATACAACTATCTATCGCGATTCTGAGGTTAAGTCGGTCGCTATAGTCGTGTGCGAAAACATGTCCAACCGAACACCCCCGAATCTATGTAGGTATTGTGTATAAAAATAAAAATGCTCGTAGATGGTTTGGAAGTATTATTATACTAGATTCAGAAAGATTGAGACTTTCAAAAACTCGATAAGGTCATAGCGGTCACACCATAGATAGCCATTGATACATTTTTCATCCGATACCTGAATCCCACTTGCCGCGATAATAGGAGTTGGATTCTAATATCACTACAGGTTCATCGAATGATGGAGGTACGTAATACATTTGAATACAAATACAGAAAAAATGATGGTTTTTTTTTTAAAGTTAAAAATCGTATTTAAAAGATTTGCTTTTGCTCTTCTTCGAATCGACGTAATAATATTTAAACCGTATCGGTTTATGGTGTATCTTGGCTATTTATTTCATGTTTATACAGTTTAATCATGATACTGTACCGTAATACGATTGGTACAAGCTGACTAGATTAAAGTTTTAAACATGATAAATATAACATACCTATCACCAAACTAACTGCGGTTTTCTTCTGCCGTATTAGTACCTATGATCATATTATAATTATAATTATGTGCTCAACTTTCAGGACGGTTCGAATCGCCTTTGGCACGAAGTCCAAATATTATGATAGTCATCGCAGGTTCATATGATGTGCTCGATATCACGATGTATTTAGATTGTTGTTTATGTCGAATTAAAATCATTCAAACCGGCCGCAGTCGTAGGTACACTATGAATATTACCTATATAATAGATTCATATTATTACTGTAGTGTGGTGGTGAACTCGACAATGCTTATATTATATTTATACGCCCGACAATGATGGTATTTTATTCACCAAACGTTAAAATAATACGATATGAGTGTTATGTTTTTGTTAAAGTTTTTTGTTTACGATAAACTTTTAAATCGATATTACCACAAAAAAAAAATTTGACTCAAATTATGCGTAGGTTGTATTATAATACCTTATAATAATATTATTTTTTTACTGCCTGCCTCACTGCGGTTATACCTATAAAGGGACACGTGTTATTTTTGCGTAGTCTGATGAAAAACGACAAATCGTCGTCATACGCATAACAGACATATTATTATAATAGTGTTTACATTTTGGGACCCGAAACCTCGGCCGGCGGCTCTTATAAATATTGTATTTGATTCGTCGGGCACTCGAATTGTAACCACACCGATGCAACGAACGATAGCGTGGTTTGTTTATTGTACCATAAATTATGATCGTTTATTCGTTACATTGGTGTGAACGTACATATGACGTTATACTGTGACACGTTCGAATAGTTTTTCTCTCGATAATATTATTTTGTACCTTCATCAATCATAGATCATTGATCTACGGCTTCAGGATAAACGGCCCGAACATAGTATCGTCGTCCAAAAACACCAATAAATGTTGTCCAAGTATTTTATATTCCATGCGCTACGAGGTTCAATTTATTTTGTATACATAATTTATATCCGAAATAGATTTAGGTCCAACTTTACTTAAGATTCAAAAACATATAATATTGGGAAGACAGATTAACACTGGGAGCGCTGTCGACGCCTATCGTACTGATGGTTAGGCGAGTTCCCCCCTACGTGGAGTTGGGAGATTGCATGTATTTTCCCGACATTTCGCATATATTTTGCTTTAAGTGAAGTGTATTTGAATGTATTTGATAATATCAGTAGAAATTGTACTTACCAACGTATACAGTTAGCTATAAAAGCGTATAAAGTTTCGATACCAAAATTCATTTATTATAAAAAGTAAAATAACCAATATAAAACTATATCTATACATCCCAAATCGGAAGGAACAAATTATTTCCACCAGAGCGCGTTTTGTTAATCTGCTTCCCCAATAACAAATCAAAGGATATTTGAACAAATGGTTAGAAATTATGAACAATAGGTATTATAAAGCGAATGTTGAAACCAAGAGAGCTGTATCTAACCGATAGAAAACACACAACAATCTACAAGTTGATGGAGACAATTTAGAATAGCAATTTTATTGTGTTTATACCGGGAAAACTACTTCACAAATTATGTGGAAAAAATGAATCATTAAAACTAGAAAATGTAACAATATAATTCTGTCTCACTCCTCCTCGTTCCATGTATGGTTAATATAAATATATTATAATAGGACATCATATTATTATGCACCTATAGGTAATAAATGGATTAAATATATTTGGACAATATTAATTGGGTAAAAGTCAATACTGGACTGCGATCAAAATTTGATGAGCTAGATTTATTGGGTGATAATGAATTTTGGACGAAATGACAAGTTGATTAATCCGACTTATATATAGACTGTCGCCTAACTTAAATGCATACTGCAGATTGTGCTGCAGAATTTTGTATTTTGATAGTATGCTGATGTGTGACGAAATTAATTTCTAGTTCACAACCCCCACCATATTATATGCATCTATTACAACCGACGTTTTCTGACGTATATATCGATCACCGGCATGACGCCGCCGACCACTGAGCTGTATTATATACAGCACCAAAAAAAGCTCTTAACCTTTACTCTTGGGATGGCGGACAAATTTTTTTTTTGGAAAATCGATTTCTGCAGTTTTTTTTTTTGCTCTCTTTGAAAACATTATATCTCTTTCTCTCTCTGTATATATATAAAACATAGGGAAAGGTCCTCTACGTATTATATATATATATATATATATTATATATCGATGAAAAAATGGCTTGTTCTTACCTGTTATATCGGTCCGAGCTTTTCCAAGTGTCGCCATAGGCGACTCGAGGATGACGTAATCCAAAACTAACTACGACTACAACGTCGTCGGTGGTGTGGTGGAAGAGAAAAAAAAGAAAATCAAAACTATAACGATAACGCGCGGTCGTGCAGGTTTTTCTCAGCGACGCTGTGCGTTTAACGACGTCATTTTTCCAAACGCCCCTTGTCTGCTACCAGCGGGCGATTACCCTACGTCAAAAACGCTCAAATTTTTTTTTATTTTTATTATTTGTGTTTTTGTTGTTATTTATTTATATTTTAATATTGTATTTTACACGTTTGTTCACATTTTAGATAGTTAATCTTTTTTCTAGTTTTCTTAGTAATTGTATATTATTATACCTACCTTTTAAGTTGATTGTATCCGAAACGCTTCTATTTAATTATGATAATGTATACAATGTATGTCTGTGTCTGTGTCTAAGGACTTAAAGGAAAAACTTTGAGAATGATTCGCGCCGTCGAGTGAAATCGAAAACTTTGTTTCATATTATTCCAAACTCGGCCTTTAGGCGATTACAACTGTTTCCCAATAACTAGGTACATATTTTATATTCGGGGGTTTGTTTTTTTGTCGTTGTCCCCATAAATAAACTATCGCCGTTCTTATTTTACTTTTCTGTCACCAGACACTAAAATACTGGCTTATTACTGTAGTTTCATCGTAAGGTTTTTTATGATAAATTTACTGCAAGAATACGAACTAAAACACTCATGCCATGACATGGACTGCATTTGCATTCGTCGAAGAACACAGGACACTGACGGACACACACGAAGTGCAAACTTCAGTCATAACATACCGTTTGAATAACACCCCCGACTTTGCAGTTATTTAAATTAATTTCGGTCACTTCGAAACGGCCACAGATCATCGATATCGAAACGTTGACGGGGTTGAATAGATCATCTGACCTATACCACGCGTATCGTTGAATTCACATATTGTACCATCGATGTAGATGGTAGGTTATAGATTGGGAGATTATTATCAACGTGTTCTATGTATAGACATCAGCAGTGTATATAGAAGCATCGGAGTTTACCGGCAGGATTTGCAGGTTACCGAAAATTGTTTTGTATTTTTCACCGTGATTTATATTAAATAATATACACTAACAGCAGGTGGCATTTTATTTTATGAGAAATTCTTTCAACCGATAACGTGCCAAGAACCCCAAGTCTAACCGTCTGTGGTATACACGGGTTATTCATGCCACTAACCTGAGATTACCACATACAACCACCTATATATAACACGGTATATGTGGTATGTGCCGGTCATAATGAAAACATGCGTAGAACATTATTATTATTATTATTATTATTATTATTATTATTATATGCTGTTTGGTATAGAAGACTCGCGTGGTGTGGCGTTGTCACAAAGGCTTACCACACCGAATCGAATGCACATGGAAAATCTACTGATGTTTCCCCGTCACATTCCATCCAAAACTATTCTGGAGAAACGTTTACACGCAGCAACGACACTAAATAAAATGGTGGAGTAAAACCAATATTACTAATCCGTATCATCTTATAAGATCTATTTCATATTAATTTATTATTACTTTGACACCTGCAACCAGGGTATAAAAATAACATTAAACGACAATCATTATACCTAGTTAGCCGATATAGAATTAAAACGTAGGTAGTTTTTAGTTTCAATTAACTGCAGATACGATAAGTTCAAGATAAATAAGATGTAAAAACCATTTTAAATAATAATAATATAATAATATATTATATGTAATTCTGGAAATTTGAAAAAAAATAAATATCATCAAAGTCTACAAAAAAATTCATTAAAATATTTAAATTATATATTTTTTAAAGTGAAAAAATGTGTGAAATGTACAGAACAAATATATTTAGTTTACCTTACGTGCGTTTGCGTGGAGATATTTTAATGACGAAATTCACGTACGTGAAATTCATTGTGTAACGAGAAATTAATTGCTAACGCGTATGCAACAACTACGATTGATGATTTTTTAACATAACTTACCCAAATTTATTTATAAACATCACAAATTTCGAATCACATTCGTATTCATCTTTATAATATAACGAAATGACGATCAAACACTAATCGCATTATTAAAATGGTGGGGATATGTTATTATTATTCTGTACGATATTTGTGATAGATCCTCTGCCATTTTATAACGTACACATTGTTGATCAGTATTAGTATAGTTCGTGTAATTACTATTTTAAGCCTACAGATGACAGATGTTCCATTCCAGTCAAAAACAATCTGTACAACTACATAAAATGGTTTAAACCGACAATAATTACGACGTAAACTGAAGGTTAATAACGAAGAATTTTTATTATACTTACAGCCTACATTACAACGAACTAATATTGATAATACTAGCCTGTGTATTATTTTTATACAAAAATTACGATTTAATAGTTTAAAAACACAATTTAATAGCTGAATTGGTACGCATAATATTATTTGTTTTTCTGACGGCTGGTCAGTTTCATATTTTATCCATATAATATATGAAATATGCGCAGATAATAATATAACATTACAAAGGTTATGTTTAAAACGGTTTTATTCTTGAAAACGAGATAAAAAAGCAACACAATAGTGTAATAATTATCATTGAGAAGATGTCAACAAAATATTTGTATAAACTCTGAGACTCACACGCGACATAGACAAAACGCATTCACGTTAAATTAATTTTTTTATGATTTTGAAATTATCCTAGAGTGAAATCACCTATTACACAAATTGTAAATAATAATATTTTTGTGGGATCGACATCAAATCAGTTTATAAATAAAATTGTCTATATTTTATTATTATTATTATTACTATTTGACTTTATATTCGTCTTTAAAAATATGACAAAATACCAAAAATATGAATAATAAAGTGTTATAAGACAATATATTTTTCCAAATGTATAATATTATGTCAAACACTCAAATCTCTTATTCTCTATAATTATTGTTGTAATGGATAAAAAAATGTTTTTTCTTGAACGCTTTTTGTCTGTACACTATTAATTTTATCAAAAACCGATTAAACTAATATTAATATGTACTGTTCAATAACACAGGTCCATCGAAAATATTATTTGTTAATTGAATTATTTTAAACATCTAACGACATAATATAACTACTATTAAAATATGTTATCGTCGATGAGGTGTAAAATTAAAATAATTATTAATACCATTATCCCGATAGGTAATTGATAAAACTTATGCAATCTTAAACGAAATCGATATTTTGTTTTGTGTATATGAGCATTTAATGTGGCAATATTATTTGTCCCATTTTAAATACATTACGTGTCCCAAACAAAAGCGATTAAATAGAATAATTGTTTTGAAAGTATAAACACATATTAAAATTTTTTTATTGTAAAACAGTGTATTCATATTATATTAAAACAAACGTGTAGATTAAACACGAAAAAAAATGTATTTCATATAACAAAGAAAAATATTATAAGCATTTATACCAAATTGTAGTTATAAAATGTATAATATACGTCATACAACAGTTAGGTAGTGTTTATAAATATCTATGTTTTTTAATTAATTATTATTTAATTTGGGATTTTTTTTACCTCTTCATTTATGTCATGCACAATATTAACTATAAAAGTTATGATTTTTGTATATTATTTTGTCCTTTACAAATAACAATACTATAACAATATGGTTATTAATAATCAACCGAGAATAATTGTGTTAATTTATGTATAATAATTAATTCATCCCTTTGTGATTTCAATGAATAGCACAACTATTTTGTTATATACACATTTTAACTATGATATAATTGATTGCATTAGTAGTAAAAATTACTGGAGTACAACAAAACGTCTGCTACACATCTAATAACAATTCAATTTAATATTCACTGTATTACTTTTCATATTCATATTTTTTTACCGAAGCGGTAACTAGAAATATTATATATTATATAATTTGTGTATTTCAGATATTTTATGAATATTCAATTTTGAATCAAAATTCATTATGATTGCTAAAATAAATAACATTAGGTCATATTTTAAAATATGTTTGAAACTTTGAAATGATGAGGGACAAACAATATAAACGTTATAATATATTATTATAATATTCTGGGTCCAGTATTAATTAATTTGTTCGTCACCAATGTTTGTTCTTTGTTTTCGGCTCTATTTTCAAACGTTTAATTGCTTTTTACGAACTACCTACCTACGTTTGAAATAATGGCCAAAATGAATTTGGTCGGTCGGGGGGGTCGTCGGGGGAGTAACAGAGATAAAGCTGGGTCACGCGCAAAATTTGCATACCGTTTTGAGATGCTTGAAGTGAAGTCGTTTAGCTAATAGACGATTGGCGCCCCTTAATTAAATATATATAGGGCCGGGTATTTAAAGGCGGCATCGAATTACGGTCGGAGATGATTTTTGCTCGAAATAATATCACGACCAGGCGTCGAAATAATTAAGTATGATATTGTACGTGCAAAATCGTGAGAACTCTGCAGCTTTTGGGCGTAATTTGTTTTGCACCGCCACTGACCGTATATAATATAATATTATACATTATAATAACATTACATGACCAAGTATCAAGCACAGTTAATCAGTAGCGTGCAAAAATAGTTGCGCAACGTCCATGATATAAACGAAATAAAAATAGCACGAATTACTACGGTACATTGCATCAATATTAATTTATAAATAAACCATTTACCTATGCGCATTTTATAATATAATGTTCTCCTGAGCGAATTAGTTACTATAATATTAGACACCGATACGAAATATTATAAATAGGGCATTTCAATAAACTATACGAGGATGTATAGCAGTATAAAATATTCCTAAACTAAAAACAACCCTGCAGGGGCCAATCGTCACCATATTATTATATATTAATTGTAAGTTTTTGCGTAAAACATAAATAAAATCCTAGTAATTTTCAATATTATACACATAAAAAGAAATGTATTACCGAGATATTATTCAATGAATTGTAAATAATACTATCTATAATTAATTTATCACTATATGTTAACTAACTTACCTTTGTAAAGAACTCTCACCTCCACGCAGACGCGGCTTGGAGATGACCAGCAATAATATAATATAAATATTCTTAATATTTTTGTTGTTGATAGATCGTATTGATAAAAATTCGTATCTAATTTCATGCGAAGTGTGCACTCATAATATTATAAGTTATAACATTATAATGTATCATGTTTATACTTTACATGTATAAACATGATATTATTATAAATATTATACTACGACGAACCGTGTTGGCAAGGGTGTTGGGAAAGAAATTTTTTTTCAAATATTTACACCTCGTCCGACCATTATATTATCATCATTCAACGTCCATGGAACGGTACTTTGAATACACACATGAGTGAAGTAGATGTCGAAAAGACAAAATAAGTATACAAAACGACGTGTTGTGGCGTAATTATTATAGACGAATAATAATTAAAACTGCAGATGCGGTCGGTGATGAGCTGCCGGTATTTCAATCATAACGATATTCTATTATATCCTCGCGATTCGTTAGTCGATCATAAATTAAAACGATAGTACTTCGTTGCGTTTGTATAATATTATTGGCATATTTTTTAATATAGAAGAATCTCACTGAAAACCGATTCGTCTGTCGTATAGGTGCTAATAATATCTGAAACCAATTTGAATGGAGTGCGTGAATTCATGAATGTGTGTGATGAAATCGTGTTCAGGTGCAATTTAAACATTTTTATAAAGATTTTATAAAAAAAGATGTACAATAATATACGATTGATTATCACAATATTATTATACGAAAAACAAACGTATCAAAACAGTTGTTTGTATATTATCGTAGTAAACAATTTAGTAGGCAGAGTATGATGTCATAAAGTTTGATACCTAAAAATAATAATAAACATATTATATCTCATATAATTTTGATCGGTGAATTATTCTGAAGTAGTGTTATTTTGGACGATATTATGCATTGTATCACTTCATCGCGGACAATATTCCCAAAGAATCTAACCAAAAAATATGGGTGAGAAAATAGACAAATAGGTAGTTATAGTGGCATAGGTATACGGAATTCATCGGCGGTGTGGGTGACGTGTTCGTTGTAAAACAAAGGTTTCGTTATCGTGTATACCTACACCGGCCGTAGAATATGATAAAGATAATAATTATAATAATCATTATAATGTTATACCAATATGATAATTATTATAGGTTCGTCACGGCATATTACACACGTAAACGCGTACATCGTCGGTTTAATATTTATCCATTAACCGCATCGTCGACGACTACTGCCAGCACGTGTGCACTTCAATCACGGCGACGGTGGGTTTTAATTAATCGTAATGGTTCAATAATAACTGTAGTGAAATTTGTAATAATAATAATAATAATATTATGATAATAATATTAGTTGGTATTATGTATAGCACACATTTTTATTGTACAATACACGCGACGATCTTTGACTCGAAATTAAAAAGTCACTGCTATATTATACATTATTGCTATCAGCATATTATATATATATATATATTGAATAGGTAGGATGTAAGTACACATGTATTGCGTCCGATGACCCCCCCCCCCCCAAAAAAAAGGATATCGAGACAGGACTACAATAATAATAATCATGTAACAAAAGGCTTTAATTAAACCGATTGACATCCGAGCGATTTATTCCGGTGTAGTCGGTCATGCGTGAATCGAATGTAGTCATAATATACCACAACTGCGTATTTTCGTATAATAGTATTATATAATTACGTCATGGTGATTGTTAAAAATCGGATGAGAAAAAAATGTAAAAGCAATCATTTATAAAAATTCACCGTTTCTTGGTCAAATATCTGACTCGTGGGCTGCAGTGTAATCGAAAATAGTTATATCCCAAATACTAACCTTATCCTGACACTTACTTGTGCTATGACACAGCGCTAAATTTACCGATTACCCGAAGAGTTCTAATAAATAGCATATTATAATACCAGGCGCATGTCTACTGAGGGTCTCTCCAAAAGAATTTCAAAATATGTGCTAAAAATAAGTGTGCGTTATCTTCTAGAATTTATAATGTATAATAGTATTAAGTATGTTCAATAAGGTATGTTTAAGGTACCTATGATGTATATTATTATATACTGTGTATAATGTTAATTCTCACCCTGTGCCAATCATAAAATCCTTGCAGGTCTATACCCTTTCACTGAATCCACCGGATATGTTAAACAATGTAGTTCAACAGTTCTCAACTTTACAAAAAAATATACCTACGAACTAAGTTTTCTAAATTTAAATTATATATTAATATTTTGTGATTTTAAAATTTTATAAATTCGCACATGGACACCTAGGTACCCCTAGGCAAGTCAAGTGTGAGTGATATCATCGCGTTCAATTATTTTAATGGATTTTTTTTTTTTAATCACCCTTGTCGGCACATTTTTTTCTCGTCGGATTAAAAAATCTTAAACTTAAGCAGGCTGCTATATATTTTTGTCCCGTTAATCCCGACAACGATACTAAACCTGGTGAGTCATTTCTGAACAATTAAATACGAAACTTAATCCCCGTCATTTATTTATAAACAATTGGAGATTTTCGTAAAGTGTAGAAATTATTTAAATGATATTCGAGACTATATACGTATAACGTATTATATATTACAATACATAGGGATACATGTTATTTAATGGCACGATTATGTATGTCTATGTCAGCGTAATGTACTTTCCGTTTAAATGGATAACGAAAAAAAAAAATACGAAAAAAAGAGTCATTTATTTAGGTCATTTTAAATGCAGAAACAGTTTTACCGATGCGGAAAATATAGAAGAGGGCAATGGAAAATTTTCGTTTCTATTATTTTTCGTTCAGAAAAATAGTGCATATTTCTAAAGAAGTCTTTCGTTTTTCAATTGAATGTATGAAAAAAAAATTCAATAATTCACTACAAAAGGGGAAACACAAAATAAAAGCATTATTCAGTGCATACATAATAATGTGCATCATATTTTAGTATATTAAATAGGTTTTTCTCTTTTGTTTTGTTTTTTCCAACCAGTAAATTGTATAATTGAAAAATACCTGAATATTATTTACGTTTTTGTAGTCACCGCGATAGTTGTAGCTGCTTATCAAAAATATTTTAATAATTGAATGCAATACATTATATTTTTTGGGTTTCTCGGAATACCAACGAAGTGGGAGATTCTTTTAATGGCAATGAATTGTTGTTACAAACAAAATTAAAGTAAATGGTTTTTTTTTTTTTTTGTGGCAAGTATAAATATTTATTTTAACAAAGGGCAAACAATTTACAAAAAAATATTATGCATTAATGAATCCAAAACTTTTTGATTATAAATCAGGAAAACGAACTATGTACTTTGACACTTTTGAACTCGCCGACACCGTCGCATTGTGGCATACTTTATTCACTCGCTAATTTTAACATATTGTTAAACTTTGTTGTCAAACTTGACTGTCAGGATTTTTGTGCGCCTAACACGGGCGATGACGTGTACAACTCGACAGTGATGAAATGGATATTACGAAAAAAAAAATCGCATATGATATCGATTTAGATATTTTAAATTGAATTCGTAGATGCAGGTTATTGTGCAATAATATGTTTTGAAGCCGATGTAACGTATTATTATTGTCTTCATGATAGTACCGAGTTTTATGTACATAACGCCATATTTTGGGCCTCATACGAATAGTAGCAGGTAAAACCATCTTGCAGTTTTAGGCGTGGATCAAGAAATAAAAAATGGGAGAGGGGCTTTTTCGATTATCAATCACTCCTGAATGTCAACAGGCAATATAATATAATATGTTTTAAGTATAGTGTCACTCCTTTAACCTATTTACTTTAGTTAGAAAACTGATAATTAAGATGATCTTTGAAAATTATAAAGCACCCAAGGCCTAAGAGGAGATTTAACCCCTACAGTCTCCCCTTTTGTAACCGTGCCTGTGCAGTTTGAATTTACCATCACCGCGTGTGTGACGCTTTCACCACAATCCAATAATACCTATGTGAGACCTATAATATGATATTAAAGTAAATGACGGAATCGAAATATTCTTTACAATTTTCATTTATTTTATATTTTATCACGTGGTATTTTTGAAATAATTTCAATCAAATTGTAAATTGGACTTTTATTGGAACTTTTATATGTCTACACACTACTATGATTATTTTTAGAAAAATACTGCTGCTGCAGTATATTATTCTTAAAATACTGTTTCAGCTGTATATAGGCAGTGTTTGAATTAGATAAGTAGTTTTTTATCTAGATAAAAATAAAGATAATGCAACTTAAATGTATCTAGATAGATATAAAAGATAACTCAACTCATATTTATCAAGATAAAGATAAAGATAAATACTTGAATGTTTAGATACCTTGTAACTATTTATCTAGATAAGATGAAAGATGAACAAATAATTATCTAGATAAGTCCAAACACTGTATATAGGTATAGCCCATACCAATGACCTTTTTCTATATACTTTATGGTGTTCTATTTGCTTTGACAGTCGCAAATAAATATTCTACGCATGTATACAATATACAGGTACGCGTTTATAAATAAACAAAAATGATTTAGAATATTGTCCAAAGAGAAAGAGAAACCCTACAGGATACAGATAGGTACCTGCAAGTTCAAAAACTTGTCTCGATTCGCTCAACTCAACCCAGGACGGTGTGGTGTAGTAAACTTTATGGAAATATTATATTCATCGTTGCAATGAAAAAGACATAAAAAAGAAAGATATTGAGCAGTAAAAACCGTGATTTCAGTTGACGTTTCTTCAAACTAGTTAAAAACCAGTGTACATATTCTCATTTTTTTTTATCCAACATAAATAGGTTTGAAGTTTTTGTTTAGGATTCCGTGCGAATTAAAATATTTTAAAATAAATTAAGAAGTAAAGTTCAATAGTGATGTATGATAGATACTTATGTTAAATACATTTCAATGTGTTTTGGTTCAAAGCATATAATTGCTACATGTATATTTTGTAAACTGATCACAGTAAGGTTTGGATTAGTCGAAATCACAATGATTGTTTTTGACGAAATTTGATAAAAACTTAGACGAAAACAAAACATTGAAACGTTAAATAAATACACAACATTAATTCTGAAAATCGATTAACACACAACATTCTGCGTGGTGGTAAGAAAAAAACCATTTTTGAAAAAATATTTTATTATAATTTACTATATTATTTTCTACCATTTTTCTTGTACGAATGCACCAATTATTGGTCGTGATTTATTAGCAGCGATCTATTTTTTATTTATATTAATTGAATCAAGTCATCGATGTGATACTTTGAAGACAATATTCTAAAATGTTTTATTTGCTTAAAATTGTTGTAGGTAATCGAATATACGACAAACGTTTTATGTTATTATGCAAATAAATATAATATTTGTATTACTTTCCTTTAAACAATGAGACTTACATCGTGCTGATAATATACTTCAAACTAGGTATATTATATTGTAATATAATTAATAATGATTAATCCAAAACGTTGTTTTGAGAAATTTTCTGAAGCACGGTTCAAGGTTATTTGGGTTGGTTAAAATGTAATATAGTATTTTATTAAAATTGTTTAAAATCCTTTCGATACGCGTAAAATAAATAAAATTTACTATATTATAATAAAATATACACGTTCGCATGCATGTGATGGCATTGCATGCAGTACACTTCATACTATATTATAATATTGTAATTTATAGTAAATAATGATTAAACCGAAATGTTGTTTTGATACACTTTCAGAAACAAGATCCGACGTTCGGGTTGGTTAAAATCTCATAGTATTCTATAGCCGAACCATTAAAAATCCTGCCACGGTTTTCGTAGCATGCATTTATAATTCTTATAATACAATAATGTAGGTACCTACGTGTATTTAGAATCTACACATCAATTTGGTTCGTTATTTTTGACTCAAAATAAAATTATTATACCTAATGTACACACTATAATAATAATATTATCATTGAATGTTTTCTGAACTTGTGAAAAAACGTTCTTTATACAATTTTCGAACTTTTGTACACATATTCGGTTCCGACATTTATTTCTGCAAAAATTGCTGGACTACGTATCTATCGATATTACAAATTACACCTCATCCACTTCCTCCCATTTCCACCTTGTATACATATTATGAGTTAACATAATAATACAAGACCAATATTCGATGAGTTCTTTTCATATAATATTTTTAATCACTTACCTTACCCCGGCTACCACTGATCGTAGTTTGTTTTGTTTATATACGTCTTCAGTATAGAATACTTAGGTAACATATTTCTTGTTGTGTCCATCCGTCGGTCCTAATGTCCTACCCGAATCGGTTGCTGTGGTGACCAATATAAATATTGATAAAATAGTTGAAACAGTACACTAGGTAGTATTACGCATAATATGACAAAGGGTTTCGGTTCATCGAAATAATGCAATAGTGAGGTTGGTTTACATATTAAAAACAACATTTCCAAAAATTTTAATTTTGATATGGATACAGGGATATAATATAAAATATCATGGACTAGTGTTTATGAGCCAATTTGCTGATATGTTTAGTTATCAATTGAAATTTAAAACTATTAAAACTAATCTGTGATGCAAATTTTAATGTATTTAGTGAATAATGTCAATTTTTTTAATAATGTCTTCTTCGGGACCAAGTGAGGCGCGAAGGTGTTTGGTATGTCGTATTTTTGCCGGGTCCCTTGAGTGTCTCTGCATTCCATGAATAACATATATTATTTGATGAATGTAGCATCTCGGATGTCTACGCATGTTTGAAATATTCTCGGAGGCTCTTTTTTCATAAGATGGGAATGTGTTGCTAGTATTTAAATATACCAATGTATAAAAAATAACTTAAAATCGTTCATATTATATCAATGCTCGGCATATAAAAAATAATATAATATGTATTGAGTAAAATAATATTATTTCAATCGTTGTTATAGGTTGAAAATATAAAAAAAATTATGAGACTATCAAATACCTATATAATTACGCATCTTACAGATGTATGTATTTACTCTGTAGTGTAAAGCAAATGTTATTACGTAAATGTTTGCGGTTAATCACATAATTTAAAAATTTAATTTAATTTACCTGTAATTCAATGATCAAAAGATTAATTTACAAATTAAATTAAATATACATACAGAATCCGAGAATATTTAATAATATGCTGCACGCATAGTGTGAAAGGCTTGTTCCCGCTTAATTATTTTTCTTGTTTTATTCTCCATTCTATAAAAACTGATTTTTGATAGTTTTTAGAAATTATTTTAATATAAAATGTATTTTTATACAATGCATTCACTCATTTATTTCGAGTTTTTTTACGTATTAATATTTAATTTAATTGTAACCTCAAGGTCGAAACTTAAAACGAATACATGGCTAAAAATGAATACCAGAAAAATGATTATAAACGGAAAATGAACATTTAATATTCAATTGTCTCGCTTATAATAATTGTTGACTAAAGTTCATTTCTGAAATTATGTAAATGATATTAATTTTCAGACGAAAAAATAATATTCTATATTGCATAACTTTTGTTTTCTCTTCTTTTCGTACATTAGTTTTAGCCTGGTCAGAATTTGAATAATTGTTTAAAATTAATTGTGTTGAACGAATGAAATTACTAAAACAATTTAAACAAAACTGTTAATTCTTATATGGATATTATACTGTATGTGTCATCGTGTGAAAGTCAATTAAGAGGATTATTCATCCTGCGAGGTGAAATAATATTAATTTTTTTATTTCGTCAGGCAATTTTTATCGAATTGCCAATTTTTTGTGAACTCAAAATACTTCAATAGTAACCGTATAAAATATAATTGTATTATACTGTCGTATATTTTGTAATTGATCGAATATATAGTACCTATACGAACGTATACATAGAAAAGGGTGTCGTAGAGTATGTATAGCGAGTGGGATTTCGGACGTGGTAAAAGCGTGTTGTATTATTGTTTTATTTTTTACGTGTGTTGCGTTTCGATACAGAATGAAACTGGCTTTTCCCGATTTCTTAGCGGAATTCTGTTATAGAAATTTAATCCTGAGTAAAATGTATAAACGTTTTGCGTTTTTTAGGCCATCGCCGCGGCACACCATCCGTCGAAAAACCTTTTAAACATTCTGTACTCGGCGAAATCGATAATAACAAAAAAAAAAAAAAAAAATTGCTTTTTTTAAAATCAATCTAAGTGTTAATGGAAAGTTTTCGCTTTCTGCCAACCGAAATCCGTCGGCCGACTATAATAATATGTGGAGGTGCAGTGCAGTGACGAAAATGCAGACGACGGCGACGACGACGACGAGAAATGCGAAATGCGGCGGCGGCTGCAGTGTTGATGGATGACGTATTTCTTTCATTCGGAGAGCGATCGAAGATCGCAATCGCGTAACGTATCTCGGCCTCGGAAGATTTATCGTGCGATTACTGTCCCCCGCCCCCCCGTATACACCCTTTTTGGATTTTTATTGCGAATCCCGCGGGACGAATTTACCTAGCCGAAAACTTACCGGGAGTATTAATCATTTTAGATCCGGAACAACTTTTCGATACGAAAGCATTTATCTCTATCTATTATTCGTATATTGGCGTATCCGTCCGTGTGCGAGTGGCGTCCGTCCTCGAAAATAACCGAATATAGTCGACGTACACGCGAACGTAAACCTAAATCTTCGTTATTCGACCGTTGAAAAACGAAGGGGGGGGGGGGAGAAGGTGTAAAACAATGTAAAAACGTTCGCCACCTTGAAATACGCGGCCCCGTTTTTTTTTTTTTTAATGTTTACGAATGACGTTTTTCTGACAGTATTTAAATATAATATTGTACATTGTCGCCGCCGCAGAAAGTGTATAAACGAGCGCATAACGCGTTGTGTGAAATAATAAATGCGCGATTACGATATTAAATCATTTTTACTGACGTAATTCACAGTCTGCGACATTTCTTTTTTTTTCATTTTTTTTCAGCGATCCGTAAGAGAAGTGCGCGCGTCTTTTCCGTTCATTTAGAACATAATAATATTATAAGCGCAGAATGTGTAGGTAGGTGCACTGAACCGCTAGTTCGTGATATTATGGCTGTTCCGAATATGTACATACGACATTTTTACGAGGACTTGGCGAATTTCTTTCTCACCGCTGGTGTTCTGGAACGTGAATTATTATGATCAATTACAATAATAATATTATTAGACGAGTACGCCGAGTCGAGTAATCAATAATCATACCCTTGGCATATCGTAAGACATAGATCACATGCAATGTTATTAAACTTACGTATGCGGTTTTTTTTTTTATTTTTCATTAAGAATACAGTTTATATCATTATAGATGACAAATTAATATATTTACTCCTTTAAAACTGGTCTTGTGACATAGTAGATAGTTAACAATATTGTGTATACTATTATTACTTAAATGACAATTAAATTAAATAAAATACATATTTTTACTCAAAGTTATAAAAAAAGACACAGCTTTCTATAAATAATATAAAATATAAAATGTAAAATGCAAATACAAGAGATTGGCATTACATAGAAAATATAATAAAATATATAAACATACGCATACATCTATGTGAAATAGAACAAACTAATGTCAAGTTATTATATCTTATCTAGTAATTAATATTAATAATAACAATTTAATTTAATTTAAATTAAATTAATTAAAATAAAAACTAAACTCACCGAAATACGGACTCTACTATAAAGAGTAATTAAATCTGAAAATAGCCTCTTAAAGTAGGTTGGACTTAAATAACCTACAATAAATATTACCCAAAGGATTTGTTCGTGTACTTTACAGGTAAATTATAATTTCTATGTTCTCCTAATTGAGAAAATCTGTGTTGTTTATAGGGGCTTATCAAATTTGTTGTAATGAATAAAATTGAAAACTGTTTGTATAAGTATCTTATAGGAAGAACTTCTAAATTTGAGTAATTTATTTTTGATGAACCCACTAAAGATTTTATGTTTGATATTATTCTTAATACATTATTTTGATTAGATTGAAGAAATTTTAAAAAGTTATCTATGACACCTCCCCATACTATAAGGCCATACTGACAAATGTATTGACAAAAGGAAAAATTGGTTTGAACGGAAACTATCGTCGGAACACCGTTATCAGTGCCAGACATACATCGATTTAAGTCGATGTTCGGCTTCGGTAAACGTCCATTTTGACAAAACTACCATGAATGACAAAAACCAAACGGTCAATATATTATAATAATAATTGCGTTTTTACGACGAAGAGCGTTGCTAAGTTTTTATTCACCTGCGCAGAATAGATTCTAATCCAGAAATTTGTCGGACACACCGCTTATGTACAACACAATAGTAGGTAAGAATTATATTGTTTTTATGGTATTATGTCAGGGGCCCAAAACGGATATCGGAACAGGAAACGCGTGATCCAAGGAGAATCTTGACATACAAGCAGCTTCGGAATAGAATTACGCAAAGCGCGTACAGAAAAAATAAATATATATATTATAATTTATCCATACAATTATATGAATAGTCATCATAACATAGTATCATCAGTATTCGAAATGTGACCTGCATCAAGGTTGACACTTGGAAAAAAAACACCCTTCGTATAAATTTAATGTAGCCGGACATGACACGCGCACAGTAGGTACATCCGTTGCAGCGATCGCAAAAAAAAAAAATTATAAAAACTGCAACGGGGGAAAAAATGGTTTTCTAGTTTGGATATTATAATTTAATATTGAGTATTGCAGCGACGACCTATTGTATACGTCAAAAGACTAGACGGTCGAGGGAAAAATAATAATAATATCACGTATGCTGCAGCAGTGGTTGTCCTTGCACACACGTACTCACCTGAACACGCTTACATTTTTAATTTTATATTAATATTCGTCAATAGGAATGATTGAAATTTGACTTTTGAAATAAGTACCTAAATATATTAATATTGCGTATATTCTGAGCCTAAATAAACACTGTGGTTCAAGCACGAAACTCTTTCTCAGAACTTTATTGCGTCCTCTGATATGGCGATCCGTTATCAGAAATTGTTCTATTTACGGCAACGTATGTAAGCTCGAATTTTCCGCTTTGGGTTCTTAGAATCCCTTGTACTCGAGATGCAAATGCATACAACAAATACTGTCTAAAAAAGTTTAGATCCTTCGCCACCGTGTACAGACACACAGTCATAGAGAAAAACTCCATCATTCAAGTTTCATACACTTAAACACTTGCAAGCATATCTGAAAATGAGTTTTGCTTTGCCAAAAGAAGCGCTCTGAGCGAGGAGTTTCTTTCTACTCGCACTCATTTTGATTTCCGTATAACCAGAAAAAAAAGCTCAGAACAAACGTTTAATTCCGCCTTACAGAAATATTTTTAATATACTATAATCGGCTTTATTACATTTTTGTAACGATTATAATCATTCTGATGGTACCTATTATACTGCTGTTATAATTCTAACGTTTAAAATAATAATTGTTTATCTATTAATTATTAAAAAAAAGTAATTCGTGGGGACAAGCTATATGAGCAATATATACGAGATTAAGCGATAAAGGCATTTGTTTATGTGGAAAGAGTGTTTGCGAGGAACCGTTTGATTAGCACGAATCACAAGGAGCTATAGTGATGTGATTTGAACGTTTACGATTTAATTCGCATACATTTAGATTTCCGTCGAACGGTTTCGTGTACCTCGTTGGTAAATTATACATGTTTGCTCTATCGTGGAGAAGGCGATGAGTGGTTTCGTCGTAGCTGTCATTATAATATTATTATATTTTACTCAAGAGCTTAAATCAAAAAAGGCTGTATTGCTCAAAGTCACTTGTTTTTTTGTCGGTTTGCGAGGAACCGTTTGATTAGCACGAACCACAAGGAGCGATAGATGCGATAGTGATGTGATTTGAATGTTTACGATTTAATTCGCATACATTTAGATTTCCGTCGAACGGTTTCGTGTACCTCGTTGGTAAATTATACATGTTTGCTCTATCGTGGAGAAGGCGATGAGTGGTTTCGTCGTAGCTGTCGTTATAATATTATTATATTTTACTCAAGAGCTTAAATCAAAAAAGGCTGTACTGCTCAAAGTCACTTGTTTTTTTTTCTTTACACTCACGACGTTCTTGTTCACGGTTTGCGGTGAAAAGTCGATTACGGTCTACGAAAGAAATCTTATTTTAGATGCCGACAGTTTTACCTACGGAAGTTAATAATAATATAATATACAACAATCTACGAGCATTTATCCAAAAAGCAATATCTGCGCAGTCGCCATAATATCATATTCGCTTATCATTACGTTATATTGTATTACGCGGGCTGGTTAACGTAACCATAATAGGTATACAATCTCCCTCGGTAACGTTACACGCACAGTGATGATAAAAAAAATAATAATAATATTATTATAGGAAGTAATGAACATGATTACGGTCGGCAACTGTACGTATATTGGCTGGCAACGTTGCGACTATAATATAATAATATGATACATATTATATCATAATAATATGTAGATAAAAAAAACCACGTGTACGTATTGTGTTTAATGGAGTAGACCTGACTAGTTAATATTTTTCTGACAGCCACTTTAGGAATTTTTCCTAGGCCATTAAAATTATTGAATGGACCTGCGGACGTTTATCGCCAAGAAATTAAAGACGAAAACTATAAACGTATTTATAGTGAAAATAAAACATAATATTTTCATCCATCGCGTCAAAAATAATAATATTTATAAAATACATTTCTTGTCTGGGAGCCAGGTAGAGATGTTCGTCCACGAGCCGCTTTTTGATGACTTCTGGTATAGTAATGATACGAAAACGTATAGGTATTCGAAAATATGTAAAGACTATACAATTTAAAAACCATGTTGTTGTATTGCGTACATAGATACGTAAAATACCCCAAAGTTGAAAATATAATTTAATATGTCATAAAATGCCGTCGTAATCGATAGTCGATATAATGTTACATTATATTAGGTATGTAGGTTTGACGTCGATTTTGTGGATCAGTACGTCAAGATAATTTACATGGAAATTCGCACAAAACCGACGTGTCGGTTTACTTTGGCGGATTTCTATTGTTGCGAGTGGGCAAAGAGGAATATTATTATTATTAAATTCGATTTGTTTCCACCAAATATCGCATAGCATTATTATAGGTAGGTGCCGTAAACGATATCTCACTATTGTGTTTGTACGGAGGTAACGAGACTTGACACCTTCCGTGCAATTCAATCAATATAGAATTATATAAAACAACAGCTGTTGCGCATTAATTGCGGGCGTGTCGGAGTGTGGGCTGTGGAAGTTATTTACACTCTCATCACTACAGCAAAGGTGCGATTATAATTTACCTCTTGCAGGGTCGAATCTAAATGCCATTGGACGAGGCGAGCGTAGGTCGGCGAAATCTTCGAACCAAATAAGAAAACCGGCCGGTACTTGTCATTTGAAACGTATAGTTTTTCATGTCAACCAAATATATTATGGGTAATAATATAATATTACGATCGGGACGCGCAAACAGTAATTTTTTCCCTCGAATATTTTTTCATAATTAAATTATTCCAAATTAATTTCAATGGTCGTAAAAGTAGGTCATCTAAAAGTGCTCTGGTGACCATAAGCGTTTGAATGCCAACAAAAGGTGTTGATCGGCGAGTCGGTCCGAAGCCGTACAAAGTTCACGACGATTGTTGTTGCTCTTATCCGGTTAATATGACGTGTTTGTATTTAAAATATTATAATCGTGTTTAAGGCATTTGTTTCATTTCTTGTGTCTATGTTTGACGTCTGAGTATTCACACTCTATACTTTTCTACATCTGTGAGAACTCGATATTTATTTTGGTTTTATATTAATAATTGTGTATTTGAGTGCACGGTTCAAGTAAAGTACAAATTATATAATATGACAACGACTTATAAACGTAATATAATCACCATAATTATATTCGTATTGTCTTCAAAACAATAACCGTTTCAAAATGTATGTTGGGCGCCGCCGACGTAACTCGACCTGCAATTGGGCGGTTGACAAGTAGACGAAAAAAGAAAAAAAAATCGTAGACAGGCCCCACAAACAATATATGTTGTGGATAAGTTCTGAGAACTATAATTTGTACGATATTATTATAGTAAAAGTTTGAAAAAAAAATCGAATGCCATTAAACTGGAGCAAGTTGTATAGGTGTGGCTTTATAACGGACGTGTAAAGTTAAACAGGGGCAAGTCTTCAGACTCGTATCGTGAGCGTACTTGCGGCGATACAATATATCGAACGAGGACGATACGCGTGTAATACGTTTCAAATGGGAATTCCAAACTTGCGATGTGTCAGAGAAATGGACCTCAGCTGTGCTGAAGCAGATGATGTATGGGCAGAGGGTTAATTTCGTCGACCACTGCCTTCTGCCGCAGACGCGTCATGTACGGTCGTGTGTGTGTGTGTGTGTGTGTGTGTGTATGTTTTTCTTTTACGAAAAAATAACTTTTAGTATATATATATATATAATATAATATGGTGTTTGTGGTCGGTGCTGTAATAATAATTCGACACGGTGTGGCGTAACCGTCCGTCCGTCCGCCAACAAAAATAGTTGAAATGAAAATCATCGGGTGGGGAGACGTACGAGAGTTTCATTTTCCTCGCCGAAATCGATCGAAGGGCTTTGGGTGAGAAAAAAAATATCTAATATATAATATAATAATATACTAAATATAAATAATAGTATGCACCTATTTATATATATATTAGGTGTATATGTTTGTATATAAAATATAGTATGTATACGCTACACCCGATGTCCGAAACACGTTTTATATTATTTCTTCTTTCATCTTCGAAAATATATTATACTTTCTTGTTTTTTCCTTAGAAAACTTATTATCAGACCGCATCCGACGATAAGTTTATATAAAATATATATATCTATCCGTTTGTATATACGCTTCCATTATATTTTATTGATCTAATTTTTCTTTTTTTTTTTTGCGCGCGCGCCACCCGACTATTTCCATTATTGTGATGAAAAGTTTTCGGTCTCGAGATAATTAATCTGAACCCGTAAAGATGATATCACACTCGTAGTACCTTGAAAAAAGTCGTATTATAATAAAAAATTGAGTTCGCCTGTATTATATAGCCGGTAAAATTAGCCGCATTAAAAAAAAAAAATTTAATATACAATGCTCGTAGAATAAATTCAGTCATCCGAAGACACGAGACGGTGATATTTTATGAAGATAAAAAATAAAAATAAACGTTACCTTAGGCATGGGTACCTAAGATCGGTGAAATTATATCGTAGGTACATTGTACATAACTTTGTATAATATTATTATATATTGTATGCCATACAGCATCTACAGTGAGCAGTGCTACGATTCTACTGCGCTAGAGTGCTATTATAAGTCTATTTAGGTATAGTATAATATACTGTAGACAGTGTAAAACTACTCAAACCGTGCGCGCGGGGTGTTGCTGCTATGTGCATATCATAAGGGGTGGAGGGCAAACTGAAATCTGCGACGGTCTTAAAATATACACACACAATTAAGATGCAAAAGCTAATTGCTATTTACATTAATAGTTGTCTGGCGAAGGGTCGACGGTTGTTGTCTATATAATATATATATATTATTATTATATGCGAAAACTAATTTCCTAATAATATAATATTTGAACATTATTACATCGCGTATATACCAGCTAATTATAAAGTACCGCGTTAACATCCTCGCAAAAGCGTATATTATTATTATATTATAGTGGCTTTCTCGGCGAGACGTATATTATGCATACGATGCGTGCGGTAGACGTTAGGGTAGACGTCGGTGACGCCGTTTTCACTGCTGTTCGATCGTCTTCATTTTTTTGTGAAATCTGTGTAGCGTACTTATATATACGATAATATATTATATTATGCATACGCAATATTTACAGTCGCCGGCCCACAAGTGCGTGTCGCTTCAATAATACGCTTTTGAAATCGGTGTGGCGATATTGTGCTTCGGTCGTAAAAGGCTTAAGGCAGTAGTATCTATGATAACACTATACCAGGTATATTATTGTACCGTTTAGTCGTTTGTTATCGACGTTAAAATGCTCCGATTACGAACAAGTGGTCAACGGCTTACTGTCATGGAGTTCGGAAAACCCGTATCGTTGGCGGATTGGGTGTCTAAGGATAACATTGAATTGAATCCATGCTACTTTCATTGGTTCGAATTGAGTCCAGTTTATTATCTCAAAATTTTTGAATAGAGTTCGTATAGATAATATAATATCATAACTGTCTATACAGTGTTATATAATTATTTTCATTTTTTTTTTGTCCGAGCGCAGAGAGCATCACTGTTAATAATTTACGATGTTTTTTTCCGTTGGCGTCAAAGCTGGATCACCGGTAAAGTAATTATAATTATTTTAATATATGGGTATAATATTGTATAAATAGTGGTTTAAACATCGTCATAACTTTTCCTCCATAAGCCTGACCAAGTGTGAATAGGAAAATTAGTGTGCACTTTAACGAAACTTGATGTTATTCAGTGTAAGTTCGTTGTACGAACCATAATAAATTGTCACTAAAAATATACTGTACGCAAATGAGACGTACGCATCAGAACTATGCACCGAACCCGACTCAAATCAATATATTTATTGGGACACAATTCAATATAGACGTCCACCGAAATGGGCATATTCGCCATGATATTATGGTATATAATATTAGATCGGTGCGGTGCAGGTCCCACGCCCTGCAGCTTAATGCAGATGTAGTTTTCGTGTTTTCAGATGTTTTGTGGTAATTGTCGACTTTCAAAATACTCTGATCACCCAAAAGTGTATACACTAAATATTAGAATGTCGTATTGTGTTTAACTGTACAGTCGCGTGTGGTGTGTACCTATATTAATTGCAGCAGGTTAGCGTTGGTCGAGACCACTAATTTAGCATGTTCGCGTTCGCGGCGATCGACAAAAAACCATGAAAAATTATTCGTTTTGTCTTCAAGCTACCATATACGATGACGTCATTAAACGGTCAGACTTTCGACAGACGCAAAATGTATACGTGGAGCATATTATTAATAATTCAGTCGGAAATTATGTAGCATTATTAAAACGGTCATAACGGCCGCTATGATCCTACGGACATTGCAGGACAACCACCGCCTAAGTGGCGGCAGCTGCAGATATGGACTTATTGTAATATGTAAATGTCACGCACGACCGGCCGACTGCCGTATTATGATATTTTAGTCAATTTAATACCATATATTTCCTTATAATAATAATAATAATATTAGGTTATAATAACAACAACGACGACGACAATCACAAAAATATAATCATAAAAAGCAATCAATACTACCAGGTTCGGTCCTCAATAACAATGACGGTAATGCAATTAGCTGGATTAGTACCTAATACATTATTACTCCGTACTTGAGGTAGAAGGTTAAACAAAAAGTTCAAAACTCAATAATCAATCCCAACTACGGTAAAGTTTAAATTTAAAAAAAATTGGAACACGTCGTACTTTTTGAACAAAAAATATTTTATATTTTGGTTCAACATAAATCTGAAAAGTTTAATTCGTAATTAAACCCAAAATCTCAGTTCAAATTCAGTTCGGTATTGAACAAAATATTATTTACGGGTTCGGTTTGATTTAATATAATATCGTTCGGTTCGATTTCAACATCGCACTGAATTGTTTGGTTCGTGTCAACATATAATATTAAAAAACTTCAGTTCGACATACTATCAAAAGATTTGGTTCGAGACCATATTTTTGGGTTCGACCCAGTGTTGACTAGTTGCCCTCAGTGGATGTTTTTTCGTATTTAAAAAATGTATCAGATTCTCTCAAATATGTATAAGAATTAAGATTACAATACTAACACGTAAAATAGGGGTGGTAAATATTATATAATAAATAATATAATATAATAATAAAAGATGAAATATTATATTTACAATTACAAGCGTCATACAATATGCTTGGTCAAAAAATCCACTTCCACCACGTACTATACACTATGCAATAATTATTAGGTATTATTGTTATTAATTATATATTAATATAATATGTATTTACGAATTAAAAGATACAAAAGTTTCGATCATCACCCGATATTGTAGGAGATTTTCTGAAAAATTGCGATTGCTCTATTATTATAACGTTTCGAGACTCGGCTTGAGCACATTATTAAATATCGATTGTTTCAGCGATGAGTAAATGAGTATTTCATTCGACCAAGTCGTTGTATATAAATCGTCGAAGATTATCGGAACCATCAATATTGTAATATTAGGTACCAATATAATATATTATATTTGTGTCGATCGATAATTTGGGTCTTAAGAGATTTTTCATCGTCGGACCGAAAAATAAATACAATATATTTTAAGTTCGACGGGGCTGTGGCGATGCTCTACGATTCATCAGAGGCATACCCCGTGCACTGTACCCGTATCGCACGAGGTAATAAACTTAACTAAATCAAAAATAAAATCTATGTTTACTCAGTAGTAGGCAAACGAGAAATTATTATTATTATAATATACTGTTATGGCTGACCACAGAAACGTCCCTGTTAACGACGAGTTTGCCGGTTCGGAAGGTATTCATTGCGGTGCGGTCTTCGTTTATTCGTTATTGGCGACGATATATATTATTATATCGGTAGTCGTCCGGAAAAAATGTTTATGAAATAGTCGCATCCAAATTCGAATCAGCGTGCGAGAAACAAGGTGGTTTTGTAAGTTTGTAATGGCTTACGACGTTTTTATGTTTTTTTTTTTTTTTTTAAACAAATTTCTTTGAATTTAAATTTGGCGACACTATAATACGGATATTATAGATTAAATTTAATTTAAAAATATATTCAACATTTTGTACGTACCTACTATATTATTATAATCCACTGGCTATGTAAAGTCGTTTGAATAATATAATTTCAATAATGCGTTTTATTCGCGGTACCTGTTGTGGGGTTTTTAAACAACTCCTCGGAATTTCATGAATAAGTAATTGCATATAAAATATGAAACCAAAAATACCGTTATTTAATTTGTCCGTTGGGCATACATTGTGCTTGCAAAGTTTGTTATTTTTTTACATTTACATATTTTTACTATTACTATTATAGTATCACACTTAAGATATTTAATCATAATTACCATCAAATCGTCGTGTTATTAACATAAACAGACGTTTAAAAAAATAAACGAATAAACATAATAAAGTAAGTACTTATCACGGAATATTATTTTTAACCAAACATTAAAAATATACATTTTTGGCGAAGATCCTAATCTATAGTTAGTGGCCAACTGTTATAAACTTACTAATTTGTGATTACAATTATTTTTTAAATTTTAAAATAATATAATATATTTTATACTCCTATCAATAACCATCAATTATCAAATGTACTCATTATGCTTATGATCGTACTGTATAGATTGAAAAAAAGTTTTAATAAAATAAAAAAAATACGAACTAAGACTAACTTACAATATGATATTATATACACACATTTGAAAACCTCCTCCTCCTCCTCCTCCTCCTAGGTGGAACCCAATCAGTCCTTTCACTGCACTGCAGTTTATTATTTGATGAATCACTAGTAAATCGTCTTGAGCCCGAGCTGGATTTAGAATAAATATGGTAGGTATGTATAATGCTAATATTACAGTTTCTCAAATACATATGCCGACGGTTCGAAGATAATAAACTTGTACCCGGCAGTAGATAGCTGATATATATATAAAATATAAATTATGCATTAAAATATTATCACACCCGCTTCGACTCGAATCTGAATCAATAGTGACTGCGCGTCACCCAATTTCGTAGGTACTATACACATACGAGCTTGCACGTGCGTGCATGAATAATAGAAAATGTGCAGTAGGTCGGTATACTTCGTGTACACAATTTTTTAGCGTCTAAAGTCAAATTTTATGCAAATTTCCGGTGACTCGTAGTTGGTGTATGATTTACAAGCCGCTCGACTACATAGGTTTAACGCGCTGTGTGTGCTGAGGCGTAAAGTAGCTGATATTATGCACATTACATACTACGTTATAATATGTAGGTATTATATTATGTATAAATTGTTTAATGTATATATGATATATATATATATATTTATTTATGTATATTATGTATGTACCCATATCATATTATACGATTTGCTAAATGGCAATGCAAATTCTACTGAATTACTTTCAATAGCTTGCTTTTACACTGAATACGTATATCATACACAGTGTTCGTCTTGCCAGTCGCGAAAAAATCGGAGTATACGCGTCTCCCTGTGTTAGAAACTATACCTTTGTCGGCTTTCCTACACTAATTATAATTATTTCTTCATTAGTAAACGTAATAATAATAATAATAATATAATTTAATATGCCACGTGGGTTGACAAAAGGTTAGTACAACACTGTCCCGATCCCTCTCGTGGCTCATCTTCAGCTGCATTTGTTTATTTCATATTGATGATTCATTTATTTGTCCATTCCAATCAAATTCGATAATATTGACCTATTTCCAAAGTATATAAAAGGTAAGAGTAATAGTAATATTATATCTACATTTTTTTATTCGTTTTACTTAAGATTTTTAATTTTTAAGCTAGTATAGTGAGTACTGAGTATGTATGTAAAAACACCACGATAAAACACATATAATATTCTTACATTTGAGTTTTATTATGGGTCAATTTACTCAATTATTAAAGCTCAATACACGGAACTGCTGAACATAAATTTGCCATGTTTGTAGGACAGTGACGACATGTACGGGTGTGGGGCGTTCTCTTAATAAAAGAATATAAGAAAAGAAAAAATCCATTAAATCGTTTTAATATTACTATATAATATATTGTTTCGAATCGTTAGTGTCTGAAATTATAATATGATGTCGATTATATGGTACCTACCAGCTATTATAATAACTTTCGTTAAAATGTGGTAGCTGCAGTACGTTTTAAAATTTGAATATAATTTATATTTTGATTTTTTAACGAGTACGACGTGGACTTTGGTCGGTGTATTTCTGTAATTTTTTTTATAAAAAAAAACCTACACGCATTAACTCAATGACTCGCGCATTCGCACTCACTACACAAATGTCTCTGATTATGATAGCATGATGTGCAATACGCCAATACATCGTATTGTAAATTGTAATTAGTATTATTGCGCGATATGTGACAGTGTTTACTATCATAAAAAAGTGAAAATACCGCCCGCGCGGTCAAAAGATATCAACACCGTGGATACCACCGGTATTTCACTGATTTTTGGCGGGCAATGAGCTAGTAAAATAGTTATATCCGTGAAAAATACTGGAAAACAACACTGACGTACTTAAAATGGCAGGCGGTCTGTATAGGCGGAACACATATTTTCGTATTAGACTCTATACACAATACGCCTTTCATTTATAGGTATTCAGTTCGGTGCCCATTGGTACAGTATAGGCTCGTTGCTATGCACTGCTGCAGTAAACAGCAAACCAAATACCGAATTAGTTGATCGATACACGTATGCAGAGATGTTATTACGTTGTACGCATCATCACTTACCTAAATGTTATTATGATGTATCTATACGTTCTAAGAATGCACCCGACTCGGTATTTTATGAAATATTCGGGGGCAGCCATGACGGACACGGTAGCTGGCACTGTCTGCAGCAGCGAGATAGGGCAGGGGGAGAACGGAATTCGCAACTGGGACATTTCCCAGGACCCCAAGCACGGCTTCAATCATTTTCTGGAAACGGACCGACGGAGAACGTGCTCAAGTCGATTTATTTTTATTTTTCCTCCGACAATACAAGATTACCGATCGTTATGCATTACTCGTTGTAATTTCGGAAAATAATTGAATGCTGTAATATTTAACGAATTTCCCCTCCGTAACAACCAACTCTATACAGTTTCTGAACCGCTCTCGACATAAAATAGTAATAATATTTTTACAACAAATAAGCGAACGACTGCAGTCTGAATCAAAAAACCCGATATCGACATGAACAAAATAAATAGAAAATTTATTAATTTTAATTTATTACTAGGTATTCAATATAGTTTTTTTTTCATTATACAGAAAAGTTCCTCTCTCGTTTTAACTTTGCACACAGCGATCGGTTTAAAAGTTTCTTGCCACCGCCATGTATAGTATATTTCATAAACTAAACTTTGCATGCTTCTAAACATCATAGCTACTGCTGCAGTATTCAAAACGATCGGTGAGTAAAATAAAATGTCGCCAAAAAAATTTTAAATCGACGATCCAGATATTTTAAGTTTGGACGGTTAAATATGAAAACCTGAAAAATATTGGCGTATAATGATGTGTATTCCGGTACGATTTCATAATATTTGTTTATTTTTCCCTTAGTTGTTATTTATCAAAACGAAAAGAAACATCATACTTCCAGTACAGAATACTAATTAATACATAATAATAATTCGTATGATAAAACCAATTATTATAAATTTAATTTATTTCCAGGAGGCATGTATGGTATTTTTCGTATTTTTAAATTAAATGAATTTAAGTCGCTGCACGTGCAGGTTACACAAGTGAACAAGTTAAGTCAATTATTATTATTATTATTATATACATTAGCCATTAGCTGATAATACATTTAATATTTCAATGACATTTTGTCTTTTGAGACAAACATTGATAACAATTTGATCTGCTCCCGACTCTTTGACTACCTATTAAAAATAAGCAGATTTCGCTTTTCAAAAAGCTGGAACGCTATCTGATCTCCTTTTCTACTAACAAGTATATTATTCTCTTTGTAGCGGCACTCATATTATACAATTTTTCCTTATCGAATTTCTACATCTAAACCACAATATTGTAATGCGTTTTGAGGTCAAGTTTTTGTACTTAGGCTCCGTAAGTTTTAAACTATGAAATGTCAACATTGCGAGGGGAAAACATTCACTATATATAGTTTAATAACAATTTTATTCAACAAACTCTCGTCGAAGATCGATTCGTTTGTTTTTGTTTTCTTAACTGTATTTCACTCGTATTTATATAGCGATGTATGCAGATAGGTTCACCTGCAAGCATGGTCATCTCCATTTAATACTTTATTAATAATTTTTCTTTGAATTCTGAGTGATTAATTTATAATAAAATACTGAAAGAGGTTATATTTTAAAAGTTTTAGATATTGTTCACCATTTAGGAGGGTCGCGTAGGTACAAACTTCTTTTTTAAATGAGAACAAACTTCCTGAAAAAAAATTTGTTAAGTCGATGGTTTTTAAAAAAAATGTTGAAGCATCCAAAAGTTCCTTTACTAATATATTGGGACGAAGGATAATGTTTATTATAATGGTATTACATAAAATGAAAAGTAGGTGTAAAAAAGAAGGACTTTACTACTCGGAAATTTTATAGAAATTAGAAAATTGTAAACATTTTAGTTAATTAATATTAATTGTTATTATTTTTACATCATCGTGGGCTCCAAACATTTGAAATATATTATCATATATAGAGTTGACTAGTAAGTATTACCCTATTGTTGTTGACTATTATCTTTACAAGTTTAATAATATCCCAGAACTACTTGTTAAAATTTCGATTTAAATGCATAAGTATTTTCAAAAAAAATCATTTGTTTAATAGTTTTCAGTATAAAAATAGCGGTTCTCATAATATTTAAAATACATTTGTACCACTAAAAGACATTTCTTAAAAGGTAATAAATTAAGGATTTAAAAACATTATGGCCGTTGAGTACTTGAGTGCACTTAAGATTTCCGAAAGTCGAATATACCACTATAATAATAATACGTAGGTACCTAGTATAATATTATTATCATATTTCTACGCTAATGTTTGGTGGATAAACAATATAGGTAGTAATTATATGAAAATAATTTCAAAAACAAATTTACCACATTATGATATTCACTACTGTGGACAGTATGCCGCTATAACAATAAATTGTGTATCCGTAATGCGACAGTAACATTTAACATTTTCAATATCCTCCCACCCTCCATCCACCAACCTGCCCACCCGCAGCCACTGTTCGATTTGTGGGCAGCACGCATTACGCCCTAGAATCAATTTTGATAAGAGCTCATTCGCAAAAACCGTAGTCAGGACAGGCTGCAGAGAGAGAGAGAGAGAGAGAGCAAAATATAAAAATATAAAACCCTCGCGACGATCGTGTGGCGCCGTGTGTAGTGTGTTGTCGAGTACAGCGTTTCAGTATATTATAGAGTGGCCGATTGTATAATACAATAATACATGTGGGTGCATTATATTATTACTTCGATATATATATTATTACGTATCGTATATTATGGGAGGTAAGGTTACCTACCTTTTTGCGATCCGATTGTTTACCGTCTGCGAAATCGTTTTTTATCGAATAAAATACGCGTCCACGTAAGAGAAGTATATACGCACACAGATGTGTATATATAGGACCACCGCTGCTGCCCTCCATGCCACTGTATATTGTTGTGCATATATATACGTATATCGGTTGTTTTGTTCTCCTCGATGCACCGTTTGCGCGTATATATAGGTGTGTTTAATAACAATAATAATAATATTATGTACCTAATCAAATATTTTACTCGCCGGCATAGGTATCACGCGCGTAGGACCACACGACTGTGCTCGGGCAATACGACCAAATCTATAAAATAATAATATCACCGCGCGATATAAGCTGCTCGACATTGTTATAATATTGGCTTTACGCCTTTACCTGCACTTGTCAGCGACCACGGCTACCGTTTCGATGTACGCGTCTACCTATATTATTATTATAATATTATATACGGACTTATAACGATATTATATTATTTTACTCTCTGCGCGCAGCAACTACTCTAAGGCTTGGCGTTTCCTTGAATAATGTTACCCGTCGAAATATTGACGTCTGATCGGAAGTGTTTGGGGGCGGTGGCGAGAGAGGGATAAGGGTAGGAGTGGGTTGCGCGTAACGAATTATAAACGCGACTCGATGGGACGTACGAGTAACATATTATGTATATCATGTACCCATGTGGGTCGAACTAACGCATATCGCTACAAAATAAATACAGAATATTATAATATTATTTCATCATCCGAAATATATCGTTTAAGTATGTATTATGTGATGATAGTGTGTTTTCTGTTTTGGCCGCGTAACGCGCTTACGTTATTATTGTTCTTACAATAATATGAAATTATCCAGTGACCACCGACTAGATTGTCCTCTGCTTCAGAGATTTGTGTCCTGCTGCAGTTGTCCTGACTAACTCCTTTCGGGACGCTTTTTGTCCTGTTTTTTTTTATGTCGATTCCAGTTATTTTGTGTAAATTCTTATTGATATATATATTTCTAGATACTTATATTTTTGAATTTGAATTTCTTGACAAAAATATCATGTCATTGATGATTAGAATTCAAATGTGATAGCGATTGTATTCATGAAAAATAATAACCGTGAAAATCGATATCGGTGAAAATACGTGTATATACCTGGGTACCTATATTATATTATATTACATATTTATACAATATAAAGGTTCATATAAAGCTATAATGTAGTATTTATCGTGTACGTTTTTTACAGCGATTAAAAATTAACAAAAAAAAAATTTAGTAAATATTAGTTTAAAAGTATTATATATGGATATTATTTCAGACTTGTTCTTTACTTTTTTTTTAACTCCATGACAATAGTATAATATATGCTGATAAGTCGCACTGCACTTTTTAAAATCGAAACTTTCATACGGATCCAAAACGCCTGATTTACACGGAGGTAGAAAACTGTATGAGGACGATTATCAGAAATACGAACGGTATTTATACATATACGTAATAACATAATGTGTGTATATTTTGGACTATTGCACAATACTTTGATACTCACCCCTGTTTCAAAATATCGAGACGGTCGATATAATTTGGAGTTAATTTATTTTTCTCCCGATCGCGTTGCGCTGTAATTGTAAATGATAAATTAGTGCATTTAAATTAATTCTAACCACACGGATTATTAAGTTTTTTTTTTCGCATCAACTAATGACGAAATGTCAATTCCGATACATGCGTTTATATAATATCTTTAAACATACAACAACTGAACAACAACTACAACATAATATTATCATAATATTGTGTGTACTATTCGGCGATATTATAATTGGATTCAATTGCATATTATATTAATAATTAATAGTCAATAATGATATTATTATTATTATTATTATTATGTACTCGGCAGTCATAGGTTAGGTTAGTCAGGTTAGTCATATTGTACTAATATTATACTCCCAATATCGTTCTTAGAGCAGCTGATTTTCTTGCAGACTGAATTGAGTAGGTGAATTAATATTATATCATATGCACGGAGCACCGCCGTAATAATATACAAATACACACATCCGTGATAGTATACCTTGTTACATCTCGTATACACGATTTCATGTTATAGCCGACCTTACACAGAGACACATAAATACTAAACATATTTGTCGGTGATTTCATCTTTCTTTTTATTTATTTTTTATTTCTCATAACACGCTTTTATGAAACGAATTTAACAGTAATAGTTACTTACTGCAGCTGGCGTACGGAGAAAAAAAATACAATAATGAAAAAAATGCATTAAATGAGACTACGCGCTTGCTTGCGTTAAGGATTTTTGTTCATTTACCGTGTTATTTTTATTTTGAACTTGTAGTGCTGTCCTTTTTCCGAACAAATTTGTAATCAACGATATATATACTTTATATTATATATAACTGTTTATATCCGAGTTTATAATATTTTCAACGAATATCAAAACTTTATAAGACTTCCGTAGCTTTTAGTTTATTTAGTTTCGTTATATTTTATCGCGATGCAGCAAAAAGTATAAATAAATATAACAATATGCATATTGAATATAACATAATATACTTTTCGGAATGACAAAAAGAAAAAGCAAGAAATCAAAGAATTTATAAATGTCAAAAACGATTGTGTTTAAAAAAATTTAGCGTCTAAACTCTATTGTATCGTACCTTTATATTATTTTTTAGAGACCATACGCATTATATTATATAGTGAAAGAATGCATAACTTATATTATAATATCACTGATGGATGGATCGTTAAGTTCTGTCCAAACACTGCAGTGCAGCTGATGTGTAATAAATATTCTAAAATAAATTATCAAATACAAAGAATAGCTAAATTTATATCGTACATCTGAATGGATAAACTTCCTAAACATAAGAATATTTTATAAACAATTTTTTATTTCTACGTTCGTGTAACTGATATATAATAGAGTGCGCTCTAGACAGAAAATGGCGGTTCATCAAAATGTGATAAAGTGTCAACATGCAATCCGAAGCGCAGTATAGCATACGCAATTTTATTATTGTCGACAGCTCTCTAATTGTATAATGGGTTGCTGTCTAGTATTAATATTACAAATAATAATATAATTGCAACGGAAAGTTACAAGCATAACATACAGGATAATAATATACCAATTTCAATATGCAGTACAAAAATATGACGTATACCACTTACCTAGGTATTGGCACTTAGCCGCATAGGCACCTAGAAGTGTAGGTCCCTAATATTATTTTGGAAATAAATTAATGCGTAGCGCGTGGACGCGATTGGCCATCCTCTGAAATTTCGAGAAGAAAACAGCAGGACCGGAAAACGCGTAGGGACTTAAAACGACGTTTTATAAAATATAATTATCATAATGTTTACGGCTCGATTCGAAAACTCGCTTTCCGCCGCACGACCGTATACCAGGTAGTGGGTACATTTTTAATCCGCTCTTTTATGATGCGCACACGTCGTAATAACATTATTTATAATAATCATAATTCATAATAATAATAATAATAATAATAATAATAATAATAATAAATAATAATTATAATAATATAGAGTCGTACGTATCCAGCCAGTATCCCATACCTACCTACGCTTTCTTAATTTCGCGTCGTCGGTACGTCATACTATGGGCGGGTACGTTAACAATACAACTAATGCAGCTGCAATGTTCTGCGAGGGAGCCAATTACTGTCGGGCCTAACCACGAGGCGCAGGTAGGAATATTATTATTATTATCATCATCGTCATGGCGCGCAGTAGCCGCTCTCGTCGTGGAGAAATCAATGAAATTCGCAACAAACAAAATAAAAAACAAACAAAAAAATAAAACAACTCTCGTCTCATTCGCCAAAAGCGGTAAAAAAAAATTATTCCACGTATACCGTATGAAGGTATGTGTATATAAAATGCGGCAGGGCACGTTTGGGGGTATTTTTGCCTATTATCCGTTTATCCGGCCGAGTCGCCGTCGTCGTCAGCACGTGTATCGATTCCGCCGCAATAACCGTTTTCCCGACGAGGAATCTATCGTATCGATTCTTGCGCTCTGCACTTTTCTTTTGGAAATGAAAAAGAAAAGGGAAAAAGGTTAGATTGTCTAAATGGACGTCGCTTTGAACAGCTGAATAAGCGCGCCGTCAATCGTTCCAATGCGAAGTTAACTCTTATGTACCTACTGCATTTAATAGTATATTTCCATTCTGTCACGTAAACTAAATTTCAAAATAATAAAACACGAAAGCTTACCGCGGACAGGTACGCGGCGGTAGTATTGCCATATTTCATTATTTGAATTATTTACTTTTATACTTGAATTTATTAATTTGCTTAAGCCGAGACAGACGTTTTTGTATGATAATTTCATACGGATTTAAATAATTTCGTAAAAATTCGTATTACTCCTCCGCACAGTCAACCACCTGCAGTTTTAACATATTCTATCTCTTCGTTACTGTAATATAACCAGGGTTGTTATGTTTAAAACATGAATTTAAAACATTTGTTTTAAATGTTTTGTTTATTATTTTAAACAAATAAAACAGTGTAAAATCCAAGTGAATATTGTTTTTTTTTTTGGTTTATTAATATCAATAAATAATAATTAATATCGTCCAAAAAAATTTTAAGTATTAAATAATTATATCTCTTTATTTATTTAGTTTTCATGTTTATTTTCTTTTTGTTCAATACTCTTATAATAATTATATATAATATATTATTATGTTACAGTTAGAATGTTGAAAAACGTTATTTTGTTAGCAATTAACTACAAATTAACTAGGTACTGTACGATAGTAATAAATTTGATTATTCTACCATTTATCATAACCATATTATTTTCTTACTAGAAATGTTTAGTAAACGGCAAAAAAGTTTGATTCCGGGCTAATCCACCGTCCTGAAACACTTAATATTATTGGAAAAGGGGATACCCTAGGTACACGCGCATAAAGAATAAACTTCAAAGATAGAAATAGAGAAAATAATCAATAAGTTCGGAATGTTCGGAATGTTCTTGAAGATTAATTAAAAAAATAAAAAAACAATTTGAAAAATTCGTGTAAACAATTTTAAATTGGCTACAAATAAATAAAAATAAAGAACTTTCAAAATAGTTTTGACAGTATATATTATGTTCCGCGTAAACATGGCTTTGGCTTTTTCCGTCAAAAACGACCTTTCTATGTTTAAAGCCATTCACAATAATGTAATAATATTCACTTCCATTTTCCGCTAAAACGAAAAAAATACAGATTTTGGTAACCCTTATAGCATATTATAAAAAATAAGAATTGAAATATTACATTTTATATTATTTTTTTCAAATTTATTTTCTTTTATTCATATAGTGACAGATATTATGAAGTTTTTCAGGAATATCAAGCGAGTTTAAATAACCGTTTAATTACATTAATTAAAACACTGATATTGTATAATTTTATATTAAATTATAAAATATAATACGCATACCCTTAGGATTTATTCAAAAACTAGGATAATAATATAGCATTCGGCACTTATGCTTTTTTTGTGTATCTTGCCGTCAAATACTGACCAGTTCACGAGCACCGGTGACGTGGAGCTGGTAATCTTACCTCCGAGACAGAGGTGAATTTACGATTTTGGCGCCCTTTTTTTTTTAGTTTCATTTTACTCATTGTCACAAAAACCTTTTAAGTCCCCTCTAATTTACAATTTACTTTTTCTCTCCGTTAAAAGTGCAGGGCTTGAAACCGGTATAAACCATTATAGGACCGAAACCGAAAACAAAATCAAAACCGAAACCGGAAAAAATTGGATATTGGTATTAACTTAAAAACCGAAACTAAAAATATAATTTAAAAAACTATATTTTTTTGAAAATCTTTGTATTTTGACATTTTGAAAAATTTACTTTACAAAACAGGCTATTCAAACGCTCGGTCCGGCGATTCAAAGAATTAATAAACTAAGAATGAACGTAAATAGTCCAGGCCTTGAAACCGATTTTAGTTGAAAAACTGTAACCGAAAATAAGATCGGATAAAATTGAAAACCGGTATTAAATCCAAACCAAAACCGAAAAAAATTGGAAACCGGTGTACAAAATCGAAACCAAATCCGAAATTTCCTCATAACAGTATTGAACAATTTAAACCAAAATCGAAACCGACATTTTTTCAATCGGTTTAAAGCCCTGTAAAAGTGATAACCCAAAAATGTTTATTTTCCCCTTATTATATTTATGCTTCCATTAATTAAGAGAACACTTTTATTTCACCATTACCACTTAACTTATTCCTAATAAAAAATTCAACCTTTATAGTAAAAAAAAAACAAATTATAATTTTAGATTTTAGTCTTTTTTATGACAATATAATAAAATACATTCTATATATAATATATTTATTTTTTAATTTTTTATTAGGGTTAAGGCTTCAATTACTAGGTAATTAGCCTGTAGTACTGTAGGGGAGGGTACTGTAGGTTTGTTTACACATGTGTGTTTGTTTTTGGCAGAATTTTTAATTTGGGCACCTGTAGGTATCTGCCATGCCCGGGTGGGGGATGGTGGCACTTGTTCTCCGGACACCGTGACTTGCCCGAAGAAAAATGCCACCCACGACCGAGGTATCGAACCCGGGTCGGCTGCGTCGCAGCCGACGCCTTAGTCCGCTCGGCCACTCCGTCCCCCATATAATATATATTATGTATAGAAATACGTATAAAAATGTAAAAGATATTATAAGAAAAATGCAGGTTATCACTTATCAGTTATAACTAAATTTCTCAACAAATCTAATAAAATAAAAAATTAAATATTTTCTTTTTTGTATTTTAAATTACTAAGATACCGCAGTTTATTGCGCATTCGACTTAACGTAATATATTATTAATCGTAGATAGCTCGTACTCGTAACAGGCAATTTTTGTCCCGAAATATTATTTTTTTTCGTATTTGCTCTTCTGATTTATATTATTTAGCTAACATCAGCGGCGTCCGAGGATAAAGTGAAATGTTTTCCCCGGCACCCCACCCGCCGTCGGAGTTGCATTTTCGCCGTCACGCCAAGATACGGTTGGACTGCGTTTTGGTCACCCGCTGTCGTACACCCGTAACCACTTGCCTTATCGTGTGACTGGTTCATCCGTTTCGTAGCACTGCCTGCAGTTCGTGGCCAGTTTATGTACTTTATCCAGACGCCACATCGCATGCTTTAAGTATGTGCGACCGTTCGTCTACATAATCGTTCAATCGTTGGGGAGTGGCAAACCGTCTCTTTTTGTCTTTCACCGATCGTGCGTTTTGGGGGCCGAGGTATTATTTTTGGCATTTGACAGTCCTGGCACGTCCGAGTTCGGCCGTCACAATTGGTGCTTACTTTTTTGCGCAAAAATTATCATAATATATAGAGTATAGACGGTGAAACCTCCCCTAATGACAACTCCTAATAGCGGTATTTTCTTGGGACCCAATTGCAAACTCTCTAAAATATGAACCTATTCTGAATATCGGACAACATTTCAGCGACCGATAGTGTCAAGTTTTACTGTATAATTAATATATTATAGGTGTTTTATTTCACCGTCGGGTGACTCGTAATTTGTATTAAATCGTTCAGTTCCATCGTGTCGGCACCACCCAAATATGGATACTATCATCAGCTGGACGTCGACATAATCAAACGCCGTTGCTGCTCAGTACACATGCCGATAACAATATTGTTGCCCGGAGATACTAATAAATTCATCTTCCGTTTAGTGTTTCCCATGTATAATACAAAGGATGTATCTTGTCGATATCTAAGGGGGGGAGGTATGAATAGGGATATTTATGAGTGCCATATAGGATGGGAGGTACAAAGAAGACATGACCGTAATTATAGCAATCGGATTTGAACTCCAAGATGAAGGGGGTGATCTCTACGCCCCCCCCCCCCCCATAAATCCACCACTGTACCACACTGAATTGAATTCTGTTTTTTTATTATTGTTACTATTGTGTATATTATTATTGCTGTCCCGAACAGACGTCTTCAGCGATAATATTATATTTTTGTTTAATACAACACATATTTTATTCATTGAGGCAATTGGTATTTATTATTGCTTTCATTATTTTATATTTTACTATGAAATCCGCTGTCCTATGGCGGCGCGAGTTGTCGTGGCTGACCGCCTATTCGCAGGAGATACGTCTGCACTGAACAATTAGAAAGTTGTAAATTGGAAAAATATTGTTTATGTTTTCCAGTCGGTATACAGCACTAAGCTGTCGTACATTTTTAATTAATTAAAAGTTTAAAAATATATATCTCATATCAATCTCAAAGTACCTAGCTATTAAAACTTATATAGTTATATGGGTTTTGTATATAATTTTAATATAAATGATATTTAATTTAATAGCGCCTGCAATTATTACAGGTGTTACCTAACTGTATGTGATTTTGAAAAAAGTTTTCAATGCAATTATTATTACCTGATGGGAAAATCTATTGATCACGTACACACTCAATTATTTTAATTTAAAGGAAGGTTATTTTAAAAATTGATTTTAATAACTCTATGCATAATTATTACTATACCGTACAGAATATAATAATTTTTATTTTTTATTTGATTTTATTAAAAATACGGGCAGAAGCCCAAAGTTATAATACTACAGACATTTTTTAGTATATTTATACAATAATTTAAACAAACTAGGAAATACATTGTTAGCAAAAATTGGTTGAAAAGGTAATACATATAATATATAATAACAGGTAAAATAAATTTAATCAATTAATAACATATAATAATATTGGTTCATGGCATAGTTAGTGGTGCATATAGACGTATGAAAAGGAGAGTTAGTCCTAGAGAAAAATTTTTAAATTTGAGGCACTTTAAGAAGGAAGGGGGGGTCAATATTACTATTAAGTAACTTACAAAGAAATTTCAACCTTCTGCCTGCTAGAGTGGATAGACCAATGGGCTGGAGTACTGAAGTGTAGTCGTGTGTTATGTGTTCAAAAGCAGTCAAACTTAGAAACTTTCAACGCTTGGATAAACTAAAATTATAATTATTCCGTATTATGACTTCATACTCTAGCAAATAACGTACAGGTCACAGTAGAGAGATTTGATTGGAGCTACTATTTTCAATTCTAAACAGGTTCTCTTCACAAAGCCAAGAATTTTTAAGGCCTTACAGCAGGTGTTAAGCGTGGTAATTCAATTCTGTATCAAAAATGACACCCAGGTCTTTAACAAAGTTACCAGCACGGGCGATATGAGTTCCGTTAATGTTGTAAGTATAAATGTATAATGTATCGGAGAGAAGGGCCTAAAAGAATGAAAATGATTGACATTCCAAGGGATTTAACGTTAAACCTTAGTCCAGAGTATCACCGAGCTGAGGTCATCTTGTAGTAATTGACAATCAGCATGAGATTTAACTTTTATAAGAATATTATTCAGATGCTGATGATGCACGCCGCCATCGCGGACTTTGCTTGAACAATATATTACACAATACCTATTATCGTGTTGTCAGCCAGAAATATTATTATATAACCACAGGCATCAATATAGTGCATTGTATATAGTATATAGATATCTGTGTATATAACAGCACCAACACGCGTATCACATTACCGTTTTAATCATTATATTATTTATGTGTTTATTTTTATCGCCACGGCCGCCGCGGTACCAAGGTCACGGTTACTACCGACGTCACTGACGTCACTGTGTTTGATAATATTACGTGATGGCGCCGTTCCGTTTCACGAGGAGTGTCGCACTATCGCAGTGGTCGTATTGCCAGCTTCACGTTTATTGGACGCAGCTGCACCGAAGTTATCACATCTCACGAGTTGTTGTTTAGTCGTATATTTTATTGTCTATTTCCGTTGCACCTACGAATATGTCTAACGCCGGCGTGCCCGACAGTGTCAAGTGTCTGGACGGAGTCGACTACGAAGTCGTAAAAGTAAGTGCATTCTAATAATACGTACTGTATATTATGCTATAATGTAGTTTTTATCGATATGACTATTACTTACAAAATAATTGTATCGAATACAGAAATGTCGATTGACTTCATTATAGTGCCAGTTTCGGGTCGGATAACGAACGGTCTCGTCCTCTGACGGCCAACCGTGGTATAAATCCGGTGCTTGAATTGGGGGGACCAGTGCGATTGACATGCAAATGAGGTGTAAATGTGCGTACTTACCTAAATATTCAAACGTCTTATTTATCGGAATGTAGTGTTGGACGTTGGTAGGAGTACGAATAAATTTTTTTAAAAACAATGAGGACTGATAAGCCGTCTCCCAGTGCTCCCAACACAATTAGTACCGAGTATAATGAGTTCGCCACCACTGCTATTAAAAAATCATAACTGCAAAGATCCACGATTGAACATCGCTCGACAAATTAATATTGTGTTTCTTTAAATTGCACGGGAGGAGGGGATTACGAGGTTGGCAGCGTACGTTGTACCATAGAACCACATGTTGTACCACATTATTGGTAACCGAACTTGAAACTCGATAACGTAAACGTATACTTTCAAGCGTGTCTCGGTAGTTGTTTTTATTGAATACGAATTATTTTCAATCGAGTCCGGCGTTTAGTACCAAAAAAAACTATACATAGGTGCACACAAATATAACGACGACAAAAAACAACCATAGACATGTTATATGCGCAGCACATCCGTTTTATTTATTATTGTAATATTATATTATTGCTACTGCAGTACGAAATTCCGGAAACGCACGTCGATCGGAAGCGATTTATTGCTAAATGTTGACAATGCCGATTGACTGTAAAACGAATCCACAGATATATAGGTACGTGCGTGGACGATTCAATCGTAAATAACAGTATTTGATTATTCGGCGGGCGTTTTATCGGTATACCGCCTTAATTTTTTCCTAGGATTTAAGAGAAAATATCATATTATACACCTATAATATCCATCCAAACGTTTCGTTCAAAATTTCGTCATTATTATTGTGTAAATACATACAAATTTTCAATGTGTTCGACCCTGTAGTAGACTTTGAAACGTTTCCATTGTCCTCGACAGTCATGGCGCCAATGTACCGGCCTCACAACTGTCCCCGCCCTGATAGTTTTTTATGAGAAAAAATGACGTTTAATCTAACTAATATTCCAACAAAAACACTCCGTCAACTCCGTGTAAAAACATCGCTAAGTAAAAAAAAAAACTCAAGTTGGAAAAGTTGTGACATCGAAAAGGGCCTAAGTAATTTCATAAATTCATTAGTATAGAAGTATTTATAATTATTTTGTATTTAATGAAGTGTGTTAATTTAATACAAATAATTTAACTTGCCTTGGCGGTTACTATTATTTATGACTACAACTAATTATACAATGTATGCAATTCGACATGAATATTCACATTCCCGCATTGTATATTTTTATAGTAATACAATAGCACTATTCAAATACATCATACTATAGCAGTAGCCGCCAGAGTTCAATTTTTTTTGTTTTAAATAAACACTCACTTGATCAAATACCAACAATTTTAAATAACTCTACATACTAATGAATTTATGAAACTACTCTGTGTCATTTTGATAACACACTTTATTTTTTGTAACTTGGGTACTTGAGTGACTTTTTGATAACTCAACGATGTTTTTGCACAGTGTTGATGGAGTGCAGTTTTTGTCGAGAAATCACTATTTTTCTTTTTATACAAAATCTGAGTAAAGTAAACCTATGGTTTGTGTTAATAATATTATCGAGTGAAAAGTAGTGGGAAAACATTTCATAGAACCGCGAAGTTTAAAAGTCGGATGATTATTGATGAGTCCCTACCTACATTAATACGAATATTTACGTGTACAGCATGCGTGTAATAATAAAATCGTATGAAGAAGTAATAATATTAATAATATGATGAATAGGTATTCAATCTATTCAATCAAATGCACACAAAATGTCAAATTTAAAATAAAATGGCGGCGGTCGCAATACAATAATAACTATGAATGAATATAATGTTTGCTGCACTAGAGTTTCAATGCGCTCATAATAATATTATACACAATGCCTTACCCTTACTTAAATACCATAGTCGAAATAGGTAAAAGTTATTGCGTTCAGGATTGTTATAATCAAATACAAAATGGCCGCGTAACGGGATATCACAGAATTCATCAATTTTGCGTATAGGTACCCTTAAGACCCATGTAAGGCAATCCCACCATGTTTACGTCTTGATTAGGTGCATATTATTATTGGCTCATATACGCTGACATTTTTGTTTTTCAAATATATAATGGAGAAGGGGTGTATAATACGCAATAATCTACCGATGGTTAATTCAACCGTGCCTACTACCACGTAGGTCCTCGTTATGAAATTGATAAAAAAAATGTCCATTTCAAATTAATCATATATGCACGTACTGTTCAAATAGCGATTGCAACCGACGTCCGGCAACGTTCCACAACGTACGAGGCTGACAAACAGCTGGTTTATAAAAACTATATATTTTTTTGAAAAAATTAGCGTCTCGAAAAGTTACCGGTGCTAATGATTTTGTGTATTGTTCTTCAATTCCGATCCAATTTAAATTAAAAAACACCATTATATAGGTACGTAGAATAATGAAAAAACCCACGCGCATTATTTTCAAGTCAGTTTTAGCTATACATTTCGGTTTCGACCTGTTTTATTTAAAATCACACAGCGTGTTGGCCATCTCGACGTGCAAAATATATGCACCGTCGTTGCGCGATCTACTACGATTTTTTGTTGGCCCTGCAGTCACAAGCACAACCCAGCTGGTCTGTCGAAGTTTGATTAAGACAAATGTCGTGACATTTTGTAGATTTCTAAATGTTTTGATATTCGGTGGTTGTCAAACGTAGCCATTACTTCTAACTTCTAAGTCTATTATATTGTTAGATAATAGATATAGATATACATATAATAGACAATATTATAATTATAACAACAATTACAAAGTCCGAGTTTATAAAGATGGAAATAATATTTTGAACTAAGGACTGATGGTGTTTAGATTGTAGTCCCCCCCTCATGAAGGATTAACTTTTCTCACGGATAGATAGGTTAAAAATGATTGACATTTGAGTGGAAAAAATCAGCAGTCAGGGAGACCGGAACGCAAACTACGGTGCACAAAAGACCCGAACTTTGTCAAGCATATTATACTTACTTCGTATACTCGTGCAATTATAATGTAACATTATTATATGTATGCACTATGCGACATGCGAGTCAAATTCGTAGGCAGCCGAGAAGGACGATTATACTTTCCGGAGAGGTTCGGCTGGCAAATCTAAGAATAATATTTTAATAATATTATATTATAATGATAACCTATTTGAACAGAGTTCCAACGTATATTACGTTAAGACGTCATAATATTATAATAATTGGCCGCAAAAATTGTCCGTTGTAAGATATTATAGAGGCCACTCCTTGTGAATACGTGTTTCGTCGACTGTTGAACCGAGAGATGTATATAAATTATAATATTAAAGTCGAAGAATGATTCTTCCCGTGCCCAGTGGTACAGGACGCACCGGCATGTCAATACAGCCTATTCACGTTGAATAAACATATTGTTAAAAAAAATATATATATATTCCTATTTTTATAATAGTCGTTCGATGCAAATCCAAAAGTATATACTATATCCGACCCAATCGGTTTCCCGTTGGTCTGCGACTATTAATATCCACAGTCCGGCTACGGCTTAGCGTAGAACGCAAAGAGGAAACGGTGTAGGGTGAGGGGGTCACTCGCTAACCACAGCTCATCCAGGGGTTCGCCGGTAAACCGTAAACCTTTTGTCCACCATAGTTGTAGTGTATACATATTGAGAGAGAGAGAGAGACAGAGATAGTGAGAGGGACGCGTACAATGATAATAAAGTCGTTGCAAATATTCCGTGCTGGTCGGTCGGATCACAGCGAAACCGTATACATAATAATATATAATATAAGTACTTTATTTAGTGTATGCGAAAAGAGCTTAAACTCAAAGTAAATACATATTTCGGAGATTATATTATAACTATTGTTAAATATACATAATAGACAACTATATTATTATTATAGTCGACATTTGTTTTTTTCAGACCCGCAATACGCCAGCATTGTAATATAATAGTTAGTATAATATTGGGATTACCATATAAAACATAATTCCGACAACAGAATACCCTATAACCTGCCTATTTGGTTTTTTTTCAGACAGTCTGAGCTTGTACAATCTAATAAATAAATATAATAATATCCCCGTTCATTATTCCTCTTCATAGTTACGCGTACTAGATAAAAGCAAAGGTTATTTTTTACATAGTTTTGCGTTTTTTCTATTTTCAAAGGTTAACCATTTTCGTGCATTATTCAAAAACGAAATATTTCCACACATTTTCTTTAGTTCCTCCATTCTTATAAAGTTCAATTACGTAGGTTTTATAGGAATAAAATCGAAGAGGTGTTATTTAGGTTTGTTCTGTAAATAATGTTACCTACATCACATTTTTCCCAAAATGTATAGGGTAATAGTTGGGTAAGTTTTATTCCCATAATAATATCTTATAGATTATAATTATGGCCCATAATATGCGTTTTTAGATGCTAACCTCAAATATCTACGTGTTTAAAGTATTGTTTATTAACATTAATTTATTTAATTTATACATTTTATTAGAGTAAAAAAAAAATGATATAGTATGATAATATCGATTGATATAACCCTGAAAATATATATGTATATACATAAGTAACAATAACATTATATAGTATAGGGTTTACTAGATTATCTGAGTTAAACTGTTCAAGAATTGTTTTTTTTTTTTTAAATAGTACTCAAAGTGCAGGATGGAAAGATTGAATATTATGTTATTAGTAGTTTTTAAGGATTGACTATAGTTAGTAACCGCAGTGAAAAGTAATTTTAGCTCGTCTGTAGGAAGGAAACTAGTTTATGTGGGCAGACCATGATTTATATTTTGAATCAGGGTCAGTTTTACTGGTTGGAAAATTGTTATCGTACTTTATTGACCGATCTGTTTATTACGTGATTTCTTCTGAATAATTAGAGGAGATACGCTGCTGTGTGTTGGTGGTAATATGAGGGTCGTTGTGGTGATGCGATATGACTTTTAGAGTAGACTTTGTCATTTCAGATACAGCGAGGAAGCGGAACCTGTATAGGTTAAAACCATTACCAATTGTTTAATTTCTCGATTGTAGGGGATACTTCCTCACGATTGTGGTGACTTATTGATATTTGGCGTTCTGCTGGTGTTAAGACATGGTGTTTCGGGTTTTTAAAAGGAAAAACAAGTAGCGTGTTTAACTCACAATAATTAGAGATATATGATGCAGAGCGGTGTAAATATATTACGGTCTGCTGACATCGCGAGACTATAATATCGGAATACGCGTTTGATGGATACTTTTTCATAGTTATGTCCAAGAGTCTTTTCTATCACAGACATAGATGAAAATACGATGAAACGCGTAATGTGCGTGTAATCGTTTTATTTCATTATCAACGAACCCGTCGTGCAACGAAATGAGTTGTCAGCAATTTCGGAGACAACTGATAAAACCCAAAAATAACCGCTCGTTTTGAATATTTCGTGTTTTTTTTTTTTATATCCGACGATTATAATATTGCTATTGTTATAACGTTTTTTGATGCGTGGAAACAAATATTAAATTCTTGTGATGTGCCAAGGTTTAAGTATTTTACAAAACGAACCGACAGCGTTGTATGTGCACTTTTACGGCATTTCGTATATTTGTTTTTAAAGTTATATACTCGAAAATAAAACACTACACTATTATAGTATTGTTATTGTGTACGTAAAATATATCATTCGACGAATAGGCGATAAAAAAGTTACGACGTACGTTTCCCCGAAATGCGTTAAAGTTCAAATTGTTTAAAGTCTATAATATTATATACACACTTAATAACGACGTTTGTTTTAATAAATATAATATAGTCGTCGTCGTCTTCGGTCTTTTTACCGCGAGTCAACCACCCTGATTTCCCGCTACTCGCTGGTAAAATAAAATAATAATATACAAGCACCGGTTTCGTTTTCATATTATTCTATTGTTTTAACATTTTTTACACGCATTCTTTAACCGTTCGTTTACCGCATTCATGACCGTCTAAGTTTAAACTCAGACTACGGATGTATATAATGTTACTGCCAATACCATAACGATAAAAAATGCATTACTATATTATAAGCTATTATTATATATTTATATTATTGTTGTAAAGTATAATTGTTTTCTCATCATTGATATCGTAATAGAAGACGATCTTGCAGTTAAATACGAATTATTGTTTTAGCACAACGCCCATTTCGAATGGGTAACTGAATACGAGAATACCATTAAACGATTGTCTTCGGAAGTGTTTGACACCCTGGGGGTGCAGAACGAGGGACGCACGCTGGACGTCGCCGTTAAGGGTCTTGACGGGTTCCAAGGAGACCTGAAATCGTTAATGGACGCTCTGGTGAAACAGGTACAACTATATAAACACCCGAGTAATAAAATCCTTGATATCGCCGTGACTATGATAACCGCCGACGATTACCGTGGAGATGACGCGACACGCTGCAATGCCATCGTGTGATGCGAATACCATCAAATACTCTCCGTCTCGCGTATCTATGATAGGTTTTCCGACCGTTTTTTCCGGCGTGTTCGCGATGAACGCCCGTCAAAATGTAATTTCCACCACCGTCCTCACCTCACCTGTCCGTCCACCTTGCACAGGTCACCGACAAATCCGGCGTGGACGACCGGGCCAAATCCTTCGCCGGCGAATGGGCTGACGCCGCCAAGTACCACGCCGACCTCAAGTACCATCACGCGGGCGGCGGTCCGAGCGCCAAGAAAGTGCGCTGGGGCTTTGAGTGCGCCATCAAGTACATAATCGTGTGCGCCACCCATCTGGCGGACGAGGGCGACGCGGACTTCAAAAAGGAAGTTTCCGGCTACGTGAAAGACGTCATCATTCAAAGCCTCATCGATCGTCTGAACGGCGTAAAGGTGCGAATAACTATATTATTATACGTATTATACTGATTTATACTTAGTACTCATACCTGTTATTTTTTTTTATTTTCCACCGGGACGTCAGACGATAAAGAATATTATTATATTATTATTATTTCCTGTAAATCAACTGTAGCATATTATATTATAATAGTTTAATCGGTGTTTAAATATTTAAAAATTACTGCTTCGATCGCTCAATATAATATATTATATCAGGCGGGTCCTGGGTACCCATATAATATACGCAGTCTACCTTATACGAGATCGTATGCTCTCTTGGAAATCACGAATAATTAAAGTACCTCTACAATATTCCTGCGTCAGTAATATTTATTCATAAATAATGTTATTATCGCGTGAAACCATACGTACATTAAAACCGGAATTTGTTTGTCTAGCGTAATGTTTCTATTTCAAAAGAATAATTTAATTATACGAGAATAATATAAATATTACCATTTTCATACGTCAATAAATTTTAATAAAAACACTGGTGTATGCTTCTCGTACGCTTACGTAAATACACAATTTATGATGATATTATCATAATAAATTAGTTGACGGTCATTAAAGTATCGGTTAATATTGGTCGTTTAGGAGGCACTTAAAGGGAAACCTAAAATGATTGAGGAAAAAACAACGCCGGTTACTTGTTAATTATTGCTATTATATTACATTTCAGAGCGAACTGGAAGCTCTCCAAAAAGCCTCGTAGACACAACGACGACGTTATGCGCCGTGACGAGAACTTCTATACATACTTATTCTAATATTATACAAGACAAACATCAACATCAATTATCAATTTAAACCTGTGTTTATTAATATTTATTTTATAATATAAAGCATACAAGTTTTTTAATATTCCGCAGTAATAATATTTAGTTTATTATCATCGATAAGTTATAAAATGTTTTACTTTTATTTTTAAATTATATAATATACAAAATTAAAAATTAAAAATAATGACTAGTTTATTCATTACGAATGTACAAGATCATACAAATATCTGAAATATCAGTGTTATAGTAATTTTATAAAAATCTTATTGAGAAAACGTTTAGGAAAAAAAATATTATAAATAACATTGCGGGTTGAATAATATAAAAATATTTGTAGAATTAAGTGTTACCATTGATTAAAATATGTAAGTGGTTGGTACTCATTATTAAATTACAAATATTAGGTAAATAAAAATTCACTAAAATTTGTTATTTTAGCGAAAAGTATGTGACAATAATATTCACAGTACTATTGAGTCCTTTATACAACTAGTGTTTAAATCAATACGATAAGTATAACGTAATATTATATAATTTACATGTACGTTAAGGAAGTACAGGTATTTAGTACAACATTTTTGAGGAAACCTAATTGAGAGATGAAATCATATGCGAACAATAAAAAAAAATTGACTGGAGGCGTATCACTTTATAGACGACTTCAATCTCTGAAACAGATTAAATTACTTAATCACATAATTTTGAATCTGTATACATGTGTATGTTTATTTTGTTTTTATTATATTTTATATATTTTGCTATCATGATTTTTATTTTTGTGATAAAATCAAAATAAGAAACCATTTTGACATTTATACAACTAATAATACAATTATAATAACCAAAATTATCACATTTATAACTACGATATATTATATTGTACCTCGCCACCGTGGATCGAAACGTATGCGGACAGTGAATAATATAACGTCTAGTGCCAAATTTCGTGTGAACAAGGTGGTAACTGCGGTAATAGGGATACCGAACGTAGTGCAGACTATTAGCCATGCAGCATATTGTACGCGAGTGACCAAATTAAATACTATACAGAAACATTATGTTGTACAATGAAATGTTATTTTCGATTTGTTTGATAAAAATCACGTAGACATGACGTGAAATGACATGACGCGTTAGCCTATTGCTGGGGTGCTTGAAATCATTTTCAGAGAACTATATTGTCTCCCCGCCATGCTTTAAAAATAAATTAAATATTAAAATCAATTGACTAGTACTACAATCGTTCGCGGTATTAACTAATTCTTCCGCTATAAACGAGTGGTTGCTTCCTTTGTAGGGAGACTATACAATATACGGGATATAGGTACGACGGGACGGTTGTAAAGTGATATCGGTCTTGTAGGGGGTCCGTTATTGGGAGGTTTTACTGTGCATTGTAAAATGATATACGCTCGCCATTGACGTGACGCAACCATATACCTATGTTAAAGTGTATGTCATAATATATAATGCGTTACAGGCACACGTCATCATTCAATCTCGTGGTCGAAAGTCGCAGCAGCTGTACGCGTAAAACACCGTACCGTGTAATAATCATACTTGCTGATAACGCGACATTAAAAATATAATATCATATTAACCGAAAATTGTTTCTAACGGCGTTGTATAATACTGGCGAAAATAAATTGGTTGTATGCAGATCGGAACTCGCGGGGGAGACCGGCGCTGCACGTCGCAATTTCATTATTATTATTATTATTATTATTATTATTATGCGGTAATGGCGCACGAGCGGCAATCGGTCTCACGGGTGCGTTTTAGAGTGCACCGCGACTGTCGCCCTACAATATTATTATACACTCATCGCGGTCGAAAAAGTAAATAAAATGTTAAACCTGCGACCACGCGTGACAATGCGCTCTCTGTTGACATTGTGTTCGTTTCGACGCGGTACCTACCCATTTATTTTCACGAATTTCGCTCATCCGCAGGGCTGACGTTCAGACTTATGCCACACCGGCGGGGACTGACAGTCACTATATAATATAGACGCGTCGTCTCGATCGTGGCTTTCTATTTTCCACTTTTGAACGTGGAAAACCGGACAAGCGCCGGCGGGTCGCCCCCGCGCCGGTTCGATTTCCGCCGGTGACGACTGCACGATACTAAGATAAGTGTACAGTGTAGATGACATTCAAACTCAACAACTTTCAACGAAACATCTGCATTGTCTACATCAAACACCAGATATAGCTGCTTTAGATTTTTTAAGGGCGCTTGAATATACGACGTTTGATCCTTCGACAAAATTCAGATTTTATAGTCGACACCGACTGGGCTTGACTGTATTTATAGCTTGTGTGTGTGTGTGATAAATGGACGGCGACGGCGGGAAAGCGCGTAATAAATGCGTGTCTTTTGTGTAGCCCCTGTGCACGTATATAATATTATAATGGTATAATGGCGGCCAAAATTATTATTCCTCCGTCGTACGTGCGAATATAGGAGTCGGTCGTCTGCAGCGTCGCCATCGCAGCCTCCGCGGCCGAGACACACACCGTGCCGGAAGACGGATAGAGATAGAGAGTGAAAGGGGGGGGGGGATAGATAGGGTGAGTAAATGTATATGGACGAGGTTGAATACAAGTCGTGGCAGTACTTATAGTTCCCCGCCAGTCGGATATCGTATGCTCGTATATAAGCGAGCGGAGTGGAAAAAAGTGAATATTTTTAAGATTCCCTCGGTTTTTCGCGGACGTGTCGTTGTGCGACATTGTAATAGTGACAATATCGTATACTATGATATCCGGAAAGTGTATAATAAAACGCCGAGTGCTATAGACTATCTGTCGACCGTCGCCGGCGCCGCCGCAATCATTACCAAACAACGACTTCAATATCCATTATATAGTTGTGGTATCACCCGTATAAGACAATACGCGGTAAACCAACTACACGCCTTACCCTCGTATTCTCTAGTTAATGACACTCTCTAAAGTTAATTAGAATGGCACTGTCAACTCGTTGAAGTACGATGGTATGCGCTTGTCAATTCTTAGTTCGTTCCTATCTAGTTGAAATGACTCAAAGATTATATACATCTTGGCACTATTCAGTTTAATAAAACTTCATTGACACGTAGTACGTATATCCCGGCGCTGTTCCTATAAAAGGTAAGAACGTAAGAATGACTAAAATAATGTTTAACTCGGGTTTTCAGGTCGGAAACACTTTTATTGTATTAAAACAAACATAAATAAAACACTTAGCAAGTTCAGATCGCCTAGCCCGTACTACACGCACGTCGTAGCTACGTCCTCGCCGAATCACTCAGCGACAACGGGGGCCATGCCTGCGAGTACGGCGGTGTTATATAGAAAATATTATTGTCGCCTCAGCACATTATTGCTCCGCTGGCCTAACCTATGTCAATAATTTACAATTTAAAAAAATTCCCCCCTATATATTACATAATATGTATTAGATAATATTATTTTGACGACTGTCTGCAATATACGACATAGTATACTCGACAGAGTTATGAATAATTGTATTATATCCGTTTTTCAAACTCGTCAGCTTAGAACTCATCCGTTGTAAGTATCGTAAATGAATTCAGTGTAAAATTCAGTGCAGAAGCGTTTGATTAACGTGGTTTTATGATGCCCACATGCGTCGTGGTGGAAATATCTTTGTTTTTTTTTTATTTTTAGTGGTAGGGAGGAGGTGAGTGGTTGGATAAATTATGTATGAAAAAGTTTATGCAGTCGCATAATAATTGTATTATATGTGTTATAGATTATAATATTAAGGGGATTAAAAGTGGGTAAAGATACTGAAATATATTATTATTCTGTACATCATGGCTTCACTAAAACATGTGTTCACCACACCACTGATTCAGGGAATTATTAGACCATCCAGACGGTGATTAGTGGGCAACGGGTTTCCTCCGAAAAATTAAAGCTCAGTTTATTGAACTGAATATAATTGTCTTCAGTCCTAACCTTTCTTTAACCTTTAAGTTTCTAAATGTTTTTTTGATCACGCAAATATGTACGTATCAAACAATATGTATGTTACGATATTGCGTGATCCAATGACATTGTTTTCATACTTCGTTGTTTCATCTTTGTTTTATATTTTAACGATAATAATGCAGCTGTGGTTAAACAAAAATAATACAAAACCCAATCGTAAAAAAACAAAAGTAAATACATTTTTCTAATTGATTTTATTGTTTAAAATGTATCCAATACGAAACCATAACCGTACATAGATGGCGAAATTCAGTCGCATATGTAAATAAAATTTTGTAAAATCGAGCCACGCAACTGCTTTGCATCCAATCGCATAACAATATAATAGTATAATAGGTATTATATGAATTTTTTTAACTCAATTTTGTCGAAAATTACCATCAGTTTTTATTTATTTCCGCGAAACCGTAATGTAATACTACCTATCCCATATAATTTTCAAGTTGTCTTTTATTTTATAAAAAAGATCTTCTTTTGATACAACTTATATTTACTATTATTATTATTATTTATTATATTATATACACAATATTATTATCACCGAGTAATATTATTTTACGTATATTATACGTCTTGCTCGGAACACTAATTTTATAGTATTATTACGTTATAAAATATATTATGTCGTCTTGGATTTGAAATAACGCAGTGTGTGCAAATTTAAAATTTGTGCGCTCCCTACGCCATAATAGTTGTGTAGTGGTTTATCGTCTTAAAGTTTTGGCAAACTGAATTCTGATATTCGCGGAATTTCATTGTCGATAATTCCTGGATATATAATTATATACAACATATTATGCTGCGCACAGTGTTTACATATTATAATATTTTAACGTTTAAATACTATACGTAATCCGAACAGAGTTCGCGAACAATTCCAAGTATTTTTTCTCGATAATAAACTTATCATTTTGTCGTTCAATTATTCTCGTCTTACATTAAACTTATCGAATTTCAAACGCGCACGCCACTATTATGCTATATAAGGCACCGGTCCGCGAATTAAACATCACCAAACACGCGCCAAAGCACATTAAATATTATAATACCGTCTTTTGTAGAGCACACCGAGAAAGACGATATTCGTCAATCGACGAAAAGCACGTCGGAGTAAGTACCTTTTTGGTACACGAGTAATTCAATCAATTCAATACGTCATAAACCAATATCATATTGTATACTTACGTCATGCTGTTACCTGTTCGTTGTCGCTAATATCTAAGTCCGGAGCTTTGCGCTTTTCCGAGCGTACCCCCACTCATGTAGAGGCGTGAAATCGGAATTTCGATTTTTTGGGGAGGCGGCTGATAATCTGTCGAATGGGGTAGCCTTAATAACTATTTAGGATCTCAAATGATTTGTATATTATGCCGATGCCGTCTGGGGTAATATTATCATATAACATTTTTTAGATTTTAGACGGATGAGAAATTTGAAATCATAATATTGTAATATAATGTTTTTAGGTATGCCTGATACGTTTAGAGAACACACAAAATTACTATTATCGATGGTAAAAATGTCGAGTCCCCGAAAAAATTATTATAACGACTTTTGCGGAGACCGGACTTGAATCTCGGTATAGACATTTCTCTAGCCACGTCTCTGTTTTCGAAAGCGCCACACGAACATTATACGACCCTTGCAAGTTCCCGTCGCAATGAAGCTCTCTCTCGCGATGTTTCGTTATTTATTCGGTCGCCTCCAGCGTAAAACACGTGTCTCGTGACCACTTGTACGCAGAGTTCGTCGGGATTTCCCGTGTTCCTATATAATATACGAGGACTTTGCTGACGATCCGAAATATAATTTATCGGCACTAGCTAGGCGGCCTTTACTGCGCGCAACAGTTTAATTTACGATTACGCGATGATTATTTGCCGTGGGGGAGATGACGAATATTTTTTAAAAGCCGTTTTCCACAAAGGGCGTCAGTCGTCGAACGGTATTTTCGCAAGCATATATTGGTGTGAACAGCACGCATTATATACCTATACAAAGTCTATATATGAACATGTATACCTAGTTTTTACGACAAGCGATTATTATTATTTTCTCTTTCCACTTTCATGAAAGTTCCCATCGCAATGAAGCTCTCTCGCGATATTTCATCGTGTTCTTTGCTCTCACCTCTTGTGAAACACGCATGTCACAGACCACGTCCACGGAGATTGTTCTACATGTCCGTCACGCATCGCGTCGGGATTTCGCGTGCTCCTGTACGAGGACTTTGCTGATCACGTGAATTTTCTGCCACTAGCTGGACTTCACTGCGTGTAACAGTTTTTAATATAACATAATAATTATGCTACCCGTGGCAGAGCTACAGTGCCTTGGTGGGGAGATATTTTTTTGAAAGCCGTTTATTTACAAAGGGCGTCAGTCGTCGCACGTTATTGTCACAAGCATATTATATCAGTGTGTGTATGTATAACACGACGTATATACCACGTGCACATTGCAATTTAACCAGCTATGCTTTTTACGACGAGCGATTATTATTTTTTTTTCACCCCGTTTTACCTTGCCGCGACTATGGTTTGGACGTTACGTCCGTCAAGAAGACGTTAAAAATGTTATTCAACGGTAGGTAATATATTATTATCATTCTATCCTATTGTATGGATATAATAGCGGTCGCGCGCGGGGGATAAACGTCGTGTGCGCAAACAGCCGAAACGTCGTATTATTATTATTATTATTATTATATTGTATACTTCGTCGTCGTACAACAACGATGTAATTACGCGTATATAAGAAGAAAAAAAAAGAAAACACGAAAGTATTGTGTTTCGTGCTCTGGACGGAAAAAAAGAAAACGCACGGGCGGCAGCAGGGAAAAGCGATTATTAGTCGTCGTGTCGCGCGGGGGACCGCGGGAGGTCGCGCTTAGTGGATTTTTAACGTTTTGGAAATTTTCATCGTAAAACCTTATGGGCCCCGAAAACGGGCGCGTTCGGCGAGTGACTTTTACATTTATTTGCGACCATAACGCACTCCCGCGACGTCGACGACCGTAATAATACGCATTATACGTAACCGTTATCATTACGATTATTGCCATTGCGATCATTGCACCAGCGCACAGTCCACGCATATCGTCGTTGTTATATTACACTGACCGTCCGGGGCCGTAATTGGGTTTCAACACTTTGCGACCCACTGCCCCACACCGACTGGCGGGCGACGACGGTCAACCAGCATACCAGGTATATAATATTATGATGTTACAATATTATGGTTATTAGGTATATATACCAAAGCGCGCACAGCTTCACAGCGAGAGATCACGCATGCAGCTAATGATGGCACCTGCGTACCTATACACCGATTCGTATACAGAATGGTTTTTTAATCATCATCATCATCATCATCATCATCATATACTGATTACTGACCTTCATTCTTCCGTTTGATAGTGCATATTTTATTTAAATTTCTGTTACTTTTTGTAGTGCCCACTTAATTAATAGCTTCTTGTGGCTATATAAACTGCTATTATTTCAAATGAAAACCCTACCCCAACGTTTTTTTTTTTTTGCAAATTATTTAGCGAATGATTTTCTGGAAAACTTTTAGTCATCTATAAATCCAAATTCTGATAATGAGTAGTTTCTGAGTTATTTTAAGATGATTATAGGTACTATAATAAAAATAACAATCCTTAAAACTGGTTTTACAAAAATATAAACTATACCTATGTAATATTAGATGTAATATTTATTATATTTGGATCATTTTTAAAAAGTGACATCACATTTCTCAACAAAAAAATATCTGCTGAATAATTAAAAGTGAAAAAGGGGGGATCCTGTGGTTTAAAAACAGAAGTTTGTATTTTCACATCATCATCCTTAAGTGGTACAACAAATCTCGAGTATTCAAAAATATGGTCTTCAAGGGGTTTTTAAAATTCCAAAAACCAAAAATAAAATATATTATGCATTATTTAAGCATAGACATAGCGTAAGCGCGCTTAAAAAAATCCCCCTGTATACTATTATTATGACGTGTATGATTATTATCATACTGCTATACGTACGAGAAACATTTCCCACTAACTTTTTTGTTATCTCATTTCACGTCCTATCCGATGATAATAATAATAATATTATTATTATTCGACTCCCGCTGCTGGGCACCACTGTTGAAATGCAGTGCGACTTTCCACAGAACGCCAACGCGTCTCTCACTTTCGACGTACAACATAATAATAATATAACAAAATATGAATAATATAATATAATAAAAATATATTATATTATGCCTGCCAAACAGAGTTGACCGACAGTAATAATAATAATAATAATAATAATAATAATAATAATAATATAACCGTCTAGCCGCCGCATCATGGTCCAAAGGTTGGGAGGAGGTTCGGTATTATGGTTTGTCGCGGTCGTCGCAATGTCGACCGGCTCGGAATCACTTCAAGTAAGCATTTTCTTTTTTATTCTTTAACTTCGCAATAATATCGTGACATTATATTTTTAGTAACCACGAGCGCGACAGTACGGTATATGTGGTATGCGGTCGTCATCGTTTGTTTGTTGAGTTTTTGTGTGCACATAGTTCGTGTACTTGAGTACCGTTTGGTCGAAAGGTCAAGGATGTATAAACGCAGTCAGTTCCGGTGTATATATATGTGTGTATTGTTTATTGACGCCTTTTCTCGATTTCATCGATATAATAATTTCAATTTCCGTTGTTACGATCGAAAATTATGCTCACAAGAGGTGATTTTGATCCGTAAATTTGGTAGTGTGCACTCATAAATACGCAAAGCATAGGAATATAAATATGACGAGTTTGTTTTTAATTCTTGGAAATACGTCGCTCGCTATTTTTTTTATGAGTTTGCAAAGATTTTTTGATTTTTTGTTTCGTATAATGACACTATGACAATGATGCTAGTACCTTTACCTCTCGCATCGTAATTATTAAAAGAGTATAATATTAACTTTTGGCGGTCCAAAAATTTAATTTTAAAGAGATTATTTTTTGACTGTAAACCGAAATATGTATAAATCTAATTTATTAACGGCTTATTAGCTATAATAATTTACAGTTTATATCGAACGAATGGGACACGGATCCCATTAGTATATTTTCTTATCTATAGTTATAGATTATCGACCTTACACCCCTTTTCGACTCAAGTCAGCGTAGACTTTGGGATTCAACGTTTCAGTAGAGATGCATAAATTATATTTTATATTCAGACCTCTCGCAAGTCTGACATGTATGGATAAACTTAATTTTCATAAATATCCATACTGAAAATTTGTATTTTCGATTTTGATAGCAATTTTTTTCATTTTACAATAAATTACCACAGCAGTCAAGCGGACCAAAAACGTAATAATCTTAACTGGTCGCCTGGTTTGCGAAAACTGTTACTAATACATTTAAGTCTATAATTTAATTACAAAAATAACATGGTTCTAAATAGTTGATAGAGTTTAACTACTTTTATTAAAATGCCCAATTCCCAACGGTATTACTCAGTTGGCGATTTATGTATGCCAGTGAAATGTATAATTTAATTTGCGCGCAAACAACGTTGGTTTTCTTTATCATATTATTTTATTGCTGCACATTAAAACTTGAATTAATTAAATTGACAAAAATATATCATTGCTTCATTTATTTTATGTAACGAAATATATCATCCAATCCAAACAGCCAACTACTAAACTAGGATGAATTAAAATAACGGAAAATAAACATAATCGCTTTGTTAAAAAATGTATTATTGTTTTTTTTTCTTTTTTGGATCATTGGACTAGTGCGAGGTTAAAATTATGTAATATTTCATTTCCGCAGCCATTATCAATACGCCTGTGTGAATAGTTCAATACTCAATAGTAGTAATCTAAGTCCTTATCGTAAATGGGATAATATCTAAAAAGAAATTATAATTTAAATAATATATTATTATTTTACTCGGAATAAATATCGACAAATTAAAAATAAAAGATTAGTATTATTTCAGATAATGAGTTCAGAGTAACAGTCGTAGGTATTTATTATAAACAAAGTATGCAACTCCTTATAAATACTTAAAAATGTTTAAATATTAAATTATAAAGAATATTATCGATATATTAAATAATCTCTGGCCATATTATTAAAATAGTCAATTCTTCTTAAATAACAAAATAAATTGAACAAAAATCATAATGATATATAATATTTAAATCAAAAACTAACTTGGGTTAGTGATCTAATTTAAAATTAATTGTAAGTTATCCATTATTGTTCTGTACCTAGCATAGTCAATATCTAAGTATAATAGATGTTTACGCAAGTTTACATCATAACAAAGGTTTAATTTATGTACCATATAACGATGAACTCAGCGTTTTAAGTAAGTAAATTATTTTTCTATGTTTTTTCAAGCTTTTGTGATTCGCATACTTTCGATAATTCATAATAATTCGTTATTTTTTTTTTTATCTTTCATAACAACATTTTTTACTGTAATACTATTTGTATGTGTATAATGCAATTTATAACCTAGTTCCAAAATAATATATATAATAATATACCGTTTAATATATTTTCTATGGTTTATACCTATATAAAAATACTATTACTTGTGCATAGGTATGGGTTTATTTTTAATTTAAAAATAAACGTTCATTGTTACATGTTTTAACCGTTAAGGGTAGTTTGGATTGGGCTTTTGCGATTTGTCCATACAGTTTGTTCAAAAAATTGTATTTTATTGAACTGAAAATACCCAACGCGTACGGGGATATAATAGTTTCAAAACTTTTTATTGGTACCGATTGGTCAATTTCTCCAACCGACCCCACCACTACCACCACCACCTACCTCCTCCAAACACTATTACAAATAAATTGTCGTTTGGATAATCGTTTTGTCTGCTGCCTTTCGAAAAAAAAATAAAAAAAAAACCATTCAACTCGATTTTCGTAAAACGAAAAAAAAAACCAAGTCCGCAATATTCCGGTGTACCTAAATAATATATTATTATACTTTTATATACGGTGGTACACGTCATATAAACTCAGATCCCAACAATTTCGCGTTAAAAAATGTGTATGATGGTAATCGTAATCGATAGACATTATTATTATATCGACCGCGCAACCGGAATAGATAATATTTTCTTCACCTCACGCAGTCGTACATCGAAATATCGGCGGCTCTGAGGTGTCGAGTCTTACAAGTCGACTTGTACGAATAAATAATAATAATAATAATATATAATAGTGGTATAATAATATTATACCGTCTCGATAGGCGCTCGTAAAAATATTATGTGAACTTCTGCGAGACCGTAAACGGTTTAACGATTCCAATTCGTTCTCGACGACGTTATGCGTATCTCAGCGGTATTGCGTTTCAGGAATAGTGTCGTTGTATACGTTTGGCGTACAATGTTCAAGGTCAGCCCGTCACCAGGACGAGGTGAGCGCGAGGATATTATATCGTATTTTCTAAATTACTGTAAAATGCCTAACTATAATGGCCACAGATGACGGGTTTTTATATTTCGAGATCGATAAAGAAAAAAATATGAAACTGTATAATTATTCGGCTTCCTACCAAAACTCTACAACGGCAAAATAGTAATAATTGTTCAGTAAACGACCTTAAAGTTTTTAAAAAAGCACATTTTTGGTCTCAACCCCAAAAAATCTTTAATTTTTAAGATATTTAATCTGCTTGTATTACTGCATTAAAATATATTGGATTTTTTTTCGAAATATTTAATATAACACTGTTTTTTTTATTGGTAAAGTATTGTATGTAAACCGTATCTAACCGTTAATGAGTTTTACTGAATATGAAAATGATTTTTACTATTTGTTTTGGCTGGATCTATATTGGTTTAATATTAAATATTTTGCTTATTGGACATAGTCAGATTATCATCATTAGATTGTACTTATGCCAATTATCAAGTTTTTTGCTTAAGTGTGAATTTTTTTTATTATTAACATCATCATTGTTGTGTTTATCGTGATAAATAAAAATAAAATAAATCATTAATAGACGCCTCTTTCAAATCGTTTGATAATAATGTTTAACACTAGATAGCGCCATTATCTCAAAATAGTGAAATAATATGCCGTCACCTAGTTTTGGCAGGAAGCCGACGATATTGTATACCTATATTATCTATATCACAGGGCATTATCATCATCGTACAATACGATATATTGTATACAACAGCTAGGACCTATATTACAATATAAATATAATAGACTCTCGACTATAACTCGAGCAGAGTAGTTGTAGTCGACGGAATAGTAGTTATTCGTTTATTTACGAATAGTATAATATTATTATTATGACGTGAGGCAAAACAATAATGGTTAGATCAACACTGCGGTTAAGTTAACACAATGGATTAGTGTGTATGTGTGTGTGTGTGTTGTGCATATGACACGGACGCGTTTTATACAAGTTGTGTGTTAACGTAATAATTAGCATAACAATATAATATTATGGACTTATTGCGAGCAGATGTGCGTAAGACGTAAGTGCATAACGATATAATATTATTACGTCTAATACGGCGGCGGCCGAGTTTGGCGATATAACAATAATTATTGCGTAGCTCCCTACCTTTATTAGTTCTCAAAGGCCAAAGCATAATAATAATAATATTATGGTCGGCGGACGTAACTTTATTATTCGTCTTGATCGATGTACAACGCGATTTTATGAACGCCAGACACGAGTTCGGTAAATTCGTATTCGATTAGGTTTTCCGGTAATAATAAAAATAAAAATAAAACACGAACCAAAATAATATTATTTATACGCGAAAAGTGCGTGGATTTCATTTTTATTTATGAGTACTATATTATTATTATTATTATGGGAAAAAATCGCTTTATACAATTTGCATAATTTTTCGGGCGTGATATTTTGAAAAAAAATCCGTATCTACGCTCGGTTATACTAATATTAAGTGTTGAAAATTCGAGGCGAGCGAAATGGCTTTTTTCCCGCTCATCTCTCTGCTGACGAAATTATCTTTACCGGAACACACCTGTTCGTAAATTTCCAAAGGGTTGCGGCCGAGCGTAAATGTAAAAACTTACAATATTTTTTCAAAGGTAATTTTATACCTTTTTTTTATCATTAACGCCGCAACAGAATACAATTATAAAATAATAATAATAATATAACAGTGGGTTGTCACGTGAGTGGTGTCAGTATAGTGGGTCGTCATTGTCATGTTAAGCTATGAGGTAGTAAAGTGAGTAACGGTGGCAACATTTTTTATGTATTCATTTAAATTTGTTTTATACAAATTCTATTTTAGTTTACATAATATACAAAATTGTTTTATAATATTGCAAATCAATTTTTCATTTTGTTTAACTATATACTAGGTATAGGTAGAAGGCTTATAATAGTTCAGTAGGTATAATATGTAAATTCGTATTTCTAATAATAACGTATAACTGACTCAATTAATAGTAGGTACTGAATTTTTTTCGATGATATTATAATAAATTGTAATGGAGCTAAACAAGACTAAACCATACATTTATTCCCGTGTGGTAAATTCGATGACTCGGCGCTAAAGTCGTTTCTGTACACAAACATAATATTTTTGGGAAAACTCGTCTAGACGATATCCGACGGGTGTTGACGAAATTCTACGTCGCAAAAACCCTTCGCGAGTGTGCGACAAGAGATTTTCACGGAAATGCGTTGTACTGAAATATTATATTACCATCTAATTTACGGGAAAACGTATGCGCGGGGACGACATGACATGTGTAGCCCGACTTTTCTTCTGTCGCCTTAAATGCGGTCGCGGCGTATAATAATAATAATAATATTATAATACTGCTGTTATCGGTTTCTTTTTTTAGGCTTTTGTTCGTTCGTTACGCGCCCATAACTTATGCCATACCGCAACGGGCCGGGAAAGGTCGGGAAATAATTTACAAGACTGTAATTAAAAACGTATTATGCGCGCAAGCTGCGTTGATTTTACGACACTTTGTGCGACGTTGCGCAGGACCTGCCCAAAGGATAGTCGAAGGACCGAAGAGGCGAATATTCTCCATTATAATATATCGATACGCGTTATAGGTGCTATCGTAAAACCGTGGTTTTTTTTTCAACGTATAAAAACGGATTATTATATTATAGTTTTTCATATTATTATCCGTTTCGCGGTGCATAGACGTTATAGCGGGTATATATGCGGATCAGCGTGATCATTAGGTATACTTACCAATATATTAATATTATGACTACCCGACTACCGAGATGTACCTATACCTTCCGGCATTTCCAACGGTCCTACTTGAGTTGTAAACGGCGCACCTAATAAATATTTTGTATTTTAATTAGTAAAATTACTGCATCGGAAACATCCTTCAGACGCGATTTAACGATCAAAGCAATTATTTAATATCCCGCTAAATAAAACATGAGAATTTAATCTTTAAAACAAGCCGTTGTTCAATCATCGATTTTAATTTATATATTAATATAGGGGCATAGGTATATAGTATACAATTCAAGTATGATTAATTTTGTTTTGCAGAGACTGCGCATCTCGTTGTCGGAAAGCTATTTTCATAATAGATTTGAGAATAAATAATTAGAAAATATACAATTTTAGTTTGCAGCCTATAATATTATCATGAATGTGCACTACGATATTACAAAATTCTATCTTTTGACTTTTGTGATATTAAAATTCATAACGTTTACGAACGCTGAAATTACGCGCGCGTGGCTATATAATAATATAATGGAACGACGATGCGCGTGTGTGGTTAAATCGATTTTTTCGCAGACACATTATCGCGCATTTAATATGTATTCTCGGTTTTCCAGTCTGCTGGCCACGCGAACCACATCGGAAGTTTAAAGCCTTCGGCGTCGTCGTTGGTCGGCGACACCATGTCCTCGGTGAGTAATTTTGACGGCGCGGAGACGTCAACGACGAAAACGAAAATAATAACAATAATAATAGTAATAGTATGCTACACACGACAATATTATATTATTACTATACAATATATCGTACGTGTATATTGTTGTTATATAATATTATTATCATGCGGAGCGGCTCCACCGTAAAGTTTTCTCTTTTTCCGAGGAGCACAAGGAAAAAGGGAAATCAACGGTGAGGCCACCACGGTTGACGTATATACAGGTACCTGCTGTCATAGGCGTGCGCACGAGTGCAGTAAAAGGTTCACCTTTGCTGCGTCTGCAACATTTTTTGGGCCGATTGATTTCGGACAGCATCGGGGCAAGTTATAGTAAAGTTGGTCACGGTCAGAAAAATTAACTATTCAGTATCAGTATAGATACAATATGGATCTGAACCAATTAGTTCATGTTAGATAAATGATAATAGTTGATACTTTGCACAATATTATACCTAGTTTACAACAAAAATGAACCTAGTCAAAATGACTAATTATATTATTATGGCCACTGTAATGACACGCCCAATCTGTGTATCATATACAATATTGTTAATAATTTCAGTTGTTCGATAGCGATTTGTCCGATTGTTAAAAAAAAAAATGGGCTGCTTTATTCTGTATAATATATTGCATCCGAGATTAGAGTCTGCGCACGCCTCTCACGGTACCTATATAAAATGTGGAAGTCTGCTGATGTAACACTTTTATTTCTGATTTTTCGAGTACTTTTGCAGGGTAATGATATATATATATTATATTATATTATACACATACGTTGTGAAGACGGTATAAGCTATATAACTGTAATCCCTAAGCGGTGTATATACCTAATATTGGCACGTGTGTGTATATATGTATTATATCACACACACACATATATATATATATAGACGAACGAAGTTCCGTTTGACTGGTCTTCCGATTACGAGATGGCTGTCGTCTACATCACGTCCGCTTGGACCGAATTCGGCGATGTACGTTCGTGCGACGCACCCCTGGGCATTATCGCCGAAAACGGATTTCTCAATTACTGCGTGAGGTTCAAGACCAAGTTGGCCGCTTGGGCTAAGTCCGTAAGTATATATCACACACGGGCACACTCACACAGTACATATTATATATACTGTGCGGACTTGCGGATTTGACTGTGTGGGCTTGCTATATATTATATAACACCCGATTAAGGCTCGTACAATCCTTTCGCACTATCTCGCGCCGCCAATACGTCTCATTTCCGAAATCGCGTACTTAATAAAATAAGATATATATATATATATATAATTGCAATATAGATATATAGATATGGGTTACTGGTTTAAGATCTCTGGACAAAAAAATATATATCCCCAGTGTACGTGGCGGTGGTAATCCGGAAGCAGCTCTATACGTGGCCGCCGCCGCCGTCAATACCGCGCAATAATTCGATTTTCGTCATAATATCGTTCGACGTCACCGCCATCATGCGACCACCGACTGGAGAATAGAACCTCGGTAAGTCGCACGACATGACGAGCAATAATATTATATTATTACGTCTCGGGCGACCAGTGATAGGGGAGTATAGACGAAACGGGAATACACTCGAGAACTAAAAATACATATGTACGAGTAATATTGTATGATAGACATCTTCAATACATACTATTATGTTATTGAACACATATCGTGTCGATCGAACTGCGTTTTGGTGATGATATACAATGGAAAACAAAAGATATCACGTTTTAAGTTACATCGATTTACAGTTTTTTTTTTAATGTTTTGTATTTTTATTTTGTGATGGTGGTCTCGTCTAATTTTGCACGACAAACTTCTTATAACCTTGTAAAAATATAATAATATGTACCTGTTGCTGGGGGGGCTGATCGAAAATGCGTGTCAGGCTATGTGGAAAATACGTCAGATTCAAAACCGAAAACTTGATATAATAATAATGATAATAATATAGCAATAGCAGTATGATAATAATTATAACGTATAAGCCGAAACGAGCTAATAATACTAATATTAACCTAATGTCGAGTACCTATACGTGGTATACCACGTATATTATTATTATACTATGGTAGATAGTTGTTGGCGTATGGACCAATTGTCAAACTCAAAACTTGACAAAGTTTCGATGGAATCCCGGATAGTTTTCAAGAAATTCGTGAGAAAAATCAAAATTCGTACCGTGCGAGGTATCGAAACACGTAACTATAATATCATATCATAATAAGGTGTCATAACTTATACCACAGTTAACCACGGAGTTTGCTCGTGGCACGTATCGACACTGCGTACCTAGGTTCCGTTTTCTGTCATTAGTAGTGATTTTTCAAGGAAAACTTTAAAATTTTACTTAGGACGTATAATAAGTAACAGCTAAAAATACTTTTACAATCAAAAATATTATAATGGTTCCCCGGCAATAGCGGACCGGCTGAAACGAAAACGTAACTGTGACTTATATAATATAATAGTTAGTATATAAAAATAAAGCGTTACGTATTTTATGCGAGTACATTGCAAACGGCCATTCATCCACGCCCGTAAATCCATACGATTACGCTTTTGTAAATAAAAATACCTTGTAAATAACTTATCGTGCACCTTGAACAGATTGTTTTTTTAGATTAATAATATTAAAAAAAAAAAATATATATATATGTCTGATGTATAAATATCGTCGAATATCGAACAAACGGCTTTTTATTTTTTATAGACAAATATAAGTATTTAGGCGAGCGGAGTGGCGTGGAACAGAGCTCTCGGCTGAGGAGTGTACCCTTAGAGGAGGTCTATTATACCCCAAGTGTATATTATATGCACTTTGCTGTTTATAGCTATAATATAAGAACAGGATGGTTTTTTTTTTTAAAAATCACAAAAATCCACCTAGAAAATCAGTGCGTATTATATTATGGTTCAATATCATATCGTATTATAAATCTATACTTAACCAGAGAGAAAAAAGGGAGTGGGGTAAAAGGGAACGATACCTATGCCCAAATGGCCATGGTAGAACTCTCTAACTCTGTGCCGGGTGAGGGGTGGGAGGTAAAGGAGGGCACGCGTTATTTTACGAAAGTCGCAGTCGAAACGACTGCGTTGGGGGTGTAAGGTCGGCCACGAAATGTCTAAGTTTCGAGAGCCTTTTCGCCGCCGTTAGCGAGTATAACACAACCGTGGTCGGAGCGTCGCATGGCGCGGACACCGACCGAAAGGATTAATCACTCGTTTGCGAGACTTTTAAACGCGCACAGACGTGTTCCATATTATTATTATAATGGTAGTTTTACGCCGTAGAACCGCTGGCGCGTTATCCGATGCAAACTTTCAACAGACGGTGTTTTTCTTTCCTTTTCCGCGGCTGTGGAGGCGGAAACGACGTTAGTATGTGAGGCAGCTAAGCGGGTTTAGGTATCATAATATTATGGGTATAAAATTATTATTTATAGATATATACCTACGCGTGTATTATGATATACGCACCTCTGCAGGCCGACTTTTAAACTGCAGTTTGGTCGACAGCGCTACGCAGTCCGAGTGCGAATAATAGACCGAAAGGAACGATATTAATTTAGCGTTTAGACATACATAATAATAATATTATGTATGCGAGTATATTATATAATATTATCGTGTTTTCGGTTTTCATCCAAGTGTATAATATAATAATATTACAACACGGTTACGATGTGTGCTCTTCAGTGTTCGGACTTATCTAGATAAATTTATCTAGATGAATATCTAGATAATTATTTGTTCATCTTTTATCTAGATAAAAAGTTACAAGGTATCTAAACGTTCATCTTAGATAATTTTTTTACTAATCTAAATAAATTCATCTAGATACATTTTTTATTGATAAAATCGTGAAATTGTACAAACGCAATTTAAATATTCATACAGATTCTCATAACCAAGTTTATGGTTTATAAATAATGTAATTATTTTTATTTATATCATTATTATTATTATGTTCCTAGTTCTCAACTATAATAAACCTAAATTTAAAACCCATTAAAAAAAAATTGTATCTTTTTTTTATCTAGATAAATAAGTATTCATCTTTATCTTTATTTAGATAAATGAGTTAAGTTATCTTGTATATCTATCTAGATACATTTGAGTTCCATTATCTAGATAAAAAATACTTATCGTATCCGAACACTGGTGCTCTTGTCGATATCTGCACATTATTGTTCGTTTGACACGACGTCGCGACGAAACTGCAATTCGCCGGATGCACGTTTTTCAAAAATATATTACTACATTCTTTTGGAAAAACTATGTGTTTTCTACCGTATAATCGCACAAAAATCCTTACAAAATGTCATGTATGTGTGCGTGACGTCGAAAAATATCCAAACAGCAACAATATCGAATATTTTATGGACACGTTAAAAAAGACAATGGTGTATATAACAATAATATAATCCCTCATTGTCGTCCTTGCAGTAACAATAAAATTGTATTATATATTATATCCTATCTGCATGTGGCATATTTGAGGGGGTTGGGTGGTTGGTGACGGGCTAATCGGGATGGTATTGATTATGATGTGTATCTATAATCTATATTATAATATTATTGTACAAATAACAAAGTTTTTAAATAGGTAATTGTAAAAATAAATATAACTGAACGAAAACAAAAAAAAAAAATTACAAAAATCGATAAATTTGGGGCAGTAAATAATTATTTTTTCGTCACGCCTTCCACTGCAGGTCGAGCTTCAGATATTATTCGCCGCTGCACGTCTCCGCGGGGTATATCCGACGTCATCGTGACCTCGTGTGCTTTCGTAATACGTCATTAATATAATAGTTATTTGTTCAGAGCGTGTACCCCCCCCCCCTCATTCATATAATATCTGTAAGTTCACTGCAGCTGTAGTATTAATAGGACGTTACGTTTGCGAATATTGTACTCAAACGATATTAATATATTATGATATATAGTTACAAGACAGGCCTGACGTGAGTGAAACGGTGAAAAACGCCGTTACCAGCTGGTATAGAGCCATCGACACACTGTCGCAGGACAATTGGAATCTTCCCGACGCGCTCACTTTGGAGTCGTTCAGAAAACAGTTCATGACCGCATACAAGCACTTGGTGCTCAACGGTGCCGAAATTTACGAAAAATCGGATTCCGAAATCGTGAAACGGGACGTGGACGGATTCACGAGAGACGTTGCCGATATGATGATCGGGACACTCAAAGGAATTTTGGTAAAATCCCAGTGGACCATCATCTGTGCGTGATGCCACGATGTGTCTGAAAGGTGTATAAAAAAGAACGCGAATGTAATTTCGATTTTGTGTTGCAGAAACAAGTCCGAAGCATTCCCGAGAAACGCGACACGGAATATTAACAGTTCATAGTTTATGCAGTGTGCTAAGTGCGTCAGTTTCACTTCTGTGCTCCGTACGTGTGTAACGAGAAAATATTTTACATTATATGTACCTTTTAAGGTATATTTACTTTGACTTTTTTTTGGCATTGGCGCGTATTCGTATATGTCACGCGTTCAACTAAATATATTTATAATATAGTAGATACGCCAATAAACGTATATAATGCCAACGATCGAAATTGATTCATAAAATTAAATATTGAGAAATAATGAAAATATAATTATGTGACTTATATATTTTTATTATAACATTATTAATTGTATTTGATACATTAATATTGTAAAAGTCTTTAGCGAATTCTGTTGGCATTGTTGGAAATTTACTGTTCGTACTTTCAACAATAAAAAAGTTGTTCTAAACATTTTTTTGTTATACGAAATAATCTAGCAGACGTATATTAAACAAAAAAATAGTTACAATAACTAAATAAGTCAGAACACGAATATTAATGCCTGATTATTTGTGATCTACAGTGATGACTGTGTTATTAATATACTATAATATTTGAATTTGATGTCAAAACTTATCACAAAATATGACTTGCCGATATCTGTTTTAATAAACAATGATGAAATATGACTATTTTAGGTACCTATACCAACATATTAACATAATTTTGATGTGTAAGCTATATGCTTTATGTTTAGGCACCACTAAAGAAGTTTATTTTCTTGTTAAATTTAATACCTATTCAATGTGTTTTCGTGATTTTTTAATAAATCCTACAATACAAACTCTTTACTTCTCGGTTAATGAAATTTGTCATGTACAAAGATTTCTTTACATTGTAGTTACACTATCATGGACATTTTTCAAAATATGTTTTTGTCAATGTTTCGTTTTTTATTAAATGTCTCGTCGTACTACAATATGTCTAAAATATTCTTTATGAGAAAAATCGTATTCTTTAATATAGTTATTTCTCTTATAATTTAATAATAATATCGTTTATAATATAATATAATATTATGTTGCGTGTTATACTATTTTACGAGACTTAATCATTAATATTTACTATTTACGCCGGTAAACGAAATGTAAATTATATTATAATATCAATACCTATTAATTATTATAAATAAATATCTCCCAACAGTAATTACATAATAATATAAGTGACACCTTTGTAAAAAAAAAATATAAATGTATACACTATAATCACCGTACGGACCTAATGGCTAATATACAATAATAATAATAATACCTACCTCAACTTTAGAATCTCGACGTCGTGATATGTACAAAGTATTATTAAAGCCGTATATTGCTATATAATAATATATATAATCAAACAGTATGAGTTGATGTATTTTCAAAGTGCTGAATCGATGCCGTAGTATTTCAATCATATTTGTATTGTAATTATTATTGCCCGTCCACATAATATAGTATATAATATTTTACGGTGCACAGTATTGAATGTGTTTACGATAAATCGGGTATACGCATTATTCGAGGTTTATAGAAACAGCCGACGATAATAATACATATAATATTAAACATAGGTAACGCGTCTAATATAACTTTGGCCGGATTATTGCGGTCCGTTGATAATAAATATATATATGGCGTAGGACGCTCGTGTCGACAAAACCATATTATATTTTACGTAGATGTTAACATTTGTCAGCACACAAGCCCGGCTCTCGTACCTATGTATATAATATATATTATGTTATGTGATATTGTAATAAATAGTATTATCATATCGCCGCGTTGTAGTACACTGGATCGATTTATATAGGGTGACGGACAGATACAGAGCCAAAAAAAAATTGAACTTAGACTTCTGCAGAGGCGCACCTCCGTCACAATATTATAATAACTTACTTTCGATGGTATTGCAGCTGTAAACGTACGCGCGAACAGTCCACTGGTTTTTAATATCATATAATATTCAAAATATCCGAACCGTTTTGCCAACGCCGCTTTCAAAACGTCGATATAATCGCATAATAACGCGCATCGCAGTCGTATTATAATTATTTGTATTATAAAAATATATAACATTATGGTCGACACTGTTCGAGACACAATTATAATAGTGTTCGACGCGACCCGCAGCCGCGATGATTACGGTGGCTAGGTGATCGGACTCTCTTTTGCAGGTATTATTAAAATATATCGTTGTAAAAGTGTAAAAAAAAATCAATATTACACAAACGCACGGAGCACCCGCGTGGCCCACGCGGCGTGAGTGGATAAGTATAGTTGGGTACGAGAAGTCCACCCCTGCACACCCACATCACCACGCGCTCCTCAGACCTACACGTGTTTCGATTATTATTTATACTTCCGACGCCGGCGACGGGGTCATTCCCGGTACATCGTCTGTCGTATCCCATACGGACATTCATGTCTCTCGTCATCCGTTACATGCACCCTACGAACATATTATTATGTTATGCACTCGCATTATGCCTCTCGTGATAATATTTTATCGGAGATTCGGACGACGAGAAGCTCGTACAGTCTATCGCAATTCAGCAGCGCCCCGTGTCACTAAAATTATACGTCTCGTATCGTCTCGATCAAATTTTTTATTGATAAAAAAAAAATTTGAAACAAATAATATTAACCGATCGTCGGTCGACGGTCTGTGGCCATCAGAGTAGAGTTTTGATTTTCATATCACTTTATACGATGTACAAATTTCGAGTAACTGTGGAAGAGTGACAATAAAATATGTACGCTGTCCCATAAGGATCTGAAACGATTATATTGTATGCTTGACGACATTAAATTATAATCATAAATATTATGACGAGGATACTCGATCGAATAATTAATAATGCGTTATATTTTGTCGATAACTGCACTACGTAATTCACTTGTTGTTGACATTTCATGTTATTATATTCATCGTATTAATTATTCTTATTATATTGACTTCCCTAAAGTATCAACCAGGTCTTGCAACTCGGTACCAGAAACCAACGCGAAGTTGAAAATCAAAACATTTGTACTGCCCCAAAAGTAGATGAAAAAAAAAACACAATTTGAATAAATTCATTAGGCATTAAAGGCATACACGATGATAGTGTGAGCGTTTAGATGGATCGCCATCATGCGTATAATATTATTCATAGTTTCGATGAAAATGTCCACCGCGAGTGAGTTTTTCATAATATACCAATATATTATATGAAATTGATATAGGTACCCGTCGACTGCAGACGGAATGAAACGCGTGTCTGCGCGTTTAGATATTTAAATTTATATTATTTCCAAACGGCGATCGTCTCGAGTGGAAAAACTTATGCAATTTTTTTTTTTTGTTTTTCCCGGTGCTTTTGAAAACTTCTTGGAATTTTGACCTCCCAAATGCACCAACTAGATTCATTTTCTCATCGAACAGGATACTGAAGAGGAAAATCGAAGAATTATTTCAACTACTTATCGTGTACACAGATACAAATGAAAAAATAAACACACATCTTTGTAAAATCAATATACATTCATCGTTTCGCTCAGAATCTAAAATTTTATATCGTACATGTAACGCAAGAGTCAATAAATTATATATACAAAAAAAAAAAAAATTTTAAATATCGATTAGAGCAAAAGTCATTTTATTTGTCAGGACTTTCTTCAACCTGTACAATGCCTATATATTATTTACCTACCGACACGCGCGCTGTATTGTTGTCCATCACTCGCATAGTATATATTTTAATCAACGTTCCTAAGCACTGTAATGTGTTAATAAAACAATATATATTGTGTCCCCCATTGTTCCAAATCAAATATTAATTCACCTGAATTTGTAAGCAATCGTGCGGACCGTACACACGTGGTTTTACAGTATTGCGACATTTTACCCGACTGGCGACTACGGCGCTGCAACCTTTCATAAAACAGTGTTAATTAAAATCATTTTATGTATCAAATACGCCGTTATGTGCGTTGTGTGTATATTATTATACTATAAAGTTTTGTAATTTATTTTCACAAAACTATATTTTGTAAACCGCTTAAAACAAAAAAAAAAAAATAACAACAATGAAACAAATTTAAACATATGTATTGAGAAGTATAAAAAATACTTTACTTTTAAAATGTGCTGTGCTCTGAAATCAATACCACACTATATACATACGTATTACATGTACATTATAAATATATAAATATATGTAATAACATAATATGGAATTATATATTTTTATAAATATTAAATAATTATTAGGTATTGCTAAATGATAAAAATTGTATATTATATCCCGCATGGTAAAGTGCAAGTTGCAATTTCGAATAGAGAGAGAGGTATATTATACAGGATGGGTCACGGACATGGGACAAAAAATATATGTACCTACCATGCAAAATATAATATAAACATAGACATTATTAATATTAAAACTATTAAATAGGGTACGACGTACCTATGTAATGTGTAACACAATTTAGTGGCAAGTCTTAGCCAGTAAGTTCTAGTAGATGTAGCAAAATAGAAACTAGGTTAAGTGATAGTAATATATAAGTGACAGAAGTAGACGAAATATGTGGGTCCTTCAGGGTCGATCGCTTGATGCGGTCACTGTGACACCTTTGGACAGGACAGTAATAAAGTGTTATGTTTTAATATTATTGTGTGTGTTTAGTAGTGTACTTCGGAAGCGATAGGCGTATACGACCTTATGTAATTATAATACAGGTAACTGATATATTATATTATAATTTATATTTTGTTTGCCTCAGTCATTAACGTGTTTTGAGGTCAAGCATCAGACGGTGTCGCTAGTTCCCGGATGGGTGACCACCCGGATTTTTAGTGACGAATCTTCACCTCATATGGTGTTCTTCGACCAACCGTAACCCCACTACAAAATGCTAATTGCCATAGTAGCCAAAAACTCACCGCTCCGTTCACGATCTAAAAATAATGTATATTATGTTATTAGTGAGTAAATATAATAATATACCGACTATTATATTCGATTTTTATAAACCAAAATATTATACATAGTAGACATTATAAAGTAAGATATTTCTGACTTATTAGAGGCTGTTGAATAAAAAAAAAAAAATTATTTAAAATATACTTATGTGGAACTGAATAAAAAAAAATATTCATACGTTATCAAATATAACTTAATTTTTAAATGTTGTTTTATGATTATTGGTTATTTCAAATTTCACTTGCAAAAAAAAAGTATATTTTAAATTTGTAATGTTTGTTGAGATTATAAGGTTTTACTGACAAAAGAATCACCTATTAGGTAGTACACTAGATATTCCATTATAAATATCAGACAACTCTAAATCCTCTAACCTCTACCGGACATGGCTATAAAAGAATAAATAAATATAAATCTATATCACTCGATCTTATGGCCACATTACAAAAAGTTATATGATAGTGATACTACACCTCACACTACGAAACGTTTATAATGCAACTTTAACAACAACAATATATTTAACCATAATATTATTTATTATATTATTAGCTTAGTATAGGTATGTTATAATATAACAAAATATTCAATAGGCCAACATTTTTAAATTAAAAAAAAAATCGTAACCCGTGGTGGTACATATACATCACTCAACATACTCCTTCAAACCCTCCTTTTCATGCACACACACACACACATACACACTCGTGCACAGTGTGTACACTGGTGAAAATTCCAGAGAGTTTTTTTTGTTATTAATTTGAGAAGAGAAATGGAACCACAACATCTGAGATGTTACATGTATTTATTTTATAAATCATTATCAACATAATATAAATATACGTACCTATATATTATGCAGGAAATGTCGAAATAAACAATTAATACCTTAAGTACATATACAATATAATATATTATACATATATAATAATAATATTATCAACATTGAATGAAATTAAATTTATAAAAATAATAAAATACCGAAATCCATAATTACAAAATTGTAACATTTAGGGACGTGTAGAGGCCACTTACACGAATATCGTATATTATCGTGTACCAGTATTTGTGCAGATTTTCTTTGGTTAATTAAAAATGATGAAAAACACTGATAGTGCTCGTGATACATATTATGCGCCATATGGGAATGGTATAATATTATTATTATCATAATAATATGTAGTAAATGTTTTTAATTTAATTAATATTTTATATTTTATAATATAATAAATTGTTAGTAGGATTTTAACGTCAGCGCTAAAAAATTGTATTCGATTATATTTACTTAATTAATCCATACATTCCACATAAATAGATACACTTATTATAACAATAATATTATATACCACACGATAACCGGATACTTTAATAATACCTGTATGATAATAATAACAGTAATGATTATCCGTCACGTTTGAACTTTGAGGTTTTATTTGGAACGGAAAGTATAAAATAAATATATAATATAATAATAATTTAATATTACACGATATTATATTTTCGTCCCGAAGCGGACGGATCGTTAATAATTTTATAATGGTTGTTAAAATATTATTGGATTTCAATGATGTGCTCAAAGTTTATACCTAAGTACCACGTCATATTATGTTCTACACACCGCGGCTCTGGAGTAAATAAATATAATAATAATATTTGCCTCGAAGTAAAAAAATAATCAGAAATGTAATTTCGACAAATAAACAAAACCTTTTCACTCTTATGACGTGCCGATGTCTTACAAATCATTGCATTTGAATAATAATCAACTCATATAGCTGTGGACCTCGATTATGGTATTCAAATATAATAATAAAATATATATTTAACAAAAAATGGGAAATGTGTTGAAAGTTAAGTTTTGTTTACGTTTCTCGGCTATATTTACTAAAAACGCGTATCATATATTATAATATACCGACCCAACGCACCGAGAAAAATCGATTATACGGTATAGCCGGTATAATATGTTAGGTACGTGTTCGATTTCTAATCTATATAGAATATGTGCCACAAACTTTTTTCAAGCTTTATCTACCATAGGTATCTACCCCCGAAAAGTGTTGGCTGGAAAAAATTCACACACACGTCGTCGGAAAATCAATATAATATGTGACCCATCGCTTTCCCTCGCCCTCTAGCTCGGCAGATCAGAGTTTACGATTTCCGAAATTCTCGGAAATTATCCTTTTTATAATATTTTATATATGCGTCGTACGCGGTCAACGGTTTATTATTATTGGTTGATTTCGTTCGGCACACATCGATTCGCACAACCCGTCCGTCGACTGTTTCGACGTGTCTCCGACGAGTTTATTCGCTTATCCTCCCCGACAATATGTCTGTGACGATAACTGTTATAGATATATTTTAATATAATATTATGTATCACGGTTTGTACTAGCTAGCTGAGTACTATCGGAACTGATGTCTACAGACACTCGTCTAAAAATGACTATACTTACCTATGCAATCGTCACTCCGTACCTCACAAATCATAATTTTATCTAAATGTTCCGTGTACCCATATACTTACTCGTAGTTTACAATAGTACCTATACTGTACGCACGTCCAGAGGGGAGTTTAATGGGGTGGGGGGAGCTAGGAGAACTTGCCGTCATTTTAAAATATGTGATCGAATCATATGATGATACTTATATACCATAAAAATGCTAAAAATCTCCGCCAAACACCAATGTCGGGTCCAAGCAGCGTTGTACACAAAATGTTATTCTCTACTTTTTTTTCTTTTTAAATAACGGACGTGCATCACCGCAAAATATGTGTGACTCCAATGGCATTACAAATTAACACGGCCCCGTGAACGTTGTACATATTAATATACCACGGTATATCGTTTTGTGTGCCCACGTGCAGGAACGTAAAGCCGGGTTCACATTGCACAGTGACGTGTGATTTCGTATTTTTATGATTATACCAAAATGCAATACCAATGCTATTATGAATACCTGATAATATTATTTTATTTATCACTTTTCCGCACATAAATGTAACCACACGGTCAAAAGTTGAGTATATATTTAACTATGCGGTATCGTTTGGTAACAACTGTGGTAACCGTGATTATTTTACACGTCACGGTGTAGTGTGAACCCGGCTTAAGTACGCGGAAACTGTATGAAACGTTTCGCGTTCGCGGTTTCTACGGCGTACGTGCCGTATTGCTTTAGAAAAATTAATGCGACGAAAAAACCTTATTCATGACATTATTATTATTATATCGGGCGCGAGCACTATCGTGACGCAACGCCTTCTTGCCTTTTCACTTTTAAGTGTGTCGTAAAACGTCATTCGACTTGGCCAAAGTAATAAAATGAAAGTTGGTTCACACCCTCGTTTTTTTATTTTTTTTTTCACCCTCTATTATTAACATGCCCCCTTACGGCCTATATATTACTATACGCGTCCAGGGTAACTTCTCTTGAGTAATGTATGTAATGTTTTTAAAAATGAAAATAAAAAAAAAAAAAGGGTACGCACTAGGCGTATACAAATATAATATATATTATATTATTATATAATATCGCCGCAGCACTACTGCAAGTCTAGTGGTTGAGCTGAAAAAAAATGAATGCGCGGCCATTGTTCGTCTAGATATTATAAAATAATATGTGTATATATGATATTTATACGTACGCGTATAATATTATTAAAGGTCGTTATATCCTCGAAAAATATTTAAAGCGGCAAGTACGATACAGTTCGCTCGCTGCTGCTGTTGGTTTTGGGACGGGTTTATTATTTATTTTATTTTTTTATAACACGCGTATACTATACTTGAAACCAGAACGAGTGAGTGCAAATATAAATAGATATACGAGAGCACCACACACACGATCGTGAATATATAATTAAATAAGAAACACCGTACACGAGCGTACCGTATATAATAAATATATATATGTATATGTTATTGTATTTAGTTGTTCCGGATGTGCAAATTCAAAACGCTATGGTCCGGTTAAAATATTAAATTGTATGATATGCATGAAAAAAAAAACACATAATTAGGGTTAAACTTTCGTCGGGGATTACAAATAATAAAAATAAAGCTGAAGGACCGTTCGAGGATAATATTATAATATGTATTTATACAAATATATTATATTGTGCTGTGCACCCCATAAGGGATATTTTCAAATATATACATAACGTTAATAATACGCGCGGTCATAATAATATTCGTACATTTTCCATGACTTATCGTTTTCAAAAATATTAGATTACGCCCGGCGATTTTTCCCATGTTGCCTTATAAATACAATCGATGTGTTCGGATTTGTTTTTCCCGTTTATATTTTTTTGTTCATATTGTAATGCACGATGATAGTAAAAAAATATTATATAATAATAATATTATGACGTGCACGCCATACAAATAAGTGTTGCGACCTAAAAATATACATAATTACAAAGTGATTCCTGCATATTTTATCCCGTATACCTTTGTATTTAAAATATTAAATTCGTATTTTATCGCATATTATTAGTATGTATTTAAAATATTAAATATTCAAACATAGCCCGTGTGGAAATTATAAAATTACCTCGAGTAAAAAATAAAAAAAACAATCATAATAATTGCATAAAATTGTACATGTTTTATTAATTAGTTAATTTTATATACACAATATACATAATATATATATATATATATATCTGTATGTATATAAACTAATTCAGGTATCCTATATATATATTCCTATCTAGATAACATATTATTATTATTGTTGGTTTTTTAGAACTTTTAAAAATGGATGGATAAATAAAATATTATTTAACGATGGCGAATCATTAACGTCACGATTCATTTTTTTTTAACTACCTCGCAGACATCGTGATTTCAGCTATACAGCCATAATAATTACATGATAAAAGCAAAACACTATAATATGTATAGGTAGAGGTAATTTGATAATTATTATATTTGACCGTCCAACGTTTAACATATTTAACTAATGTTTGCCAAGAATATTCTAATCATTAGAATAATACAATATTATTATCATCAACGTCTGTTCTATTATAGTGTTACCTATGTACATTACTAATGATTTGGGATGTCAATAAACCAAATTAAGATTGAATTGTATACACATTATTAATTTATAGTGGCTGTAGCAGTTTTTTGAACTATATTATGGTTTATGAGTATATTATTATTTATTATATTGTAATATTATTACATATTATTGAAATTAAATGAATTGATGTTATACAAATTTATAATATTCATACCACTTACGAGCTGTGAAGGAATATTATATACTTGAACAGATCCAACAGTAAATTATTGTGTTGAAACCATATTGTATTATATTTGAAGAGCTTAAAAAACTTAAAAGACTATCGAGGTAAAAACTATTATAAAATTGTGCATTTTATTACAAAAATAAGAGACGTTGTCAAATATTTAATTTAATTTACAACGGCTATTGCTGAAGCTTTCATAAAATATGTGATTGTATTATTTTTTTTTTTTTGAGGGTTACTATTGTCTAACTGTTATTTAGTGTTGAGTGAGTGCGATAAAAATGTCAATACGATTTCCGATGAAATTAACTCGTAGTGTAACATTGAAACGAACATTTGTAATCGTTTTTTTTTTTTTTTGCACATATAATTTCTATTATTTTTGCTCGTTTGCTCGTGAAATTTTTTTGAGTGCTGCAACATTTAACGCCCCTAGTTTGCTCATATATTGTGTTTAAAAGTTGCAGTGTCCCGAAGGGGATGGAAATCGATTCATTACACTCGACATTAAATTAGCATCTCGAAATACAAATATTTACGATACTAAAAACTTTCGGGTTAATCGTTCGCGTATAATTCACGAAGAAAAAAAAATTGGTTATAAACTACAAAACAACTTATTTTTCTCCGATAAAACGCTGACGGACCTCGGATATAATACTATAATACATGACGTATATATTATATTGTATAACAATAATAATTATGATATTTCTGTGGGCGTGTGCAGTGCCAATCTAGTATTAATTTTACATAAATACGGCGTTAGTCAAATATCGGGTCGTGTCTCGGGCGATAATTAATATTTTCGTTTCGATGAATATTCATTCGGTGGCGGCGGCAGCGTATACACATTATCGCCACAGCACCAGTTGTTGGCAGTTGTAGTCGTCCGCCGAAGAAAAGGGTCGACACGATAGCTGCCGTGATTGCGTTCTCAGTTTGGAATTTTCGACCGCGACAACTAAATACGACGAGCGATTCTATTTTGTGTGTGTGTTTATATTATATTAAATTGTACTCGTCGTATTGTTTAAATGTCGCGGTAAATCGGCGTAGGTAAGACGTCGCGTAGATGCCGAAACAATCGTACGCGATTTGATGATGATGATAATTTATTGTTATATTTATAGAATACAGAGTGAAATAATGTGATATTATAATTGATATCGTGTGGGTATTCGTTTGGGGGCCACGAAAGAATTCGATTTGGAAGTTATGATAAAATAGATAATAAAAAAGGAGTAGGAGGTATATTATGTTTTAGTTTTTAAACAATTAGAATGAGACAAACGTAGCACGCTACTAGATATTATATCCTACTTGGAAGAAAATGTATGTATCATAAATATGTTTTTGTTTATGAATGACCAAGAAAACGAAAACGTTACGCAAAAACGGACAGTTAAAAAAACTAAAGATCTGTACCCAGCTCAAAAACGACATATTTAAAAACAAACTCCAGTCTATAGTACTCTATACTATATAAGACAAGAGAATAACGTAACGTATATAATAATGTTACTGTACCTATTAAAAATAGCCATTAAGAAGGGTCAGGCGACACTGCTGTATAGTTTTACCATCATATTATTATTACTATGGATATTGGAATTGGCATTCGCGTTTGTCATTACGCCAAATATCATTAAATTTAAAATGGGCGATCGAAACCTAAATGCAAAAGAATTATTATTATCGGCCTTTAATGATAGTGAGTGGTGACTGCGGAACGTAAATTTATTGTATAATCGCGTCTGCCCCGAATCGATTTACTGTTGTTCCGTTTGACAACAATTTTTTCGACATTTTCACGACACCAATTTTCGATCTGAGATACTACAGTTGAATCAAATATTTATTAAATCTGTGACCGTATAAACGTTTTTTCTTTGTCCAAAGAAAATTAATTGTATGACAGTTAAAGTACCAAATACAATCGTTATTATCATTAAAGCCTTCGAGGTAAGAATCATTGTTGTTCTTCCGGGGATTTGAAATTTAATTTAAAAAAACCGTAGTATTGGTTTTTGAGTAGGTAAAAGGTTAATGATTTAGTTATTATTTTACTAATTTATTTACTATCAATTAAAATTAATAAATGCAGTCATTAAAAATATTATAAATATACATAGGAACCCTACATTGGGTAAAATTCTTACTATAAAGCAAGGGCAACCGCAGGGGGAGTCAAAGAGGCCATTGTCCCTCCCCCCGAGAATTTTTAACTGCGAGTACTTTAATATCAATATCACTATAACAACTATTATTAGATTATAAGTAATTCTTATATCTTGCCCCAGGTGGGATTTTATCCTGGGGGCGCGCTGACTATAAGGCATAATTACCTGTTAATGTTGTTTTATTGTAACTTGTAATATTATAGTATTATATAGTTTTATTAGTTAAAAATACGATATACCCAATATTATAGGCGAAAAGAATCGTATAACATTGTCAAAAATAGTAATAGTATCAGCATAACAGCCGTCAGGGAGCTTGGCGAAAATGAAATCGAAAGTGACCGAAAAACGAGGAACTTCCTGCTGTGTGCCCGCTGCGTGTAACGCTTATACTGTTGAATCATTGGATACCGAGGATCGTCGTATTGACCAATGGGAGTGTTGTACTCGCATCACCCCATCAGCCGTTAACTTTTTTGAAGTGTACTGCAGACTACAGATACGTGTGATCACTATAGTCCACTTGCAGCTATACCGTTGATTTTAAACACTAGTAGGTAGGTATTTAACCGAATTCAACGGCTATATATATATACATATATACAGTTCTAAAATGGAACATCCAACCCAGTTTTAAATTGGTCGGGCAACGTCGGCTTCGAATTTTTAACGTAAGTGAGCTCTGTTTCGGAGCAGAGTAGACAACATTTTCAAAATTAATTCGAATTCGCCGTGCGTATGGATCGTTTGGTGCATTATTAAGACCTGGCAGCTACACATTTCTTCGAACAATTATATTGGTTTTTGGTTTGCTTTTCCCGCCTCTCCACTACACACGACCGTCGTAGAATATTATACATTAATTTATTATAATTACACAATATTATATTATATAATGACATAATATTATTATTGTTCTCATACGCAAACACAATACACAAACGTTTATTATACGCGAGCATAAATTGTAGTTGGTTGTGCGCTCGCGTAAATGCGTAATAGACTATAAATAATAATGACAATAATAATAATAGTATTATCGTACTGTGTGTGCCGTGTGGTACCCCGAAAATCGTAATAGTTCGCCTTTGCCGCGAGGCACTGCAGTAACATTCGGATTACTAAATTAATCCGCGAGAACGATCGACGTTCCTGAGTCCAAAAATACGGCTATTGCTTATATTATTATTTAGGTGAATCATAATACTATTATTATTGTTGTTGTTGCCGAAGTCGTCATAATAATGATTTTAGATGTGATATTATCATTCCGTCGGCTGATCGATTGCCGAGAGGTCGGAAATAAAATTACGAATAAATAATAACCTTAACAGCTGCGGTTGTCTGAAAATCCGACGGAGCGGTTTTACACGTGCGCGTGCGCAAGAGAAAAATCAAATTAAGCTTCGGGGCGCATCGGCCTAAGCATAATTAAACGCAGCGTAGGTTATATGGTGGTAAATAATTACGAACGACTTGTTGTTACAGCGTCGCCGTCGTCCGTAGGTATTGTTTTTAGCAATTCTGCAGACGCCGACTCGAGGAAAACTGTTCGTATATTACACGTACGATCTACGACCGCGCACTTATAGGGGTCGTTAATTTTCCCGACGCCCAAAAGTACCCAGCAAGACGTAAAACGAATTAAATACGCAACGCAAAGGACGCCAAGGCATACAGATTACAGGTATAAACGTAAAGGTTCCACGTACTTTTGTCTTTTGCGGTCGGTACGTTATTATTATACCATTTATACCACGGTTGTTGTCTTTCCTACATAGTTATTGTGTCGCGTTGATGTCATTATCGTATAGGTAACGGTTATTTTTTCATTAAATTATTATTTGTAAGGTTTTTTCGTTTCGATTATGCGTAATAGTATATATTATTTTTCATAATAGGTATCATCACGTTATATTCGAATCGTATACATTATAATAATATTATGTCATGGAAATCGTATACGTTTATAAAGAGCATAATAGCCGTTCCGCGTCGTATCGATTTTATCATAATATATTATACGGCTAAATAGAAATTGAGTTATATTACGCTTTTAAGGTATCTCATTAAAATAATCTTTTAATTATCTTACCCGAAGGCCAAGAGTGTACTCGAGAGTTTCTCGTAATAATCCACCCCGAACTATATAGTTTTTAAGATTACGCGTTATAATAGTTTTAACTTTGAAAATGTACCCATATAAAACACATTAAACAACCGTATTAGATGAATAACGATATACACCTAATACGAAAAAAAATAAAATAAATACGGAATCCGCACAGACTTGATAAAACTTTTCAAACTTTTGGCATAATAGTGTAGGTATATATGTGAACGATATATTTTCTTTGTTACGTCGATTCAAAATGTATTTTGCGTTTCGTTTTGAAAACAAATCTGTGAGTGATTTTTTTAAGTGTTATTGTAATTCATCAAATATTTGAATAAAATGAAAAAAAAAAATGTCTTTTTTCCAGAAGAGTAGAAACGCTGTTTCATTTTATAGGTCAAAATAATATGACACACTATATCAAAACAAAAATATTATGCAGTATAGTATAATCTATACTATAAAAGCAAGTCCAGATTTGTGTCACGGGTTGGCTCCGAAACTGCCTGACCGATTTGGCTGATTCTTTTTTTGTTATGTTCGTAATTGTCAGGACAAGATTTTTATGAAAAAAAAATTTAGAGAAAATCCACCGGAAAAGTAGGAAATCTGGAAGTCAAAATTACAAAAGTGGCACCATCTGTCCAGGATAAAAATAAACATATTAATAATATATTTTTGTTTATTGTAAGGTTGCTATTGGTTATGATTGTTATAGTTTTAGTTGGTAATTTTGAAGAATTTTATTAAAATATAAAGAGGAAATCAAACCTTGGCCGCTCCACAAATGGTGCCAAGAGGATGCGCTTATCTAGGAACAATATAGTTGAAGATGAATGGCATATCATTTGCGCCAAAATTAATATTTCATATAAATATTTATTTTAAAATGTCATACATAATATTATACATACAAATAAATATAATTTGAATAAATCGGTTGATTTTTTTCTATCTTATAAAAAATTGTCAATAATAAATTGTTAAAATATAATATAATGTTATAAATGTAGCTAATATCTATTATGTGTGTGCCACAGGTATCTAGGATTTTTGCGCTTTCGTACTATACAACTTTTTTTTCTTATCTCATTTTTGGCGCTTATGTCTTCCACCAGTACAAACAGCACTGGGTCCACGATCTACCACAGGTCGATTGCCTACCTACCTGATAATATACTGCTGCAAATCTCACAGGATAACGCCGGTCGAGATGGCTATACATTAAAATATTATATCATGTACACTCAAAAAGATTCACATTATATTACACCCAAAAGGAGTAGTTGAACAATCAGATTTTTTTTCCGGGTAACGGAAAAGTTAAGGTAATTTTTTAACAGTTTTACACTACTCTGCATACAGTTAAATTGCTCTTCATGTGAAAAAAAAAAACGTTGCAAGATAGATAGACAGGATTTGTGGAGCCACGAAACAGCCCCACAATTTGCAAACAACTATCGACGGGGGCGGAGCACGTGGGTGACAGCTAGTATACAATAAAATTATATAGGTGGAATCAAATAATATTATCATCGATGCCGTGCAGGGCATTAAATATGACGTATACCGTTGATAACAATATTTTAACTGGTATTTAACATAAATAATATTATATCGTTTGGTTCGAACTAAAAGTATGTTAACGTATATTATAATATATTAAGTAATGTGATCGGAAATTGCAGCAACACACATAAAACCTTCAGGGTATTAATAATATTGTAAACATAATATAATATTATTCGAATGGCATTTGAATGTTATGTGCAATGGAAAAAAGGACGTGCGGCGTTATCTTTGAACGACTGCAACAGATTCGATGGTATCGCGACACCTCGCGGGTAACAATGAGTTACTATATTTTCATCGATCGTATATTATAAATATTTGCAGTTTGAGTGCATTTCGTTTTAGTGGGTGGCTAAAAATATAATATTTTATCAACCGACGAGTAAAAAGATAGAACGTTTTTTAGGCTTATCTTTGCACGCGGTAAAGACGCGCCGAAACGAACAACAATTTATAATAATATTATTCAATACCTACCCCCCCCCCCCCCCGGTTGCAGTGGTAAAGAGTGAGGGAAATGCTCGTTATAACCGAATCCAATTATATCAGTCGTTGAAGAGTTAATTTTTTCGTTACTCAAACACCGGATTACATTATTCTAACATAATTGCGGGGGTAGGCCGTGTTCTTATTGATAATGGCATTATTGTTTCCAAAAAAAGCTAAATTAACGCACCTATTCAATGTTGGGGTGTGGTTTTTCTACCCTCTCACTCTCTTTCTGTCTCTCTCCCACGATAAACTTATACTATGTATATACAGTTGCAGCATTATAATATTATGCTTGGCGAGATATTTATATGAACATGCTATTATATATATATTTTGTACTCGCACGTTGAGCACGACGACGATTTTTCACTCTTCGCAAGCGGCAATAATGGCTGAAAAAACTTTGGTGAACATTATTTCCAAGGTTGAAGGAAACATAAGACTATAATAAAACTATTTTTATTCGTTGCAGCAGCAGCAGTCATAGCTAGGCCCCGAACACGAATGAACACAACCCGAAGCCAATCGCACACGCACTACACTGCTACGCCCGATATACAAAACAAACAGAGCCCCTTGAAACGAAATCATTTTTCTCTTACTCTCTTATTGGCTGCCTAACAAATCGTTGGTTTTGCAAAATTGCTCTCGGCGTTGCGATTATATAAAATTGACAGATTCTTTAATTCTCTATTATTCCCAATCGCGGTCTTACAATGTGGTTTTATCTCTATATCTTAAAATAATATATAAAAATCTCGTGTCACGTGTTTGTCCGGGATAAACTCCGAAACTACTAGACCGAACTTGATGACATTTTTTGCACTGTGTGTAATTTGGTCCAACTTAAAAGATAGGCTAATTTAAAAAGGGAGAGGACCAACCCCGGGAGGTGCTCAAACGGGAATTTTGAGATTTGAGATTTTGTTTATAAATGGTTTCCATGGGTTTTTTAAGCTATTATAATAATAATAATAATAATAAAAAAAAGACTATTTGCTTTACTTTTTAAATATAAATGTTATTATAAAATAATATCTAACTATAAAAATGTGAAATGAAAATCTCTGTACAGGCTTCACTCTGGGACTACTTATCAGATTTTCCAGATTTTTTTTTTTAAACGAAAGAGTATTTCACGGAGAAAGTTTATATGAAAGAAAATTTTAGGAAAATCCACCGGTGTATAATATATTGGTTTCTATTGGTTAATCGGGCATGTTTGTTGATATGTATTATTATCTTTTGTCAATATACATATATTATACAAAAAGATCTGATAAGTAGTTCCAGAGTTTAGTGTGTATAGTTATAGTATGTGTATTTATATAGTTAGATATATATATATATATATATATTTAAATTAATATTTGTGGGTAGATTAGACCTCTGGGAAGAAGATAGGTTAATTTACAAAGGGTTAAATTTGTTTTTTTTTATTCATCGAATTTTAGTACGGTTAGGTTAGGATAGGATTTTGTATAAATTGATTATATTAATCCACCGTAGGTGAAATTAACTAAAAACGACAAACTTGGTATAACTTTGATACTTTAGAGTTAAATCATACAGTTACATACAAACAGCACGGGGTCCGCGATCTACCGCAAGTAGATTACCTACCTAATAATGTACTGCTGCGAGTCAACATTTTTATTTCAGACAACGGAAAAATTAAGGTAAATTTGAACACCATACACTGAATATTAAACAACGAATTGAACAAAGTTTGAGTCTTATAGAGTTGATACATTTAACGGGCAACGAAATCCTCCTGAGGGATCAACGTAGCGCCCAAACCACAGGGCGTATCTGGTTGAAATTTTCAGGATGGATTAATATTATAATATCACCGTGCTTTAAGAAAGGATTTTTGAAAATTCAACCCCTAAAAGGGAAATCAAGTGGTTGTAAGTATACAACAGTTGCGCCATCATCTTTATTCTGTATTTGTTTATTTATATTATTAAATTATTACTAATACCATTACCATTACAATTACAATTATAATTACCAATTACCAATAACGAAGGCTGGGCAACGATTTTTTTTAACTCGTTAAGTTAAGTTATTTTTAAATAATTAAGTTAGTTAAGTTTAAAGTTACTCGTATTTTTTTTCGTTAACTTCGAAAAAAAAGTAACTTCACTTAGTGTAAAGTTAAAATTTGCTAATTTGCAAAAACAAAAAATTCCAGACACATAATACGGTTTATTAGATAGGTTTTCTTTACGTCCAAGAAAAGTACTAAAGAAATTTAAAATGATACATCAAAGTAAAAACACATTAAAAAATTTGCATTATTCTTCGGACGAAAATTAACTTAATTTTGATATTTTTGAAATAAAATTAACTTGAAGTTAACACGTTAATCTTGAAAAAAGTAACTTATTAAGTTAAAAGTTAATTTGAAAAAAAAGTAACGAGTTGATTAATGTAATCAAAATTAACTTAACGTTTTAACTTAATTTTAACTTTTAACTCGTTAATACCCAGCCTTGCCAATAACTAATTACCAATTACCAATTATTATTAATATTATTATTTATTGAAGAAATTACTGTGAATGGAATGTGCCACAGACAATTTAATAAATAAAAGTAAGAAGCGTTGCCGTGCTAGATGTACAGATAGACATCAAACCAACCAAGTCAAGAAAGCTAAAAAAAGCCGAGAAAATCATTTTTCTGAAAATCAATTGCGCAAATGGAAAATTATTAATTTAACTCGTCTTGCATATGATCCCACAATAGATTATAAAAATTAAATTGGTACTATGGACCAAAATTGTAATATATAACATATTTTTTAAACAATCTTATTTAGATTTTATTTAACTAGATAATATTTAATATAACCAGATAACAACAATACATAAACCCAGCAACGACGGGTAATTCAGCTAGTTATATCTATATAATACATGTTACGGGCAATGTGAAAAACATGTGTACATTTCCCGGTTAATGTGTTCCTGCCCGGGCAATGTGAACCACGTTTTTTTTTACCAACCAACTAATACTAAAATTAATTTTCATTATAAATTATAATTTTATTATTATCTATTTATAATAGTTTTAACTATTTTTTTTAAAAAACACGGTTTATATTAATTTTATTCATATTATTATGAATATTTTGATGGAATAACAAAAAAAAATTAACAAATTTAACTGATTTTATCAAGACAGCTATTACTTTTATCATTCCGATATGGCCATATCAATATGGGAAAACTATGCTTCTTAAATAATAAATAGGCAGTACGATAGGTAACAAAAATAAGTTTATACACCGTGTTTCACAAATTTCATAGTTTATTGTAAAATTGCATTGCATTCAATTTATTATAAAAATAATATGATGAATAATGATAATATTAGTTCATTTTTTTTTTCATTCATTCAATATTATATACAACAATTATTATTATTATAATTGTTTTAAGATATTCGTAATATTATAACCATCATATAAGAAAAAAATTTTAAAATTATAAAAAAAAAACAATACTTTAAATTTTTATAAATAGATAATAATAAAATTATAATTTATAATAAAAATAAAAAATAATATTAGTTGATTAATAAAATAAATCGTGGTTCACATTGCTCGGGCTGGAACACATTGACCGGGCAATGTACACATTGCCCCGTATTCCACATTGTCCGTAACATGTATATAGGCACTCAACTCGGTTTCCGACACGTGTAAATACCATAAAACTACGGTTGGTGTGGTATAGCATATTATATGGGTAGTACGCGGACCCGCACGAACGCCGACCGCGATGGTGATGATATTAATATATTATTAGAAATATACACACAATTAATAATAAAATAATATTACTGTCGCGAATCGTGTAAATGTGTATTTCGAAACGAAATGACAAGAGTAAAAAACATTCGCGCGGGATATCGGCCGCGCCGCGCGGGCGGGTGTCTATTAAAAACGAATTAATTCCGTTTTGTCGCGAGAAAAAAACCAATTAATTTTTATCCGTCCTTCTGCTGCGTGTACGGCTGACCTGGGGCCTTTGTGCGTAAAAAGCCGGAGACGCGGGTTTGCGCTACAAAGAAGACCCTTAAAATACGCCATTGAATGTTGTTCGCCTATCTATATTAATATATGATTGTATACATCTGTACAGTACGTGTGTACAATATGTATACGATGTGCAGTTGTACATGACGATCCGAAATTGGTCGAGGACGTCGCAGCAAACGGTGTTTACGGTGCTCACTCTCAGCAATGGATAACAAATATAACAATTCATATAAGTATATAACGATATTTTAATGACGTATAATATAATATTAATATGACACCGCGGCTATTTAAGGAGTATGATGTAGGCGATTTTAAAGACTTTGATAGAAGTAGTAAAATTATAAAAATTTAAATATTATGTATTTAAATACTAATCGAGTGTTTCAAAAGCGGTCCCATGTGAGCTGTTGCAGTAGGGTCCATAATTACGACAATGGTCGTTTTACGCGCATCAACGATATTATATTATAGAAAAACGGTTTCGCGTTGGATACTGCTACATGCTAGTAGGCAGATTTACCAAATAGTCCATAAAAGATGACTTTTTTTGTGTCGAAGCTTTTTCATATAAATCTTGAGATATCAAAAAATGTTCTTCTCCGAGCATCGTGAAAAAAGGTAAAGTTGAATGTGAAATACTTTTTCCGGCAGTTGGTACCACTTAAAACCATTTTCATGGATCAATCACGAGTGGCTTAACGTTCCCATAAATAATAATAATTAGTTATTAAAAACACAAAACGCGTTTCTTATTTGTGCTCAAGTCTACTCTTAGGCCTTATAACTTTGTCATACATGTTATGGTGATAGCAAGCGAGGGTAATTTTGGTGGAAAATGGTTACGCCCGTCGTGTTATGATGACCGATATTAAAACTGACTACTATAATGGTTAGGTTATTTACAGCTTTATTACAATAACTGTTGGTGCCTACGCCATATTATTATTTAATAATTTATATTTTGGCATAGGTATAACTGATGATTAACGTTTTATAAGAATCTCACAGATTTTATGAGCTTTACTTTGGCGTTCGGAAAAATTGTACAAAGCTTTTAAAGAGTTGATATTACTGCTAAACGCATATTTCTCATACTATACATTTTTTTTTAAACAATATATTATTTTGTTTGAAATAAGAAAGGGATTATAAATAAAATAATGAAACATTTAAACTTTAAGTATATAATTATAGACGGAAAGTATTATTTCTTCGAATTTTATCTTTCATTATAAAAAAAAAAAAAACAATAACGATAAGAGTTCCTTTGTTGTTATAATATTATTAATTATTGAATAATACAAGTCGATGTGAAAATATGTATATTTGTAGTTTGTACTTTTGTAGATACTAGATTGCATTATTAAATAACTAATAAATATTCTACGTAAAATAAAATTTGATAATTTGTTTTCAATTATCTCGCATTAAGACATGCTGTCCATACCTATTTCATATTCGCAATTGTAGAGTATATAATATATAATACGCATAATAAGGCATTTAAACTTAACAAACATCCATCTGCAAGACGTATAATTGACTAATAATATTTATCTTAATATAATTAATAACAGCTATCTACTAGACAAACAAATAATTTATATTAGTTATTAGTTAATAATATTATGTCTGAAACTATAGTTATCATTATAAAAACCTTCGATAATATAACCATCGAACGATTCGATATCGATGTTTCACTCAAACTTTCAAACGAATATTATACCATCATAAACAATGTACTAGTATCAAACTATGTTTATACTTTATTGTTGTATTACCCAAACACCTCCTAATCGTGTTTTGCAACACAATATCCATAAAAAAAAATGTCATTTAAAATGTATTCTATACGGGGCAATAGATTTTAGAATAATTTTTAAAGTACATCTCTCCGGAGGTTTTAAGACTCACCATTTTCGTTGGTATATAGTGAAATAAATTATATGGTGACATTCAATAAAAAAAATATAAAAAATTACGTACGGCGTAATATAATATTATGGTATGGATGGCAGCATAATTTTTATCGAATTGGTACGACATATACTCTTATAAAAATATCAAAAAAATATCAAATAAATATAGCAAATACACTTTGTGCTGCATACTATGTTTGATGAAAAAAAGTGAAGGTTTTAGTGACGGATAGTGTACATAATAAACATAATATAAATTCTTCTATAACTTAAGCATATAGGTATTTTAGTTTGTGAACTAATGTAATTGATTAGTTTTCGTTAATTATTTTTTCATTGGTTGAAAAAACGTAGTTTAACTATATACTTATATATACTGTGCCTTTAAGCTATAAGTCTATTGTATTCCTTTGTTTTAGGTCTGACGGTTTAATGTTCTTCGATTACTCTATTAAAAGGGTTAATTGGGTAAACTGACCACATAATTACTTAAACTTTTGGTACCAAAGTTGTGGTCATTTTTAAAGCGTATGTGTAATCACTGTTCTGCAGTAATTGAGAAAAAAAAGTTAATTATTTTTAATCGCCTTAAATAGTAATAGGATACCAATTTATGGCGATAATTCTGAAGCTATTATCCTCTTTGCAATAAAACTTTACAATATTGTTGTCTTACAACATGATATTTATACTGTTTTTGTTTTGTTTTTTTTACAGGTAAGAATATATGACATGAATTATTTATGAAACGTATATAAACTGACACAAAACACACGGTGAAATCCAAAACGACTTCGTCTCCGGTGAGTGCGTATAAATATATATTATATACCGATATATTGTTTATGCTATTATAATAGCATTATGCATCGTAGTTAACCGAATACGCTGAGGGGGGAGGAACCATGTTGAAACCATTTCCGGGCACACACCGATTAATTTTTCTCTAATAAATTAAACGCATAGAAAAACACGTACCCGTATTATATTATTATGGTGAACTGTATGACGAGATTTTCTTAAACATGAGTATACACCCTGCACTGCGTATTCTGTCACTGCAGCGTCGTCATCAGGATAGGAGGATTGCAGGCCGTCAGTAGCGCGTCAGACTGTTTTCAGTCCATAAAACTAGCGCCATTATATGATATTATATTTATATATATTATACTCGACGACGCTGTGGGAATTGCGATTGAAAAAAAGTTTTGCCAAACCTTCACTCGAGTTAAGAAAAAAAAAAGGAAAAAAAAGGAAAAAGACGGATCAATATCGACGTATATTATTATACCGAGTGTGGGTACATGTGCATCTGAAATAATAATAATATAGTACGCCTAGGGTCGTGTAATGAGTGTATAAATTTAGACTTTGCCATCGTAAGGACATAAAACCAACCAGTGGTAAAAATCTTAAACTGCCGTCGGAAAGCCGTTGACTTACCGTCAGCACTATTCGGTCGCAGACGCTGTGCCGGTGGTGTCCATGTGGCGGGTGGATGGTGCATAGTGGTCATGGCAAAGATTGAGTGAATCGCGTCAGTTGTGTATCTGTTAACATCGCGAGTGAATATCATTATGTTTATTTAAAGAGACCGTTTTAGCAGCGATCATGTCCCGGTCGTCAGAACAGGTGTGCTGCAGCGAGCAATAATATTATAATATAATGCATAATATTATAATAATTGGGCGATCGGTCCCAAAAAGGCGCTCCATTCGAACGACCCCGCGAACATTGTAATATGCTCACTTGTAATGGGTCGTCGGGACTTTACGTTCTGACCACTCTGTATATATACACACCGCGCGGGCGACCCTATCCGAGACCGCGAAATCAATTATAATAATAATAATAATAATAATAATATAAACCCGCGACGACGACGATTCACCGAGCACTGTTTTTGAACGCCATTTATAATTGAAATCTGCCGATTGGATAAACTCGACCGGCGGAAGTGGTGGTGGTTCCGCAGGAACGCGACCCGCGAAATGACGCGGCGCCCAGCGCGTTTTGACGGGCCATCCGCAGCACTACACCGGTGCAACAGCTGCTGTTGCGGTACACTTCACTAGACAGAATCGACCGCGTGCGTGTGCATAGCCCGCGAAATTAAACATTCCGTCGCGACCAACGATTTCTGGCATTATTACAATGTCGTCGTCATTGACTTATCGATGACGTCGTCCTCTATGTCGATATCATAATATTATTGTATCCAACGGGTATGTACAGGTATCGATGCTGTCATCGCACGTCAGTGTGTCAGTGTGTATCCGGTCGTCCGGTGTATAGAGGGCGATCGCTTTAATCCGGTTGGGGGGGGGGGGGGGGTTACCCCCGTCTGGGGCACTGACTCGTTGCGCAGCAGAAGCTGACGGAGCGAAACGAACACGCGACGCACAGAAAACCACGTGAAATACACGATCACTATATATGTATACGCATAGGTATATACGAACAATGATTCAAATACAGCGATGGGTACTTACCTAAATATACTGTCGATGTGGCACTTTAATATCGTTTTCAAAAACGCGTTTTTCAACACTCTCGTTTAAGCCAAAGTCTTCATCTCCTCTTTTCCACGTGCCAGTTCAGCTATTTCGTTTATCAAACGAATAATAGAATATATATATATATATATTGTGTACACTGTGTGATGGGTGTACGCATTGTATTATATATTGTTATAATATAATAAATGCAGTCGGAAAAAAAATCCAAACAATTTTCCGAATTCGGTACATTGGTTGTGGGTTTATATTCGCGTTCTGCGCAAGAATGATGTGAAATCACGCCACTGGGGCCCATAATATAACGAAAACGAGTACCTATATGGCTATATATAGGTACCTTTTATACCGTATTTCGGTGCTCGCAGGTTACCGGCGATGTGAAAATGGATTGGCTCGCGTTATTTTTTTTTCGCCTTTCGTTTGTTTTTATCATTATTATTATATTATATTATAATAGCTTATATAATATTATGAAACAATCATTATTTCTGCGGTAATTTATTGTTTTTGTACTGTATAGTAGGTATACGCGTTGACTTTATACATAATATTCTGAATATTCGTCGATAATGGCATTATTGTGTCATTAGTAAGTTTGTAGTCGCTTGCTATAACCTTCAACCCGTGGTTGTCAGTCGGATTCCACGCGGTTTCCATCATGTGAACAATGTCATTTGCAGAATTATTATTATAACAGCGTCGTGTAGACATCACATATGTACCCGTAACATAATTAGCTCACCATCGACATGATGGTTATTGGCGGTGGGTAATAATGATATTATAATTAATTACAATATTATGTATTATTATTATTATTACGGGTATATAGGAAGGTATACGCAGTCCCTGTAATTATAGTTGCATAATAATATAAATTAATATATTGTTTGATGCATTCTCCTTACCACGTCGATCTACGCCGAACGCTTTCTACACCAGCTCTTCTCGACCATCGAAATGAAACCCTTATTTCAAGGGTCTCTTGTAACAATATTACGCAGAACGGATAGAGTTATTGAAAATAGAGTGTGACGAAGTCTTTGCAGGGTCTATAAGTAATTAAATACCTACGAGCTTCTAGCGGCGGCGTAGTTTAAGCAATAAAATAAAACGAGTACTGAAAACGTCAAAAACTGCGTTCCGTTTAAACAATATACAAGTAAAAGTAATCAAAATTCAAGTTAAAAAATCAATGTTTTTTATTCAAAACGCTTATTTGAATATGAACGGGAGAATAATAGTAATAAAATCAACTACGCGTTAAAATTAAAATAAAAACATAATTATTATGTTTTCTAAATATTATACACTATTAGCCGTTAGGTAGCAATAATATTATAGATAGGTATCATATTATATAATATATTATATTAATTATATGTTAAATAAAATTACTTTTATAATATTATAGTGTATATTATAGTGTAATAAATTGCAAAAACAATCTACTTGATAACGGAAATTAGGTAACATTTAAAAATACATTTTTTCCGCCGAACATTTCAGGTAACATAATATACATTTTTTATGAATGATTAACACAAAACAATCATTTTATTTCTGGTATAAATTTGACATTTTTCATGTTCAATTAATATATAAGCTTTGAAAGCTTTTTTCGTTTTAAAATTTGAACCGTATATTGTATTTTAATTACTACTATTATTCGTCTGTCAATTTACCGAGTTACAGTCTGCAGCTACCAATTTTTTTTTTTATTTAGTAATTAAAAATAATATTTGACGTTGTATGGAAATTAATAAAATATTATTTTAGAACCTATATTTAAATCAAGACTGTAATGAAAATAAACTATCCAACAAATATTATTTTTAATTAAATTATTCAATAACATTAAAATTATTAATAAGTACGCTTATATAATAATATATGCTTAGTGAAAAAAAAAACTGCATTATAATTTAATTATTATCTTGTATGCCTGTAATTATTATTGAAGGATTAATAATATATATGTGATAATATTTTGTTTATTTTTTGTATTAAGTTTAATGTTTGATTAAAAGTGGGTTTAAAATATGTTTGCAAAATCACTTATACCTATAGGTACATTTTAATTTAAAAAAATTATTCGAGAAAGAATACACTATAATTTGTTAGTAATTCTATGGATGATATTATTATAATTGTTCATAATTTTTTTACTAGTTATTATTTTGAGTAGGTATTTAAAAATTGTCCATACAAGTTATTTCACTTTGACGTGCGGAAAACGCTGTAAGGGTGAAAGAAGATTTAAAATGAAAACATTCGTGAAACTATTCGGTATTAAAATGACAACGTAGTTTTTAACTAACATTTAGAAGCTTTTAACTATTTTATTTTTCTAGAATATAAAATATAAGATAATTATAATTTCCAACATTCGTGTCTTATAATATATATGTCGTGTTTTCGAGACTCAAGTTTAAAAATAATGCAAAACACATGTAAGAGGTACATATGCAATTTTCTCATGACGTGACAAATATTTTAGTTGATAAAATATGAAGAAGAGTTGTACTACACACTATAATAATAAACACTGTTGTCGAAGATTTTCATAAATTAAAGCGAAACCGAAACACAACTGCGTTCAAATAAGTGAAAACTTTGTGCTTTTATTACAAAAACGTTTTCAGTAATATTAAAACGTTTTCCATCTCCAATACAACACTTGAGTACATTTTTATTAGTCTGTAAATAAATGTATATATATACCGTTCATCGAAAATACCAATGTCTGCTGTGCCCTAAAATGCAGATACCTCGTAGTCGGCCCACTTTAATAATTTCGTTGCAATAAAAAATTATTTATAAAACAAAATAATATATTCTATATTATAAAAATAATGTATATTATTTCACGATATTTCGAAAGACTTTACTTTAATTTTTATACCAAGTAGCCCTAATGTTAGGTTCGATTTTTCTTTCCCAATATTCAGTAATCGACAACATTATTATAATATATTAATTAATTGTTAGTTATAACCATACACCACGCATAACATTTTATTATATTATTCGAGATGTCCAGTTTGACTTGAACATATTTTTAGGTGGTTACATTTTTTTCGATAAAAGATGATATTTATATGATATCAAAACGAGACATTTAAACGTTATTCGAATTAATACGAATAACTCCTAAATAGACTCACGTGATGTTATGTCAAGATAATCTGCAGCGAGCTTGAATTTGTTTTTATGATGGTTTGTTGTGTATTTTTTTATATTTTTTTTCATTTTTGTTTACCGAAACGTATTTTGTTCGGAGTATTCTATCGTTTATTGTTTTTCCGCCATTCCTTTCAATTGTTTTATGAAAAGTTTGCATTTGATGCGTTTGGTTTCTATAGTGTAGACATGTTGGGTTAGTGTTAACGTTTGACGTGTTTGGAAATACATGACATAAATCCAGACAGTTTATTTACCAATATAAAATTCCCTCACTTTGGTGCTAAATATAGTGATGTATTATTATTTTAAATCTGTAAGTGCTGTAATGATACATAATATTTTTCATGAATAATTAATGTACCATAGTTGAGATTTTTTTACATTGTTTCTAAATGTAAGAATTTTGATATTTTTTTCGTTGGTACAGATTTCTTAAAAGGACCAATGATATAATAATTAATATTAGATATCTATTCGAAATGTTAGACGTATAAAATGTTGTATGAAAAATGTTTTGTTTCTATATTGTAGTCTTTCTGAGAAGGTAAGAAACAATATATTATCGACAGTATTATATAAACTGGAAAAAAACATTTCACCGTGAAACCAATAGAACAATAGTCGACGACAAAAATGCCGTTGGGCTGGTCGGCCTGCAAAGACGAAAGTTTTGCGCACGTCGCCTTTAAACTGACTCTCGCTCTCGACGGTCGCAGGAACGAATTCTAGGCACGCGCAGGTCACAACTAGGGTTCGGATTTAAACACCTTAAAAATATTCTTTTTAAAAAATGTCGTTTATAACATAAGAACTCAACAAAAAAAAAAGCCTCTAAAAATAACAAAAACGCCCTTACGACCTGTAAGTCACTTACAGCTATATACTATATAACTATATAATATTATAGGCGCATCGGAATATAGTTATTTATCGCGTGGGTTCGTTTATTAAATCTTAATAATAATAAAAAAAAACTATCGTTATTTATCGCGTAGTTTCGTATATTAGATCTTAATAATGAAAAAAAATAATGAACTTCATAAAAAAAAACTACCTATCGTTTGATTTCCTACGGGTATATATATATTATTATTTTTAATACAATGCTGTATAGAATACTTGGTCGTCACTACGTTATACTTTTAACGGACACATTGCAGCAGCTTGTGTGATATTATATGTTATATTCGGACTCGGCGGCGGGGAAACATGAAATAATATCGTAATATATTATGTGTAGTACACGCCACACACACATTTATAATGCATAAGTGCAAGTGTCGCGGTTGTTATATCGCAAGAGCAGCAGCCGGCCCGCAGCCGTGTGTTCGGCTACATGAACATTAATATTATATATATATATATATATTATAATATTATATAAAAGCCGCGATGTGCATTGTACTCGAAATGACCCAAAGTCGAAATTTCGGCTAGAGCAATAATAATAATACCAACGGAAACCGCGGTAACCGACGAGAGCGAACAATACATGCTGCAATCGGCAGAGGTTTTCGCCGTTTCGATTCAAGCTCGAGCGGCGGCGAGACAAAAGCGACCCACCAGAATCTGCTGCGGGACACTGCTAATTAAGGGTCCATGCACACAAATACGAGAGCGTGTTTGTTCGCAGGTGTGTGTGTGTGTGTGTGTGTGTGTGTGTGTGTGGGCGTGTGCACGAGTGTAAGTACTTGTTATATATATACATGAGTGATATACAATATTATGTGTATCATAATATTACATAATACTATGCGTTGTGTACGATTTTCGTTTGGGCCGGCTGCGAGTGTTGAAAATTTGATAACGCGTTTCGCAAAATATAAAATAATAATATGTAACACACATCACACATGATATATATTGCATATTATATGTATATTTTATGCGATACCTACCTCGGTATATTATAGTAGTAGTCAACCGATACGCGTGGTATCCGGCTACCGATCTACCCATACCACGGTCGCGGGCGTGGCACAATATCATGTTCATCAGAAATTCGCGACGTAATTATTTACCACGTTTTCCGCACTGTACCCGCAGCGACGGCGAGCGTGTCCGTTTCCCCATACACACGCCTGAAAGTTAATATTATTACATTTTATACGAGCACGCGTATATGAATAACAGGTGTGTGTTAAGATACTGACGACTTTGTGACACACACCACCTAAACGGTCAGACGAGCGTCTCCTCGTGTGGCGTCCGTCCAGAAAATCTCGTACGCCACACTACCGTTAGGTTAGGTACTGCTTCCGTGGCGGACCTGCACATCCGGCCGCGACAGTTGGGGTGAGAAAACCGTTTTTATAATATTATGATCGTGCCGTAGGCGTATTGTTATTAGTCGGGGGGGGGGGGGAGTGGTGATGGTGAAAGTGAGTATGGGATGGTCGTCGTGGTTTCGACGCCGTCTCCTCGGCACCATTACACCGACCTCCTCCGCCATGCACAAGACATTTTAAATCTCCCGCGGTAGAGGTAACCATCGTTCAAATCGTATTTTATAAGTTTTTTGAATATCGAAATATATACGAACATAAGGTATGAGGTACCTATATAGGAAATCATTTGACCGCACTCTTCGCGTTGTACGCCGATCAAAAATGTATACTATTCCATACATTATTGTCTTCGTCCTTCTAACCGCCCATGATTACATGGAGGCATAATCGGCTGATAAATAATATATTGGACACGTCTTAAGCATTAGGTATAAATAATCAATCTCAATAGTTTGAACATTTGGTGTTGTATTGGTGTATTTGAAAATGTTGTAAATCAGAATTTTAATAAATTCGAAATCGAAGGAAAATACGAGGGTGAACGTGCTCGGTGAATCACTCTGTATATTTATATATGTACTGTATGTGTCGTACATCTCAGCGGAGTTTAATTATTTTAAACTCGATAACGGGCATATGCCCATAATATATAGGTCCTGTCGCAGCTCGTGGTCATTCGTATGTACCTACGCGTTTCGAGGTATGCGCTTATATATTACGATTATATTATTGTATACGTCGCGGTGTATATAAAGGTCCGAGTGCACATGGTCATTGGTAGTCCGGCGTCGGTACAAAATATTTGTTCGGTTCGGACCGTCGTGGTTAGCCGGTCCGGCGTGACGTGTCCGCCCTTTGAAATTTAATTTCAACTTCCTGTCCTGTCCGGCGGCCGAAATCACGCGCCGAGCGGGGAGGTATACGAACCCATATAATAATATATACCTACCGGCAACAGTGTTTGTCACGCGCGCACTCGCACACCCACACACCCACCCACACACACACACACATTTTGGTCGGACTTGCGCGCATTAATCAATAATATTACATACGCCGATGCGCGGGACACCGTAGGTAGGTATTTCGTGAAATATCGTCGTACTTAAAAAATGCGTTGGGCGAAACGCGATGTGCGTAAAAAATAAATAAACGCCAAAAAAAACCTTATGGCCGAGACCTCGCAGTTTATCATTATGATCGACGCCTATATAATACTACCCATGTAATATAACTTTTTTTTTACCATTATTATATTAATATTATATTTTCGAGGAAGGTATTATACTATAATATCGTATAATATAATACTATAGGTATGGCTATATTAATATACTGCTATTGTGTGCTACCGCCGTTGTTTTTGCCACGCATGATTTTGTGTTTTTTTTTTATATTTCGTCTCATTCTGGACGGCGTGTGCGTCATTGCGATTATTTTTGTATTTTTGTTTTTCGATAGAGTATAATATAATATTATAAACAGTTCGTATTTACGTCAATGCAAGTCGTTATTAGCGCGGCGATAGAATTAGTTCGATTAGCGTACGTATTATATTTTATTACGATAACGCGCGCAGCCGGTATGGACGCGCGTGTATATCGTATTAATTAATTCCGTAAATGGCTCTAACGAGATGAGTGCCTACGATGTATATACACCTTTAATATATTTATATATATATATGTGTGTGTGTGTGTGTGTGTGTGTGTATTACATTATAATGTTATTATTTTATATGAGAAACGATAATGGTGCCCGCCAAGTCAAAACTTTTTTTGCATATATACGCACAGTGCACACGCATGCCGGCCGAAAAGTGATTCCTAACCAGCTATATCGGTGTGTGCGCAGAGGCGGAATATAATTATTTTCAGTCAACTTAAAATGAATTTAATTACGTAAACGGGAGAGAGAGCGATCTTATAACAGTATTAGCGACTTGCATATTATAATAGAAGTAACAGTTTTTGACGAGAAAAGACGCCTGAACGCCATAATCCGTTTTCGTTAAATCTTCGACAACGACGAGAATTTTATTATAATACATAACATTATAATATAATACAATTATGTCAGACTTCAGGCGATTTCAGCGAGTCGTCTCGTCGAAGATACGGTAGCGGCGTGCTCTATAACTATGTGCGGATATGAGTAAATAATATGCACCACGAAAAACGCCTTATTAGTATTAATACGATATGAATAATTCAATAATCGTACCTATATATTTTATTTTATTTTTAAAAGAAGAGAATAAAATGTTGTATCGAATTTTATTGAACGTTTGACGATAAAAAAACTCGAGGAAATCACATCAAAGTATGACGTGTTGAGTGTATCTCGTCTTCGAGTAGGTCATTGTAATGCCATCGTACATAGCAGATAGCTCGCAGAAACAGGTGCTCATTCAACACATTTGCCTATAATGTTGTGTGACCATTGTGGACTTGTTATTAGATTTGTATTTTTTGAAATGACAGTCTGTTTTTTATTTCACAATCAAAAGCAAAACTATATTAATTTTGGATATAAAACAAAATATACTTTTTGATAATCAAACATATTTTAAACTTTGAATGCGTGGAGTAGTGGGACCACAACTGTTGCAGGGAATATCCCTTGCCAAGATTTCACTGCACTCGAACATTAAACACTATTATTATTTAAAATAATAATAAATAATAAAACTATATAATAATTATATTAAAAACGATTTATCGATTCACCATCATAAATATTACAAAGATCGGCCTGTATAATAGTGTATGGTGTATATAATATCGCAAGATGTATAGTTGGGTTAAACGGCGTAGCTGGTCATGTGGCCATGCAGGAGACATATTTTTCAAAAAATATTGTCGTTATAATTTTATACCGATAATTATTAGATTATCTATAATATGTAATGCTTGCAAAATATGTTATACCATACGATAAATAAATAAATAAAATACAATAAATAATTATATTATTTTAGAAATCTGAACTTATGAATTTTATCCCTCAACCCCCACGCGCCTCGTTCGTACCATATATACACATCCAGTTCGGTGTACCATTAGGGTTGGTTCCGAGAAATCTGTGACAACGTGTGATTGCAGGAAGTATCTAGGTACTATTACCAAACACATTTTTTTTTTATATTTTTTTTATTTATTGAGGACTTGTTAGATTTTTTTAAATTATGTTTTGTTGTATTTCACTTTCAAAAGCAAAAATACATTAATATCGAATATCAAACAAAATATAGTTTTAGATAATCAAGCATATTTTAAAATTCAAATGCTCGGAGTAGTGGACCACAACTGTTGCACCGTATCCCTTTCTCTTGCCATTTTACTCCACTCGTATAAACATTAAACACTAGATATAATTATTAATAATAATTACTATAATGATGATAATAATAATGAAGAAAAACTATTTAATAAAAACGAATTGTGGCTCAGTGTGACGCGGTGTTTGCTATCAGTCACGAATGTGCTCTGAGCGTACGCAACGGCCGATGTCACTAGTACCCGGATGGGTGACCACTCGGGATTTTTAGTGACAATAATTCTCGTCACACATACGTACACGTGTTCAAACCAACAGTACCCTCCTCCGCAGTAGCAGGCTAATAATGACCTCATATTTATCGAAGTTTTAATTTCAAATAAAAAAAAAAAAAGGAAAACGATTTATCGATATAATATCTCGTAGATAAATAAATAATATTTTAAACGTCATAAAAAAAATATTAAAACAATCGGCCTGTGTAAAATGCATATAATATCGAAAATCCTTCAGTAAATTGCGTTGAACTGCAGCTAGTGATTCAGGAGACTTATTTTGAAAAATATTGACGACACAATTTTTTTTACCGATAATTTGATTATTTTACAAATTCAAACTTATGGATTTTATCCCCCGACCCCTCACGCTCCTCGTTCGTACCGCAAACTATCTATTAAACGCATTTAGTTCGGTGTAGGGTTGGTTCCGAGAAATCTGCGACAACGTGTGGTTGCCATCTCGGGACCGTAATAATAATAATAATTTACGTGTGCCATCCGTGAGCGGATGACGGCGACGGTAACCTGTACCACCGGTAATCCAATCTTGGATCTGTTAAGCGGAAATAGCGGATGGAACGTATAAATTATAATGCAAATATGTAGGTAATAATCGGAATAAAACTATATCGATGGTGGTCGGTTGTATGATGTAGCTGACTATGATAGCAGCTGTTGTAGAGGTTTGCAGCACTTGAGAAGATCCGTCGAACTCCATTCCTTTGAAAACATCGTCGTTTTCTTTAAAATAATTGCTGTAATTGTATTCCGTTGTATCTAAAATAATAATAATAAAAAGGATAAATTTCCATAAAATCAAAAAATGCCACTCACCAATCATGCTAACCCTCATTATTTTTTTTAATAATGATTTTATTCAAATTTTTGAATTTTTGTGTAAACTTTAGAATTATAATATTATTTTCAATGATTTTGCAGATATTTTATACCATTTAAGGAGTGTCCTGTTGTGAAACAAGCTTTTTATTCAAATTAAGAAACAATCTTTTTTTTTAAATTACGAATCACCTGATTTTTGTAAAAATGCTGACGTATCCAAATAAAAATTTAACAATGGATAATAATACCTACTATAGATAATCGGCCTAATAATGGTTTAAAAAAAATATAAAATTGATTTAATATCAAATCTAGTATTTATTATATTATGAATTATGAATATTTTTACAAATACCAATTATAAAATGGTGATAGATTCATATATCATAATAAAAAATTTAAAAACATTGTTATATATTTCAAACCCCTCGACATTATCATAGATTTAGTTCCTAATAAACAAAGTTAAAAAAAAACTCTAAAACTACTCGTTCAAAATTCTATTTAGATACATAAAATGTTTTGAAAAAGTCGTCTGATTAACAATTACTTATAAGAAAAAATAGCGATTTTCATTTGAAAAAAGAAGTGGGTGGAGTATCAGAACGCTCTTTAAATGGTATAAGAAAATTCAGAATCTTAATAAATCTATGGATTTAACGATATTATTAAATGGAACTGGAAATAGTGTGCGGACGTTCGGTTAATCATCTTGTATAGCTAATATTTTAATATTATTATACAGTGCATCGTGCATGTGTATTATATCATACAGGTTTGGTTGAGCGAACTTCTGTAATACATTGCCGGTGAACATTGCCTTAACGAAACGCGCTGGCTCCATATAATAATAATATTACGAACCTTACACGTGCTGAGTTCCTACACCGTGAAAAAAACTGCCGGTGGTGTTATGGAGAGAAAACTTATTTACAAATCTATGTACATATATAATATAGATGCTATATTGGTACTTAGTAATTTTAATGATGGTACTGCGTATCGCGGAAAATCACTAAAGTTTTTCACGCGTGCATAATTGCGAGAGTGTGCACATATGTCGCGTGGCAACAAAAATCACGTTTTCCTTCCACGTCTCCGAGAAAAATTATATGAATAAAAAAACATTTTCAGAAGCGCGACTTTATATTTTTTGCGAGGGTCGAAACGTTTTCACCGAACTTCCGAAATGTTTGAATATAATAATAATACATACCTACGTGATAATATAATAATATATGCTTGCGATGGAAATATGAAATGCCGAGACTTGGGACTCGTTACTCGCAGTATAATCGTAATAATATTATCATTATACTATGTGGAAGAAAACCATTCGTCACGATAATAATAATAATAATAATATTACGTTACGCGGGAGACGCGGTTACGCATCATACTCAACGCCAAAAAAATTGTTTTTATTTATGAGAATTTGACAAAAAAATTAAAAAAAATTAGAGAGGAATCGCTGTTTACCGACGCCGCCGCAACGTCACTCGTCACGATAATCTATAAAATTGGAAGTGATTTCGTGCGCTCTCGTACACGACGTTTATTATAATTTAATTATGAGATCAAGTCCAAAGCTGAAATATTACGATAATCGTAATTTTATAATAACGATGGCTCCGACTGATGTGACATTGCGATGGAGTGGTTACAATATTATACGCGGATCTAACTCGACGACAGTGACTTTACACTGATCTCGCAGCAAGTAGTATGTTAAAGTAGAAACGGAATACGTCGATAGGGTACCACATTAAATAATATGATTTCTGTATGCAGTATATTATATATACAACGCTGAAAGGCGTAATGTAGCTACTTAGATTTTTTTTTAACGACCCTTATAAAATATCACGACGATGTACGAGACGTCTGTGACACCGTTTATTTAAAAATTGAAGTGATATTGTTAGCGGGCACTTAGTGTATTATAATAATACGTCGTACGCTATAGTAAAATAAATTATATTTTGAAAACCCAATTGATTTTATAGCTCCAAAAGATATTATATTGCTGAAATATCGACACAAAAGCAATTTTATTATGTTCCTACACGTAACACATTTTGTAGGGAATAGTGTTGAGTATATTATTATAATACTGTTTGTTAGGTATACCTATAATACAATATCGAAAGGTTTCTTTGTACAGTTTCATATTTTATGAGTCGGCCTACTCATTGATGTGTTAAATTTTATACGATTCATACATACTAGCTAATGGTTTTTTTTTCATTCAAAACTATTACGTTACACAGTCGTTTAATAATATATTAAAATAAATAATATGATAATATTCACATTTCTGGTGTATCGTACATTAAATAGCGAGTATAAAATATAATGATTATTTACACTAGACACTGGGGAATGAATTTTTTTTCGAGTACAAAATACTTTTAAACGGGGAAAAGTCAAACAAACAAACAAAATGCGCAAAAATTTAAACTATAATATATATATATATATATATATAATATGTGTGTATTCTAAATACGATATCGTTTAGTTTATTTATTTTTTTTAATTATATTTTACTGGCAGACCAAAACGAGTTGTATTATCTTTTGAGTTATGACGGTCGACACCAATATAAGAACAAAAAGCAAATAGTATTGCACCCCAACTCTTGGGTTTCGGGTCAACGAGTATAGTGATTTAGAATTGTACACTATTGTTTATAGTCTGTGTGTGTGTGAGCGGAGAGCTATAACGCTAAGTCCGATATTACAATACAGAAGAATAATAATAATATAATATGATACTCATAATGCATATAATACACCTTGCGCTGAGCTCTTTACACATATTGTACATATTATATAATATATTATTGAGTACTATAATTATTTAAATATTATATAAATATCGTGTTTTTGTCGTATCAATGGACATGCTTAAATATACGAAGCGATAACAAAACATTGACCCCTCCCTTCCGAGGGGCATATTAGAACGATTGCTGGTAGGGGGATGTCAGTTCACTACGTTTTAAAGCTTATTATTATTATTATTTATTCTTCTACTTTTTTTTATAATAGTTAATGCATGCCTCGCTAAATAATTGCTATTTTAAATTATAATAATAATAGTTATTATAGTTTTCATAAAAACGTACCACGAAATAAAATCACTATTTGACACGTCCATGGACAAAAAAATAATTACAAACAAATATATTAAAAAACAAAATATATTTGTTTCAAAAACCACTTTTACTTGGTTCAAGTTGCTTCGACTACCTTCCAGACGCATAAATGAATGTTTGCATACACATAATATGTTTGTATGTATCCGAATGTTTATCGGTTCATACCACGGCTGACCATGATACCCAAGCGAGAAATCAGATGAATTAAAATACATACAGGTTGGTATAGGTGCACAGTCAATACCAGAAACGAAAATGTCTATGTTTTACGGCGGTGTATTATAGTAATAGTATATAATACAATTATTTTATTGATTTAATCGTTTTTGCATATTTTATTAGAATTTCAATTTAATATAGGCCAATATAGGTACTAAAAAAAATAAAATAATATTTTCATAATAAAATACGATATTTTAATCATTTAGGTATATAAATGTAAGCGATTGGGTTGATTTCGACACACGTGTTTTTTTTTTTGCAATACTAGCTCTTAATATTAATTATTTTTTATTTTTTCAAATTTTGATCTAGTATAATATTATTATTTTAAACGAAACGCTAAATTCGACGAAAACAGCTGTACGAGATTGCGTTGAACGTCGGACGACTGAGATTAAAATAGGATCACGTGCATTTACACCCACCGACGATGGCGGCGTGAGGTTGACGGACGCGATTTTCATTTTTTCCATCGGAACTCTGGGTATAGTTATACTACAAACTGTTCGTGAACGTATATATATATATGTTATGTATATATGTGATAATATGACGATACCAATTATTATAATAGTATAGCGATAAATCACAATATTATTTAAATGAAATCAATGAATCAAACGCTAGCCAATACGACAGTGCGCCTCCGGTTTGATGGTTTTTTATTCCGACGAAAACGCTCGAAAAATGAACATGGCAATAATTAATAGTGTCATTTCAAAAATATAATATTATAACTGCGAATATCAGGGACTTTGAACAGAGTCTGACGACTATTTTTTTTACGATTCTAGTACAAAATTATTATTATATTGTATTTAATAATATTATATTATTATCATAATATATTGTCGTATGCACTTATACACGATGCATTATACTATAGGTACCACGATTTATAAACTCCATACGCCCATAATAATAATATATTATACATTATAATATAGGCAGGTGCGCTGACTTTTGATTATTTAATAATATCAAATTATACAAGGACCTATACTTGTACAGCGATTCGCCGCTGTTGATATAACAATGTGACGTTACTATACCTATATCGTGTTACGAACAATGTATTTTGAGTGTTGACGTGTGTTGCGCGGCGAGCTTTGGACGGTAAACATTCGGCGAATAATAATTATTATAATACTATCATATAATATAGTTTCGACAAGCATTGTGAATTAGCAGTTCACAAAGCAACAAAATTAAAATTAGAGTGTGATCATAAAACAACAACCGACCCAGGGGAAAAAAAAAACAAGTCCTCCACCGTAATTAATGATGGGTATTATTATATAACTCACCCCCTCTACACCCCCCCTTTCTCTCACTCACTCTCTCTCTCTCTCTCTCTCTCTCTCTCTCTCTCTCTCTCTCTCTCTCTAGATATATATACCTCTCGCGGAGGCCGCTATTATATAAGTTGGATCCGTGTTTTCTGGAGAGCCGAACCCCCCGCGAGCACAGTTTCACCGAAAATTCCATTGAAACTATCATCAAGTGTACTTAGCAAAAGATTTATTTCGGGTTAAGAATCGCGTCGTTATCAAATATGATGCGCACACACATGCACGCTATATTATATGTGCCGTACACACGTATATAATATTACTTTACATTACAATACATGTATACATGACATATAAATACATATTATGATCGTGTAATATAATCACTTTTGGGCTTATCCTCTTCGCTGTAGTACGACTTTAAGATTAAAGTGTAGGACCCGTAAATTATTATTATAAAAAACGAGCGCATTGCCAAGATGCCAAAGACCCGCGTGTGTGTATAAATAATAATATAACGACCGCCGTTTACACGTTATGATGATAATTGATAATTGACTCGTTATCACAGTGCTCTTTGTATTGCTCGTGAATTTATCATAATTTATTATCAATCTATAATAAAGAACACTTGAACTGAACCATACTTACATATGCACTGTAATAGATTTCCATACACACGTACACATAACCAAAATAAATAAAACCGTATCATTAATCATAATATTGTGAAACATTTTAGGATATCGTCGTAATATTATTATAGTCTGTTAATTATTCATATTTTTACGTACGATTTATTTCAATAACAGTCCAACAATTCGTGGCTATGTCATTGACATAACGGTTGGTATTATTTGTTTTGGTATTATTTCTAAGTTTATTTGTTAGACCGGTGCTAAATTTATTTTACATTGAATTGTTATTTGTTATACTACCTACGTATTGTCTATACTTAGTGAGTTATTTAAACAATATATTATAGTATGATGAGAAAGTGTTTTGTGTTCATCTTTTATCACTATTTTTGTTCACAAATGTGAATAAATTAAATCTCTTATTAATATTACTTTATACTCATCTGTGTATTACTTATTTCTTAAAAATATTGATTATTAATAATTATAATATTATGGCTTGTCATTTTATTTTCATTATAATTATAATATGATACATTGCATTATGAAATCATCCGTATTCTGTGACAAATTGTAACTTATTTCAATAATAACAATATGTAATGTAATATGTAATGCTTATATTTTACTGTGTTTGATATTTATTTACAGTTTTATACGAATTATTTTTCAAAGATAGAAAAAAAAAAGTTACAAAGTAGGTAGGATAAGTGCCCAGCGTTGCCATATGGCAACAGCAAATATCTCAAAAACTGTGAATTAAAAAAAAAAAAAATTATTTTTATATTAATTATGAGTGTATTTTTAGAAGTTCTCAATAATAATATATTAAAATTTAAAAAAAAAAAAAATTCGGGCGCTAATGGGTTAATTAAAAAATGTCAACTTTAAACTAACTGATGTCGTTTGCGTATAATATTCATCAACCGATGTGGGCGTATACTGTATAATATAGTCTATGAACAAGTTAGGAAAGCTCACTGAGCGATTTTTATACAACAGAATAAACTATAACTCCATAATATAAAATTTAAAAATAATTATTTGGTAACATTTATATTTCGATATTTTTATATTGGTTGTAATATAATATTATGTCTGCCACAACTAATCCATATTAAAATATACTATTATTATTGATAATTTTTAATACCGAGTAGTATGAACCTGCTTTGAATAGTATAACCATGGTTATAAAACCGTGATACAAAATATGGTAACTATTTACTGGTAATGTTAACTGACGGACGGACACAATGGAGATATAAGGTGGTCTAAATGTGTGATTAGACACATGTTTATAGACATCCATTATAATACTTTAGGTAGGTATTACATTTTTATTGAGTTTAATTATTGAAGGTAGAAATGCATTTAATGTGATTATATTATAGTAAGCGTTGTACAGTAAATGTATTATATTATATTTTGAGTAAGTGTAAATTATTGTTGTTAATTAATGAAAAGGGGTTCGCTTTTCGTGCCGCCTACAAGATGTACGAACTCTGTGATAACCGATAGTGAACATACCTTGAAGCTGATCATTAATTTAGCAAGTACCTATTAAGTATTTTACGATCGTCTATTGAAATGTGCAAGATTTACGAATGATATTTTTTATTCAATAACCAACGCAATTAAATTAGTTAAAAAAAAAACAACGGAAATTTCACAAACGACAACAAAAATATAAAGTTCCGCGTTTGTCCTCTGGTTTTGGATGAAATATCGTGAACATAACAATGTAGTATCCGTGACACAATACAAATAATAAATAATAGTGCGAAATTACAATAATAATAATAATGATAAAAAGTAATAGCCAAAAGCCAATTGTATGATATGATGAAATCACATTTTTCAATTATTGATGTGGCATTGTTTTTTTTACCTAAATATATATATATATATATGTGTTAGGTGTATATGAACTTATAGTTACCAATCATTTATGGTGGTTTCAAATATATCTTTAAAATATTTTTCGAGGACGTTACGCCATCCGTTTAGACTGTATGTCATCACGTGGTAAAGTACCTGTAGTGAATATAGTATAATAACGCATTCAAGACTTCAGATCGATGACAATTATTATTATTATAGAAAGTGTTTTCGAACTAAACCATCGAGAGGATTTCTGAGTCGTATTTATTTATTGTAAAAAAAAAAAAATACAATCGTTAAAAAGTGAAAAAAAATATGAAATTTCTTTACGTGAAATATCGAGCTTTATTGTTATTGGTATAATGAAAAACTACGGATCCGAAATGATGCCCTCGAGAATGTTATTATTGTCTTTCATTTTTATAACGGTGCGTTTCAGTTCTAAAATCACTTCCCCAATCATACATATGATCGATCCGCAGCGCGAAAGTGTTTTTTATTTCTTTAATATATTATTGTAGGGCGCAGAAATGGATACCCAGCAAATGTCGGTGTAACGCTCACCTTACTTCTCTTTTATTTTTTTAACGTGTGCGCATAAAATATTATATTGTTGTACGATACATAGCCACCGATTCAATCATAATTGTTTAGAGTTCCTAGTGCATAATATTATTCGAACCTAATGAAAATAGTTGTTCAATATAATAATTAAGTTCGTGTGTGTCGCTGCAGACGCGGCAATTGGAAACGATTTATAAATTGTTCGCTTGTACCTGCATTGCAATGTTGTATCACGTGATTGTATGTGTGTAAAGTGTGAGTTAACGAACATTTCCGTTGAAAAAAAAAACGATAGACTCAATAAAACGAACGAGTCGGCCGAAGCGGTGACCATTGCACGGTGATATATAATAACTCAGTTAACGTTATAGACGGGTCGACAAGTAATTTTTAGTGGGGATCCGAATCCGGGCACTTCAAAAAAAATTTATTGAGATCCAAGGAGAAAATAATTTGTTAATAGCAGGCTGTTTTATACATAATATTGCCTATAGGTAGGTAATATTATAAATTAAGACTATAAGTTATAACTATCAATGCATTCAAACGTTTAGTATTTTATTTAGACGAATATCTATATTATTAAAATTAAATCAACTACTTGTTGATCGTGTTGATTGATGTCAAAGACATTTGAACTGTCCAGTTGTTTGCCCTTCACGATCCGAATTCCGACCGCGGTCCATCAGTGTTGCTGACCCTATATAGTCCACGTGTCCAAGATATAGACGTATAGGAACGATAGGTTCAATAATAGTAACATAATATTATTATATAGATCAGAATATAACGATATAACTCAGATTTTAATGTCAACGATTGACAGTGCACCGAAAACCATTCGACGATAACGACGAGAAAAAATATGAAAACGCTTCTCGTATAGAACTTGTGATAATTCAATATATTATTACATTTCAAATATACGGACACGGACAGCTGACTTAAAAGAAGAAGATAAACAAAATATATTTATACGACATTATATTATAATAATATTATAATATAAGTTTCTATTATATTCTTAACATAAATATGTTTTTGGGTTGGTCACAGGTATTTTATTTTTTTTAACCAATTTTGCGAAGTATACAGTTTCGTTTTCATGGTTATTTATTAACAAAAACATGTTTATGGTTCATAGATTTTTCTTGTTGAGGAAAAATATCGAGTGGCGTTCTATGATTTTTTTTTTAATAATTATTTTATGTACACGTTTTTTACGGTGAATATTGGTTGTACGACTTGTAAAGCTGTAAACGATCGTCTGCCCGTATAACATAATAATATAATAATAATATATTTTATCTATATACATAGTGATAGGTATTATGTTCGTATACGTATCATGTAATTTGAAGTGCTAACTGCTGCAAAAATGTGCTGCGCTGTATACGGCCCGCGATAAAATGTGTTATTATAATATTATCGTTTTGACCCGTTTATGACCCACGCCCGTCGAGTGTACTTCCGACTTTGGCGATTCCAAATCTCATTTTATTAATATCCTCTATTTTTTTTTTTTTACTTTTTACGTCCCCGACCGGATACTTTTTTATATCTGATGCGAATTCGATATACGTATAGCCAATTTTTCATCATCAATCGGTGGCAGTGTGTGTCGTTATAAATCGCTCCGCGCTTTTCCATCCCCCGATCCCCACATCCACACTATACATACGGCGCCGTCGCCGTTGAAATGCACAAAAAAACAAAGAGATAGACAGAGAGAGAGAGAGAGAGACGGCAATAAATTGGATCGTAAACAAATGAAATAAATAAAAAATAAACTTTTACACATATAATAATATGTATGTATATAAATTCAATTTGTATTTCGAAACGGTCGTTCCGGTGACGCCTTCAGTCAGTGTCAACTGTATACGGAAAGAATATAAATTCTTCAACCCTATCGTCGTCGTGTGTACACAACGCGAGTTGTATATTATATTATAACGTCGTATACGGCTATAGCAGTGAGAGGATTAAAAACGATCTTTTAGATTTTCTAATCGTTATTTTTCCTGCAATCGCTTGTAGCTCCGAACAGCCGGGAACGCATTTCGCCGCGTAACAGTTCACTCAAAAGTTATAATAATATTATAATATATTTAGTAGGTTAGTAAGTAATACATAACTGATAAAAAACGACATAGTCGCATATTATATAGCTGCACATTACACACGAAGTCCGACCGGTTTATAAACAGTGTACCCAGCAAAGGCGTGATTAGAGCTACATTTCGAGGGTGCTAAAATTATGTGTACCGCTTCGCTAACCCACTAACCCCGCACCCACGAACATACATTTCATAATCAGTAATAACAAGGTTTTGTTCTAACTTTATTCAGTTCCTAACATTATTAGCACTCATTTAATTGTTTATATTACACTCGCAAAGTAAATAATTATACTATTATTGTAATATAAAATATTATTTAACAATATTTCCAACCAATATGATGAATACAAATAACATAGATACGTTTGATATTGGTCAGTAAAAATAGAATGAATTATTTGAAACCCATTTTGCTTGCTTTTTATGCTGTAGGTACTTATCCAGCACAGATTCTATTTGTATGTTATTATTACAACATCTCTCTTATTATTTAAATTGCACAAGTTAGTGAACAATTGCTGTAACATACGTCTGGTCCTCATCAAGTTTTTAATTCGTTTCATACTTGGAAAACTCCGTTCTCACGTTACAGAACTTGTAAGTGCAATTTTAAATGATTTGTTCATGCCAGGAAAGACTTTTTTTTATTTTTTTTAATAAATTTTTCTCGAATTATTAATGGTGCTTTATAACAGTAAGCAGGGATGCTGAATTAGAGCTTGGGAGTGACAAAAGTGTCAAAGTTTCTAACCTAAACCGATATGGGTGCTAAATAATATTGAAATATTAATGTGAATTCGTCTAATTTTGAATCAAGTGACTATATATTAATATAATATATTATAATATACCGTGGTGTGGATAATAGATTTAGATTCAAAAGCTTTCAAAACCAACGTACACTAACAATTTCGCGATGACTGTGGCCGTGGTCTTGGTTAAACAAAACATTTAGGTATAAGTAAGTGAGACGACTGTTAATTTTTTAATACGACTATTTTTCACGTTATAGAGACTAAAATAATATTATGTATGTTGTACCTACTGCAGAATTTTCTTTCGGAACCTTCTGCGTTTGCGTGAAGGTCCTTTCTACAATGCTCCTATATCGTCTTATTTATAGGAACCTCGTCCGGGTATTATAATCCAAGTAGGAGCCTATAATAATTATTATACGATTATACCCGTGAAACTGCGACATCAAAATGATTCCGAATTCAAACGTCGTATTTTTTCATTAATTACCCCTCCGACCCTCTCATTGGCCGCAGTAGTTTTTCCTACCGAATTTCCTCTTTTATTTTTATCATTTCCATTAACTCTTAGAGAGTATAATATATCATTAGAGTATTTGCGTTTGCTGTCGTCGCTGCTCGGAGATCGGTCGTTGTTTATCGTCACAGCCGCTCATTGGTCTCGTACGAGGTGTGGCGGGGTCGCGACTTTATCGACTTTCCGTTTGCGCGGGAGACTCCACAAATAAAAATAATATTACACGTTGTTGTAAGGACACGGAGTTTCTTTTCGGCATGATTAGTAATTTTTATACGATACTCGTCGGGCACTGCAGACTCAAACCTTGACACTAATATAATTTTGTTCATACTTTTTTTCGCAACTTATTGATTATTGTATTCAACCTTACTACGTTTGAACATGGAGATTTTTTAGATATCACAATAACACGCGACAACATGACGTTTTCGATTGATTTGATCATATTATAGCCACATAGGCATTCGGTCATCAAGAGCACGTCGATTAGGTGCACAACATCGGACCTATCTGCATTATAATATTATATTGTTATAAATTATAATATCATCTGTGAACTATTTAAAACATAATTCGGTTTTTACACTTACATAAATATAATATATTTGTTTACTCAGTAAAAAGAAACAAATATTTCAATATTTTATATAATATAGGTGGATAGAAAATAACTCGCATGACAGAATTATTTATTTTTTGTATATATACGAATAAAAAACACGTTTTAGGCTGAGATTATATATTTTTTTCCTACGTCACCGTCACAAAAAACATGAAAAAATAATGTCACCGTGAGTTTCGTCTTAACCGCCACTCGTAAACACGGCTGAAATCAAGAAAAAAAATGTTCTCCGAAAAAAGTATTTCAATTTTCACGCCGAAAGCTCAGGAATTTCCGTCACGACCGCGTCATGTTTGTCATTATTTTATTCTTTTCGATTGTATTTACCCAATACATATTTCATAAACGGATCAATAATTTTTTTTTTTATTATTCGTGGGTTTCTCTTTTTTTTTGTCGATGTTTGCAAAATTCGACAGACGTCTACAGAATAATATATAACGATAATAATAATAACCGTCTTCGCTGTGTACGAATTTCCGCCACATTTATAATATTATTATGTAGTGGGTACGTAGCTGATATTTTCAAAAATAATATTTATATATTATAATATTATTATGGGAATGATGTATTATTAAATTTTGTACAGTATTATGTTTAGGTACACTACTATTACGCTACACAATAGTTATACAAATATTTATTAAATTAAAATCGGTTTGGGGGTGGAATGGTTAAAAGATATAACGTTATTATATTATATTATGCTTATTCTTATTCTAGAAAAATCTTGAACTTTAAAAGCTTGAATTGTATAATATATTCACCTCAAAATTTCGTAACTACAACCTTATAATATCACGCTGCGATTGTATGAAATGATTTGATTATAATATTTAAATCTTAAAATTAGTATTTATATATACTTTGGTTAGATATTAATATGTGCGAATGTGTAATATTATAAAATATATCTCCAAGCAGTGACTGTTTTACGGTGTGGATGGGCTTGGCGCCGATGTGTGGTCGACATCGCTCAAAAACACACAAAAAATATCCAGTGGTTTAGGAGGAGTTCAATGACATACAGACAAACATTTATTTTTATATATATAGACATACATTGTTATTATTTTCGGTCACCCAATTAATTTCACCAAGGAAAATTGTTATCCATTAAACCTTTCCCATGACTCAACCGATTATTATTAGTGAAAACCGTATTAAAATAAATAAGTAGAGTTCTTTTCGAGATATGCTCGTACATACAATAAAGGGGCAGTGTTTCTCTACTATATTATGCATGTTATATACATACAAATCTTCCTCTTGAATCATTCTATCAATTAAAAAAAACGCATCAAAATCCGTAGCGTAGTTTTAAAGATCTAAGCATACAGACAGACAGCGGGACTTTGTTAAGATTAAGATTTATTATTATTTTTTGTTAATTTGAATATGCTCTATTTGTTTGCGTCCATAGCAACCATTAAATAAACAAAAATATCTATCGTAAATCTCAAAATTCCTGTTTGAGCACTTCCCGGAAGTGTTTCTCTTCTATATTATGCATGTTATATACATATAAACCTTCCTCTTGAATCACTCTATCAATTAAAAAAAAACTGCATCAAAATCCGTTGCGTAGTTTTAAAGACCTAAGCATACAAAGAGAAAAAAGGTTTTTTTTTAATATGTTAAGATAAACGCCAATCAGCAATAACAATTTGGGTCAACATAACATCAAAAATGACTAATGAGCCTAATTATAGGATAGATAGTATAGGTGTAGACATTTTGACCTGTGTAAATGATATGTAAAATTGAAGTAACTATAATAGTCGTATCATAATCATAATATTATCACAATTTTCAAAACGTAAAACAATTTACGCTATGATAATTGGCAAATAAAAATTATACTATTCATGTTTAGAGGTATAATGTATCACATGAAATTAATCCTCATCTATCGTGTCGATGGCAAATAAAAAAGATTGAGATGACGTATATGCAAACATTTTCCCTCCCCACAAACGGGGGGAACTCGTGTCTAGAACCACCCCCCGACTCGGGTCGTTGTGTGTTTTAGCCGCGTTAAACTCGTTCGAGTGCACTGTATGCGATCTTTGTAATAAACGTCTTGTCTTACAGTGGAATTCTGGATATAATATAATATTATATGGTGTTTTGTGCAAAATGTGCCGTCGTCGGTATAACAATAATATATATATAGGTGTAGACTGCAGCAGCACCAGACGTTGTATTATAGTCGTAGTGCAGGGACTTACAACAGTCGTACGCAAATATAATAATAATAATAGCATATCCACACGTTGAAATGTCAAATTATTCGTGGCATGATATAACGACCCGAACGCCGCAGACTCTTTTTTTAAATATTAAAATGGACAAAGTATATAATAATATATCGCTCGGGCTGGTAATAGTTCTGTTCCCGGTAACGTTTCTCTTTGTTCAAACGCTCCACTACATTGTTATGAATATAATATACGCTCGAAACAAAACTCGTACAATAATAGTATTGACTACGCGATTATCACGTAGAGTATGTATTAATGCTTTAAAACGTCCCCATTGTTTCCAATACGAAATGAGAAATGAAAATCGTGTGATTTTTTTATTTTTCAATTCGGTCGAAAAAGTGCGCGCAAAAACACACGCTCGGTATCGGCACCTAATTCATTATATTATTTATTTGACGCGCATAATTATATACATAGTAATATTTTTTTTTTTAATTTTCATTTTTCTAAGATTCAAACGTAATATAAATTATTATAACTCGACTATTACAATAGGTATATAAACAAAACAATAATAATCCTAATAATAATCATAATAATCATTAATGGTAATAATAACATTGGAAATAGACAATAATATTATATCACAATACACGGGAAATTGCTTGATTTAAATTGTATTAATGAGCGAATAATGAGCATCAGTAATTTATAGTATTATCAAAATATAATTATTTGGCAGATCAATTTTCAAATGGCCCCCAAACAATCAAAACAGGAAAAATGAAACAGTCTTAAACAGACTAAGAATAGGACACACACAATTCATCCACGTGTTCTTAATGGCTAAAGAAAGCCCCCCAATTTGCTCACGTGTGGAACACGCATTGAATTTAAATTTTCATTCACTAGATCCAATGGTGTGCTGTTATTCAATAGTTTTTATATTAAAGGGAATTATATTATCACACATTTAGATAAGAACATTATCCAATCGTTGGCTCTTATTTGATATTTTAATTTTCAAGGGAGATATCAGCATTTTAAATTTGTGATATTTCACATACCTATATCTTGCTTGAAAATTAAAATATCGAAAATCGCCGACGCTCAATTATACAGATGAAGTTCTTATCTAAAAGTTTGATCACTCTATTATCAATATTCTCAAAATTAACAGCAAGCTATTGAATCTAGTGAACTTAAATTTGCCATGTCTTACGTGTGTAAGACGGAGACAACAAGTACATGTTCTCTTAACACATTAAGAACACTGAAGTAAGTTAATTCAAATTGTTAAAATAAAATACATTAAAATATTATCCAGTTATTAAAATATATTATAAATTATAATAAACAAATTAGTTACGTTACATGAACACAAGAGAATGATACTAATAAATTACAGTTAACAGTTACTGTCAAACAAAATAGATCAAATAACCAATTATCAATGTTTAAGTACTACAGATGACTGAAGTTGAAAATATAACACAATAATAGTGTATAAAAAATAATTTTAAAAATCATTGTCACTTATCACCGCGAATTACGACGGTTGAAATTTAATGTGATAACAGTAAATTTATACTATGGGGATAATAACTAATATACATCCATCTGTTGTCGCAGGAATTCATTACTATACTACAATTATGACTCCATTTAAGACTTTTAGGCGTTTCCAATGTTTATCATTTCGTTGGCCATCTATGTGTATTAATCAATGTAACTTTATATCAATAAATTATGTCATTGAAAACGGTTGTCGTCCGGATACAGGCGCATCCAAAAGTTAACCACGGGATCCTTACTGGATTGTTGACACAAGTGAAATTTCTAAATGTCACACGCTTATAAATTAGTAAGAAACGAAGTGCCACTCACGATGACAGAATAATGATATTAGGGAGGTTTACGACGTATTTCGTACGTTTTATTTTTCTCGCGATTACGAAAAAATAATATCATAGCGCAATAATACAATACCTGAATATATATTACGCGCACCTTATAACATATTGTCATCGTCGCTACAACAGCGGACAGTAATTGTTGTTGTATACGAATGACGGAATGTAGTATAGGTATAATGCACAATATTATACGACAGGACTATGACGATATTATTATTATTATTATTATTATTATTATTATTATTATTATTATCATTTTATTGTAAAGTCCTTTGCGAGTGAACTCACTACATGATAATATTGTGTCGTCGTAATTACACAGCATTTAGGTTCGGCTGTCCGTCACCCGTGTAGGGTACAGAAGCAGAATATTGATGGTTAATAGTAATAATATATTATACCTATTCAATTCACTCATGTGATATTCACGATAATTATGGTAATATTTGTACTCGTCATAGATAATTATCATCTATGTATTATAATATCGCATTCTATAATTATTATATTGCTTCGGCATGTGCATTTGCATTTCGGACTCGCGTAGTCGCGTCCGTCCCGCGATAATATTGATAATAATTAATAAATGTGATAACTCGGGCTGGTAGGTATATTATATTGTATATACCAATACAATAGTGTGTTGTATTGCACGACGTTATAATATTATTGTTATTATTATTATAATAATATGAATGTATTATAATATTGTTATCGCACAACGGCGGCCATTATTATATTGTCGTTTGATTTTCCTAAACGCCATGTGCAAGCTGCACCGTTAACGCGAATAAACAGAAATACGACTGCAACTGAAGTCTCTATGTGTACGCGGTTTCGTGCATAATAATTGAATTCAGTGGACAGAAAGAAAAATAAAAATAATAATATTGATGACTTATACCTATATAGGCGCAAAAATATGCCAAGTGATGAGTTATGAATATTATAATATTATATTAGGTATACCATTTATAGAAAAGCTAAATGATTAGAAAAAAATCGATGATTATATTTATGATAGGTTCCTACTCCGATTCGGCGACGGGTTTTTAAAAAATCGTTTCTATTATTGACATGAAAAGCCCATCATCACTTTTTGAGAAGCTGTCTATATTCACCAACGTGACGTTCCATTTATTTTAATATATTTATGTAAGTACACTACTGAGTTTTGTTTTCATTCTCATCTATTCAATCGCTCATGAGTTTTAAGGCCAACAAAAATGACGTTATGATTGTTTTATTTTTTTTTAATTTTTGACAAACTTATTAGTGCACAATAATACAAATTTATACTTACATTTTTACTAAAGGATAATATTGGCAGAAGTCGTCAAACTATTTATGCAGACTGTATACGATAACATTATATAGTCATAAAAACGGGTTAATACTTATTACTATAGATTTAAACTGTATATATTACTTTTAGCAACGTCGTCAGTTCCAAAACGTAAAAAATAAAGAAAAGATTTAAGCAGTATGTCAAATACTGAACTTATCCGACGTGTATCTCATACATTAATATTTAATATATATTATTATACAACCCTTGCTATATATTTTGAAGACAATGTAGACATCTGCGGTTTTAACGTTAAACTATATAACCAACTGTTTATACCTGGTTTGTACCCAACCTTTACTCCGGAATTTCCACGGCTAAAAACTTCCGAAATGCTCACCACCAATCGCGATTGGTGCAGATGCCAGCGGGATGTCATCGTTGGCAAACGGTGACAGAAATAATTAAAAAATATTCGAATCGCATTTTTCGATTTCCGGGAAATCTATTCGATCTCAAGTAGAGGTAGGTACCACCTACATGCATCAAACAGATCCGTTTAAACAAATTTTCGAAAATATTCATTTCAGCGTAAGCGTTTTAATCGATTCTGTCGCATACAGTTATAGTTTTGGTCAACGTTTATGAAATAATATACTTTCCTCCTGACCGTATATAGTAACAGAAGTCGGTAATAACTTTGTTTTCTAGACCTATTTCGATAGATTTCAACGTGACAGTGAATTTTATTAGAATGATTTAACTACATATCACGAACTGTATACCTACACATTATACTTTAATATAATACAATAAAGTCTGTAGGTAAAATATGAAAAGCACGTGAAACAGCACTTCAATGGCATAACAATTATTATTAAGTACAGTTTAGTTGCCGTCTTAAATAATAAATCGATGAGATAGTCACTGTAGACAGTGAAAAAAACGTCATACCAACCAGGTACCTAAGTGGCAAGTCGATTTTAAGCACAATAGCTGTTTTGACAAAACCTCAAAGAGGAAATTTGGTGAATACTATGTTACATCAAAGTAGTTTTTGTTCTATCCTCCAAAATAATATGTACATTTATAATACTTGCATATTCTTATTGTTATGTTGTAAAATGTTTACAAAATTTACTGTTAATAATTGCCAAAATAGTATAATTTTACATACAGGGTGATTTTTTAAACATGTTCACTCCAATTTCCTCTCTATATTACATCTATTCAAATTCTGATTTTTAGTATTTTAAAGTATGCCTAAAGACTAGATTTTAAAATTCCTGATATTTTTTGTACTAGTCCAGTGGCGAGACAACATATATTTTTCAACGTTGATCCGCACCCGATATTTGACGTAATGTATTGGATTATTTGGATTGTAATTTTCTATTCTTTTATCTTTTAGCAAAAATTACCGACGGGACGAAAAAACAATTTAAATACCGTATATAATATACCGTAATATAATATGAACGTTACGCGAGGAAACGAATCATAATATAGATAATAACAATATTATTACTACAGTCGGAAGACGATTTTGAGAAAAGAAAACCGTTTTGTTTCCTTAAGAGCCCGATTACCTTAAGTAGGTAGGTTAAATATCCTGCACAACGAATCATAAGCCCGCGACGAAGAAACTTGATAAATTGCTCGATTAAAAAAGTAAGAACAACGAGACATTTTAAATTAGCCCTCGTAATACACCTATAACACTTAGACGTGTTTAAAAAAATATCCGAGAACAAAACTTTCTGGCCGTTCGTATTATTATAAATGAGATATCAGATAACGGTTGATTTAGTATACGCGGCCGTCGTGTGGCAGGAATGTTTTTTATTTTTTTTATTTTATTCTTAAGAGGAGTTTAAAAAAAAAATTTAATATAATTGAATATGATATACGGCAGTTGCGCTTGTCGGTGATCAATTTGAGTTAGGGACACGGTTATAAGTACAGTTTTGGTTATTTATAATGTTATTTTTTCGTCTTTCCTTTGCTTTCTTTCTCTTATTTTATGTTTTTTTTTTTTTTACTTTCTTCTTAACACGTTATACATAGATAGGCGAATTTTATATATATATATACATCACGACCAGGGTGGCGTGATAATAAGAAAATATATATATCTTGAATTAAACATACACACACACACACAAATATTTTATAAAATTTATTTTTCCTCACACTAGCAACCACACACACCCACCCGAACACACACACACATATCGCGTGGGTTTCTGGGTTTCGTATTTTCTTATTTATTCCATAGCATATATATAATATATATATATGATGATTATTCATATATATATATATATGTACAATAGTTCGTACCTAAAACCCCCGAACGACACGCCGTAATATATAAAATAAATAATATATGCGCGTCCACCCGACAGTTTCTTTCGATATCCAACAACGCTCTTTTTCGTATGCCTAACAACAATTGCGAAATTTATGTGTTGTTGCACTTACATACATATTCATAATATACATATACATATGCATGTGTATTGTGTGTGTGTTGGGCGTGTGCGTGTATGAAATACGATTTCATTAATATCAATGTCCTGCACGATAACCGTAAATCTGTCACCGGCGAAGATTGTGTTTTTGATTTGCGCGTTACGCCGCGGGACGTCGGCGGCACGTCATATATGTATATTTTTCGTTTCGATAATAAATTTATTGCGATGCGCCTATACGCAGACGTGCGTCGTGGTACGTTGTGTACCAGGTCCTCGTGTCGTCGGTATACTATCGTACCGCTTACGAGCACGTTTACGAGTCGTCACCGTCCATCGCATAGGTCGATTTTCATTTTGATCCGAGTGTACAATATAATTTACCTGTATTATACTATCGCAAGTTTAAACGAGAGAATACCATCCGGTGACCTGCAAGTAGGATTTTTCGGTTTTTTTTTTAACGTTGAGCAAGTTATGTGTATAATGAGCGTTTGTGATTTTTTTTGTAAATTTTAGAACGCTCTCATAACTTGCTTTAAAATTAATATACCAAAAAATCTTATTTGGCACCATGTTATATAATATGTAAATCTTACGTTTCGATGATACATTTATTACGATATAATATTATATACAGACGTGCGAGGTACCAGGTCCTCGTATCGTCGGTACTTGTACCGCTTACGAGCACATTACACCTGAACGGGTTGTCTCCGTCCATCGCATTGTAATGTATTTTAAGTACAGAAAAATCCGTTTTACTCTGCCAATTTGTATTCTCAAAAAAGTGTTGTCCCACGTATAAACGAGAGAATATCATCCGGCGAGACCTTCGTAGGGTTTTTAGAATTTGGGATGTTTTAATTTTGAGCAAGTTATGCGTATGAGCGTTTTTAAATTTTAAAATCCTCATAACTTGTTCTATAATAATAATAATAATAATAAATAAATTATTAAAATACAAAAATAGCATATTAGAGGATTTATATAATATTATGCAATATTGACTCATGCTTCCTTTTCGACGTCGTTCGGTTTAATTAACTGGGTCTGGTCATGTATGTAGATAACTCGCGAAGTTTACCATATTATGGACAGTGCGTCTCTCAATACGATTTGTACCAGGTGTGGTACAGTTGCCGCAGTTGCATTTTTGTGTATTTTTTAACATTCGGACTTATGCTAAGTTATCTAAACGCGTTATAACCTGATGCCAGAATAGGCATAATAGTTAATAACTATACATAATTATGAATATTATTACGTCTCGTTTGCTCTAATTGTGTTTTTAGTCTAATACCAATATACAATACATTGTTCGCATCTTTTGACGTCTTTATTGCCAGCGGTGGTTCTTTTACGTCATTTGAAGGATAATATTTTACTCGGATCGACCGTATCCAATCCTATTAATTTTTGTCTGCTTCTATTTTTAAATGTCATGTAGCGGACGTGTGCAAAAATGAATGCTAGAGTACGAAAAAAACCCCAAGTTTTTTGTTGTAATTTTTTTCTCACATTTAATAGCGCACGTAGCAGAGCAGCAGCAGTGAGTTACTATACTAATCAAATGCCCGAGATTTGTCAAAAAAAAAAAAAACTGGTGCTCGCTCGCTAACATCTTCAACGTTTGTTGCTGTTCACGATTCTCTCAGAAACTACTGAAAAATTCAGGAAACACACTGTCTTATGTTGTGTACCATCTGTTTTCAATTTCCACTCGTTGGAGAAGTGATGAATAAAGCTTCATTTTATGCACGTTTTTACAGTTCCAAAAAAAAAAAAATATTTTCCAATAAAAACTCGTAAAATTGAAGCACTGCCACTGTTGTAAAACCAATTGCTTCGAAACAAACAGCTAGCCGGACCGATTTGCACTTTTATCGCATATTAAGCAAAGTAATTAAGGTTCTAATTTTGGCAAAACGATAATTTCGATTTAATAAGAAATGAAGATGCACGATTTATGTTATTACACTCCCATTCGATGGTTTTCGAGTAAAATTTTAATTCTTTTTGAGAGTGATTATTATTTTTTTTTTTACAGTGTTCTCAAAACTCCAATAATAATATTGAAATTGATGTTTAAAAAAACTCATACATCAACGCTCAATCAATCATAATTTATTTCTCACTACTAAAACATTACTGCACAAATTATTGTACACAGCTGCAAAAATAATAATTTTACTTATTAACGCGATAACCAAACATAATTGTTAATATATAGTAAGCGCGTTACGCAATTATATAACTGCAGTTCATGCGCGAAATTATATTAAACCATTAGAGTGTTTCAGAGTGTTTGTCCGTACATATAAAACATTTTGTCGAAACAGACACAGCTAACAATCATAATATATTGTACAGGCGTAGTGGCGTGGGGGGAAGGGTTGAGTACGAATCAAACCAAGTTTTAAACAGTTTTCGTATATATGTATAATACATTTATTAAGAGCAAAAAATGAATGGTGGGGGGGGGGGGGGGTTAAACACCCGAACCTCCACTGGCTACGCTACTGGTTGTAGGTATATTAAAAAGATGAAAAGTTAAAATGAACTGCAGTGGGTAGATTATAATTACATTAATTCGTCTGCAATTCTCTGTCACACGATTCTGTGCTGATGATTATTTTTTGAATTCACCCGTCGTTCGGAATATTGATCGATTATGATACAATAATTATATAATTTATTGCAATTTAATAATTTTAAAATATGTGTTTACAATTATCATGGACGTATAAATAAATTATATTTATTTACATGTCTATGAAAATTACAGTTTTAATTTTAGGTAATATTATATTTTATCATAGGTACAAACAGTTATTGGATATGTGTGTTCATAATATATATTAAACGACTCGAGTGTTTTTCAGTGTTTATCTGGAGTATATTCAAAGCATTTTATTGAAACAAAAACAGCTAAAAACGGTCATAGGCATTTATAATATTAAAAAGGTGGGTAAGTGGATGTCACTCTGCTGTACAGTAGGTTACAAGTGGGTCACTGTAATGCATGGTGTTAAATTTGAATTCAATGATATGATATCATTGTATACGAAAAACGATTCTGAGCGGAAACGGTGGATATTACTAAGTATATTTGGTGATATTAAGTTGAATAAAGTAATTTATATAATATAACCTATTTACGTGGAATATTGTTTTAAATTTTCAATCCTTAGCTGTAAAAGTTGAACATTTTATAAATTTTTAACTACAAAATAATTATAAAATTTTAAATTTGATAAATGTTGTCAAAATTCGAACTTCAAATGCTTATAAAAAAAATTATACCTATGTATTTTAAATATTTTTCAATTGCTATTGTAACAATATATCAGGAGCCTTGCATTACATTTTCACGCTTTTTTACATAACAAAAAAATTTTATCGATACTCACAGAAAAAAAAAACTAAAAAAATTAAAATTTGAAATGGTCCGTAAAAAGCACAAAAAGAGTCAATTTATTTTTAAAATTGTATGGTGTATAGAAATTGCTAGTATGAAGTGAAATTTTAAAGTATCTACAGTCATTCATTTTTGAATTTCAATATAATAAGAAAATCGGTACATGAGAAATCAAATGAGTATCCAATAGTAAAAATTTAAACTTCAAACGCTCATAAAAATTTAATTTGACGTTTTTGTAGATATTTTTTTTTTGATGAGGTAAACGAACTTATGAGAAATCTTGTATTATATTTTAAAATCTTGGATTTAAAAAGAAAAATTTTTATTAGTTTTTAACTAAAATAAAAGTAAGAGTTTTTTATTAAATTTTCAAGCTTTTTTACCCAATAAATAAAGTTTTATTGACATTCATAGAAAAAAAAACCTAAAAAAGTTGTAAACTGAGTATATCCTTAAACAGTTTAAAACAAGTCAAAATATTTTGAAATTTTTTTTATTTATAGAAAAGGCTGATATAAACATTTAGTGAATGTCATGTATTTACGATCATTTTTTTTAGAGTTACACAAACAACCTAACCTACAAATTAAAAAAAATAAAAAAAGGTGGGTAAGTGGATGTTGCTCTGTTGTACATTAGGTTACAAGTGGGTCACTGTAATGGATGGTGTTAAATTTGAATTCAATGATATTCAATTGCGATACATATTGATATATGTATATTAGGTATCTGTGTGGGTACTATTTTTTGTTTAGTCGATTTCTCCGCCGTTCAGAATAGATCCAATATTCCGTAATTATAATATAATTTTTTGTAATTTTTTATAATTTTAACTTGATTTAAAATATTTTATACATATTATAAACAGTTTTTTTTTATGTTTAAGCTTATATTTTTATATTAACGTATTAATATTATAAACATATTATGCAATACCTACCTAGGTGTTGAATGTTCTCGAGAAGTATAAACTATGAGAATCCAAAGTATTGAAAATACTACTTTATATGTTATTAAATTGGATTAATTGTTGAATAATAATTAGAGATACATTTAAAGATATATATACATATAAAACGTATTAAACATAGTTCACTCTGTTTTATAGTAGGCGGACAATTACCTATGCAGTATACTGCAGTTTCAATTAAGAATAAAAATATTTTTGAATTTTCTTAGGCGCTTCAAATAACTCACATTTAATCAGAGCAATAAGTAATGGTTGAATGACAACGAATGGTATTATTATATTCCTCGACATGTCATACCCACACGATTAAAAACATAATAAATTAATATTTATATGCAACATTTGTTACGTCATTGCACAATGCACATCCATCACACGTTTCGAAAACATGAATCAACAAGCTCGATAATTGAATTTTCAATATATGACTTAACGATAAAAAACAATTTTTGCAACTAAACTACAGTAAAAATATATGAATAGTTTTCATTGTTCGTAACCAGTGGCGTGTGACTGTATGAGTAAAGTTAACAACAAATATGCATACGAAAAAAATCTCGCGAGACCTCTATGATAATAATATATTATAGTTAAACTGCAGTTCCCTTGGTAGAATAATTGTTTCAGTATAAACACGTAGGTGACACACTTCTGGAAGTCTTAGTTTGTGTGTATTGCCATCCCGTGTAAAAGTTTTAGAAGCAACCCGAATAACTTACGATTCATGTTGATGACACTGAAATCTAAATGCAGCACAAATAATGATATTAAGATTTTAAACTATAAGGTATTATATAAATTATTTGAAAATTCTATAAACTTAAATAATATATTATATATAATGGTTCATCTAGCAGTAGAAATTAATACATTTTCTGGAAAAACATAACAATTTTGAATATATAGTTTTTATATGGATAATTTTAAATCATTAAAAACAAAATTTAAAAAAAAAAAAATGTTTTTTTTCTCTTGCTGTTTACTGGTTTGAAAGTAAGCATATATTTATTTATTTAAAATTTAAATTGATATTTTGGAATCTTATACTTTCCTGAGAATTTCAATAAATATGGATTCCTTTCTATAAATTAAAAATTAAAAATGTAACTTTTCTATGATCATTCAAAAAGTATACTACTTACTTATAAGATAATTATCTACATAATACTAAAAGTTATAACAATAATAATAATATATAAATTTATCATTTATTACTCATTATTAAGCTATACGTCTTGTTCAAAATACTCAAAATAATATTTTACTTCTGAATATTAAATTACAGGTATATAACTAATATTAATTACATAATTTTTGAGCTATCATAGTATTCCTCCTAGAAGCTAATAAGAAAAAAACCTAATATTACTATAATAAGTGTCTAAACTTTAAATTCCTATGACAGTTATCACTAAGTAAATATTCGAAATTTTTATTATTTACATTTCAATGGAATATTAAATCAAAATTCTATACCTATTACCTACTTTCGTTCAAAAAAGTCAATATCATAAAAAAATTATAGTACCTAATAGAAAAATTATATTTATTTTTTTCAAAAATTATGTATTGTAGTGACTTAAAATCATGTAATGTTTTTTTTTTTTAATTCAATCGTTTTACAATCTGTGCATATGACGTATTGTGGTTATATATTATAATCACTAAAAGTTATATCGTTTATTTATTTAATACTTTAAAACAACTTGAAGGTATTTGGATGTAAACAACATTTTTAAATCGTCCATACTTCTCGTTGTAATTAGCAGTGTAAGTAATACTATAATTTAATATTTGAAAAAGTCACAGTTAACTGATATTATATTATTAGAAGTACGCATATCGTAAAAAAACATCAAACACCGACCGAATTCAAATATTAAACTGTAACCAGCTAAATTTAAAAATAAATGTAAATAAAAAACAAAAATAAATACCACGACCACCATAAAATAAAATATATCCGTACTTATTGTGTTGTATTATATTACCGGGCAAACCGTATAGTAGGAAGTCACATCAATCTAACGATAAACCGTAAAATATATTTCATTAAAAACGATTTCATTATGTAACGGCTCTTGTGTACAAATACAACTATACTGTATTATATTATAAATTATTATCATGTTATTAGAAGTTTTATGGTGTTTGTACTTTACATCAATATTGATGATTAAATAACGTTATTTTTATAAAAAGATTGTTTTTCACTTTAGGTATTAATATTAATTATCTGAACGGTTGTAATCGTCTGCAGTAATAGGCGTTTAGTCAAAATACATTAGGTATTGAAAACAACATTATAATAAGCAAATACAATATATGACGTAGGTATCGACTTAAATAGCAATACCTATATAAGTATACTAATGCAGGTAACATATTATTATTATCATTAGACTTAATCAAATAAAAAACATGATAAACATAGTTTAGGACCCCACAAACCATAAAACGGAATGACGGAGAAAAAATTTCTTATCTGTTTATAATATTTAGTTTCATATTATCATATGACTTTAATAATTATTCGTCCATGTGATAATAACAAATTAAAGTATCGAATTCGGTATTCATATTTGGATTGTCTTATTAACAACTCACATGTTAAAAAAGTATAATATTATATAAGTTACTTCTAGACACTTTAGTGTTTAACTAGTTAGTACCTGAGAATATACGTTTACAATTAAAATCACTAATAGTGTTTCTTGTATTGTACTTTGTAGATTTTAACATTTTATCAATGATCAAAGGAAAATAATGAAACCTTTATAATTATAATCATTATTATATTACCTTAATCAATAAATTATTTACTCGATATTTTTACAATAAAATGAATTGAATTGTCAAACAATAATAGTCTTAAAAAATGTTAATACTAATAATCAATCTTGTTGTATTAACTCGTTAAACATAATAATAAGTATATGTGTGCAATTAATATTATTTTAGATGTTTGAAATTAAAAATAATATAAAGGGTAGATATTATTTTTTATTATTCATTAATTAATAACTTTATAGTTGGTATAAATTATTTGATACACTTTAAAATAATAAAATATTTAAAATGTGTTATTTGTTAAACTTTATATATAATATATGTATATATATTAAATTAGCAACTAGATATCATTATTATAGTAGTTTACTTCATTAACAAACAAAAATTATTTACCTACTTTGTATTTTGGTAATAATTCATAACCTTTTTTTAGCTTATCAAAATTATTTAACAAAAAGTTACTAAGGTAATTACATTTGTATAATATAGGAAATCTGTATACATGCCTTCAAATTAAATCAGAATGTTAATTTTTTAATCAATTGTCTAATAAAGGACTTTATTCAACTTAAAACGAAAAATTTGATTTTATTTTTTGTGCAATTTACTATACACTTAATATCATAAAGTGTTAATAAATATTTATATTTTTTGTTACGGAAAATATTTATGTTTGCGTAGTTATTGTCTCAATTGTTACATATTTTTTAGTTTATTTTAAATTAATACTTAGATTTTTCTCATTTGGATTCAAATAAATACGTTTTACAATTATTTTTTTGCAACTGACAAATATATTATAATATAATATATTTATTTGAGTAAAAAAAAAAAAATAGAAACTCAACGTTATAATTAATGATATTATTATCAATGTACCTATATTATATTACTGACTGCATGTCCGAATAGAGCCAGTGAGTTTTTTTCAGAAACAAAAAAGGTTTATATTTTATTATATAATAATTTTAACTGCTTGACCTAAATACAAAACTGTGTGCAAAATATTATAATGAATGACGATGATTACACTGATCGATGGCTGTATAATAGTGTTCAGTTCAATTTGTTATAACAAAATGATGCAAGCAAACAAAGTTTTCTAACAACGATCGCACTATATTAATTAATCGCGTTATAAGGAAAACATTAACTGAAATGTGTATAAAAGGCGAATAAATTACAATAATAATTATTTTATTTTTTTAAAAAAACTTATAGGTACCTATCTCTTCCGTTTGCTTAACCCAGCTAGTATAAAATATGCTGTTATCCGAAGTCGAATGTCAATGAGGAATATACTTCGTACGTTAGACATTTAGATAATTATGACCTATGTGTATGTACGCCTATATTAATGGGTTCATTATGCACATATCACAAGACTTATCGTCGAGTCACCTACCTAGTCATATTAATTAGTATTATTATATAATAATATTACATTCTCAATAGTCATAAACTGAATAATTAAAATCTATGGTACCTATACCTTATGATAAGCATTATAACTTGCATCATCTTTGTATATATAAGATTTCATGATAATGTTGTAACGATAGTTGAAAAAATGTTTAACATATTCATAAACATTAATTATTATGCACTCCTTGCGGATGATGACGGCGTAAACAACACATTATATTATTATTAAAGCCACTTTCCGCCATCGATGTTACAGTTTAAAACCAATTACCAAAGGCCGTGTAGGTATGCGTAATTACGATTATTGTTTTATAATTAAAAAATTCGCATTTGTATAAATCCAGACTTGACAGAATATTATTATTATTACGTATTAGTATACAGTTACAGACGAAACGCCTTCATTGGCGGAAAATGTGTGTATAGGGTAAAAAAACCCCGACGGGGTTCATTGCAGAATAATAATAATGATAATATTTTGACAGACCATACAACCATCGCTTTATTAGGTACCTATTTATTTTGTTTGTTTGATTTCGAAATTATGATTTAAAAACTCGAATAAAGCTCGAACATTGAATAATATTATGTGCTGATTTACAAAATATTATTTTTATAAATTTATTTTACTGTACGAACTATATCCTCCATCGTGGTCGAGTTAAAAAAAAATTGATATTTTTATCTTTCTAATACTACTACAACACTGTCTAGTTATTATTGTCAGTGTGAGAAACTCAGAGTACCTACAATACGCGTATAAAAACGACAATAGTTTCAAAATAATATAATTGTTACCTACCGTATATACCTTCGTTTAAATGTCAATGTTATTTTTATTATTTATTGCTGTATTATACCTACAAAATGAATAGGAAAAAAAATGGCGCGTAAACACGATGTTATCGTGTTTCATCAATTACATGCATTTAATTGGATTCGCATTTTTTCTTCGATCCAATTTATTTTTTGAAAATACCATGTAAAATATTATTCTGTAGATATCCACGTATTCTTTTTACGTTTTATTATTTTCCCCTCGTCGGGCCAACGTTCGGCATTTTCGACGACGTGCCGCGGCTTATGTTATTTTAAACTTTTGGACACCTTCGGCCGTGGAAAAATCGATAGATAATAATAATATGTTACCACTTTTACCGACGGTTTTAAATTTTGTTGAGTCGAGAGTTACACACGCGCTGCTTACACTCCAATCGTAGACTTCGACTCCAGTCCAAGTATAATATTCAGTCGTTTATAATGAATATATTGTTTAAGCTTGAATATTACAACAACAACAATGCCCATCTCGTGAAACCGGTAATATTAAATTTATAAGATTTTACTTTTTATCCGCCACTGGAATCATACGATGACTTACGAAGGTTGTATATTATTGTCTTAAATACGTTTACTATTTTAATTTATTTTTCCCTTTGAAATACAGCTCATGCAAACCAGTGCAGGTTACGTTTATTATACCTACCTACTGAAAATGAATTCCCGATACCTAATTTATAGTTCAAAATTATTATCGTAACTAACGAGTAATGATAAAATCGCGTGAGAACATGAAACATAAATATATAAAGGTAACGTACGTATTGACAATTTTTATAGCATTTTATTTTTTCAAAACATTAATCGCGAGATAGACTTCGATAAAAATATTTATATTTGTCTAATATTCTAATCAATATTTAACTGCACAATATACAGTTATATATTAGCAATTCCATTAGTAAAACAAAATAACTCTAAATCCCAATATAATATTAAATCAATAAATTTTGATAAAATAGTTAACAATTTGAAAACTGAACTATGGATAGATCTATACAATAGCAAGAATGTAAATAAATGTTGTGATATTTTTTATAACAAATTAAACAATAGTATATCCCTGGCAACGGAAGTTAAAAATATAAGTGCTAAGTACAAAAGAATAAAACAATGGATGACTGCAGGGCTACTGTGTTCAGCACGAAATAAACAGAAAATCGCAATGAAAGTTAAAAAACATCCAAATAATACAAACTTACTAAAGTATTATATCAATTATAAAAATAATTTTACAAACATTTTAAGACTCACTAAAATAAATTTTTTTAAAACAAAATTTAAAAATGTTGCATCAAGTCCAAAATTGACATGGAAATTAATTAAGGAAATTACAAACACTGAAGTTAACTCATTGAACGAAATAAAATCTATATTAATAGATAACAAAGTCGTAAACGCCGTAGATAATCCACACGCTGTTTCAAATTTTTTTAATAGCTTTTTTACTGAAATAGGGAAAAATACATTAGAGAATAACACAAATTTTAAAGATAACGAACTTAAAGATAATAAAAGTGATCACTCATTTGATGATATTTTTAGTACAAAAATTACAGAATCAGAAGTCTCAAATATAATTAAGAATTTAAAAGATGAAACAGCTGCTGGAATTGATACAGTAACGGTAAAACTAATTAAGTACATTGAATCAATTATTATAGGACCACTAACTTATTTATATAACTTAAGTATTGAAAAATGTGTTTTTCCTGATAATTTCAAAATTGCAGTAGTAACTCCTTTATACAAAGGTGGTGATCATAAATACGTAAATAATTATAGGCCGATATCAATGTTAAATAACTTTTCAAAAATTCTTGAAAAAATAATCAAAAATCGACTCATTAATTACTTAGAAAAATATAAACTACTGTCTAAAAATCAATATGGTTTTAGACCTGGCTTAGGGACAGTTAATGCACTTTATAACGCCACGAGTCACGTATATAATGCCCTTGATCATGGTAAAAAAACTTTAGCTGTTTTCTTAGACCTAGCAAAGGCATTTGACATGGTTAATCACGAAGAACTAATAAAGACTCTACCTAGTTTTGGCATAAAAACAACTAGTTTACATTGGTTTAGAAATTATCTAAAAGATAGGCAACAAATAGTTAAAATAAACAAAACATTGGGTCAAAAAAGGAAAATCATATGTGGAGTCCCACAAGGTAGTGTTCTTGGTCCTTTATTTTTTATTTTATATATTAACTGTATATGTAATATAAATATAGATGGTAAAGTTGTAACTTATGCGGATGACACTTGTCTACTCTTCACAGATAGCTCGTGGCATTCTGTACAATTTAAAGCAATATCTGAGCTCAAAAAAGTAGTAAATCTTTTTAACTCAAAGAAATTATCTTTGAATATAAAAAAAACCTACTTTATGGCTTTCAGTATTTACAATTCGGTTATTCCTTTTCAGGAACTAACAGTACATTGTTGTAAAAATATCGCTGAATGTAATGATGATATGTGTAAAAAAATTTCAAAGGTCCAGTCTACCAGATATCTAGGTATAACATTTGACAGTAATTTAAAGTGGAATTTACATATAAATAATATAGTAATGAGGCTACGTTCTTCACTCCACAAATTTTATAAACTAAAAAATATCCTGCCTGTAAATATATTACGCAATATATATTTAGCTCTATATCAATCAGTGTTCCAATATGGATGTTTAGTATGGGGTGGACTGTCCGAAATTTATTTAAAGCCATTACAACTTCAACAAAACAAAATAATAAGAATCTGTTTAGATAAAAAAACTATGGTAGGCTCTACAAATCAAAATTATAAAGAGTTTAAGGTTTTGCCTATTAGATCGGTTTACAAAAAAATTGTAATATTTTGGTTAGATACTAACAGAAAAACATGGTTCAATACAGAGTTATACAAAAATAAAAGACAACACAGGGCATTAGATGCATTAGTAAATTATGTTAAAACAACGTGTGGTCAAAAATTCATTGACTACCTTGGGCCTACTACATACAATTCATTGGATTATGATTTAAAACAGAAATTACAATACTATACAAACAAAATTAAAAAAAAAAAATTAATTAATGAATGGTTATTGTGCAACTTACCTTAAATCAAGTTCTTTTATATTTTAAGTTATGTAAAAAATTTTAATCTATATTTGTTTTAGACGGGTATGTTTGAATATAATGTTATTTTATAGTTTTGTTTTTATAATGTACAATTTCTAGAAAATGTATATTGATATTTGTTTATTTAGTTTTATATGTATTTAAAATCTTAATTTAATTTAGTATAATTTCTTTTATTAATAATTATATTACATAATTTAATAACTCTCTATCTCCAACACAAGCTTTGCTTAAAGGAGATAGATAATCGAAAATGTTATCTTTAAAAATAATTTATGTATTTCTTTCTTTTCGATAAAATAAATAAAAAAAAAAAAAAAAAAAAAATAAAAAAAAATAGGTAACATTAAGTTTGACTTTCGTTCACATTTAAATTACGCCTCACGTGGTAAGTGTATTTTAATTTATTTCAAACTATGATTAGGTATATTAATATATTATATATTATTCACAAATTGTTTGCGAAAAACAAAATTTAATGTGCTCTAATTTGTATTGATTAAGAAATAAGAGCATTTTTTCGACAGTCCCGTCTTTTGTTATTTTTATCATCTTCCAATTTATCTTTGCGAGAGTCCAATTAACCCCGATTGTTAAAACAAACCATCGAAGTATACAATCAAACTTCCTCTTTACAATTATTTTAATTTTACACCGGTGAAACGTAAAATGAAACTATGAAACTGGATAATATTAAAATAAATTATTTTTATAATTTATAACATTTTGTGAAGTACAAAATTGAAATGTTTTATGTTTTATATTATTGTTGTATTTTCTCAAAACAATACAATTGTGTCGTGTATTATATGTGTTTTATTCGCGATTTTTAATGTATTTGCTACATCTAATTAATGTTAAATGATGTTATACACTTATACAGGTATATTATTATTGTATTTTTAATTAATTACTATATTATTTCATAAATAATTATGTAAAATATTACGTCAACGTCATTAAAATGAATAATAATTGTGTTACTATGATAAAAGGCAAACAGTAAGTCGATATAATTATGTGTCCTTGATCTCGAAGGAAAATACTTCTAAAAAAGGAAAAAACTTCATTGTGCGTAGGATGTTTTTGAACTTTTCTCTCGGGCCGTCGTCGGGGGACAGTTGATTCGAAATAACTATAAAATAATGGAACATATTGGCGTAAAACACGGCACGTACTTACAGTACACATTCTGACATCTCAAAAGTAGGCACGTAAAGAACATATAGGTAAATACTGTTTTATATTGTGTGTGGATGAGTGAGTGCGCGTGCGCGCCCGCAGCTTATAATATTGGTACAATGTGGTTCGTCGATTTATTTTACCCGTATCGACAGGGTCCGCGATGTGTACCTGCGTCGGTTGTTTTTATATCAATAATAATTGGCAGAAAAGAAAGGAAGAATGAAAGGAAACCACAAAAAATAATCCGTCGAAACATCCCTCGGTCGACTTAGACTTTTTCCGCTTCACGGAATTTTTCCACTCGCACTCGCTGCACGCACAAATCATATAGGTATACCTATACATTATGTACACATAAACACACACACACACAACACATATATACATACCTCCATACATACATAAATATATATAAATATGTATAAATATAATATACCGGTCACGGAACAAATAATATCCTGACATTTGTGTTGTCAGCTAGAGCAAATAAAAAGTTAGTTTGAAAAACAACACGCGTGTATGTATATGCACTTTGGTATTATGGGTATTAGGTATATGTATTATACCGCTGTAATGTCCTGTCATGGAATCCGAGACGTTTAAGGTTTGTTTTTAAATCAAATTTCTCGAAAACATGAAAACGTTACAGAGTCTTCTCGTCTTGGTAGTCGTAGTAAGTTATATTAACGTTCAAATATATTATTATAAGTCTGCTGCTGGACGAGATGACCTCGCGGCGTATACGGCTCGATCAGTCGCCAGCCACATGCAATTTACCGCCGAGAGGTCCAAAAGCCGCCCGACAAATATTAATTGATATAACAATGGTTTTATTATTGACAGGCCATAGTATTGTGTCGCCTAAACGTACACTCACCATCGCATAGTCTGACTAGACGTGGTCAATGTGCCAAACCGATGTGGGTACGGTGGGAAAAACGAACTATTTTATTCATTAAATTTATTGCCATTTCATATTATTGTATTGCTTCGGTCTATAGTCAATATAAAACCGATTGAAATATCCAATCGCAGTCGTTCATATTATATCTGTGAACGTTACCTATTTCATTGTGTCATTGATTATAATTTGGGAGCGTGTGATGCGCAAAAAAATATTGTGATGCGATCAGCAAACTCGGCCACCGTGGGGTGAATTCTGTCACTTGAGTGCACTCGTTTGACTATTGCAAAAAAATATTAAATAATTATAGTCATGCTGCTGTTGTATACATTAATTATATTAACGTAGGTATATAATATTATAATAGTTTAAAATATATGATATTGGTTTGACAGATTTTTGTAAATCTAGTTCTCCAATATTTTTTTAAGTATATAATATTTGGGAAAGTTCTATTCAGAGAAAAAAAAAATCGTTCTCGGCATTTCCACAAACGTCCATCCTCACCATATGCTTATCACCCCCCCCCCCCACAATATTTTTCATATTCCTAAAAAGACACCGCAGGAAACCACTGACGAAAACAGTGAATCGCTTACGACATACATATTATTGTCATGCGGACGCAAACCTGAATCAAACGCGCATCAAATGACATTGGGAATCTATATTATTATGTACACCGATTTCCCGTATGATACGCTTTTCCGGATATCAAGTCTCAGAATAAATGATTATGTACATTATATTATTATTGTATACATGATTTTTGGTATCGTCGGTGGAAAATAACATTATATACCCCTTAACTCCTACCCTCGTTGTTATTATAATATTATATACGCGTGTTCCGAGCTATTGTCGTTAATCATCCATGAATAATGATCATGTGTAACCATTTAAGTAAAAAAAAAAAAATTTAAAAGAACGAAGAAGAAGAATAAGAATATGAGACAGCAGAATATGGTGCGCTGTAACTTTAATCGTATACGCGAGTATTTTCCGTTTTTTTTTCAGGTATATTTTATTATAATGATACTGAAAAAATTCAGGCGTTTTTAAGAAATTTATCACCATATTTCCGTGGCGTTTGTACCACATTATACTCACAGTAAACGTATAAATACGAACAATAGTTTAAATTGATAATTTATGAATCCGACATTTTCCACTGCGGTTTAAAAATAATATTCTTTATGTGTATATTATATTGTATATGTAATACACGCGTAAGCAAAATGAAAATTGAGCTCTTTATGAATGCCCTGGGAACTTAACAATTTGTGTGACTTGTGCGTTGATAATAAATGTATAAAGCAAATTATATTTTTATATTACGCTATTGTCGTTGTTTAAACAACAATATGGAAATGTTGCCGCACCTACCTGGCTACACTAAATTCGTATACGCTCGCTCGTCGATGAAATTACTTTTGATTCGATTAATCGACGTTACCTATATTATATTTTACCGATCGTTATAAAATGTTGATTTATGGCGATTGCGAGGTATGGCGAGAACGCGTGTTTTTAAATCGTCCGCTCCTAAAATATGTACATTGTGTAATATGTATATTGTTATATATGTATACACGACTTGATATTTACAAGTGAGAGGTGATGACTTAAACAAATATACAATACGTCGAATAACAATTTATGCCATTATAACAAATCAGTGTGTTTGAATAAATTTATTGTACCTACAAAATATATTATGCGCACAGGTACCTATATATAAAATCATTTATTATTTATAGCGGAAACTCGATTATAATTGTATAGCGTTTGTCGGAGACGACATAGACGTTTTCTAGCTTTTTTATTTAAGCGCGTTTGACGACTTTGCTGCAGGGAATCGATTTCGTTTGTTTAGTGTACAATTGTGTTTGATGAATAAATTTGAAATTTTATCAAATTGCTCGCAATTATATTTTAACAGTAACAATAACAGTAACATAAAACGAATCGTCATCATCACACACAATATTATTTAATACCTATTAAAATAGAGCAACCACTTGCTTGTAATAATGATACCAATACGTGTCATACCTCCACGTGGTATTACCTGAAGGCACGACGACCGGTGATTTTTGCCAATAATCACTATACTATATTATTTTTACTTGGTGACCTATTACTGGATATAAGTGCCTAGTAAGTAATAAGACCATTTTCCAAATCTATTACGACATATTATAGTAGGTATAGTGTTGTCTCGATTTGTTTTCGCAACGGAGATCATTAGAACATTAATATTATAATATGATCTTTAATCGACATTGAATGTCGACTCTGAATCCGGAACACGGCGATGCCTCGTTTACGTAACTTATGGCCTGCGACAATCGTTTAATGTGTTTGTTTTTTTTATCAATTTATCGGGCGATCCGAACGCCGGATTTGTAATCACAACGTAACCGTTGGGTGGTTAGTTCATCCGATAACAGAAAAATCAAAGGTCCCTCCAAGTACACACTGTGTATGCACCGCCGGCTTGATATAAATATACGTCCCATCCGGTAAGTTAAATCAGTATTGTTCGAGACACCGTCAGCAGTGATACAGATAATATTACAGTTCACTGTGAATTCTCGTCGATATTATATTTTAATATTTCATACGTTCGACGTCGACAACACTACACACAACAAACAATATGGTTGCCTGCAAAGTGATTTTGGCCGTCGCCGTCGTAGCTGTAGCTATCGTTCAAGTAAGCATACTATAATATTCTAATAATATAATAATATCATCGAAAATACTATACCTACAACAGAGCAGCAATAACGTGCGATAGGCGCATTGTCGTTGTTTCGTTTTTTCCATTTCTGCGTCAGTTATATAAGTTGACTAGAGATGACTATTCATATTATTATATTATACAAAATATCTGATAAAATGTTCAAACAAAATCCAAAATAACCAATTATTGTGTCGATTTAGGGTAGACCCGGTGCCGAAACCGACTGGGCTACACCGATCTTAGATGAACTTAAGTCCGTGACAAATAACATAACCCATTTGGTCGGCCTTGACAACACCGCCGAGTACACCACCGCTGCCAAGAACAATCTGAACGCTTTCGCCGAAAGTCTCAAAGCCGAAACTACAGCTTTCGGTAAATCGGTATGGCGAAACTTGAAATATTTTAATCGAACGTTTAATATTATGTCGTTTACGTTATGATACGTCACTGACATTTTCGGAACTTGTGTTCTTAACTTAAATTTTTTTTTTCGCGCAGTTTGAAGGAAAATCCACCGTGTCCGATCTGTTCAAGGAATCCAACAAACAGTTCCAAACACTCGTCGAAACGTACATCAAGAACTTGCCCAAGGAACTCACCATGAAGGACTTCACCGAAAGGAGCGAACAGGCACTTAAGTACATGGTAGAACATGGCACTGAAATCACCAAGAAAGCCCAAGGAAACACCGAGATTGAGAAGCAAGTTAAGGAGTTCATTAAGAAAAACATCGAAAACCTCATGGAACAAACCAAAGCCATTCAAGTAAATAAAACATATATACCTATATATATTTACAGCATATATTATATTATACATACAATTAAGAAGATATTGTTTTTGTTCTGATCACTAAGCAATAACCGTTTTGTTTTTATGATTTTAGGCTAAAATCGCCGAAGTCAAGAAAGCCTAAGATGTACAAGTCTGAGGGACTGACACACGTTGTACCAACTATGTCAACCGAAACGTGATAACTGACAGTTAATTTATTGCTTTTTAATTTTATAATATTGTAATTTATTTCACCTTTACAAAATCAAATATTAAATTTTACAGCTTTTATACTTTATTGGAGCTTTGTTATTATTTTCTCGACTGAAATATCACCTATAAATAAACGATGCATCTGTTTCTGTGTAAAAGTAATAATGATAATGGTATCCCCCAACCTATATTATAACTTCGGAGGAAAAATAAAAAATTTAAAAATTTATTATTCCTCCTCGTGGACTCAAACATTATTTTAATTTTGAATTAAGTGTACGTATCTACCATAGTCAAGTAGTAATGTACCTAAACACATCAATCGTTGTGATTAGTTCGCCATATTATACATTATACAACTAGAGAAAATAATAATTAAATAAATCGGGATTTAAGTGTTTTTTAGCAATAATACTTATAAATATATACGTCACAAACATTGAATCGATATTAATGAAAAGTTGGCAGACAAATAATGATTATAAATGATAACATAGCGCGAATCATAATTAGTACAATTTATACAATTAATATTGCGAAAATGTGTTCGTTGTGGAGTATGTTATAACAATAATATGTATAATAAGCGCAGTTGAGTGGTGGCTAGACGTGTGGGAAAAAAACCCGTTTAAAAATATAAATAAATATTATCGTAACAATATTATAATGTCCGTACAAAATGCAAATCAGAGCTTGTATTTTATATTGCGGCTACTAAAACCGCTTATTATTTTTTGCGTAGATTTTCGTAATTTTACCGAAGTATTTTAATGAATTTTTTGTTGCTTAAATTTTTGCTCTTTCGTAAAAGCAGTTTTGGACCCATTTTTTATAAACATAAATGTGATCTGAAACGTCAGAAAAAAATAATATTATAATATAATAATATAATACAATAACGATTCCTGACAAATTACCTTTTTTTCTCCAAGACGTATAATAATATACAATTTTATACGGTTTAATGAAAAATAATAGACATTAAAACCCACTTAGGATCGAAAGACGTGAAAAAAGTATAGTTACATATTATAATATTTTAGGTTAAAGGGCGAAATTTAAAATAATATGTAAGTCTATATAATATTATATTATATGCTTTGACAAAATAAATGTTCGGGTTTCCTTTACTAAATTCTGACTAATATCAATATATATTTTGAATTACGAGTCTGTAACTGCAACTAGCTTATTTACGATTTTGTCTGTCAATTTCGTCTTTGTGTGTGATGTATTTTCAATGTCACGATTCCCTATCTCGAACATTAGCATTAAAAGCGCTATTCGATGTTCTTCGTCTACAAGGTGAAATCTTCAAATCATTAATATGTTTTAGTTATTAAGTAACCATGACAACGAAAACCTCACGAAAAATCGGTCAGAAACAAAAATTTTTCGTATCCAGCCCAAAAACATAATATTTATGTTTAAAAAAATATATATAATAATATCCATAGGCGGTACCTAACTACCTACATAATAGTGCGTCATTATTTCGAGCATACGTCTTTATGGCTTAGACCAAAGTCAGAAAGCTGTGCGAAAGACGATATAATAATATTGTACTGTAAAATGTGTGCTTTATATCGGATAAAAAATAAAAAAAACCGTAGGTAGGTAATCAAAATCACGTCAAGTCGACCACCTGCAGAACGCACTCTAATATTCGATAAATATAATAATATTATTATCGATCTTGACTCGCTGTATACGCGTACACACGTTTTAGGTTCGTTCTTAATGAGTATAATAAAATAAACTAATATATATCCATATTTTACGCTGGTTCATCCAATTGAAATATTTTGTTGCGTTCTATATAGGTTCGTTAACGTGGTAAGGTTGTTCAAAACATACCTAATCAATATAATATTCTTATCAACACGTCAATACATGAACTCACGATGGTTTTAGATCGACGTAAACAAGACGTTTTCTATTTAATTGGATCAATTTCTTTTTAATTGATATACGTTTTTTCTATATACTGCAGCAGCCGATGCAGTGCGTTTTGCGAACGATTCATTTAATTTAAAACGACGAAGACGGTTTTTTTTTTATATGGTTCATATGTTTTTTATACATAATTTGTTTTTTTTTTTCAGAAACAAAAAGTGTTGAACTCGCACTAGTATATTATTTATTATTAGTACTGCTAAACAGGTCGAATCGTTAATTAATTACTAACACAAGGGGTACGTACCGTATGAAATGATTGGTGGTACGAGGTAGCGTACTATTATGTATATCGTTTTATTCAAAGAAATAATATCATATATATTAAATAATAATATATATAATATATATTTTACACAAACTCGTCGTAGTGCTGACGGGAAACTAACTCGAGTTTTTAAGCGGGTACGACTTTTAAAACTTTTTCTCTCTTTTGGATTCTGAGTGAAGTGGAGGTGAATTTATTGGCTTTTCCAATGATGTGTGCTGTTTGAACAGTTCATCGGAAAACGTTTTTTTCTCCGTGGTAGTTAAAAAGCAAAGCAGCTGCAGTAAGCAGCAAACCGCAATAATACTTATTTATAGTTTATACAGAGAATTATCCGAACATGCTTAATGCAATTTTTTTTAAAGTTTGAAATTTTTGTAATTTTGAAGTGTATGTACACACTGTTAAGAGCCATATTTTTAATAATATAGATTTTTTTTATACAATTTAAGGAAAGTACTGTAGTGATAAAAAAAATTGTTTTCAAATAAGAACCAACCTTGTTATAATAAAATATACACTGTTGAGCAGATGATTGTTATTTTGAAGAATGTGAAACACATTTCGAACCAGTAGTTTTTGAGTTATTAAAATGTGTATACCAAGGATAATTATATTTGTTAGAAATGATTTTACAAATATATAATATAATTATGACGTCATTTATATGATTATTATGATTATATAATAATCTAATATCTAATTAATTATAATATTTAGTACTAATTATTATTTATTATACTCAGGTAGGTAATATTTACGAGAGATAAAATATTGATAAACTAATTATATTAATAGCTATATTATTTAAATCATTAATATTATAAGTCCCCATAGGTATATAATATTAAATATATTAAGCTTAGTAAACAAAGTAGAATAACTAAAAAAAACTGATCAAACTTCGATTAAGATGCATCAAATTTTTTAAAATGGTCGTCTGGTAATCGTTTAACTGTGAAAATTGTGATTTTCGGTTGGAAAAAAGTACGTTTATGTCACGATAGAACTAAACATATCTTATATTTTTGTAAAAACGACTAGGATAAGAATTTAAATTGGTTAGATTATGAAATTACTAAATTTGTAGGATTAAAAAATATTGGCAGTGACCATGGTTAACATCTTGTGTATGTAAAACATAAGAAAAACACGCGATTGGAATAAATATGAGCGAAAAACGCTCGACGGGGTAAAAAGCTACCTTTGTAATATTATTATATACACAAAATTTTTAATCGTCTTTATCCGACAAAAATGACTTTGCCATCGTTGAATCGTCGTTTTAGGCATTTTATATTTTGATCGATAACGCTGTTTAATTTATACCAATCATTTTAATAATATAAATTATCATCCTTCAGTTGACGACGATGATATAACAATCCAATATTGGAAGTCACCACAAAATAACTATCAATTTTAATTCGTATGAAGGTTAGTGTAACGATATTAATGAGGTATACGGAAACGAAACGTTGCAACGTTCTTATATAATAATTTATCATAATATATAAAATATTCTCTCGAATAATATTGCAATTAATTATTTTTAATTTTAATTATACTATTACTGCATCTCGTACGGAATATAGTATTATATTACGTTAATTAATAAAATAAAATACATATTTATGTTTTCGTACAGAAAAAAATGATATTTAATCAAGTATTATAAATACCCACGTAGATATTGAGATGTAAGATGACTTAGAAATATCTAACAGGGTAAAACATTTTATTTCTATGCAAAAAACCATTAATAATATACAGTTAAATAATTAACTTTGTCACTATTTTTGCGAACGATTATTCATTGTACATTCATACGAGCGTTTTTCATATAAACGTACGAAATTCGGCCGCATAAGATTAGTACCAACAACATCTAAGAAAAAAATGTATTTATTGGGTGTAGATTAACCGTCAAACAGCTTATACCTACCAACAGATGTATCAACGAAAAATGCAATAAAAACAATATTATTATAGCTCTTACACAAAAGGCTCACAGCTTCAAATATTATTCACTGTGGCCTCGGGTTTTATTTTACGAAGTTTTTTTTTTTAAATATGTAAATATAAAATACACTAATAATATGATAGAAATAAAAATAATATCTAATTTATGATATTTTAGATAAATTATGTATTTCAAAAATAATGTTTCCAAGACTTACTGTAATATTAATAGTATATTATTATTATTGTTAAAATAATATAATACTACACGTAGGTATGAGTATTGGAGCATATTATACAGGTGTAACAAAAAGACCTGACAGATGAAAAATGAAAAATTGATACTAGTCGAACAGGTGAAAAAAATTATGACAATTATATGGATAATAAATAATTTATGATTTATTAGTATGTCTGTATAAATCCCCAAAAAGAATATTTTAAAAAAAGTTAATACGTTTCGAATTCATTTATTCCAAAAAAATATTGATACTTTAAAAAATTTCAAAAAATATAATACTAGACTTATATAAATGTTTTTACCATCAAGATTTTTAGATTCTGAGCGGAGCGAGGATCAAGATGGTACTTTAGAGAGGTAATTTTTCGGTTTTCTCAATAGTTTTTTAATGCCACGGAAAAAACCACCAAAATACACTATTAATTAGCTATTTTTTTTTCTAACGCTTTGTTAATCACCATAGAAACGAATAAAATTTTAAAATAACCACTAAAAACGGGATTTAATTTAATCAAGTTAATGTTAAAACACCAAACTATTGAACATAGACATAATTTATGAACCTAATTTCAAATTATATAATATTATTAAGAAAACATATTAACATCTATATTATATACATATAATTACTACATATAATTGTTACACTGATCCTCTGCTCAGAATCGTTTTTTTTTCGAATGCAATCATTGCATTTAAATCAAATTCAGTAATAATACGCTATATCCTGTCCTAGTAGAGAAGGGACGACGGATAAACTTCCAACACCGCTGACATACTCCACCACGCTGCACTTTTGAATTTTTTCTCCAAAAAAAATTATTAATAAATTATAATACTCTGTCCTCGTAGCGCAAATGTCTATAAATTAAATATAAAAAAAAAAGAAATATTTTTTAGCATCAATTAGGTCAAGTCATTCTGTTACACGCATTAGTATGATTTTTAATTCCCATACGAATGCAAATAACAGACCAGGATCTATCTAACCATACCCGTGATACCACACGTCGCACGCGAGACGATTTTTGTCATGGTGATTTTATTTTTCGATTCCATTCAACCAATGAAATCGTTTATAATACTACATTTGGTGCTCGGTAATAATAAAATAGTCTTACACGGATGTCGCACGGTCAACGATTACAATGATACGTAGTCGATAATAATATACTGATTGACCTATATAGAGGCCATCTGTCATCTCTGTGTCGTGTGCGCAGTCACGGGTATAATATGAACATAATATTATTATGTTGTAATGCGAGTGGACACATTTCAACTAAAGTGCATAACTCTATACGTATATATTATTATGACTTAAACAAAATACGTTTTTACCATCAACATTTTTCTAAAAAAAAAAAAATAGATTTACAAATTTGCTGCTTCCGAAAAATGAAAAAAATATTTTATTAAACTAAACAGGTACCTACCTAAAATTATTAGCCTAATATTGGTAATGATTTATAACAAAAGTCATAGACAATACAGTCGGTAATAAAAAGATCTTCTTACAAGGATGTCACACGGTTAACGATTACAATGACACGTCGATTTACTGATAACTGATTGAAGCACAGAGGTCATCTGCCACCTGTGTGACGTGTACGAGAATATGAAAATATGTTTTGACCGAACATAGTATAAGCGTATAACTCTGTATACCATGATATAGCATACATTATTCATGAGACTGTATGCAGACCCTTTAATACACCGTAATATAATAAAATAATATTTATTATATTATCAACTTCAAAAGCTTCGATGATATATACCATTGCGTTCAATTTTTTAAGAAGGTATAGGTTCGTATTTGAACTTTGAAGTAGCGGCTTTTCACCGTATATAATATACACTTTAAAAAGTCAGACGCGTAATTGACCGAACTTTACAAAGTATACTCATTGGCCGTTACATTATAATATATACCATGGACTGCACTGTTGTTATTATGAAAAGTAGAAAATTTCCGGACTATAATTTAAATTTGACTTAACGTATTTTTATTTATTTTTTTTTTTAGATTTACGTTGATATAATATTTGTGCAAAGAAAACGGTAGTATAGCTTTTCTTCTTATTTTTTTTTTTTTTTTGTCAGGTCTAAAAGAAACTCGTATATAATATTAAATCACATTAAAACTTTACTTTTTTTTAAATTTTTGTTGTAAATAGCTTTCAACGTCCCGGACCCGTTAAACTCTCGAGAAAAGACGTAATCGACTTTTCTCGCTGTCGAGTAGACCATTCTACCGTCTCACTTCTCATCCATTTAAATTATCCCTCAATGGTTCTCTGTCTTGCACACTTCGCGCCAACGAAGCAATTTGTGGCCTATCCAAAACACTGCACTAGACTGCCAGTCACTATCAGTTCGAGGCGTGAACCCTTAATAGTATTTTCTCCCTGCGCATCGTTTCACCGGACACTTATCTGATCCCGTGCCGTGTGCGAAATAAAAAATATCATAAAATATTTCGCGATATTAGGTATATTGTAGTTAATACATTTTCCTTTCGTTTCCGGTTATATGTGGCGATAATATAGGTACGTCGTAAACGTGTAGTCGCAGGTAATCACCGAAGATATTATTACAGGATGACATTGTGTGGTTGACGAGGGCTTAAAATATGTTTCCCCGTCCAAATTAGTCTTTTTATGATAACCAAACTATTGAAATTTGCTTTTATTTGACATAATATTATTATTATTTGGTTCGTTTGTTCTTCACATGGTACCTACGTAGTTTTATAATATCCATTAGTTACTTTTATAAGACGTCCTATACTCGTATGATGTGATAAAAGATTCCACTCTTATATACCGTCTTAGCAACTACCATATTATTATGATAACCAGATCAAACGCGATATTACAACCATTCTCTACACTATACGTACCGACACCGAATGCGCATGCGTCGTGTAAAATTATATTATTATGAAAACGGCATTTTACATATTATTATCATTATTACTGCCGCAGTAAAGGCGCTGTATGGGAATCGGGTGGTGTGTATCCTGCGCGAAGGATTGTCCCGAATAATTTGACGGACGGACATGGAATACAAAAACGTTCTGAGCGTGTAAAACGGTAATCGAATCGTGTTTGGACCTAGGTTCGGGTATTGTAATAACAGTCCGTAACCCACTGTCATGCCGGCTGCCGGTCAGGCCTTCAATAAATCCATAATCGTCGAGTTCCTATTTTATTCCTTATTATAGCGATACAACGGATTTTTTTTTAAATAAATTTGTCTTCAGATCAGCCACTTCACTAGCATAATAATGTGTGCTGATTTTTATCTCACAGTGTGCACTATATAGCATATGTGATGCACACAAAATGTGTACATTAAATATATTCTATAATTATAACCGTATTATTATTTATTATCATATGATTATTATATTTATTGAGATAACTAGGAGGACGTACCTATTAATTGCAAACGTTTGCATTTTATAATTTTATAATTATATTTTTTGTTTTTTTCTATTGATTGCATTTCACTGCCGCTGCTGTAAGAATTATATAATAATCTATCGCATTCTCATAATATTATAATACTAATAATCACTTATTATTTTAGAACAGAAACTTTGTGGTCATTAATTATATAGTAAAGGTTTTTGATTTGCACAATAACCATATAATGTAATATTATCATGTAGCCCCACTTCTGATTGTTACTTATCAACATACATTTCAATAATACAATAACATTATCGCTACTATTACATTATAATACTTTATACCTATACATGATAGGTATATATATATATATATCATGTATATACATGATTTATAGCTATATGTCTTAAAAATAAATTTATAAACGCATTTTTAAAATAATATAATGGTATTTCATTATTTACAAAAATGTCATTTAATTTCCAAGGATAACGTCTAGCTTTGTATAATTGACGTAATTTGTCTGATATTGTATTTTTATAAATTAACTATAGTACTACTACACAGAATATACATACTGACAGTACTGTCCTTAATATACCTATGTTATTTTATTGTAACGAGGAATCAAGTTATACAATTTGTTTTTAAAAAAAAATGTAAAAATGCATTATCAAGTTATATTTTACAAACATTTATTGAACCTAATTAATAAATATTTTTTTAATTGATTAGAGGTAGTAAAATAACATTTCACTAAAACTTTAATAATGCCTTATAATAAAAAAATATAAAATTCCAATAGTTTTATCAATTTTTATCACGTCAGTAAACATTTACAATTAATTCAAAATACAAAATATATGAAACATTTTTACCAACCTTTATGTTTGAAAAAAATACACCGATGTCTACTCAATTATAACTGCAGAATAACTGATCATTTATAATTTGTATTTATTCTTAAGTATTTATTAAATTTTAATAAATCATTTCTTTGAATTACTATAATTGGAAACAATCGTATCGAGAAATAATACCTACATCGATGTTCTATTGTTGAATTCATAATTTATTATGTTATAATTTAAAATTACTTTTTATACTGTAATAATTTACAAAATAATTTCGTATGTACGTATAAATCCCAACAACAATAATAATAGTAAAAGAAAAGACAATTTTTATTAACATCTTTCTAAATAGAACTTTTAATCAAAAATGAAAAACATATTATTACATAGTAGGTACTTACATACCTATCTATTGATTTTTTCACAAAAAGTCTCATATTTTAATTTTATAATTAAGACTATTACTGCATTTGATTTTCTAATAGAAAGGTATTCATAGGTATAGCCCAAAGTGGTCAAAGTTTTCAATGATTTATTTAATTTTAAGACAACATTTATATTTGTTTAAAATACAGAATTAAAATAATGTAATTAATATGAACTTTACATCGTCATAACGACACAATTATTTATTAGATTCGTAAAATGCCTAATGTACCCTGTGATACGCAGCATAATGAAGAAAATATGAGCGGCTAAACACAAAAAGTTTTTAGGCAGCTACATTAGTGTTTAATCTAATTTTCATAAGTGTATATAATAGACACCGATTTAATATTCCCAGCCATACATGTACCTTTTGACTGTAGCGAAAGTTAATTTTAAATTGCAGTAACTAAAACCATCTGTTATGAGAATAATTTTCGAGATCAAGGCATTATAGTATTATTTTTTTGGTTATCCGAGACCAAGGAGTATCGCAAACAGTTAATTTTTTTATTGAAATATCTGACAAGCCACTACCTAAGTTAAAATGGTTACGGCATACCCAGTTGTTAATGATTAAGTTTAAATTTCAAAAAAATCGTTTAAACTGACTGTGAATACATTTCAAAAAAAAAAACAATTAAAATCCTGATTACGTCTCCAGTAATAGCATTTAAAATTATTGTAATTACGCGTCACATCAAAACATCATTTTAATGTATTCGAGTCTATACGTATTTTAATACGTAGTTTGTAAAAGCAAGTTAAAACGGATATTTAAATTCAAATGGAATAAAAAAATTAAAATAAAAACTGCTGCTACAATTCCATAGAAGCAAACGGAGTTTTTTTAAAAATTGTTTTGCCCTCACGTCAATTTTCCGTATACTCTTACTAGTATTTTACGCATCCCGCCGCGAACGCTAAGTCTGTGTTCGGCAGCGGGTCGACAAAATACTTTACAGTCTGTAATAGCTCTATGGCGACTTCACGAAGATTTCAATTACAAAGAATCGATATTATGTATAACAGTAGGTATATAATATCATAACATCATAATAAATTGAATATGAACGACTACAATAAATATTGTAAATATACGATGGGTGTGTGGGTTTTCATTCAATCAAAGCACTCAAAATATAATTTAAACGAAAATGAATTAAGGGCATATTTTGTTTGAACTTAAATCTCGTTTTGCAAGCAGATTTTGTTCCCAAAGTGCATCATTTTATATTGTAGCGTTTCACTTAAAGCACATGGTTAAAATAATTAATATCAAACATTACTTTTTGTAGTACAGAGAACAATATTTTTTTACACGTTCTCTATGTGTGCCGGCTACAAAGAGTTTATAATATTATTACGAAATGAGAAAATAATTTAAATGCAGTGTTTTTATATTTGTTACAAAAAAAAAACGCACTTAACGATTACAACCTGCTTAGAACTATTGAGGCAATGGAAAGCTTTATTTAATTAAAAAAAAATAAAATAATATATTAACATAGAGTTAATTTAGCGATGAACTGGGACAAAATAGTTTCGTTTAGAGAAAACGAATGAATTTTTGAACTTGGTCAAATGTTATGACCACCAATACGAAACTAGTTCATATTATTTCGAATTAACTTTTAAAGGTGCGCTTGTATGAGTGTGTGTGTGGGAAATAAATGAGAGGGTCAACGTGGTAAAACCCTGAGGTGGAAGAAAGGAAAGAAAAGCAGAAAAGAAAAACCGTATTTGCCGGACTGGTCTAAGTCGGGATTAACTAACTATTTCGTCGAGGTAGATAAGGCGTACCTATATAGCTGCCCTAGTGCCCTCTTTCCACACACAATATTATAATACAGTTGTATTATATATACTGTTTTGTCTACACTTTGTAGTAGCATAGTACAACACACCAACCTCGGCGGCGATAAAGCGCACCGGTCTCGCTCTCCTTTCGATCCTTTTATGTAAATATTCCGGTGCAGGCGGCGGCCAACGTCGGCTCACATAATAATAATAATAATAATAATATAAGGACATGACGCCGAGCGGCAGCTGAACTACGCGTATAACGCACTTAATTGCGAAACCTTGTAACGGGGGCCCGCTGACCCGGGACAATCGCCACGCGAATACTATACGAACAGTACGATATAATATATAATACATTATATGAAATTGTCCACAAGTATGAAGCGTCGGTCGCACACCAATCGACGTGGACCGAAATATCATAATATATGCGTCTATACGAATTCGGCGATCTCGAGTGTCGTCGTCGTCGGTGATGGACTCAGCGTCTCTGCAATGTATATTATTACTATTTATTATAATATTATAGTCTCTTCCACTTCGTTTCCTATTTTCCCATCGTGCCAACTACATTTCCTCGAGGCCCTGCCACGCTCAACGTGCCGCGGACATTTGGCGCTCTCGTTTTAATATGTCAAAAACGCGATATTCGATTTTTTGAGCTCTTCGGCCCCGCTCCCCCCCTCGACGACGCCTATGCCGATGCCACCACATGACCACCGAAATAGATGCACTCGTTAAAAACGATAATATTATAACAATAAAGATATTATGTGTTATGTAATGTATGTTGCACTCTAGTCTCTAGCTGCTGTGGGAAGTGGTTCGATTGAGCGCTGGACACTCGAAATTTCTTTTGGATAATATTGATATAATAATAATAACATAAATTAGCTACATTCGTAGTTTCGATGACTGCTGTAGCCGTAGACCTTATACTAATAAGTTGAGGTACGAGCTAGCCGTCTATCGTCCGACGACTGCGGGTCAACGATGACCTTGTGGAATTCTGTCGGATGAATTCAATAGGCGCATAACTATAATAATAATAATAATATAACGACATACAACTCGTATATTACATCACCATACATTTATACCCTTATGAGGGTAGTATAATATACCATTTCCGGGTACACTCGCATGACAATGATTCGCAGGATTCTGTGCATGTTTGCGAAATGTTATTTTTTCATAATAATAATAATAACATCCGACGCCTACGACAGAGCACCGGAGCCGCACGCGATAAGTGTTGTAGTTTTCATGTTACGCTTTTACCAGATTGTATAAATAAAAATATGTATGGGTACGATCGTTTCGTGTAATGTACATTTGACATAATGGTTACGTAAATATTGGCTCGACGTATGCGAAATACAACGATGTTCCCATGCACATTATTATACATAATATGGATATCGAGAGATATTTTTTTTGATATTATGTGCATTCCGTTAAACCTACAATAATACAACACGACAAATATTCACGCGGATATCATATTTTTTGGTCTCATATGCGTTCCGGATGTTTGAATGATTGTTCAGCAACTCCACAGCTGATATCACTGAAATGTTTGTACGTATTTTATTATTTTTTTAATTTATCCTGTGTGTCGTAGACCGTGTCCCTTGATATTATTATAATATAATTATTAGTGATGGGTCGAACCCTGATTTTTTAAATCGAACTGAATTTGAACCAAACTTTAAATTATTTTTTCGAACCCGAACCGAACCTAGAATCATTTTAAGTCAAACCCGAACTAAAACTCAACATTTTTTTATCATGTGCAAATTAAAACAACCATAACTCATAATAAATTACAGTTATATTTTAGATTCTGAGCAGAGTGATAAATTTATTGATTTTACAATGATGTGTTTTTTTATTTTTTTATTTAAAATTTATTTTTTATTTTTATCTGTCACCGTTGTTACGTGCTGTCCCTTCAGAGATCCAGAATGATGATGATTTGAAATAAAATGGTAGTCAAATTAGAACAGTAAATTTAACATATTTATTAGAACAGAATAAATGTATAATATCGTCGATTGTCGTAGTAGTCGTCTTGTATATGGCTAGTGGCGTGAAGGTGCTTCTGTGTTGTTGGTCCAGGTACATCCGATTATGCTGTGCTCCTGGCCCTCCTATATATACGATGTCGGTTCCTTTGACAGAATCAGCGCATGGACAGGGTTTCCTTGAAGTGGATGTAGTTCGTTCATAAAGTTGTTATTCTCGCAGTTAGTGAAACTGCCGCCTCGTAATGGCAATTTTGTTGTTGCCCGCTCTTCTTGTTTAGTTCGCTAAATATGGAATATAGTATTTAGCTACGAGGTCACGTCTATGAGACCATAACAACTCAAGGAGAACTGCTCCTACCTCGAATAACACGTGAATCGCTTGCCTACACATATATCGTAAGGACTCATTCCTTTACACCATTTAGGACAGTGAAAATGCTTGGATTTTCTTCTATAGTATCTTTTCTGGTAAGAAAGTGAATGTAGTTGGTACTTTGGGGGGGGGGGGGGGACAAAAGTAAAAATGGCTAATAGTTTTCAAAAGCACAGGTTAATTTTTCGGTCAATGTATAATATAATGCGTATGTCTCCGCGGAGAATAATTATTATTTGCCCGAGATTAGAGCGTCCGTTTGTCACGTTTACCGTTGAACTTTCTAAGAGAGCAAAAGCCGTAATTTGAAATTCTATTTAGGACGTCTTCGTGATTTCGGCAATATATTTTGACAAACCACGACGTCAAGACTGCGAATAGTGAACATTTCTTCTGATACAGTTAATTTGATTAGAGAAAATTCGTTTGTGCGGTCCTTTGAACGGGACGTAACAATAACATATGCACCGCTACTGGCAGGACATAATATTATAATATTATCATTTTAATATTACTTTATATGTATACTGCCAACCATTCTATTTTTTTTTATGTATTTTTACTTTTACTTCTAATTCTAATCGTTATATCATTTCAAAGATGTTTTTTTGATAACCGTTTTTGACAAACGTCGATCAACCGCCGTTACAGGCGGGTATAATTACTGTACTGTTTTCGAAAAGTATGACCAGTACGTATATGACATATGTGTGTTATATAAGCATGGTATCGCGAAAAACGAGGCAAAATTAGAACCAGGTGAATGGTATACTGTGGTCTGTGTTCCCATATACCCGTGATGACAACGAAACGGGCTGCGAAAGAACGCACAAATCGCAGAATAAGAGTTAGGTATCTATTTTTTTCTCACCAAACTTTTAAGTTAAATATTTTTTTCATACTCACAGCACGCTGTGTGTAGTAGCTTTGATGGCGTAGTGCGCGTAAAAAATAATAGAACAACAACGACTACAACAAAAAATAAAACAAAGTAACAAAACGCTGCGATCGAACACCTATCGGTGGATACTTAAGTCTTTTGTCGAAAACGATTTCTTATCTAACGTATAAAGGACGAGGAGAAATATATATATTTATACATTTATTATACACATACTCCTAACGTGGCTATATAGAACACCTTCGTGATATTATATAATATAATGTTATATAATATAAAATGTATGATATTATGATCCAAGGTCATAATATTTTATAATAATTATGTGTATATCATCGTGTATATAATAATAATGTCCATTATATACAGAGCGGTCGTACTAGGCAATATAAGTAGAGCTGCCGTTGTATAATGTACAAGCGTTGTTGCATGTGAATCCAAGGCAATGTGATCCATTTAAAGTGTCAAAAATTTTTACAATTTTTTTTATCGTATTTCTAGGTTTTTACTTGTTTGATTTTCTTAAGACATTTTTAATTTCATAATCCAAAGAAATTTTTTTAAAATATTTCTATGAATACAAATCTAATTCTAATCAGGTTGGCTAATATTAGTTATTAATTGCCTATTTAATGCCACGGGGAACCCCGCAAAATGTTGATTCACTACTCCACTCATCCAAACTTTAATATGTTCTTATAATACATATAGTTATAACTACTTAAGTAACTACTCGGAGCATTGAATTAAAAACGTAATATGTTGTCTTTCGAAAAAGTAAAAACATGAAAAATTAAAAAAAAATATAATGTATTTATTTTTAATGTTGCGTCGTAATCACATCGAGTTATGTAAAATATTTATTTCCAAATGAGTTAATACTTTTCAAAATAATGAGTGTAAAAACTTAAATGGATCGTCCCCTTGTATAATTATAACTTCACGATGGCCGTTCCTGCGTTTAATAGTCTACCAACCACTCGCGTAGGCGTTAGCCAGGAAAAGTGAACATCTGCATCACCTACAGCAGGATAGCATAATTTATATCCTTTTAAAAAGGAACATTTTCTTGTACAATATAAGCGATGGCGGTGGGTATCTCGGGGAAAAAATTCAGCAAGGCTGTTCAAAATTCGATATTACAAAGCAATGGAGGTGTATATACCAAAATGATATTTCAGCTGACTTATAGGACACGGTGCCTTTTAGCAAAGGAAAAATAAAAGGTAATACTTGTTTTAAGTTTTCCAAAAATTCTTTGAAGCAAAGCATTTTATTGTATATAAAATCATTAACTAATTTTGCTACGAACCTCGTGAATCTGTGGTTTTCCCATTGTGTTTATTATTATTATTACCTATTATAGTCGCGGCGACGGTAATAATTAACCCGTTATTATTGGTAAATGGGTTTTTTCCCTTTTTAATGTTTATTTTCCCCCTTTGATCATAATACACGGGTTACTTTCCTACCCACCTAATTTTACATTATCTCAAATGTTCGTACATTAATTATTTCTTATACTAATCCCTCGAGAACAGAATAAACAACGCGAGACGGGATGAATTCGAGACCATAATTATTATTATTAATTTACATTAGTATAATATAACGTTTACCTAATATTTTACTATGTCAGTATGATATATGTCGAGCGGTACAGCGTTCACTAATAAGGTGTAATAATTTATTATTATTATTATTATTATTATTATTACATAATATAACGAAATAATAAAATGACTCGTCGGACATTGCGCAACGATGTTTTTCTGCACCTCGTCGCATAGATAACAATGTTACACACACTCACACACACACACCGTATCAATATCATAATATGAATCAAAATCGTTATAATAATAATAGGTATACCTACGCTCAACGAAAAGGACTTCGGTCGAAGGAGATACGATTTTTTTATTCAATTTTATCCTGTCGCACTTTTTGCGGGTGTTCGACGCGCGCTGTAGAACAATATTATTGTGTAGGTACTGCACACATAATTTAAAAAAAAAATAGCATATAAATAGCATATAATATAATATTGTGCTATAATGTACCCACACAACACACTTAAATGACATTATTGTCGGAGTCAGCAGACACGGAGCGTGCGAGCGACGGTAAACCGAATAGCAAGGAAGAAGTGGTCGCCGTATATTATTATATTTGGAATCGCATATATTGTATTACTATATGTAGAGTGTATTAAATAACGATGAACTCTATCTGAGATTACCAGAATATAATAATATTCTAAAAAGCGTTTGGGTATATTATTATTATACGACTACGACTATTACAAACGGTCGGTCGAGGGACCGTAGTGGTTGTCGTCATCTTCGCCATCGTCTTCCCGATGAGGGTATACCGCGTCATAATCCCTCTGCGTGTAAAAACCTAGTCTCGGTGAATTATTGAAACATTATTATTTCGCCATAATGCCGCGCGGCAGAATCGATTTTAAATCCTACGAAATTTATAACGCGGTAGGCGCACTATATTGTTTGTCTTCTTCTCTTCCTCCTCGACCGACGGCCCCCTACAATACCCCCCCCCCCCACTAACCTAACCACTATTATTATACATACTGCGTGCGGTGCGTATAACGTCTTATGATTTTTATTATTTTAGTTTTTTGTTTCTACGTACAATATATCGCACACACACATACATAAGGAGGTAGAGTGATTTGAATATATACTACGTACGGCGAGACGACGACGGCGATAACGACGTTATTGTCGCCGCCGCGAGATCGTTATTGTATGGACAATAACGTTTTAGAGTCGCTATAGAAAATTCGAAAAAAAATCTCCTCGGTTTTAGTCCAAGACACAAAAAAAAACGTAAAAATTCTACGATACTCGCGTATCAAGAGCTATAGCTAGATAACAAACACACACACAATATATTACATTATATGAGAGGTATTATGTGTAAATCGACCAACCGTTTATAATAATATACAATACAATATTATGATATTGCTCTATTACTCTCCAAACGCGTTTGTATTGTATTATTCCGAAATATTATATTATTATATTTTAATGTCCGCGTGGCTATAGGGATGACTATAATATTGTAATAATTTTATGTGCTATACTATTATATGGATGAAGCGATGTAAGATATTATATTGTAATTAATATTATTATATTATTATCATATTATTGTATACGCGCATCACGCCCCGTTTTATCGGGGGTTTTTATAGAAAAAATATTTATTTTTTTTCTACACTTTATGATGAAAATAAAAATACGACCGTTTGCCAATATTACGTAAATATTAATATTAATAAATAATAATGTTCTTAATCGATAATGCAAGCTGCAAAGGGTTTGTTAGGAGAGGGTGGACTTTTCGAGGAATGGCTGCAGTACGCATTTGAGTTCCACTACGTCGTTTTCGCCTCCCCCGACGTCTAACAATATAGCATTATTATAACCGTCGTCGGACCGGTCGTCGTCATAATTTATTATAAATAATAATAAAATATGCCGTGACGTTTATCCGCAGGTCATCTATAATATAATATACCTAGGCATACTGTGTTATACAATTTATGTCACGTCCGTGCTTTTTCCGTCCAGGCCGTAAACTTTAAATTTAGTGAACTGCAGCTAACTTTATTGTATTATATAATACACACGGCTCGATGAAAAGAATACCTAATGTGGAGTTTGATCGAAACGCGTTCCTTCAGCGAATGATTTTCATTTTAATAATTTATTTTTGTATTTAAATAATATCAAATCACTATATAATATTACGAGCACAAGTTACTACAATCCTCTGGTGAGCAAATCGATGGTTTATTTTTTAAAATAAAAATATTAAAGATCGTTATTTTAGATTCTGAGCGAAGCGATGAATGTATTGATTTTACAACGATGTGTGTTTTTTTTATTATTTTTTTTTATTTTTTTTTTTTTTGTGTCTGTCATCACCTTTTAGGACAGTAAAAGTACTTGGATTTTCTTCAACAGTAACTTTTCTGATAGGAAAGTGAATCTAGTTGATACTTTGGGGGGTCAATTTGATTCAGTCAAAATTGCATGTCCCTACGATCATTTGTTTTAGAGTTACACCAAAAACCAAAATCGATTTTCTCGAAAACAGATTTTGCGTAAAAATTCCCGTTTTTCCGTAATTTTTCTTTTGTTTTTCAAGTCACGTTTGAAAACTACTGGGAAATTTTCACTTTTGACTACCCAAAGTACCAACTAGATTCACTTTCCTATCAGAAAAATTACTGTTGAAGAAAACCCAAGCACTTTTAATGTCCTAAAAGGTGATGACAGGCACAAAAAAAAATAAAAAAAAGATTAAAAAACCACACATCATTGTAAAATCGGTACATTCATCGTTCCACTCAGAATCTAAAATCTGAAAAAAAGTGGACTGTATTTATTTACATTTTTACCGTTTATAAAACTGAAATCAGATATTATACAAATTAAATTTAAAAGTTATAAAAATTGATACGTACAAAGACACGGTCATGCGTTTTATTAAATTAAACATTATGAAATTAAAATATTAATGTAATTTGTATGTAATTGACATAAATGGAATATTTTAATAAGACTAAATGTTCGACATTTTACCCGTTTCATTTTTAACATGTATATTAAATAAGCGGGATTCGAATTCCAGACTGAAATTTTAGATTCTGTAGGTACGGAATTTACGAGACCGTTGCTTAAGGGAAATGTGCTCAGAAAGTTTCGTGTAACAACTTTTTAGATATGAAATTGTATCTCGTTTCTGCTTTACACAGTTCAGTTTTATATTTTCACAGTTGTAAGTACGCCGGATCTAATAGGACAAATAATAGAGTAAAGTAATATCCTATAGAACTGCAGTGAGCGAAGCAAAACGAACTTCTTCAATTCGACCAACGTCCGACTGCGTGTTTAAGCGTATTTTGTTGTACGGTTTAAGAGTTAACTCACAGTGCATTATAATTATTGTTCATATTATATTTCAAAACGTTAAATTAACTCATGCTCTCATCGTATCAATTTATATAATATATTATATAGGTAATAATATATAATAATGTGGCCACGTGATTTTCAAAAATATACTAAAAATATGAATAACTTTATGGTTTTTCTTTGTGTTAGTTAACCAAGCAAAATTGGTATATAATAGTAATACTAATCATAATATACTTTATGATTCCAAACGGTTCTCGTAAACACTTAAATTAGAGATTTTTCAATTAAAATTAAGATTTTGTAAGCACAATTATATTAATATTATGTATATTACCACATGGGTACTTAGTAATAGATAAGTGTTATTCATTTATTTATACATTTGTAGTTTGTACCGTTTTTTTTAAAAAAAAATTTTGCTGACTTCGCAAGTACTTATTAGTAATAAATTATTAATTATTACGATTATAATATCAATATTATTTTGTTATCAGCAACACATATTATATATTTCTACATCATTTTTTTTTGTGGAAATCAATTTTTAAAATTTTAATCAAGTATAGGTATTAATTAAATTATGTTAATCAAGTTGAAATACATAAATTAAACCGTTGATTGTTTATATAAATACAATAATTACGGCATTTAATTTTAAAAACAATTTTTGTTACAGCTAGACGACTAATATATATCTCTTAGATTGACGATTTTTACTATACATGTTAAACATTTGGTTTTGCATTGCTTTCATGATTTACTCACTACAATATAATTTTAATTGCAATGTATGAAATAATTTTAAATAGTTTTTACTTAAAAATTACCATTGAAATAAATATATAATTATCAATATAATTATATAACAACCATAAATTATTTAAATACATACATATATTTATAAATTATATATAGTTAAACATTTTTCAATATAAATATTTTTTTGGGCTAGAGACACGATAAAATGTTTCTGACCGGTTTTTCGTAAGATTTTTTTTGTCATGATTATCTACCTACTTCTTAACACAAAAATATTTTTGATTCATAGATTTTTCTTATAGAGGAAAAATATCAAGTGACGTGATATGGTTTTTTTCGCATAGTATGTATAATATGCAAATTTGATTTACAATATAATTATAATAAGTTACTAGTAACTAATGGTTTGTCTATAATATGAGTCCTTGAATAGTTTTTAGATGAAAATAATATTATAGGTATTTAGTATTTTATTATTTTGATCAGAAATGATACTTAGAACTATAAAAGTTTTCCTGAAAATGGTAGTCTTACGCGAAATCTAGTGGAAAATTCAGATTTGACTGTCACATACTAACTTAAAGCATTATTTCACAACTTTTTAATATTTAACGATCGTGTATTTGGTATTTTATAATTTAGTAGAATAACTATCAATATAGTAAAATAATAAACATTTTTGTCCAATAGGTATTTATAAAATGTTATCGGTTATTTGCATTCCATTTCTTTTATAATTATTATTCGGCGTCGAAAGTATCGATTGTTGAACACGATCTAAATATTTGTAAAACTATTTTTATGTTAGATATCAATGCAATTTCTAATAGTAATAACTGACAGAACGTTCTTTCGTATCCGTATTAGTGTTATCAAGGTATGAAAATATTATAAATAATAATTCTTAACTAAATATCGAAAATGGATTGAGAGGAGGCCTATTATATTTTATGATATTGATTAGGCAGCTATGTTATCGGTGCGCTTCTTCGTATGAATCGCGTAATTTTACAAACTACTAATACTTATATCGAGAAAAATGAAGTTTCTCCTTTAATCGTGCCGTCATGACAATAATATAATGTTTTACCGTGTCCGACGATATAACCGTCGAATATTTCAAGTCTTTTCAATCTGACGGTCTCTGGTTACGCGTCTAAGCCCTTCGTTATCGGAATGTGTGTTATCACAAACCGTACCACGACCTCGTGATTGAAACAATTCCTAACGTGAACTCAATATAGCACTAGACAATAATATCGTCTCATGTCAAACTCCAAAACCACTCTAATTCACCGCAAACGCGCGCGGACACTGTAATACCATTTCGGCCAACTGCCCGCCGCCGGTCCCCCGTGAGAAATTTGAGTAGAGAGTCATTAAGTAAACACACTAAAGACCGTATACAGACATAATAATATAATATTATATAAAATACAGAGTGGTGCCGATGAAGGAAATTCTCATCGAATCGAGCATTTGATTAATATATTAAACGCGACGTTTAGCCATAGTCGTTAATTCGTCTTATTGAAAAATCGTACGACGATTTTCGTGTGTTTTTCGACAAAAGAAGAAAACAAATACCAAAGACAAAACATGGACAATGTCCAAATCAATTATTGTTTCAATACAATATAATATTGTTATTTACCATGATGGGGGTGATTCAAAACATTTAGTCGTACGCCGTGCCGCCTCAGCGATGATCTATTACCTCAGTTGTACCAGAGTTACGGTAATAATATCATCTACTCGCGTTTTCCGTGTCTTATGTGGTCTGTATTTTGTTGTAACGCTTTGGTAGTATTTCGTATCATTCAATGTTTTTTTTTATGTGTGTGCATTAACATTATAATAATAGTTAACCCAATGATAAAAAGATTTTTTAAATAATTTTAATTAAATTTTTTACATATATCTAACATATAATATTGCATATTATAATGTTATTAATATAACATTTAATTCACTCGTGGAAATATAAGTATTTGTATTTATTGGTACTTATAATTGTGATTTGCTTAAATATACTGTTATTGAACAAATACTCAATGTCAAGATAATAAACTTCAGTGATGGTTGTATGCTAGTTTTAATAATCTGCGTCTGGAAAATAATTTGAACTCAAAATAAATTATGAACCAATTAAATATAAAACGTTATAACTTATAACGTCACACAGTAATGATTAATATTAATGTAAGTAAAGTGAATATAATTTAAATAATAAAAATATAAGATGTTTGTATAAACATAAATATCATTTTAAACGTATTATTTAAAATAGAACCCTGCAGTATTCTCCACTTAAATAAATAAAAAAAGAAGTTATAAAAAATAATAATAATTGCTAAACTTCATAATAATAATAATAATATGATGTTAAAATCTAATTTTTATAAGAACGTCAGTTGATTTGAAATGAACTTTGTGAAAAGTAACCGTGAATTCATTTATTTCTACAAGATTTTGTCAGAGTTTAAACTGACACCGAAGTTTTTCATTCATTTGATTTGTCACTTTTATATGCAGTGAGTATAATTTTTATCTTCGGGATTCGAAACCAGGTCGCACAACAAAAATTATTCGTTAAAAAGTTTTACTTATAGTTTTGAGGCGTATCTGCTGCGAGTCATAATACAGTACGAGCATCGCAATAACATTACACTTTCAGACAAACGTCAGTCGTCAATCTGCGCAGTGTTTTCGTTTTTAATTCCACCTCCACCACCGGAGTTCGATTAATACGATCGCGTCGTGAAAAGCGATCAGATGGTTGTTACAACAATAATATAATTTTGTCGACGACCATTATATTATCGGGCGGACGTCCTTTATAATCGTCATTAAAACCCGGGACGCGTCGAACAAACGTATTACGATTCGGACAAATCGCTTTTCGGTTATTCATCGGAGAAACCTTTTCTTTTCCAAACACCCCCCTCCCCCATCGATATGCTTGCCCCGTGTCTTAACACGCGCAGACGATCGTCGTGCACCACAAATTGCCACATGTTGTGCTTGCAGTTCGTCCAGCTCTCAATCGTGTACGCCTTTATTTCGTAAACCCCCTGCTCTCCCCACGTACCTACGCACTTAGGGCTGCACGAAAACGCGTCCTTAAAACTATCTACGTCATGATATCACGGGCGACGGTGGCACTAGAATGCGCGTGAAATGTGCAGGCGTCCAATTAATGTAAAACGGGACGTATAAGCCATTTGTGCAGTGAAAATAATGTGGCCACTTTTGTGCTGGGCGACGGGAATGACGGCGGAAGGATCGCGGGACGGTAGGTGGTGGATGGTAGGGTGGGTGGAAACGAGCTGGGCATAATAAGGGTGTATAGCTGAGCTTTTGGATGTGTATAAATATATAATATATTATAGTAAAGGTGCGCGGGGTTTAGGGCGCCGAAACGGTTTTGTCGTTTGCCGCCCGGCACGGCGGTGGTGGTCCGCCACACATCACGCCCTAACGTCTGTCGGTAGGGAGGAGGGAAGATTGGGGAAGGGTTGAGTGAGTGGACGGATGGGATGAGAAAAAAAAAAGGAGAAAGTAATACCGTTGCCACTGGCCACAGTTTCTTTCCCCTTCATGTTTTCGTAATAAACCAACATTGTTGTGGATTTCCGTCCGGAACCGCCAGCAATGTATCTCGTCGGGTAATGTGAAATGTCTCGATTTTGGTTGTTTTTTTTTTCATTGTTGTTGTTCTGTTCGTTTGTACGTTTTTGCGTTTGTGTGCTTGTGGGTGTGTGGGTGTGTGCGTGTGCGTGTGGGCGCGCGCGCTTTTTCCAGACGTGTAAGCAAAGGCCTTTTATGGTTGCCACGAGATATTTGCCGGCGCGTCTTCAAAAGATTTATACGCTCGCAGTGAATCATGCAGCGATCACGTGCTTAATATCTGCTGCCCCAGGGTTTACATAGTATATGGTACGACATTAAGCATTTTATTCTGGAGTTTGCAGCAGTGTTCGGAAACGTTTAGGTACTTGTGCCGGATTTAACCGACGATTTTGTACGTGGATTATCGACTTTGTACCTACGCATCATTTAGATTAGGTCGCTCGCATTTGAAATAATATATAGCACCTATCGGGGTCTGTTTGTAGGTACCCTGTGAAATTTGATTGGAGGAGAACAAATAAATGTCTGAAGGCAAACAAATATGTCACAAACAAAAAAACTTTTCTTCATTAAACTTGCCCACCTATATTATTAACCGTGTGCAAACAGTCAACTACCGTATTCGAAACTGCTAAAATTATACCTATCAAATGGCTTTTAATCATATATAATTATTATGTTGTGTCTACTAAAAATTATTAAATGTCCCGAAACAGGTTATCAATAATTTGCGACTATTGTGATAAAATAAATAATATATTTGTCTATGTCTAAATAAACTATCTACATAATTCAGTTTGTTGTTATTAAATAATAATATTGTGTAAATTATTATATTGTATTAAAAAAATAATAATTCACACAATATTATTATTTTTTTAAAACGCACTTTTTAGTTTTGCATTCATAAATCATTGTTTGTAATATGGTAACCTACTCATCGACAATATGTTCAGTACCAGCACGTTTATCAGTAAAATATCAAGAAATTAAAAATTAGAAATGTTTGGGTCTTACAGTAATATTTTTATTCGTTGCTGTTTAGTTTTTACTTTTTTGTTATGACGTATTATGTACGCAATTTTTTGGGTAAGTAAAACAATGCTCCGAAAGTTACCAAAATATGAAACATAGATATGCCAACATTTTAAAATTATAATTTTTGCTTTGGTTTACCAGGAAATTGTGAAAAACTACCAGAAACTGCAGTTTTGGCAATAACACTCAGGATACTCGGGATTCGAGGAAAACTTTTTGCATAACTTTACAGTTTTTTCGTAATCTTTGAGACGAATTCATTATAATTACACACGTATCACAGTATCGAATTTCCCATACATTATTATGGTTTTTTTTAATTAAAAACTTTAATATAAGAGAAATAATATATCAATCAACTGAAAAAATAAATTACATTTTTTATTACATATTATACTATATATTATTTATTATTATTATCTATAATACGTGTAAACTAATATAGCTACATATTAACTTAATAATAATATGAATATAAATACCTAATTTATGTTTAGTCTTGAATCGTGATGAAACATTTATTATTTTTTTTTTTTTTTTTTTTTTATTGATCTGAAATATACATCGACAACTAGGCCATTAGTACACGAATTTTAGATTACATTGTTAGTATTTTAGCATTTACATGGTTACATTAAATTAAATTGTACAATTCTGTTTTTTTTAAGAATAAGATTAAGTTTTTAACGTCTTGTGGGTTTGGTCCTAGTGCTTGACAAATTTGTTCTGATATGTGGTATTGATTTCGATACATGTTGTATTTTTGACATTCTGTGATGACGTGGTTGACCGTTAAAAGTACATTGCACGCGTCGCATAGTGGAGGATCGTCTTTGGTCATCAAATAGCTGTGAGTTAGGTGTGTGTGACCAATTCGGAGACGGTTTATTATGGTTTCTTCTTTTCTACTGAGTTCAAGATTTATCCATAGATTTATATTGTTTTTTATTTTATTGAGTTTGGTGTTGAGTTTTCGCCAGTAGGAATGCCATTTGTTGTTTGTGTGTAGTTTAATTTCGTTTTTTGCATCTGCAAATGTGATGGACTTTATGGTTGCAGTTAATTTGGAGGTGATTGCATTATGGGCTTCTTGGTCAGCCATTTCATTTCCTGGAATGCCAATGTGGCCCGGAATCCATACAAACTGGATGTATATATTTTTATTTTCTGCAAGAAAAGTTTCTTCTTGTATTAGCTTAGTGATATCTGTTTGGTTTCGAGTATTTGTGATGGCAATTAAATTGCTGAGTGAGTCGCTAAGTATTATACATTTTGTTTGGTGGTTTGAATATTCAGTGTGGAAATATTTTACAGCTTTGTATATTGCCATCGCTTCTGCTGTGAATATTGATGCTTGAGGTGGAAGTTTGTATGCTATTGTTTGATTGTTTATTATCATAGCGAGACCAACACCGTCATTTGTTTTGGATGCATCAGTGTATATGTGTACACTGTTTGGGTGTTCTTGCAATATGTTGTTGAGCATGTTTTTATATATGGATGGCATTGTGTTTTCTTTTTTGAATTGAGTTAAAGTAAGGTTAACATTGAATGTTGTGTTCCAAGGGGGAAAGATGTACGGTTTTCTTTCTAAAATATTGTTTATTTTTATATTTTCTTTTTCGGCTTGCTGTATGTGTGCATTTATTACTTTGATGGCTGGATTGTTGATATTTCTTATGGTTCTGGCACAATATAATAGCAGTAGTTTTTCTCTTCTAAGGTTAGGTGGGATTTCATTAGCAATGTTTCTAATACTCTCAATTGGGCTGGATTTGAATCCCCCTATTGAAAGTCTTATAGCAGTATTTAGTTTAGTTTGAACCATGTTTAAGTGGTTGGTTTTGGCATTTTTTAACAGTATTGATCCATAATCTGTTTTAGATCGAATTAACGCTTTATAGATCATTAAAAGAGATGCGCTGTCACCACCCCATGATGTGTGGGCAATTATTTTGATTATGTTGAGTTTTTGAGATAACGAGTCACGAATATTTTTTAGATGAGGTATCCAATTAAGTTTGGAATCGAATGTTATTCCTAGAATTTTAATTTTATTATGGTGAGGTATAACTAGGTTGTCTAGTATTATATTGAGATCTTTTATTTTTTTTTGTTTTGTAAAGATAATACTTTTGGATTTGAGGTTAGAGAATGAGAAGCCAGTTTTTTTTGACCAATCTGATAAGCTGTTAGCACTTATTTGGAGTAATTCTTGGACGGTTTTTAGGTTTTTGCTTCTGCAAAAAATGTTAAAGTCATCGGCGAATAAATTAGCTTTTACAGGAACTTTGATTGTTTCGACAATATCATTAATGGCCAAGAGAAAGAGTGTGACTGCCAGTGATGATCCTTGTGGGATGCCATTTTCTTGGTAGAACGTCTTTGATAGGGTATGTGATACTTTGACCTGAAATTGTCTTTCTTTTAGGTAGTTTGTAATATACATGAACATATTGCCGTTTGTTAAGATTTTGCTTAGTAGAGCTAGTATTCTATGTCTCCATACAGAATCGTAAGCCTTTGTTATATCCAAACTGATCATTCCGAGTATTTGTTTATGTTCGAATGCATTTTCTATTTCAGTTTTTATTGTAATTAAGTTGTCCATTGTTGATCTAGTGTGGCGAAATCCACTTTGCTCTTTAGAAAGTATTTGGTTTTTTTCTAAGAACCATGTTAATCTTAAGTTTATAATTTTTTCCATAATTTTTGTCATTGTGTTTAGGAGTGTGATAGGTCTGTATCCTTCAGTGGAATGTTTGTTTTTCCCTGGTTTAAGAATAGGAATTATTATTCCCTTTTTCCATTCTTTAGGTATAACTCCTGTGTGCCATATATTGTTATATATATTCAATAGAAATTTTTTTGCTGTTATGCCGAGGTTTATAATAAAACAATAAGGGATACTGTCTGGGCCAGGGCTTTTGCTCTGGCATTTATTTAGTGCAGTTTCCATTTCATTGAGTGTTATACTGGAGTTCAAGACAATTTGGTCGCTATTGTTCGGGTTTATCATTGAGATTATTTGTGAGTTTTCGAATGGTATTTTTATTCCGTTAATAAATTCTTGTGTGTAGATTTTGTTGCTAAAATTATCTTGGAAGTAAGCGCCGATTTTTTCGGCGACATCTTCTGGAGCTGATGTTGTTCCTTGTTCGTCAGTTATATGAATTTCTTGGTTTCGGTTTATACCTTTCAATGAATGGATTTTGTTCCATATCTTGGATGAGTTAGTTTTGGAGTTTATGCTGGTTGTGAATTCTTTCCATGAGTTTTTTTTGCTTTTTTTTATTAAAAATTTGGCTTGGGCACGCAGTTTTTTGAGTTGTATGAAATTTTCTAAGGTTTTATTTTTTTTGTACGTGTTTAAGGCGTTCTTTTTATTGATTATAGCTCTTTTAATCTCATCATTCCACCAAGGAACTTTTGGTTTTTGGTTATGGTTTATACAGCTACCGATTGATATTTCTGCTGCTGAGGTGATTATGTTAGTTAATATTTTGACTGCGTTTTCTATATTGGATTGGTCATTATATTGTATTTTGGTAATTTCTTCCTCTATAATATCACTGAATAATGTCCAGTTGGGTGTTTTTAGATTCCATCTACGGTTTTTATTCGTATTAGTATCCCCTATCCTGTGCATGAAGTTTGTGAGTATAGGTAAATGGTCACTGCTATAGATATCAGGCAGCACTTTCCACTTGAGTCTTTGGGCTAAGGAGGATGTGCACATTGTTAGGTCGATAGATGATAAGGTTCCATTGGCTAGGTTAATGTGGGTGGGGGATGTGTCATTTAGAATTACAATGTTTTCGTTTTCTAGTATTTTTTCAATTATCTTGCCTCTATGGTCTGTTTTTTCTGATCCCCACATGGTACAATGTGCATTAAAGTCGCCTAATATCATAAATGGCTTGGGGAGTTGTTTAATTATGTTTTCGATGTCGGAAAATTCGATTTTAGTTTGGTTGGGTAAATACAAGTTGCATACATTTAAATTTATTTCATTGAGATGTATAGAAATGGCAATAGCTTCGAGATGGGTTTTTACTTTTATTTGCTTGCTAGGAAAGAATGACTTGACATAGATTGCTACACCACCGCTGGCTCTTAAACCATTAGTTCTGTTTTTAGTGTAGCATATATAGTTCCTTAAAGTTTTGTGGGTTTGGTCAGTAAAATTGGTTTCTTGTAAGCATATGAAATCGGGCGAATGCTCGGCTATTAGTATTTTTAATTCATTTATTTTTTTTTGAAAGCCATTAAGGTTCCATTGTATTAGTTTTGTGTTATGTGTGAGGTTGTTTTCTTTTTGGTTTACATTCATTAGAATTTGAGAATTTGATTAATTTATTTGTATATGGGCTTTACGAGTATAACTCTTGTGGAGTTGCTTGGAATAGTAGATTTGCTAATTTGGTGAGTTTGGTTTTTGTTGCTCGGTCGTTTATCTTAGGTATTTATTATTATCATACACAATTATTATAATTCTATGCTTATGTGAAGAATGCCAGAATATGAATTTCTAACACTCACATTCACTCTATTATTAATTTGTTACACGGCGTCATGTATAGGCAATATAGGTATATATCTGTATTCATGAGCAAATTACTTAATTATAACATTATTTCCATTATTTTAAATTACAACAAAGTGTAATTTAATTTAATTCAATTATATTGTTACTGACTTATAACAATCTCATATAACACTCGTTTTATATAATTTATTCACTATTATGAACTCGTGATAATTTTTAAAAAAACGTTACCAAACGACGTCTAACCTAAATGGCTAAATGCATACTAAAATAACGTCGTTCTCCATTCAGCTTTTTTAAATGTATTTATTTAGTTTTGGTGTAAACTATTGCAAACTGTCATTGATTCTTCAGAAATCGAAAGAGTGTTCAAAAATATTGGAGCAATATAATAATATTACGTACAATATATTATACAGTTTGGAGGTACATCATAGTAAACAATTGTACACAGGAGGTGGGTCATTATTTTTAAGCGGGTTTTACCAGAAAATTGGAAAAAAAAAACCGTACCGAAGGACGTTAACTACAACTATACCTACTCTAGATCCGCGCAGGACCGCTTTACGGACGCGTCGATTTATCACTGTTTTAAAATGTGTAATCATTACACGGCTCGACCGGTGCAGCACACGACCATGGTAGTGGTACGTCATAAACAGTGTATTTTCATTCGCCGTATACGCCCAACCGTGAACGCCTGTAGGTGCGTCAAGCACACTGTACACATATATAGTAGTAGTTGTACAATAATTGTTTATTGTGATGTTTTTTAAATCAATAATTTATTGTTTGCAAATCCATTTGTAATACTTATGCGTCGTCATCTTCACCCGTGGTACGGTTTAGGGCACGAGGGAGGTCGCGGATACTCATGTTTTGTGCATACGCACTTAAATTTATATTTTTCAGCGGCATTAAGTAGGTAAGCATATCATATTACTGTAATGATCATTATTACTTTATTAAACCGTTCGCCACACAACGACATCCAATACAATAATATGTGATATAAAATACTGCGTTGTTATATTTCTGTAAAACATTATTTGTGCAATGCTACACCCACAAGCACATTCACTAAAGTACCTATACATTATATGGGATTAAGTACCCATACGGTAGTGTAAAGTTATATAACACACGAAACTGGTATCGTTTAAAACATATATTATGAAATCCCATTTCCATACATTAGTAGCTGATATTATAAAAAAAAGATGCGTTTTTGATATTATTATTTTTTTTTTTTTTTACTTATTGAATATTATGATATGAATGATGCCAATAAAAATTGTTTCTATCGAAAATTAAAAAAAAATACGCTCGATAGATCATGTTTTATGAGAGCGGACTGCGTTATAATACATGAGCACGACTGTCAGTCATTATATAATAATAATATACATTTATTTTATTTCCTGCAGTTGTAATTACAACTTTTGTATGTATAAAAAAACTGAGTGGTATTAAAGCTATTAAAATATTTAATGATTTTTTTCGCTCGATTTGTTTCAACAATTATGGACTGCAACAGAGACGTTATAATCGCGAAATCATAATAAGTATATCATAATAATGCAATTTACTAGTACAATAGTTCATTTTACACACAATATATCACAATAAAACACAATTTAGGGATGAATACGTGATGATAAACAACAAATCGTATTCTAAAAAAAGAATTAGAACGTGTTTACAATATCAATGAAATATATTACAGCATAATCGTGTGTAGAACCGTCCTTGGGGCTCACGGTGTTTACTTATATATTTGAAGTCTTTAGTTCCAAAAATAATTGGATTGAACAATTATAATATAATTGTATAGAGTACTATATTCAAATGTTACGTTTCACAGAGAAATGACATAGACATTTCTTCGAAATTAAGTAGCGGCACTTTCTCAATAAATGTAGGTAATTACCAGTCAAATTACTGTCATGGTCGAGCATAGGCTACAGTTATACTTTCAGGAAACACTGGAGCTTCTTTTTTTCCATGAACCGCTCATAAGTTGAGTGTTGTACTTTAGCTAAGTTTATTGACATCTAATTTTCATCTAGATAAAAATTATAGCAATCTAGATAAATTTATTTAGATAATTTACAATATCCGTAACTAATAAGTAATAAGTCCAGCCCTGGGAGTTTATAGCACTTAAAATTGCATAATTAATATGCACTATAATATTAACTTAAATATCACTAAATATACAATAAAAGCAATAAAATATGTAAAAAAAAAACGGAAATTTATAAATTAATAATTTATTAAATTACCACCAGCAAAATTGCTAAATATCGCTGACTATAGGCTACATTACCATGAGTATTATCTTCATAAAGATAATATGGTATCAATTATAGCAGATTCTATGACTTTTTAGTGTAATTTTTTTTTGGTGTATTTACTTTGTAATTTTTTGGTGTAATTTAAAGATTCAACTATTTTTTTCTGCTCCTTGCGAACGATATCAAATTCTTCTGGAATTCGTTAATTTTTAGTTTAAAACATTAATATAGTGAATAGTAAAACCAGGTGGGTATTTTAAAAACACTTGTAAATATAATTAATTAATTAATGTTAGATTTCGCAATTATATTTTCTCTGAGCCTCGCAAACCCTAATAATATGAAATATCAGATATTAATTAGAGCTATATTAACGTAAGTAAATATCTATACTTAAAAATATTGATATCGAAATATTTTGTACAATAGGAATGAAATTGTTTGGAAATTATTTGGCTTTTCACTATCATACGAAATCAAATTGAGGTATAATATTATGCATTAGGTACTATTGTGAACGGTCTGCATAATTATTTAAGCTTTCTGATACCCGTGTACCGTTCCATCATCTTTGTCTGTGCTTTCAATGCGTGAGAACCGATTTGACACTATTCTGTGAAAATGTCTCTTTAGAAATCAAATGCTTAGGTATAAATAATTATTAATTACCTTCAATCGATGATAAATCGCGTAACGTGGCCAATTTCATAAAGTAACATTAATTATAATATATTTAAAGCTGAAACGCAATCCGTGATTGTGCAGTTAGGGTAACAAAAAAAAAAAAAATACAAATCACGACAATTATTTTTTAATTGCATTCATTGCATACATATTGTATTATTTTCTGACGAGAATCATCTGATCAATAAAAATAAATTGTTCGGCGTAACTGGAATATATTTTTTTTTTCAATTTCGATTTGATTATAATTATACAGTTGACGACGACGAGAACAATACCCGTTTGTACAATTAATAATATTATTATTATTATTATAACGAGCGTTTTGAAGACCGGATGCACCGTCACCGCGCGTGTTCCGGACATAAAACGCTTATCACGGGTAGTTGTATAGGTAAGCGTTTGGTCGCTAAATAACGTATTGTGTCCCCCTCTTGTCCGGCACGTCTCTTGCGCCTACATAAGACCATCGCCGCCGCCAACGCTGATACTGAGTCTCCGGAAAAATACTTGCCATAGTTTGACACATATTTTCTTTGGCCGCGACAATCACTAAAATCAGTCGAAACTCGTATGATATAATAGAGGTGCGAGGTATAAAGACTATAGTCACGGTGCGCATTGTGTGTCGGGACGTGGTCGGACTTTGCGAACAATGTGTACAACAGAGGACGACCGTAAATCGTGGCCGGCCAGAGCGGGTAAACTTCATCGTTTTCTCCGAGACGACGACATCCGCGCGACCGGAAACTTTTTCCGGAACCGCGAACCGCGTCGATGGCGAAAAAACCCAGTAGAGTGCTGCCCTGCTGCTATAATACCGGCACTAGCGGTCTTAACTATTATATATTTCGCATTACGTCATTATTGTGCGTATATAGTATAAAATATAATATATATATTTCTATTATTTATTATTATTATTATTATTATGATAGAACGCGACCGAGCCGATAAAAATAGTTTTCCTCTAATACGACCGCCCGCCACCCGCGATAGGGTTAGAGGGTGGACACCGGATTTAAAATTTGTTGCCCACCGACCAAATAATAATACGAGTCCCGCCGGCGTCGAGCTACACCACGGATGAGATATACGGTTTTATGTGATAACTTTTTGAAACGACTTTGGTCGAATGAGACCGATTATATTATGTACATATATATATGTAATGTATCGGAAACGCTCGGGAATTCCATTATCACTTTTTCCAAAAAGAATGAGAACGTTTGCAGCGATATATTGAGAACGTGGCGGCGGCGGTGTGCTGATGGAGACGGTGGTTCACCCCCCCACAGGGTTTTCCGGGGGTGTTTGAGGGGAAAAAAATAATAAACATTTGCGCTCTAAACACAAGAGGATATTGAATCACGCGACTTCGACCAGACATGACCGGACGTGTAAGCTGTCGGTAAACAATTTGTTCCACGCCATTATATTATTATATCGAAACATATCATTCGTCGTTCAAATTCACGTTATATTATCACACGCTATCGTTTTTATAAATGTGTATATTATTTTATCACGTTCTATAGGTTAGGTTATATAATATATAGTTCATTCTACGTAAACGACGCGTTTCATTGGCGAAACTAGACATTTGAACAACGGGGTGCTTAAGCTCCAGGTTATTTTGTGAATCAATGGGACATAACACCACAACGATTTTTTAGGGGGTGCTAATATTTTGACTTGGGAGTGCTAAGGACCCAAAGCACCCCCCCCCCCCCTAGTTGCATCAACGATGCGTTTTCAACTGTAATGTTTGATTTTCGTGACCGGCGAAGATGACAAAAAATAAGTGTACTGGTAAAAGATGCGATCGGCCACTGATGCGTTAATTTCGTTTCGTTTGCATTTCATTAAATTTATATTATAACGTAATTATAAAGTTGGACATATTATGTGGTGTGAAATTTTTAGAAAAAGTGATAGGATTGCGACGTCGATGACGACGATTATTATATGTATATACGAATATTTTTCGTCCGATAAATTGAAGTTTATATAGTGACTCGATTCGACGTGATTACCTCTCGATAGGGTGTGTGTGTTATTTAAATAAATAAATAAATAAATAAATAAATAAATACAAATTCCTCTTAATTAGTCGCGATGAAGACCAGTTTGTGCGTCGAAAATTAATTATAACTGGGGTAGGTATAATACTATATAACTACTGCATAGTGTATATAGTATTATATAGTTATATAAAGTTTTATCGAAAAAAATATAAAAATGAAGACAATTTACCAACGAAAAACATCATACTATCTTGCACGGTTTGTGTCTAGGTATAAGGTGTAAGATTGCATCTTACATACATTTTTTTCTTTTGATAATTGATAGTTAATCGAACAAATAGGTGTTACTACCAACCTTACACGGTAAAAGTTCAGTAGTTTTTATATTAGTTTTACGAACAAGTTATTATCGCAGTAAAGTATTAAACGCGCATGGTTATAATACGAAATTATATTGTTTCTAAGCGTCAACCTGTAAATTTATGTTAGAGTATAAACTCTACCAAAACGGTTAAGACTGGGAATCGAAACTTTGTACATATAATATGATATCACCGAACATCAGCGCAAGTGTATCATCAAAATCTCATCAGGCTGTAGTCTAATGTCGGAATCTAGTAATAATATAGTTAATGTATGACTATAAAACATCAAAAGTTAGCTTAAACACGTAATCAAACTCTAGAAAGAATACAAGATATTGTAAAACAACATTTATTATTTTGTCAAAAAATAAAAAGTTTTATATTAAAAGAGTAATCCTTTTAAGGTCGAATACAATAACAGATAATATACGGCGGCGTAAATATAGAAAATAATATAGGTCACTCTTTTTTGGATTTAATAATGATTTTGTACTTAGATAAAAAAAATTCGTCAGCCCATGTTCAACATTGTTAGAACGACTAACAATAATATTACTCACGGCTTATTGTTTACTCGAAACCAAGGGATCTATTTATTTATTTAATTAAAATACTATAAATGTGTTAAAAAAATCCCTTCTAAATTACTTAGAAATTCTACCAACAGAGAGTTTTCGCGAAGGAAATAAAAAACTAATTGGTTTTTGAAGAGACAAATGAATCTGAAAATTATGCGTACATTATAAAGTACTCAGATTTTTAAGTGAAAAAAAAAATTAATTAAATTTCCTAGTTGACGAAAACGTTAATATCGACAACGTGATGTAAGACTCGGAAAAAAATAATACCTAACTGAAAGCATATTATTTGCGACTGTGAAGGGTAGTCGTTTGCTTGACGGATTTAGGTTAAATGATTTTTTAATATCCTGAGGAGAAAGGCGCCAGCCATCGCGTCTAGCTGCGTATTGCTCGTCGCTTCGTAGGTATTTTGATAATATGTAATAGTATAATAATATGGTATACTTGCAGAACGACCGGTTTCCGATATATTGGTTTAGGGTGGAAATGTATTCCGACTTATTATGCGCACGAGAATATTCCAGTCATCGTTCGTCGCCGTCGCAGTCGTCGTCGTAGTCGTAGTCGAAATAGCAGCCAGAGTTGCATTAATCAAACATGACATCTGGCGTATGTAAGTGTATATCGCACGTTCAGTGTGCGTGCATATGTGGAAGGGATAGGGTGTACATTGTGTATTTAAGCTACCTAACGTAAATTATACACACAAACATATTCGTATACGTGCGTATTGGTGGGTGGGTGGGTGGGCGGGATGTGGGTGTATGTAGTGTGTGTTGGTGGTATGTGTGGGTATGTGGTGTGTGTGTGTGTGAGTATGCGTGTGCGCGTGCGCGTATTCAGAGAGAGGAGAATCAGTCGGAATTTACATCGAACAAGTGAACTAATAACGCATTCCTGATCCTGACGCCATAACGCGTGTCGGACAAATGGCCAAGTGGTGTTCTGTGTCAGTTATTCGCATTATCATATAAATGAAATGGATACACATCACACACACATACACATATAATATATATTATATACACAGATATGTGTGTATATAATATAAATATATGTGAGTGTTGCTCGCACGCTAAACTGCTGGCGGGGGGTGATGTTTGAGGGGGGGGGGCGAGGTCGAGGGTTTACGCTGGACCGTGTGTGCGGGTGTAAACATGGACACGGACCAAAAACTGTCCCATATTTATTTGAATACCACACACACAAGTGGTGCAACGGGGCGGTTGCTGACGGCTAACCGAGATTTCGGTTGTTGTTTTTTTTGGTCGTATAATAATATATATTTTGCTATATATTATTATTGTGTTTCTTTTTTCCGCCCGCTAACCGCGGACGCGCGTCTAGCTATACATAATTTCATCCGTTATTATATTATATTCCCTGCAAAACCGTATCCGACCTCAATTCGGGGCTCGCTGTATTAGGATTTATACTCGAACGGACGATTGTCGTAGGAAAACCCACGGGTAAACCCTTTCACATCCGTCGACGACGGCGTTGAGGGGAGTGAAGTGCAATTCTAGTGGTTTTTCCGAAATCCTACCTCGTCTCCAATCCAACACCGCCGCCGGCGCCACACATGCACGTACAATTTTGCTGCCGAAGACTGTGGTTTTCTAAATCCGATCGGTCCTACATATATATATGTGTGTGTGTGTATTTCTTGTGCAAGGATGTGGCTCACCGCGGTTCGTTTTACCCGTCACTGTAATAACATTACGAACGGAGAAATTGCAGTATTATACCACCTATATAATGTATTTCATGTTTTCCAGATAATAATATATTTTCTGAACACCCGAGTTCGATATATATTTTCTTTTTACACGATTCTTTTTTTTATATCGGTTGAATCGTATTTTTGTTTTTAAAAACCATTTAATTTCATCGAGTGGCTTACGGTACTCGAGCTGCACTCGCGATTTAACTCTAATCCCTATAATGATATTATAGTCAACAGCTTTACCACCATAAAGTTTAAACCATTTTTTATACAAAACTATTAGTACGTACTTAATATTCGGAGCTATACAAAATAGTTACACGCGATTCTGTAGGTAACCTAAATATTATAATTTGTATTAAAACACAAGTTAAACCCGTCGCGTGTTTCGTTATTGTGTAATGATAAAATAATAATTCAACTACTGTTTACGACAGCCTTGATAATAATATTATAATTATGTAAAAACTGTAAGTAGAAGAAGAGAACTGCGCAAACAATTATTATTTCTGATAAAATACCAGACCTTAATATATTTTATTACGACTACCCTATTATTTCGTTTAGTAGTAATAATATGATTTTCGTGGAAGTCCGGTCGGTCTAAGAACTTTTTCTCGGAAAACTAGATGTCAGAGATGGGTAGCAGATTAAATAATATTAATAATAAATAAATATTTAGCTTAAGCTAACCTTTCACAGTAATAGGATACCGTCCTACCGGCTAAATAGCACAGTTAATCATTTTTGAAGTAACTTCGATTCATAATTGTATTTTACGAAATGAAACAATCGGATTACACGGGGAAAGCTCGGGCGATTCGCAGAAATTTTCCACTGTTTTTCCTTAAACGGATGACGAGGGGCCGAGTATAATGCGGCAAAACCGAACTTCAGTGCCAGTGCTCCATTATATTGTCACGACTCGCGGTGGCCGGGCCGGGGTGTATCATGTGCGGCGTAAGTACCTATAACGTTTTGAAGGAGAAAAAAAATTGTGCAATCCGGAACGTTATTCGGCAGCGAAATCACGTAAACGGACGGGGGAAAAAAAATGTGCCCGCCATAAAAACGGTCGGTTCCCGCCGCCGTAATGACGGACAAACCGCGCGCGGGCACACGGAAATGTATGGCCACCGCCGTAAAAGTATTTACCGTGACTTTGCCAGTCATTTCGCATGTCTGTTAGGAATGTCCCTGGTGGTGAATTTATCTCTCGCCTAGCACATAATAATATAACAACAGCGTAAGTCGCCGTTGTCGTCTCCGTAGTCGTAGTCGTTCGTGAAAGCGCGGCGAGTCAGATGGAGCCAGACGGAGAAAATGAGAGGGAGAGACGGCGACGGAGACTGCAGCAGGCGTATACGCACATGCAGAGGTAGACAGGCGGACAGACAGAGACGGACGTTTAAAAGGTATACACGCCAAAAGGTCGGAAGAGGAGGAGGAGGAGCAGGAGGAGCAGGAGCAGGAGTGGAGCGGGGCTCAGGAAGAAGGACGACGAGTGAGTTAGAGATATAGATAGAGAGCAGGAACGCGCTCGGAGAAATTATGTAAGGCTCGGCGGAATGCGATTGCCAACCATCAGTCAACCGGCAGCGTCGGCGATAGCAGTGTGCGATGGGGAGGGGTGGGGGGGGGGGCGGGCGGCGAACGACGAAAATATATACTCGGCTACTGTTGTTTTTCTTCTCTTTTATTTTTATTTTTCATCTTTCTTCAACTTCCTTTTTATTTTCGATTTTTTCTTCTTTTTTTATTTTTTTGTTTTTCTTATCAAAAATTACGTATTCAAAACGTGCTGGTTTGTTTATTATTACGGGATTTTGCGGCGCGCCGTGTACGTGATTGAATTTTTTATCGGAAATTAAAAAAATTATATATAAAATAAAAGCGATATAAGCTCGCGTAATTATTTGCTAGTTTATTTTTCCCGTAATATTGATATTTATCAACGTATTAAATTAAAACAAAAACAAAAAAAAACATCAGAACGCATAACGATACGTAGCCGAATAGAGGTACGCGTTTATGTATTTTTATACCGTTCGCTCTACGAAATTACATTTTCCCCGCGTACCACGACGTCTGATTTCGACCCCGCTAAACGTATGGGTACACATTTATTAAAAGTGCTAATAAAGAATCGGCCTGTGGTATATTATTATGTGGGTAGGTATACAAGAACTCTTGAACAAACCAACGTAATTTTTGACCTTGTTCCTTCATTTGCTTTCCAAGATGGATAACTCGATTTGCGAATGGTTTAAGGGTTTACGGTAACGCACGCGGCCTTTCCTTTTCTTTCGCACCGGGTAAACATATATTATCATTTCAAACATAAATGTGCTCCGGTTACAACGTGTATGTTTACACACACACACACACACACACACCCACATACGCACCCCACCCACCCCACACCCACACAAATGTATACAACATACATACACATACGTAGATATCTATATTATATACCATAGACAGACGGCAATATCACGAAATCGTTAGTGGATTTTTATATTATTATATCGACGTTAGCGGTGGTATAGTATAATATTCTGTGCCGGATAACAATAATAATAATATACTCATTGGCTCGCACCACTCAAAGGCCCTAAATAATACAACTAAAATTAAAGTGCCCATATATATGTACCTATATACTATACTACCCACCTTTCTGTACGTACGGTTTATTTATATTGTACCTACGTACGGTTGATTACAATATAGTTTGCCATTTTGTATCGATACAAAGGTAAGAGACCCGAACACCGCGCCCAAGCATAATAATATAATATATAATTTTGCGATTGGTACCCTATATATAGCTTTTCATTGTCATCTCGATTTCGTTTCGTGTGGCTTCAACGCGTAATTAATCGAAACCAAATACAATATTATTTAACTGATACAGTTGTTGGCCTATATTATACACCGTTTATCATATTATACGAGATTATTATAACGGTGACCAATAGGCAATAATACTTATATCATACCGAGTAACAGTTGTACAACACTGGATACGTTAATGATATTATATCGTTGCCTTGGAGATAATAATAGCATTACTGGTGTTAAGACATTATTAAAAATATAGTAAATTTTCTATGTGAACTTATCGAGATATTTGAGATATTATTATATCAGTGAAAATCTATGAAATTGGTTTGGCATTATTTGCTGGAACGCTGATATATATTATTATGTAGAAGAAATTGTTGACAGATTTGCCTCTGAAAAATAAAAGCGTTTCGATTTCAGAATTTAACTTGATTATTATTATTATCCTCCTCGTCACGATCAAGTCTTTTTAAATTCAACTTTAATTTCTAACGCCAAGCTACTATTTATTTGATTTTCACTAGTAAACCAATAATTTTAATTGTATTATACTATTACTTCCACGCGTGTTTAATCATTCTAAAATAAAGTAATAATAAAATTAGTGCCCTCACTTCAAATAAAATGTCTGGCTACGGTACTGTCTTGTACTACCGCAATATTTTAGTCGATATATTATAATAATAATATTATTATTGTTCGTAATATGCGCTTGTGTGTATTGTGGTATTCTCGATTGACGATGGCTCATTGTATAGTATTATATTATTATTATTTTTTTTTTTTTTTTTTTTTTTTTTATTGGGTAACCCGCGGCAACATAGGCCATTGGGTGTGGGGAGGGCACTGTAGGTTTTATATTGGGTAGGTTGGTAGGTTGGGTAGGTTGGTACACGTGTGTGTTGTGTTTGGCAGAATTTCTAATGGGGCACCCGTAGGTTTCTGCCGTGCCCCGGGGTGGGGGGATGGCGGCACTTGTTCTCCGGACACCGTGACTTGCACGGAGAAAAATGCCGCCCAGTGGTCGAGGATCGAACTCGGACCGGCTGTGCCGAATCCGTCGCGTTAGACCGCTCGGCCACCTCGTCCCCATTATTATTATTATTATCCATTGAATTGTGATTTATCTAAATAATCATCCCAATGTTTCCGGGATGGTGCGGCGGCGGGTGATTTTAAACATCTCGGTCTGCAGAACGATTTGGCATAAACGCAATTTTTTTTAATTGCATAATATTATAATAAAATATAAGAACAATATCAAAATATGATGATCGGAAACTCGGATATTCTATACTCATTGTTTGCTAGATGCCTGGGTTTCGACGCACAATAAATATGAACCTCGTAGGTATTTACATACATATAATGTGTGTGTGTGTGTGTGTGTGTGTGTGTGTTGTGTATCGGTTTCGATTTAAATCAAAGTAAACAATTCCCGGGGTTGTTCGAATACCCTTCAGTTTGATAGACGATGATAATATATTTTAATTATTTCCATGTAAATCGACGTATTTATACATTTGAAAAATACTCGCGAACTCGGGTTGTCGGACACGACCAACTGAATTTGTATTCAGTTATTCCGCGTTTAGAGCACAGAAAATAACATAATATAAATTAATAGCTGATACAATTCTGAAGAAAAAAAATAATTAAATCCAATAAATGTCAATTCCACTCGAGCTAGAATATTATTATATTGCATAACATATTATAGTAATGCTTAGTGAAATTTTACTCGTGACTGACTTGCTTGCTCATATGAATTATTATAAATGAAAAAATAATTTAAAACGTCAACAAAATAAGATGATGATAATAGTATGGTCGCTCGTTACCCTGCAACAACGTCTTTGCTATTTTTTTTCGTTTTCAAGTGTCTGCAATATACGTATATAAAGAACCACTAGGAACGACGAGTTCTGAACGCGTTTTCGCAGTTGAAGAAATATCATTATATTTTTTTTGTTTTTACATATTATATTTTTTACACGTAGGTAGGTATAATATAAATAATTACTCACGTATAATAAAAATAATGACAAAATGAAGTAATGTGATTATTTTCATGACTTTTAAACACTGTCGCATAAATATTTTTTTTAGAGATGCGCACGATGCATATTGTACAAAGTAAAATAATATTATACACTTGCGACAACCTATACAACGTTACATATTATTATTATGCATTTTATTATACACGTCATAGGTATGTACTATAATAATATCGACTTGCCGCATATGATTTTATGATGTATATTAAATATCGTTTAAAGTCGTATAACGACACACTGTCAACCAGTTCGCGACGTTGTTATCGAACTCAGTGAAATCCAAATTTCTTTTTTATGTGGGTATAGGTGGTATAGGTTTTTTTTCTTCTCTTTTATCTATTTTAACATTCTCTCTGTCTCTCTCTCTCTCTCCCCTTTTACGCTTGTAACTTTAAACAAATAAATAAAGGATCCCGTAGCTAGGATAGTAGAAAACGACAAAAGCAGAAAAGGGTTTCCAGACCATTAGCTGCGGCAGTTTCAAAGTTCACATTTTTTTCCACCCACTAAAAGTAATAAAAAAAAAAAAAATTGGCAAAAAGGTTAAAAGAATCGCGTGCCACACACACACAACTCGGCTGCTCGTCGACGGCGCAGGTGTTGTAAAGCCGTCCTCTGGTAATGCGTTCGCGCATTTCGACTACCTACCTTCTTATATTACATATAATATATATTTTCAAGTTCATGAATATTAACGAAAAAACCATCAGAATTGTTACGCCGTCAAACCTATATACACTACATCATCCGGGGGGGTATCCGCCCCGCCAACGCACGAGTAAATACTTCTTACGTTCTACTCGTACCCATATAGCTGGTAGGTACGGTACACACCTAAAGTAATTTGATTTCGACGATATTTATCATCGTTCGCGACCGGAAACCGTAAACTACGGGACACGTGGTATTAATACCAGCAGCTATCTGGTGCCAAGGCGCCGAGAATAAGTAATATTTATGAGGAAGACGGCACCATAAGACTTTTGAACATTTACTGTCCAAAAGATCTCTTCGATCTTTGCAGTCGTCTAATACTCGGTGTAACGTGATCATCAACGCGGGCCTTAACCGTTTTCTGCCAAAATCACCATCGCCATGTTATCACCACGTGACAGTTTTCTGCTAAATAAGTTATGTTCCGATTTGTGCCAAAAAAAAATGTATAAATGATTTAAGATATTTTTTGAGAAACCCTTATATCCTTCGTTATTATTATTATTTAATTGAGGCATTAGCCGCAGAAAATGTATGGGTTATGTTCGCGGTCAGTCTAAACCTGTCTAATATTACTAGTGATTTGAAAATGCTATACTAAATGCCATCGATGAGGTTTGGCCTGGGATGAATGTAGTTGGTTGTCGATTTCACTTGACTCAAGCATGCGGTACCGACAAAATCAATCTCTAAGTATAGTCACCGAGTGTAAAAAAGTGTAATATTGGTATGTGGTTACGTCTTTCCGTTTAAGACAAATAAGAAATGAAAAATACATTCAAAAATATAATCATGAACTAGGTTTGAGTTTGTCAAAAAATTCTCTTTTTCGTAAAGTCTATATATTATACTCGTCGGTGTATTAATTGTATACCATATGTGTCCACAATAACAAGATGGGTACACTCAACAACTCAGTTACTTAATATATTACTCAGTACCCTATTCATAGTTTTGAATTCAGCTGTTTACGGGACAAGCGACTTAACTATTGAATCATAAATTCCGCACTTAAAATTTTTTAACTCTTATATTTTGCGCGTGCGTAACTACTATTAACTCTTTTTTTTTGTATACTGTTTTCGAGGACACTCAGTATATAATAGGTACCATAAAAAACCACAAATTCGCCGTGTTGTAATTATTACTGCGTTTGAGTGGTCGGCCCCACTGGAATACGGTTTCGGTTAGGGTGCGTTTGGACATGATAAACATTAAACAACGATGCAACAATATACAATTAGTTGGAATAATAATGCAATATACAATGGATCTATATAAACGTTACGATTTAAATTCCAACGGTTCGCAGACAAAATATCGAACTCAATACGCGTAAATATGTGATGGAAATAGTAATTTCGTACCGATGACATAGCTGAATTCGTGTCGTATATCTGTAATAATATAATTGTAATTCGTTAGGATTCGCGAGGTTTGCTCTGTAACGTTTAGAGTGACGTAATATTATTACCATAATATACTGATGTATGACAAACCGCACTAGCTGTTTTTTTTTTTAGAAACTAAACGGCTGCAAGTGCGGAACGAAACGAGAGAAAACATTAAAACACCTATGCTTTTGTATGTATGAGTTCTGTTTATCGTACCTGCTTCGTCTGTAAAATGTCAAAGAGTCTCAATAATAATCAGCAATACAAATCGAGTAGTATATGTACACAGTTAACAACATAAATCAATACTTGTGTTTCCCGCGTGGTATATTTGTATTTATCTTATATATTATTATATTTATCTACGGTTGTGCCGTGGTGCAATACTCTGTGGAATTCTTTGACTTTACCGTCGTTTATTGTTCTTATCTGTTATAAGACGACCGCAGTATAGTAATATAATAATAATATGCGTTTGTGATTTCGTTCGTCGTGCGCACATTGCTCGGCAGCAGTTGTAGTTGTCCTCTGCTGCGATTTTACGAATTTCACACTCGATCGTATAACGACGGATTTTATCGTGCACGATTACATCTAAAGGAAACGTCGAAAGTCCTGAGTTCGTATGCTTCAAGAAATTGAAAAATCGTTATTTTTTTTTAACATTTTAAATTAATATAATATTTTCTTTTCTTAAAATACCTATATATAGCTATAATATTATTATTATATATGCCTACGTTCTTATTATATTACACTCGCGCTGATGATTGATGATGACGCGTATTCCGCGATTTTCCGACCCTCCCCCAACCCGACAACATCTCGTCGTTAACGTGGCGTACCTACGCAACAACGTTGCGCAGGTATTGTATAATAATAATAGTAATATATACGTGGCACGGCGGCGCGTCAGTTAAATGAAAACGTTCTCGCAAAGTCATTACGTCCGGCGGGCACGTGCGAAACATAATATAATCCGCCAGTTATTATACGTCTTGCGTACGACATAATATATCTGCCTGACCGGTGGCCCGCCCGAGACTTATTCGTTTTCGGTCCGGCGGCGAACTACGGATAGAGCGCACGAACCACCCATGGCCGCAATAAAATCCAAGTGCGCCGCCGGGGAGGGTCGTTTTTCCGCGTGACTTCGCTGCGGACCGTATGAGGGTTAATTTTTCTGTTTTTCGGATAATATTCTTCTAACGCACCGTTATCTCGCGTTTTTGACCGCACACATGAGCCTGCAGCTGCTGCTGCTGCTGCGTCTAACGACAACAAGTTTTTTCTGTGTAAAAGTCACTGTTTCGGCGTCTGACTCGATTTACAACGTTCGCCGTCGTCGTCACAAAGATCGATTCCAATCGAATACGATCAAACCCTACATAAGCCATTGTCAAGTGCACCTCCACCGGGGGGTTGGTCGTCACATCCGTTTTTCCGCGTGATTTCGCGGCGGACCGTATGAGTGTTAATTTTCTGTTTTTGAGATAATATTCTTCTAACGCGCGTTGTCGACTGCACATACGACTGCACATACGACTGCACATACGACTGCAACTGCTGCTCCGTCAACCGACAACAAGTCTTTTCTGCGTGAAAAAGCCGTTTCGTCGAAAGGCGGCCCCAACCACGTCACAGTCGTCGTCTTCCTCGTCCTTACAACGCGATTGGAGGCCCCGAAAATTTCCGATCGAATATTACAATCGCTCCCAATAATAATAGTCGTTTTACTATCCGCCGTCGATGCGCGTGCGCATAACGTTAAAAAGCCTATTTGTACGCAGACGTTGCGCGCGTGTTATATTATACGATGGACTATAATATCATACAATATCGATATACGGCTTTTCTTCTTAAATATTATTATTATAATATATTGTCCACAGTGTTTCCTAGCCAACCTTGCGCACCCCTTCCACCTACCACCGTCGTATCATCCTCATCCCGCCGATCGATCTTTTTCCGACCTTAAAACACGTAGTAACATCGCGCAGTGGCCGTATTGTAAATTCGATTTGGCGATGCAGATCGTGATGTATATATATACATACCGCATACCGTATACCGACATTATATGGATTGTTATTATACACATAATCGAGTCTCGAGGGAAAATATTCATAATTGAAGGGATCACTGTTGTAGTCGTAACGCAAGTATATAGAAACGGTTTTCCAAAAACAATGGTCATAATAATATACAATGCTACTGTATTCGATTATATTATATATCTGGTCGACAATAATTTATTTTTCAACTTTTCTTTCTTCCTTTTCTTTTTATTCTATAGGACAATTCCCGACGACAAAAATAAATAGGTATGTCATCTTACTCACGGGACGTGCCCCACTTTATTATATTTTTATAAATAGTTTTCATCATATATTTTATAGGAGAAAAAAAATCATGATTTTTAATCAGACGTGTACTTTAGTTCATCGAGCTTACGAGCTATGATATAAGATCATGTTTATGACGGAAAAAACGTAATTTTTTTAAACATTCTTAATAATTGAAAAGATCGATACTTTTTTTCTATCTAAAATTATTTATCAAAAATCAATCAATTTATACGTAGTATTGTTCAACCATCAGAGATGGTAAAGGAAATCATATTATTATATTTCCCAAAAAACAACGTAGTTTGCAAAAAGAAAAAAATATATAGGTACTTCTTTCGAGTTCGTTAAGGAAGTAAAAATATTTATAAAAGGAAAATGTAATTTAATAAATGTATTTTATGTTTATTCAGTAGTTGATTAAAAGTACTTTCTTGTTTTGACTTAAAATGTTAATCAGTTTTCATCGCCAAATTTTCTTTCATGTTATTATTTTATATATTTAAATTTTTAATTTATACTAATTACTAATTATTAGGTTATAATATATAGATGTTTTAACTTTTAAATACTATTATTATAATGAGGCCTGAATATAAAAAGTATATTTATTTTCATTTTTAGCCGATTCCAGATATTATATTATGCCTAATCAATTTACATAATAATATTATAATAATCGAATGTCCGATTAAAAAAACTGTCAATTTTTTATAAATTAAAACGAGCGGATGGTTATTGTGGTCAGGCGAAAATACAATTAGGCTTTCGTGAAAAGTATATCATATCGTAGATATGTATAATACCGTGTACATAACGAGTATATAATAAGATAATAAAATGTTGGAAATGAGTGTGAAACTTTCCGAGTGTGCATAATATTTGGTTTTGAAATATAATAATAATAATAATAATAATATGCATGTTTATGGTTCCATCGTCGTAAATTATTTCACAAACATCACCACACTTGTTATAGGCACAACAATATATTTTTAGACAATTCCAAATATATTATACCTAATCAATTTACATAATAATACATAACGTTATAATCAGTGAATGTCTGATTAAAAAAACTGTCAATTTTTATATTATTAAAACCAGCGGATTTGGATGGTCATCGCGGTCATGCGAAAATTAATTTGGCGATATCTTATCGTAGGTATATATAATACCGTGTACATAACGAGTATATAACAAGATGTCTAATAGTAAATAAAATGTCGGAAACTCGAAACTTTACGAGTGTGTCCTAATGTTTGGTATTGAAATAATAATAATAATAATATGCATGTTTATTATGGTTCCATCGTCGTACATTATTTCACAAACACCACCCCACACGTGTCGTAGGCACAATAATATATTTTTCTCGATTCGCAAACTCTTTGCCGCACGCTCTTTACTCTGACAATAATAATGATAATATAAATTATTATCAAACCACATTTTCGGGGTAGTTTTGACTATCCGCACTGCAGCGGGAGCAATATAATATCGTATTATACATATGCGTTTATTATTATTGTTTGAGAATGGAAGAACCAATGCGATGTCTGCAGCTGCTCGAAACGCTGTTAATATTATTAACGACGGACAGATTGTCTCGTTTTCTTGCGGTTGATAAACGTCTGTTCGAATTTATTATTAATAATTATAATACGTTTGGTGTTGATCTTGTGCTAACATGATCACTATAGAAATGAAATTTGGTGCATAAAATAAACGCACACAGTTTAAATTAATTAAAACTTTGCGCGTTGTGAATATATAATATGTATATATATATTTATATTTATAAATGTATTTACGATTAGTTAAAAGTTTTTACGTACCACGAAATTGATTATTTCACGAACAAAGTTGGTGTCATGTCAACACTATAATCCCAGGCGCAATCAACAAACATTCTCTTCGTCGCACTCCGAAAAGTCTTGATTTTTTTAATTTTCTCTTTAGTGCGCTGAACGAAAATAAAATATTTATTCATTAATATTTTCCGATTTTGTTATCGTATATTTTACATTCGACGGTCGTGAAAATAATAATGAACCTTTTTTTTTCATAAAATACGAGGCGTTTGTCGGACGAAAGAAATTTTCAGTTATCTTCTCGGAAAATAATGAAGCAAAAAACAATAATGAATAATAATTATTATTATTCAATCGATTATTGTCGTATCGCGAGTGCATTTAGTCACGATAGTTTTTTTTTTTTACCGGAACCATTTCCGAAACATAAGAAAACTGTAAAATCGTGCGCACGCGAGCTTATCGACGGTAATCCACGATGGCGGCGACAGAAACGTTTCAATAACTGTTTTAGTCCTACTACGCCATCGTTGTTGATGTGAGGGCAGAGAAAAAATGTTTAACAATATAATATTATGATGATGATATTATAATATTTATAATAATATACATTATAGAGTTCTAAATTTGAAATATTTCAAAATTTAAAATTTCAATTGATAATGAATGACTGGTCGACTAATGTTACACGGTTAATTAGATATAAACAGTACTATATTTTTGGTTAATTATTATCTTTTATCAATTGGGTCTCTATATAATATTGGCTATTACTTATTATTATTTATTAATTATTTATAAGTATCCGATACAATAAACCGAATTTTAAAAATGTTCTCTTGCTGTAAGTTTATGACTTATGTACGGTTTTATTTTTATTATTCACATAAATGAAATATTTCATGACATTTTGAAACCCTAATAATATATTCCATGTTTCTGCGTTATAATCGTTTTTCGGTCTCGACGCTTTTCCGGGCTAGCGCATATAATATCAAGACCACATCGGTTATTTTTGGTCAGATTAACCGCGTTTATGGTTAGTATTTTTTATGCGTTTAGGTATCACTTTCTCGACTGTATTACACGCGTCCGATTCAACGTCGGCCAATAACCGAAACGTTATAGGTACCTACAACTACACACGTACACTGAGTGTATATAGGTGCACACATTGTGCTGCAGGAATCGAGGGGGGTGGCACCATTACGTTGGCGTTTTTCTTCTCCTCCCTCCTCCTCCTCCTATTTATTCTTCTTCTTCTTCTTAGGAGTATTCTTTTTTTCTTTTTTTTTCATTTCATTTGTCCACCGCAGTACTGCAGCTGCCGACCCGGTTATACGATTCTCAACAGAGCACTTTGCGAAAACCGATTTTTCAATTCGAAAGTGTCGTGAGGGTTATTCCGCTGGTCTCCGCGCCGTAACGCCTGGGAATGAAATAAAAATAACGTCGGGGAGGAGTTCGCCGTTTTATGGGCAGTTTTCCTCTATTCTTTTTCCCTAGATTTTTTTTTCTATTTTTCTATTTTTCTACTTTTTCTACTTTTTTTTTTTTATTTAAGTAAACTGGCTCTTTTCCGCCCGATATATATACGTGTTTCGTGTTTTCGCAGCGTGCACACCGCCGCCACCGTCGCCGTCCCGTTCCACGCCGTATACTTTTATACGCTGATCGAATTTCGGGCTGCTCCTCACACGGAATAAACGGTCGTCGTCCGCTGAAAAACTACTCTTAGCGCAATATATCATAAAATACGAGATAAAATAAATAGAAGCGCGCGCGCGTGGTGAAACATATTATTTTCTTTTTTTTCCCCTCTCCCTCCCGCCAAAAACGGGGAACGTGATGCATGTATTCGGGACCGAATAAGCTCCCCGCGCTCAAAACATTACCGTATTTTTCGTCAATATACGATTTTGATCCGTTCGTTCGTTCGTCCGTTTCATCCTCCGTTCACATAAATACAACTGTCGTCCCGAAGACGTGAAGCACGTATATGTGTGTCTCGGAAAATCAAATTCGATTTATCCGTTATTTTCCTCGTCGAAATCATCATCCGACTTCTTCTTCGCTTTATTCGCCAGCTACCGTTGAATATTATATTTTATAAACGCCAATCCGCAGTTTTTATTTCTGTAATTTAATAATTTTATTTCGAAAGAGATGCATATAATTTTGCCACGCGATTTTTCCACCTGTTCACAACGGCGTTTCTATAAAAAAAACATTTTTAAATTCAGTATATTATTCGTACAAATATTTTTATTTATTTAGGTACTGCAGATATCTTAGTCGTCATCAATTTATTACAATTATTATCGAATGGTATTCACCCGATGATAATTTCGTTTAGTATTGTATTGGGTATATCTATATTTTATGTCTGTCAATATGTTTTGATTCGAACATGACTTAAAATATGATTAATTCGGTGAATGTTGTCAGTATTTCAAATATATCATACTAAATCGAATGTCATATTACAGTATTATTACAAAGTATCTATTGTAGTACCTATTGTATTAAAAATATTTTTAAACCAATTTTAAAGATAGGTACCTACTATTGTTAGTTTTTAGTTTTTACTGCTTTTCATGAAAATTGTGAACTTTTGAGGAAAAAAACTCAAAAATAGCAATTAACAGGAATATAGAAAAAAATCGAATTTTCTCTTGTCTACTACATTTCTCTTTGATACAACACGATAATATATGATATAATAATATTACGTAGCTGCAAGACACATTATGCTGTTTTCACGTTTTCACGTTTTCATTTATTTGATTGTTTCGTGTATTTTCGATTACAACTGTATTCAATATGTTAATATGATGATGTATTAAGTGGCCATGGTCATTAAGGGTCTTTAATATTAATTATCACCACACTCAAGGCTCAACGAAACACATTGAATTTTGGCTATATAATATTTTCATAAACTGTTTTCGTGGTTTATTAGAAATTGAAGTGTTCACTATTTTTTTAATGACAATCTGCGGTGGTGCCGATGAATACAATTTAAATCCGTGCATTTCCAACGGCACACTGTTGATGCATATCAATTATGCCTGCCAACGCGTTATATCATATAAATTCTCGGCTGCTGCAGTGATCGATGGTACGAGACCGATGATTATAATTTGTAATGAATAAAATCACAGCAGGGTAGGCGCGCGCATTGACTATCCGCCAAGAATTCTATACCAGTAAACACTAAACATAGATACCAGCTATTAAAATAACTGCTGCAATAAACTTAGGTAGGCACTCCGGTGACAATCGCAATAATATAAATATATACGTGTATAGGTAGTTAATAATAACAATTATTTCATTTTGAACTGCGATTTCCACTGTATAGCGTGTACGAACATAATATTATCATTATTATTATTCTATTTGGAAAATGTATTGTCGTATAGTCAGAACGATGTCGGTCGTTCAAGAGTCATTAAACAAAGTCCCGTCGTCCATATGAGTACGAAACACGAACCGTAGTTATCTCTCGACATTATCTCAGCATTTGAAAATGTAAGCAAAAGATAATATTATTATTTTTACGACTCGGGAATAATCAAAAATTATCTACACATCAGCTGCTATACCCACCTACCTACCTACCTACTTATATTATTATTTTTCGTGCTCGGCTTACACTAAAATACAGAGTTACTTCTTCAAGACCATCATAATTTCGTATTGTGTTTTTTTTTTGTTTTATTACGTTTCATGTTTTGTCTTACTCGTGCACTGCAATATTTTATTTTAATATGTATTTATGACTGCGAGTTTTCAACTTAATATTATTATTGCACTATAGAATGTATAATAACAATTATTTTTTTTTGCTTAGTGCCGCGTTTGTTTCCGATATTATGTTTAGAAACTTTTGTTTTTTTCATTTTAATTCCAGAGAAACAGAAAACAGTACGTCATTATCCTCAGCAGACGTACGACTGTCTTTATAAAATATTATAACAATAATAGCCAATATGATAAAGAGAATTTTAATTAAATATTACATTATTTTCCGTGAAAACGTGAAATTCTGCTCTTTAAAATTATTAAAATGTCAGCTATTTTACGGGACCATACTGTTCATGCCATGGTTGTCTGTTACATTTGTGGAAGTGTTTCAATGTTTGTAAGATGTTGTTGACGCATGTTTGGATACGAATAGGATGTAACTTTTTAACAGCTTTTTGAGTGGTTTTCGATAAAACTCAGACTTCGTGTTAATGTCGAGATTGTGTTGTCAGTAGAAAAGTGAGAGAAGGGTTCCTAATGACAGCGATATGTTCTGGAAGCCATTAATCAGCCCCAAGTGTCGATAAGACGTCGCCAAAAAATAGAGAAGTGAGGAATATTCAAAAGCGGGATGTCGATAGAGAGGAAAAAAATCTCGGTAACATATAACTGATGAAATAATTATGAAATAAATCGTATACCCTGTGCATAATATTATATTCGTAAATTTCGTACCTATGCTACATAAGTATTTATTTTATGAGAAAGTACTTACTGCCACAAACCGATAATAATAATACGTCGTTACTCGTTCGTACGTCGTAAATATAGATTTGAAAAATATACTTTTCATAAACTTTCTAATCGACTTTTCTTTGTTGATTACCGTAGGTAGGTATAAGTATATATTATGATATGTTTGTAAATCGTTTTATATTGTGTATTTTTTGTATAATAATTATTAATTTATTATCATAATAATCATCGTTTGCACATAAATCACTCGTGGTTTGTTCGCGTTTACGCTTTTATAATAATGCGCGTGAGACTTTGTTATCGCCGTAGAATTTCTGAATATATTATAATACAAAGCTTATTCATTTTTTCCATTGCAAATTACGTACCTACGTAATATTCGTTTGAAATTCGAGTTAACAGGAAAACCGTAATCACGTCGCGACGCTATTTCCCGACCACAGCTAACCTATATTCATAACTTCTTTTGGACTATAGACTTATAGACTTCTTTCAGCGAGACGTCGGTAAATATCATCTGCCGCGTAGAATACGAATTAACGCATTAGCATTAGTCATAACTCATAATATTGTTATAACCCTGTAGGTCTAAGTTTCTAAAATATAAAACGTAATCCGAAAATAATCATTTTCTTGTTACACCATAACATATTATAATCGTCATCATCGATATCATCATTTCCGTATGAATCGCTCCACGTGCACGTAATATTTCAGAGTCATTACCTTTCAAAGTGTCAAAAAACGAGACAAGAATTATAATATCAATTATTATGTTAGGTGCTGTAAAAAAAAAAATAGTGAATAAATTCCTAAGTTAATGAAATTCAAGAAAATATGGGTGCTTTGTTTGAACCCTTAAAATCCCCTCATTCAACAAATCTGTCCCCTGAAGTGCGCGAAGGGTGGCTATCCTGCATAGTAATAAATTCGTATATTGTAATACCGCATTGATATTATTGTTGTTGCTGTCATCGTCGTGACATCAATACACGCGATCACAGAGCGTCAGAGCGTGTGCGACACATATCTTTATTGTTGCGCGTCGTATATAAGACCACAGCGGACAAAGTTCGTTTGGAGCCCTTCGGAATAATTACTCACCGGCGATCCCTACACGCGCTAGACGATCGTCCCCTCTTATTATGGAACAATAATAGTTAAGACAGGTCAATGTACATTATTCGAACACGTAAGGCACTTGATTCGAGACAAAAAAGTTTCAAATAATTGAATAAAAAATTGGTTTCGATGCGTTTTAAATAACGTACGATAGATTGGAATCGATGAAATTCGGATGAAATGCGTCCCGTTTCTTGTATTATTAATTATTATATTGGGACGGGACGGCAACCCTGCAGCAACGTAATTCGTGCATTGTAATACCGTATTATTATTACTGTTGTTGTCGTCGTCATCGTCGTCGTGACATCAATACGCGCGATCACAGAGCGTCAGAGCGTGTGCGACACATATCTTTATTGTTGCGCGTCGTATATAAAACCACAGCGGACAACGTTCGTTTGGGGCCCTTCGGAATAATTACTCGCCCAGCGATCCCGTCCGTCCGCAGAAACGATCGTGTCCTCCTATAAAATCTCACACGTCGCGCAGGTATAAATCTCGACGGTTTCGTAGGCCGGCGCAGGCGCGAACGACTATAATAATTATTGTACACATCCGCCGCGAGCACGTCTTAATACGGTTTATAGTATCATGTTAATCCGACGGCACATAATAATATATATATATATATATACACAATAGGTACATTACATGTTAATACACATTTATAATGTATATATTGTTATGCGCGTGTATAGGAATTATACAACAGTATATATTATAGTGTTTTCCAAACAAAACGCAAAACGCCGGGTCGCACCGGTTAAGGGCACACGCCACCGCAATCCAGACCTAATGTGGTGCTGTGTACGGCAACAGATGTTCCATTGTCGTGCCGCGGCCGTAACGCGATCCTAAAACGGACACGACGCCTGGCCCGGACCGAAACTGTGTGTATATACAACATGTATACATGTACATAGTTATATTATGTAGGTACATATACATATATACACGGATAGTGTGTTTGGGTAAAGTTTTAATCTCGCCTCTTCTCCTCCGCGACCACTTTCCCGTCCGCAATCGGAGAACAGCACCGACCGACCAGCGGGTCTATACCATAGCGTTTCCCTTGATTAATAAATCGTCCACGAGATGTAGGTATGTGTTTATATATATATACCTACCTATAGGTTGGGTATATATAATATACTTGTAACTTTCCGTTGGTATAATAATATTATATACCGACATGGAATCCTTTTCGTCGGTGGTTCCTCTACCCCCTCTGCAGCGGCCGCCCTTATCGCACCCGCGATCCCCACCCCCCTCTCGCGTATTTACAGCTGCGGCAGCTTGTCCGTCCGTCTAAAGCCCGCGAACACGATGAACTACACAATAGGATACATAAAACATATATACTTATTCGGGGCACACTATCGGGGGGGAGGGATTGAAAATTATAAATCCTTTTCGAGTGCTTTCCGCGGCCATTATACGCCGAGCGAAAGCGTTCGGCAAACACCACCACACCGAAGTCAGACGGAGGAAAAATTCGAAAGCTCCCCCGCCCCAAATCCATTATTATATTCATTTATCGTACAAGCGAATATTCAATTATGCCAACGCCGATCGACCGCGAACTGTGTTTTACGTAGGAGGTTATCAATGTGTACGAACAATATTATGATGTACACGCGTATTTATTATAAAATTATTGTGTAATATTATGATATTATAAAATATATATTATGCGTGTAAAATGCGACACGGGGTGCGCGCGTCAGCCCAGTCGTAATCCCGCACACTTGAAATCACGGTTGTGCGTGGTAGGGAGGGGGGATAAGAGATTCGCGAGTTTGATCTAAGCCCGAGTTTAAGTAGACTTAAACATTACATTATAAAATACGTCGTAATAAACCGCGCGTTTTGCGCACGATAAACTTGATTTCGGTGCAATTCTGAATTTCGTATAGTATTAATAATATTATAGTAGGTATATATTATAAAATATTATGTTTAGCGTGGATTAAGTATGAAAAATATGTTCATATATATATTACCTATGTATATATAAGAATATATCACGTATATTATAATATTATAACGTTCGACGAAAATCGATTTTAATTGTAATTCCGCGATTTTTCTGAGTGCGCGACTACTTGAGCTTTTTTTTCTTTACAAATGTATACCTCAACTTTTATAAAGTATGTGAGTGTATTATTACTCGAACGTTTCGGATCCTTTTAAACATAATACATAACAAGTTTGAAAACGTAAACGGCGAAAGTTTCTTAATGTCGCGTGACCTCGTTGAATGCCTATAAATAATGGACAAGTCATTGAACGTTTCGAAAACTATTCCAATGACTTCAATATTGAATTTTGGAAGTAGGCGAAAGTGCACAACGGGTATATAGTGTACACGAGTTATGTTTGACACGATATTGAAAAAAAGTTTCTAGGTATACGTTTGACGCAATCGAAAAGCAATAGAGTGGCTATATATATTAATAGCAGTTGGCTTACGAAGTTTCGTTAATATCAATTTGTTAGCACTCATAATTTATTGAAATAATGCTGTCGTCGAGCTTTGCGAAAACAAAATATTATAAAACCACCTGTAAATATATAAAACACAAATATTTTATATATATATATGTAATACGTATACCTATATATTATATGTGCGTACGCGAGAGTGTTCTAAAATGTGACCGCAGTACGCGTAATTGGAATTGTTCAAATATTTTTAATGAGACCTTACTTGCGTTCCGTCGATGCGTATAAATTCCTGCAATGTTAATATTTTGTTGGCCATAAGCATAAAACATAAAACACCGAATCCAGTTATATTATTATACCGTATAGTTGATTGGCATAAAATATTTTATAATAATAATACCTGTGTAGGCCTACAAGCCACCGAGATGTTTTAACCTTAGTTTTTATGCTCGACCTAAATAAAGAGTAATTTTGCATTTATAATAATATTATATAATGGTTTCGTCCCGGGCGGTGTTCGCATATATTCAAACCTTACGTATTATTATTATTATGATACGAGTCTATGCGAGATACGCCCGACTCGCATTCGAGTGGAATTCATTTAAAGCTAGTTCATATATTCAGCATGTTCGACTTACTTAGACGTATTATATAGTGTGCACTGTACACACACTGCACCAGCCGCCGTGTATAAGTAGAAAAAACCCATAATCGTAAAATACGTCTCCGTATCTCAAAACTCGCAGGTCTCCACCGCCCGTTACTTATTCATCCCATTATTCATATTATGTTTTTCAACGCAAGAATATAGTGCGCCGTACCTGCAGCGGGTAGTTGTATATATATATATAATATAATATGGCTTTGCTCGATCTGAGAATATCTGCAGAGAGGATATACGTGTAGGTATACGGTTTATGAATTTGTAAATATATAAAACGCGTATATAGGTACCGCGGTATGTGTACATGTGTACCTGTATTATATAGACGTAAGGTTTTAGACGAGTTATTTTTTTTATAGGAAAAAATAACACAACTATATAACGTATATATTATATGTGCCTATGTGTGTGCAGTGTATGCATTAAGTTTAAGGGCAGCTTATTTTCGTCGGCAAACTCGCGGCGGAGGTAAAATTGAAAAATAATAAATACGCACGCCACCACCTGAGACGTAGTCGATAGATGGATAGAGACGAATATAGCTCGCTGCCGGTATAGTATATAATAAAGTTACGCGGGGGCATTATCGTAAAACCATGAGAATTTTACGGCAAATTTCGAAACTATAGTAATATTATATTATAACATTCTCGCCGGACACTGTGGCTGCGTCTGTCGCGCCGGTTAGGTTAGGTTAGGCTAGGTTAGTCTTCCTCCGGGGCGAACGTAGTTGAGCTATAATACATTTTACCGACAAAAAAAAAATACAAAAAGCCACGTTGTTTGTGGTGTTACGTGTATATATTTTTATGAAAACGAGAATATCACAATGACAATGATTTTTTAACCACCTGTTTCAGGGAGCAGAATCGTCCGCAAGTATCCCGTACTGGTTTTCATACACGGCGAATCGTACGAGTGGAATTCCGGAAACCCTTACGACGGCCGTGTGTTGGCCAGCAACGCGGAATTGGTGGTGGTCACGTTGAACTATAGGCTCGGCATATTGGGTGAGTTGAACGACAAATTAACGATCAGAAACCGCCAGGATCGGTGATATTGAATTGAGTCCATGCTATTTTTATGTGTTTGAATTGAGTCCAGCTTATTATCTTATTACCTTTGAATTGAGTCCGTATAGATAAAATGTCACAACTACCTATTAGCCGGTGGCGACTTTTAACCTTGCACATTATATTATACATAATTATTATTATTTTTAATATTTTTTTATTAATTGACTCTTTATACTTATTATAACAATTAAAAAGAAAAACGTGTATATAATGAAAAAACATTTTTTGGGAGATTACTCAGCCAACCTCGACGTGGTGTGTCCTGGGTGACGCTGATAGGCTGATGGGACTCATCTCGAACAACTTAACAATATTGGTCAAACTCAACTCTGATAACCCAAAAGTATTTGCGGGACTCAATTCAATGTTATCCGTCAATATAATATCACATACAGGTAGTCGTATTTTACGAGCATGTGGTCTAGAAGATGTGGGCGTATAATCGTTGTTATGTATAATGTAATATTTAATTGGGCTCTAAATTTTAAATATTTTAACGAAATTATGAGAAGTATTTTTTTAGCTGATGGTTAGAAATTATTACATACAGAAGATATCGGAAATGGATGACTATTAACAATCAAGATTTACAAATTACCATGTTAATGGCATTATGATATTATCGGTTAATTTATCACTTATCCGTTAAGTCCCTATATTGACTATTATTTATTAGCATTCGACCAATTTTGAAACATTTTTTCAGTATACACTTTTAGATACAATACACGAATTTTTTTTAATTTTGATTTTTACATAAATGAAATATTTCAAGAAAATAAATTTTACGCAATTTTAAAACCCTATAATAATATTATATGACGGTTGAGAACATACGAGACACATAATATTGTCAGCTGTATATGATTTAATATCATATGTTTAAATGAAAATAACGCACGTTAATATACAATTCATGCAAACGACTTTATAATTACATACTACGAATAACAAACAAAAAACAGAATATTATTATATAATATTTTATAGTGTTCTCATAAAATATAGACGTTATAATAATAATAGACACATTAAAAACGACGTATATTATGATATTCAAATAGATATTATTGTTATTTTAAACCCACGACTAACGTAATTTTATATTATGACATAAATTTAACTCAATAGATATGTAAACTTTGTAAAGATATTATAATAGATAAGATATTTACAACTTTCCTCTTTCCATAAGATAAACATTAAACTGTTACAGTCCAACCCCTTTAACCAAAATAAGATGTACCTACCTATATCAGTGTTTTATATTATTATAATTTATCATACTAAAACAAGTATCTATTCTGAAAATAATTTCTCTGAAAGCGTAAGGCTAAATTTATAAAATGTATAACTATTTTAAATAATAGATTTATATATAATATAATGAATATATATTTCAACTATAATATTGTATAAATTAATAAACTTTCTAAAACTATTGAAGTGATTAGCAATTAGTAAATAATAAGAATTGATTAAAAAAATATTCAAAATCCATAATATATAAATAGTAAAGCCTTTTAATTTTAATGGATATTATATACGATTAAAATATATAAATTATTTCAATTGAACAATATTCACTTCGTACACTTCCTAGAATACTTAGATAAACTTTCATCAAACGACTGTAACTAACTGCAGTAGCGAATAGCAGCCACTGGATATGTATAACTTTTAAAATTAATTATTTTATTTATTCACACAGTTGTAGTGAAATTACTAATTAACATACATTAGAAATAACTCTAAAATTGGTATTTGATTAAGAGCGTACCTAGAATAGTTAATATCATAAAAATAATTTATTAAATATTCATTCACACTGATAATTGAAATAAAAGATGAACAAAAAAACATATTTTCCACAGTAATTCAAACATAATTAGTTTTTTAATTTAATTATGTTTATGTAAAACACTACATAAAAACTAAAAAAGTATAGAAGATGAATTGCCTAAAGCTGTTACTCTCATTTCCTCCATCCATAACGCTACGTTCCTAAAAATATTCAATTCTTTTTCTAAAAATGGTTTTCTCCGCAGAATTCGCTTTAAAATTGTTCTTCTTAAGCGTATACGTTTTTATTTTCTGTGTACGTGAAAGGTACGCCATAGATAAAATATAATATAAAAAAAACCCAGTATACCAACGTTAACGCAAAGTTTATTATTATGTGTATTATCATTATTTATTCCAAGATTTATGACTTAAATGATTATTTTACACGGATGTTTTTAATTTGTACAATATAATATTATATTCTAATATTAACCGCTTATAAAATAAATAAATAATAAAAATAAAATGTCTACTTAAAATATGTTATATTGTATTACGGCTCAAAAACGTGTTTCAGTGGAACTAAAATTTAAACGCATGTCATAACTCAGGTCGCTGTTATTTATTAAGCAAAACAAAATGGACGTTTTTCACTAAACATTTGTTTCGAGTAGGTACTGTAACTACTTACACAATGGCTTATTTAATAATTAATTAGCATAGTATAATAAATCGGTTTATGGTACTATGCTCTGAATTGTTTAGTCACTTTTTAATAATAATAAGTCTGTATAGAACTGTTTTTTTTTATTGACCCTATAATAATCTGTGTGTTCAAGTAGTCCGACAATTTAATCATTTAAAATATATATCTGAGACGATTAGTCGCAAAATATTTGAAAATATAGTGATTGGTGTGTCACGTGCTCGGAATTACAATAATTAATACTATATTCAATTAATAAAATTAGATTTCGTTTTGTAAACAAAAAATCATATTTTATGATTTACCTACTTTGGTAGTACATAGCAATTAAAACACACCATCCACACATCTTTTTTAAAAAAAACCTTCATCTCTATGAAATATTATGTACATTTAACTCGTTCTTTCTTGAATATGAATTTAAAAATTGTTGTTCGGTACGTTTAATATTTATATTTTTTTTACTAGAGCAAGTCGTATTTTAATGGGTATGTCGAGTTCTGAGTATTTACAAAAATATATTCAATACATTATTATATTTATAATGTTATTTCATGTAAACATTAAACATATTTTAACCACGCGGTAAAAATAAACCATAATAACTACATTAATAATACATAAAATGAAATTGTTTTTTAAAATTATAATATTGAACGTTAAGCGACTGAGTGAATAACTTGAAGCGTAATACGTACGTATTATTATGTTTGAACATAATAATATTATATTTACCCATTGACATAGACATTTGTTCTTTGTGTTATAAAGAAAACCAAATTTCTCCCTATTGACCCAACTACTGCAAGTTCAGCATACTTGGTTAAATCAAATTTTGCTCCATATCGATACTAGTCAAATATTTGTTTATCTTAGGACTCATGTAATTTTTTAGATAAGGTAAGTCTCGTCATACATTGATGTACCGAAACTTATGTAAATAATAAAATATCACATTATACATTTAATAATATCGTATAATATTCTGTAGGTATCAGTTTTATGACGAGGGTTTTTTAATTCAGATGAAATTGAGAACATGGCATATTAAACAAAATTACGAAAACATTCTCTTGTTAAACATTGTTAATCTGCCAATATAAATTATATCTGCATTTTTGTTTTATTCCATCTAACTTATTAGTAGGTGGCAATATGTATATTATTAATAATCACAACTGCTTAAAAATCGTTTTAAATTTCACTTAATTATTCTATAGAACGTTGCTAACCAAAATGGCCTTGTTTGCCTTTAGATTCCAAGTAGTTTTAATTTTAAATTTCCGATAAATATCAGTTACAATGAAAGTGCTTTGTTTAGTTATTTTACCGAGTAAAACGAATCCACGAGTAGAAAATATATTACAATATACTTTCTCCTAGTTATAATTAATTCAATTTAAATTTGCATAGTATGGATAAACATGTATAGTGTGAAAACTAACTTTAGAAACAACATATATAGGTGTATTTAAAATAAACAAAGATTCTTTGTGTATGAAGCTTTTATAAAATTAAGCATACCAAAGAGTTACATATAGTTTAAAATAAACAATTTATAATATTATATATTATTACCTATACAATAATTGTATTCGAATGAGATCTCTTAAACAGTTAACCTAATAATGTTTTTTTGAAGTATTTGAATAATTTTGCGAGAGTAATCAAACCGTTAAAGACTAGAGTTTGGTAAAATTTTAAATGGATTACCTACAGTTTGTTTTTTTCTTAGATTGACGATTATATTTTGTACCCTTTTTTCTTGTTTAATACAAATTAATATATTATTATTATCGTCGGTTAGTTCACATCAGACATATTATGTCAATACAATAAATGAAAAAACACCAATAGCACGGCTCTTCACAAATTATAAAAAAAATGTAGCTAAATTTAACTAAAAAAAATGTATATAATGTTAATTGTCAGTTATTACAATAGATTAATGTGTTTAATTCAAATGTACATAGTAATTTAATAGTGTAACATAATAGATAGGTATATTTTTGCCATTTTAATATAATGTAAATAATGACATTATGACGTAAGTAATATAATATTATAATATACATATATATAGGTAGTAGTAATTATTTATAAATTTATTTATATTCATGTTTCGTATAACATAATATTAAAAAACAAATATTTTCATACTTACAATAGTGTGATAGGTTTATCAACTAAATAAATTTGTTAAGCTATTCAATATCATAGGTATTAAATATTTTAGTTAATTCTTTTTTTTAATTACTTACTACATTCCATTTAATATAATTTTAATAATAAATATATTGTTTTACTCATCCATTTTTTTTCTGAAACACGTATATAATTAAATGTAAACGTTAATAAACTAGACATCTACTCAAATCATAGGTAGTTATGGTATATGTTTTTGTACAGCTCACATTTCTTATAAAAACCATTCATTTTGTATGCATAATTGTATAGAATAAGTTCAAATTATAAAACGGTAATATGTATTGTAATGCCTATAATAGATATATTTTATTGTTTTGACTAGCCATCAATATAAATGAGATAAATAATATTTTTCAAACAAATATAACAATCATTAATCATTAGAACTGTTTATAATATATTATTGTCCCGATGACTTTAATATTGTCACCTTGTATGACGTATTATATGATGTTTATAGTGAATCAAACAAAAATCTCAATCTCCATGAATATAACCTGAAGTATCCTATTGTCACGATGACAGTTTCGAATTTGTGAACAGTAAAAAAGACCCTTCAAGTGTTTAGGATTTTTCTCTTATCTCTTGACATTTTACCAAACACAAATCCACTTGTCTTCAACCAATTCTAGTTCAAATTTAGCATCCATCAACGATGACACAAAATAAAAAATAAAAATAAAATAGAATATGTTACGTTATATTCATTATTCATATATTCATATATTTTTTATTGACATGAAATTTATTTGTAAATATTTAATATTTTTAACTTAAAAATTTGGCACATAAAATTACAGTCATGTTTTCACCACTGTTTCTTTTTTTTGATGGGGTGAGGGGGGACGAAATTGTAATCGATTTGTTTTAAATTATATGTTAGGTATTGTATTCTTATTTGCGTTTACCACATGGTATTATAAATTTTGAAATACTGTTTTAAGTACTTGAAAAAAAATTTTATCGCAATTTTAGTCCATACAAATTATAAATTATGCAGCTACATATTATATTACAAAATTAAAGTATGGACACTTCAGAGTAGTGCATACTAATATTATAAAGATATATGGTTATTCGGTTTGTTGAAACTTTTGTGACTCGCTAATTTACAGTCTTGTGTTCAAATAATGTAGTAAATAAATGTGACATTCATAGAATAATAATGGCTTAATTATCTCGCGAAATGAAAATTCGAGGCAGCATCATTGTTTGTATTCTTTGGTTTTATCATTGGTAGGTTTCGTATCGTAGACCTTTAGACCAAACTATATACTTATTTGAAACCGCCTAGAGCATTACATCAGCTGGTAAATTGAGGGAGACATGGTACGACTTCGGTTGGCAGAAGGGACCGTTGTAGTTTTTATCCAAAATTGTATTATTAAGTTAAATAACGTTTGTTATCGCTGAATGTTTTGAATTAAGAAGTGTTATATAGTTAGACTAGACAGTGACACCCACTACCTATAGTTGGTCTAAGAGTTATAATCGTTATAACTTAATCTCTATACTGAACTATGATCTGTATTGAGGTGTTCATCTTGGCTAAAAAATCTATAATTCCAATAACAAGTAAATGATTTGTACTGACCAATAAGTGGTGCTCCTCGTTCTGTTTGAATTAAATTATTAAATAAATTATTATAATATTATTATTTTATTAATTTTCGTTATAAAAAAATGAGTTTAAAAAAAGTTTATTCAACAATATAATTTCGGATGACTTATTTAAATACCACAAACAAGTTTTAAAACTAAACTTTAAATAAATAATAATAATAACTATATTTTCTATTTTACTTAGTTGTCCAATTATTATAATAAACAAATCCTCGGAGATTGAAAATAACCATTGCTATAAAACATTACATAAATATACAAAACTTAATGCATTACCTTAAAAGGATTCGAGCAATTTTGAAATAAATAACATTATATGTTTATAATAATATACAATATGCACTATTTTTTGACATCCATTATAATACATATTCCTTCGTTTTTTACTCACGGTGTGCCTCACCATTATGTTCGATAACATTATGGAGTTGGTGTTAAAGTTTTTAGATTGTCTAAAATTACCATAAATTTGTTAAAAGTACTTACTAAAATGTATACGACCCTTTTTACATCGAGGTGAGAGAAGTTAAAGGTCAAATGCATATTATACTATGCAACTTTGCATATAAAAAAATGAAAAGGTAGCCAAACCCGGTCACTTGATTTCTAATGCAGTTCTATATTATAATATAATATAATCTAATCCTAACAAAAAATTGGGCCACCCATTATATTTATTACACATTTACAATTGTCGTATATAATAATATTATAATGGTCGTCACAACATTTTAATTTCTTCCAGTAGGTACCTACTTAGAACTAGCAATATCACTTAGTCATTTTCGGATTTCGGGCGGAAGGGGGAGGGTTGGTGCTAGGGATATGAAGTAACAGCCGTTCTGCATTTGGACTTTTTTTTCTATAAGAATAACTTATACATCAGATATTGCGTAAAAAATATAAACGTATTAATTGTAGACTACGCTACTGAAAAATAGATTAAATTTGTTTTTACCCAGAAGTTGTTCATGATAAGTACCTAAAAAGCTTTTTTAACAACATTGCAGCCACCATGAAAAAATCCAAGATCCGACCTTGAATTTAGTCGTTTTACCTTCTTAGATTGTAATTTTAAAAGTATCATATATGTGCATTATTTTGTTTCTTATAGAAATGTTTACTCTCGAAAAAATGTCATAACTGTTAAATTTTAGTATATATTATTATAGTAGGTATATGCTTAGACAAAAATATATAATACATTACAATTGTATTACAATATTACCGTTAGTAATTGAATAAAAAATAAACTATAATATTATAACACATATTTATGTTGTATTTACAAAACAAACTAGTTCCGTATAATATTATAACATAATAATATAATATAATATTAATTAAAGGTCTTATTTAATTAAAACGCACGATATAAAAAAATGAACAAAATAATACGATTTGTATCGTGCCATTAAAAATATTTCCACAATACACTGAACGCATTATCTGAAGTGATTATCTGAAGTGAGCTTTTGTTTTTATTAGTACAATGTAATCTGTTAACATCTCTATAATTGACATATTTTGTGTGAAAATGGCTCATAAATATTTAACTGTATCAAAACGATATTTTCCTATATAAATTATATATTTAATTATTATATTTAATAAAACCGTTATACTCGCTCTCTCTCTCTCTCTCTTAAATTATACTGAAGTATTTTAAAATCACAAAACACGATTTGTGATATATTATTTACATACTACTATTATTATTATTATTATTTGCAAGTCAGACTGTACAAACAAATACTTGAAAATTAGTCGTTTTAACAGCTTTCAAGTTTGTCAATCCACTTTCTACTTTGCGCCGTTCTCGCAATATTTGCTCATTCTATTAACTATTACTCACCGTCTTCACAACTTTTGTTCCATCGTGTGATTTCTATAGTGTTCTGTGTTCGGCTTCTATGCATTTAATTTAAATTATTTTTCCTTCGTTTATATATTTATTTTTGTTTCTCTTCCGTTTATATATGGCCCATATTATATTGCGTTGTATTTATTCCTTTTGAAGATGACAAACTTCCGTTTACGCTGTACGCTTGTAGTGTACTACGCTTCCCGAGCAACAATACGCCTGTTTAATAGTGGTTATATCAATGTTTTATATGACAAAAGTTTGTAACGACTGCGGTTACCGGATAAAACCTTTGACTTTAAAACAATAGAATTCGTTGTAATTATTATTCAACTGTAAATTTATCTTGTTGCATTCGCCGTTAAAATATACATAAAATACAATATAATATAAATTACAAAAATAATAACAATAAAGTATATAGTCGATCGTTGGTCTCAATCGTCGTTTATTGTCGTTTATCTCTGCAATCATTTATCTGGACTTAATGTTTTTCGTAAATGGCGCAATACAATATGTTATGCTGTGTCGAACCTGCGGAGAACCTCTTAAAGTCAAGCACCTCTTTGTGTACTGTCGAAACCATATGGATACAAGAAAATTCCTAGGAATACCTGAAAACCACTTTGAAACCCTCAGCTCAATTGAAGTCAACATCAACAAAACCATCTCAGTTCTCAAACACATCGATATGTACAACTTAATCTAGGAAATCCATTGTATTCAACCAAATACATCGTAAATACTTAATATTGTGTAAGCTAATAACCTAAGTTGTCAAAGCTGTACCAAGAATAAAAAAAATAAATAAATAAAAATATGTATCAGGTCTGTAATAGAAGTATAATTATTATTACCAATTCGTATATGGATTTATAGCACTTCATATAACCAATCCCACATTCCCACTAGTCTAAAATTTTAATGGTGTTGATCAATCATCAATCAGCCTTAATTGTAAATAAATTTTCATTTCATTACATTATGAGACAGGGTCTTAGGATTAGTTTTTTACGGAAAACTATAATATAAAAACATCAAAAATCTCTTAACATGGCATAGTTCGTGTGAGTTTTGGAAGAGCTGCTGAAAAAACAGCACGATTGGTGAAAATACTCACGTACCGAAACTTGACTAAGAACACGTCGAAATGTGCCAAAACGAACGGGACTTTTCCACGAAAGATTTTAAATCTCCAGACAATATAAGAACCTACCCTATATTGACCCTGTATGTCCAACAGAGTTCTTAACTCTCAAATTTACTGACGTAAAGCGTAAAATTGTGTCGAAGTCTTAGCATTATGTGACTTACAACTTTACCCACCATGGACCGGTAAGAATTCTAGAACAAATTATAAAGACCGCTACGTAATTAGGTCCTATTTTATAATAGGCCCTCGTTTAGTATCAATGAAACAATTTTAAAATTCTAATGATACAATTAAATATTCAATAAGCAAATAATAAGGAAATATGTAACTTTTTTTAAAAAATCAAACAAATTATTTTGAATGTTTGATTTATATCTTTGTTCTGAAAATTATAATCAATACATACTAGTATAGCTATGAGGTATTTTATTATTACTTTTACTATTCCAATTATTAGCGGTATAGATACAATTATTATCGTTATATTGGATGCATTTTTTGCTTATAAAATATTGTTTATATAATATTTTATTTAAATATAGTTTCAATTTAAATTAAAATACAAAGGGAACAAAGTAAGTTTCCACAAAGTTCATAATGAAGTTTCTGGTAAATTTTATTTTGCAAAATAAGCTAAATGTAACGGAGAATCATTATTAAGATACTTTAAAATAATTATTGAAGTTCAACGTTTCAAAAGAAATTTTATTCAAAAGACAAAATAATTGAATATATTTAAATGCATGACCATTATTTGATGCCTTCTTTCAGTTATTAAAAATAAACAATATCTCCAAGACATAGAATGACATAGTATTATAAACGTTGGCTTCTACGGCTTTATAAAAAGATAGAATAGTTCACCTTTCCAATTTTAAAACTAAATGAAATCAATTCAAAAATTAACTAAATATTTATTGACATTGTGTGGATATTTAATAATGTATAGCATACTTAATAATAATAACAATACAATTATTTTAATTTATCGAACTATCTATTATTATTAATTTGTTGACGATATAATATTATTATCTTCTTTTATCGAAGAGATCATTTAAAAGTTAATAGGCAGGTATACATCAGCGCTGAATCTCGTCTAGTAGATAATATTCACTTTCACATGATATAACTGTGAACACATTATTTTTTTTTGTTTGAACATAATGTTAAAATCGTTTAATTCAAATTTTAAGCATTATTATTAGTACAGTAGAAGCCGCTTATTAGGGACACTTTTTGACCAAGGTAAAATGTGTCAACTAACCGATTGTTTCTAATAAGCGTTTGGTTTAATATAATATTATTATAAAAAAAAAAAAAATGAAAAAAAATTTATAATTTTTAAAAAGTAGCTACTATGTAAAAAAAAGTATATATTTTCATTATGGATTCATATATTTCATGCGAAAAACCCAGGGATTTGATGGGCCTGTACAATGTACTTTCTTGCGTGTGTGAATTACCTACCTACCCACTATTAATATTTATAAAAATATGCCTCTATACTCTTGGTTTTTGGAAATTTAATAACTCCCCACATCCATTGATTTTCCGATGTGTGGTGAAAAGACTGTACTGCACAAAAACACATGAACGCAAAGTGCACAAATACTCGTCAGGTATGACGGATGCTCCTTGAATATTAATGCTAATAAGATATTTAAAAAAATGTGTATTCTATATTTGGTTGTTGGATTAAATAGTCAAATATATTATTTGTTATTTAATTTATGTCACCATGTCAGTGAACATCGAGTTATATATGCACCTAATGTGAACGAAACGATTTATCATAATATATTTAGTTTAAAGTAGATTTGTAAAATATCTGAATGAGTGTACTGTTTAATAGGCATCAGAAGCTGTTTAAGTGACAATAGATGAATTCAAAAATGTATTTTAGTTAGAGAATTAGTCAATATTTCATTAAACTAATGCATGCTTTTATTTTTTACATTTGTATACAAACTGCTGAAAAATTGTATAAATACTTTTTATAAGTTCAATCTGAGTTTAGTATCTAATCGAAAGTGGTTCGCATGATAGATTTAAAGATATTAAATGACCAAAAATGTTTTGCCTAAAAATCATGTTATCTTACAATTCAAGCCTTCAAGGCAAATAGTTTTTTTTATTCTACTCATTTTATGAAATTGCAATTTAAATAATAATAGAAAAACAATTATACTATTTTTTTTTAATTGAACTGAATTGAACTCTCATTACAAACAGTTTGCTGGTATATTTTGAATTTAACCCTAACATCAATAAATTCAACGATATCACTATAATAAAATTAATATAAAATAATAAAAATATGTTTATTTATAAAAAAAATGTAAAATATACTGTCAGAAAAAAGTCAACTCAAATGGTAGGATGCAATTTGATTGGATTTATGAAAGCCAGGTACCTAGCATAAATCCTTGTACTCTAATATTAATTTTGAAGGATTTTAACTGAAAGTTAAAAAATTGAAACATTTATTTTTGTGCTTTAATTACTTTTCTCGTCAGTACTTCTCATTAAAACTTTTTTGTAAATGGATTAATGTAGCATAACGTTTTCAGGAATTCGACAGGAAAATCCTATTGAAGGTCGTTCTTGTCATTTGCTTTTATAAAATATCAATAACAATCCTAATTAAATTTGTAAACATTTTTAACGTAAAACAAGCCAAGTTTTCCTTTTTCTTAATACATGCCAAAAAACCAAATCCTCCTACTCAAAAACAAGTAAAATAATATATTGTTTAGTTTATACAAATAATGAGTGTCCATTATTTTTGTTTAGCTATTCATACTTAATCAATAATTACAACTACCTAATATATACTTGTTTTTATGCTAATGATTATAATATGTGTATATTATTATTCATAGCTTTTTCTTAAATTGTTCAATATCAGATACAAAATCATTATAATTTATAAATTTATCTGACACATAAAAAATTATCGATTTTGACAATATATTATTATATTAAATGTTTGCTTGTATCTACATTATTTAATATTCAATATTTGTTACTCAAACATTCAATTTTTAGATCGGAATTTCATAATCCAATAACTCTGCTGATTGTTAAATAATTGCTTTATTATTGAATAATTCGTTCGGAACCGTTTTATTATAAATTGTATTCGATGAAATAGTCTTGTATTCGATAATCATATATCGTATTGTATTTCAAAAAAATTGTAATTCAATGACCATTATGTAAATTCATTTTAAGTAGGTACTTGCTGTTTTTGAAAACATTGTAGGTGATAACATTTCCTAATATCTATTTTGTTACTTTGATAATAATTTGTGTCGTGTGTACTTGACGTCTTATACATCTTATTAGGATAAAAATATAATAAATTCGGTTATTGTGATGTATTTATTAAAATTTGGTAACACGGCGCCTTAGATATGCAAAATATATACACGGCTTCGTCTGTTTTCCATGACTTACCTATAGCATGCTTTTGAAGAAATCGTTATAATATTTTATATTGTTATTGAAATAATGAATATTTATTTAAATAAGAAAGTATATCATTATAAATCTTGAGCGTAGGCTTTAAGGGGACCAAATGGAAGATTTTGGGACCGCTTCCCGGTATCTTATTTGTATGATTTACACCAGATCATAATATAATGTGAATAGGAATAAGAAATAATGCGAAATGTAAGAATAGAATGATCATTGACTAAATACAAAATGTTTGGTAAACGAAAACGTGATAATTATTATTAATATTTTTAAGTTTTTGTTTCTAAATGAAATAAATATTTTGGGTATACTTTTTTACAGAAATAGATGAAAAATGATGCCAGAAATTCAAAAAAATTAATTCGTTTTGGATAAATAAATTATTTTTAACATTTTACTCTTAATAATGAATTTTCAGCTTTTCACTCTAGCATATTACCCACATTATATTATAGTTTACAATATTATGAAATACAGTTTCATCAATATTCAATATAATTTAGCATTGCTAATGGATAATTCAGTAACTATAACAGTAACTAAATAAATAATATAATATTTATGAATCATAATTAATTACTTGGGTATTGTTTTATAAATCGCTTCATAACAACGATATTATTATCTATATAAGTAGATACTGCAAATATAACAACTTATACTGTTATGGTAGTATTGCAGAAAAGTCAAAATGTATTGTCTTAAGTCAGGAAACAACAATTTTCAACAAAACATTCGTGATTAAATGCAAACGTCGCGCCACACTGAGCCACAAAAAATATTATAAATAATAATAATAATAATAATATGTCTATTATATTGGTACCTATATAGATACTTTATTACTTTTCAATCAGTAAAAAAATGTCATATTTAGGTGTACTTCATGGCCCATGCAATATGCGTATAAAATACTTGTTGGTTTATTGGTAACGAGTAAGTATATTGTTTGTGTTTGAATTGGGTTAGTTGACAGTATTATATACTATACCTACACTATTTGAAAAATCGACGATCATAAAAAAACCATTATAAACAATATACTATTAGGAAACGGATTTAATTGTACATGTACAATTACATGTTTCGCAAATTAATACAATATTATATTGAGCGGACTCGGTATTTATTGCTAAGTCAGCTGAGCCACTTCCAATTTTATCTGGGAAAAAACCAATAATATATTAGTGGTATATTCATTGCGTACGCAATGCGTTACATTAATATTATTATAATAATCATCGGTTTTTTTGTAATTTCTTACAGGATTTTTGAACGCCAACGGTTCGCCCAACTCGAGGGCCCGAGTGGCCAACTACGGCCTGATGGACCAAATAGCCGTGCTCCACTGGGTGCAGCAGAACATTGCACTGTTCGGTGGCGATCCGGAGAACGTTTCTCTGATGGGTCACGGGCCCGGAGCCGCTTGCATAAATTTCTTGATGATATCGCCGACTGTCGTCCCAGGTACGCTTAAATAATATACACCATTCGTAAGATGAGGAATTTTTGTGGCGGTAACCACCCTCCGGATAGAATATATCCCCACCACACGATGGTGTACAGACGCCGTGGGATATTATTACCGACAGACGTATACGGTTAAAATGTTGACCCTACAAATTTATCGCGTTTAGGAATAACCCGAGAAATTTTCACCGAGTATACAAATTTCCATAATTGAAGTCAATACCTATACGTACTAAAAAAAAAATAGTAAAGTAAATATTATATTCAAATAATTTAAATTGATTGTATATAGGCCATAGGGTATTATTTTTTGCCTTGAGGGTATATATTTTTTTTATGATTTTTTAATACACTGTATAATATCGGTTTAATTGGCCTTGTCGATATTATATTAAAAATATTTTTATTGAAAAAAAAATATACCTACATATATATTGCAGTATACCATACTCGTAGTTTTAAATTATAAATATCATACAAATGTTAAACAATATTAAAACAATTACGGTTTTTTTTCTTCCTTTTGTTTAATTTTTTTACAAAACATTTTGTACGATTTCAAAAGCATTTTATATTTCATAGTAGACAAAAGATACAATACGTGGGGACATACGCGGTTTTATATTTTCACAGTATCAAATTACGTATTTTTCAGTCTACCAAAAAAAATATATCATAGAAATCGATTTTTGATCTGCTGAAATTTTCAGTAGACGTTATTTCAGTATTTTGCGTTATGAGTGATCGTCGGTATAAAATTTAATACGAATTTAAAAAAAGTAATAACTACTTTGCTACAGTGACAAATTCATATTGCTATGTATTTATTCGAATTTAAAGATTTCTCGTATCGGACGGACACCTCGTCGTCGCTCGTGTACGCATTTCGAAACCGAACAAGAGCATATAAATATAATATAGAAAATTGCTGTCTATATGTACCGGCTACACAACTTTTAATGATATATTATAATATTATTATTTGACGAACAATAACAAACCCAAAATGTGTATTCGGCAGCACAATAACGGTCTAGGAAAAATATTATTAATGTTCGTAAGCCGAAACATAATCACGTCTCCGCGATGACTCGGTTTACGTGTTATCATTTAAAAATTCGATCACCTCCGGTTCATCCTCTCTCTATTTATTCAGTTGATTATATGGTGCAGAGTTTTATCCGAGCTGCCTGCCTATTTATTTGTTCCACGTAACAAGACGTTGTTGACTGTATTCTTTATACACATATAACATATTCATTACATCTTAAACCGGAGTACCCGTACACTTGAGTAATTTTGTTTACGTGCGTCGAATAATTTCAGCGTATTCGGACGGGTCTAAAATCGTCAGGATCAGACTTTGTGAAATTATGCACCGTGAGATCGCATATATGTTCGTCGTCATGCGTGTGTACTAGAGGATTTGTTAAGTTTACCTTTAAACAGACTGTTATTATAAATAACATAAAATAATATATTTATATTCTATAAATGTACGATAAACATATATAAATATACATACTGCTACACGACGATCTGAAAATTATTGTAATTTGAAATCACATAAGAAATATAATAATAATATTGTGAAATTTCGGTTGGTTTTGTGCATTGAAAAAATTCCGCGTGCGCAATCGATGTGACCAAAGTGAAATCTTCGTTAAATCACTAAAACCAAAAACATTTAAAACTAATATTACAATACATTAATGCCGACGAATTTCGATGATATTAACGTCATTACTTATTCTATATTAAATTATAGTAAAATATGCATGTATAAAAAGATCGATTGAAAAGTGTAATAAAAAAAAAAAAAAATATTTTGTTTTAATTAATATTCAAAAAGTGAAGTAATAATTTATATAGGACCAAATATTGTTTATGTGTTACAGCTTCGAAAAACCAATAGAATTATTATAATAGCTGGTACTGAAAGATTCTACGTTAATAAAATTCACAATATGAATTATTGTGCACATAATCTGTTAGTTAAGTAAATCAAAAAAGAATATTTATGAATTACAGAATATCACGGTTATTAATTTAAAGTAACACTAGAAAACTAAGAATACAATTTCATGAAATTAAAAAAAAAAAAATATTGTAATTAAAATACATAATATTATGGTCATGGAATTTACACGAATTTTTTGTTTTAGTAAGATTACATTTTTATACATTTTGAAAGAATTGTTTATCCAACCAATATTTTAATTGATATCGAAAAGTTCAGAAATGTAACATTTCAATTCAACTAAAATATAAAAATGTACAATATTATAAGTTTTTTAAATGATTTTTCATAAATTATAGCATAACCATTCAAATGAATAAATCCTATATTAAAAATGTGCTCACCGTTAACGTTATTGTAAAGCAAAGAATACTTAAATAGTTTTAAGACATAAGAATTATTGTAGTTCAACATAATATGAACTAATATCAATTATTTATGTCGTTTGTATAGTACACGCTCAGTATTAGTTTTATTAACATCAAATAAATATTGTATGACTGTATCCTGCATAAAATTATGTTTAATATGAGAACGATGCAAATAGTATGATGTATCTACATATAATTTTTGTTGTATAAAATAGTTGACTTCTTACCGTCAGCTTAAATATTTAAACACACGTTTTACTTTAACTTAATTCCTGAGAATATCGATGATACCTCATACGAGTTCGAGAATAAATGCACGTGAAATAAATGAAATTATAATCAAATAAAAAATTACGAATGACTCTATTTCCTTCAAAATATTCTAAAAACAATGGGTTTCAATCGTAAAAACAAGTCTGTGGCTAATCACCAGGATGAATTAATGTTAGGTATATAAAAAAAGAATATTATCATAGACTTCAGATAAGTACACAACATCAACTAACAAGTCTAATTAGCTGACCATTAATCTTCTTATAATATACCCTGCAATTGTCTTAGAAACTTTTAATTAAACAAAACCGTATTTTACTATTCGAACATTCCGCATTAAGTTTGATCAACAAACCACAATTTATTTATTTACGACAAACATTTTGTGAATTGAAAAACCTTATTTAAGTACTACAATAAAAATAATCTCGAGACGCTATATTTGTTTTTCAATAAAGATATTATTATAAATAATTATCATAAAAATGATTTCTTTTATTTCTTCTGTGTTACCGTAGGTACTAATTCTTATTAAGTAACGAAATTAAATATCTTCCCATAAATACAGTTTATGACAGTTTATTACACAATATTTATGTATAAACAATATATTGTGTCATATTATATATTATACATAATTATTTATGTTATTCTAACTTATCCACTTTAATTATATACACATATCAATCCAGAACTTTGATATTAAAACTAATTATAGAACATTCTCATTAACTTATTTTTATATACAAAGTTAGCTTTGAGTATTAGTTTTAATGATGTTGCGCTTTATTAAAAGTTATCTTTCCTTTAAACTAAAAGTTTCGTGCATTTAATGCGTAAACTAAAAAGTGAAGAATTATTTTAAATGTTCCTAAAAAATTATTTCAAAACAGTTATTCATTTTACAATAGTAATGTACAGAAAATACTTTTACGGAAACTACAATTTAATAATTTAAGCATTATCATAGTATGTTATAATATAGGTACACGTCATATTATAGTTTTAGGAAAACTTAAAATCATTCATTTTTATGTATTATAAGAAAAATTAAAATAAAAAGTATTCTAAATTTATTTTCATAATTTGTTCTATTGTATTTCAAGTCCTGAACTAATTAGTATATGGAATCTATGAATAATTTAGTGTTTTAAAATATATTTTTCATTTTTGGCTTACTGCGTCCGTCAGGGCCGCGTCTTAATGCGAAGTGTTGACATTTGAAAATCCTACTAGAATATTATGTACATACCTTTCGATTTTGCTAAAGCCAAATAGACGTATGCTAGTGTACAGATAATACTCATGATTTTCCGTTTTATTCCTCTGCGACAGTAAATAAACATTATGCGTATAGGTACTTAACAATTATTCCTTCAGACTCGTTTGAATTGAGTTACACATACGACGCATATTATGTTTTCGAGTATCCTCAGATGGCCGACTGGGGGCTCTGATATAATACACGACATTAGGTCATCATGGACTTGGCTATTTGATCGAGACACCGACAAATTCACGAGTTCCCTCAACTAATGTGCGCATGTAGGCATGTAGGCATGTGTGTGTATGTGTGTGTGTGTGTTTGTGTGTGTCAGTGTGTTTGGCGGAGGCTAAGAGAATGCGAACAAAAGCAATGCACATGAGATGCGAATAAATGTCCATTCGCGGTGTTTCAATTTTCGAACGTTATGAATAATAACTTACGCCAGGGACATTATTATTATTCGACTACAATATATAGTCCTCGCACGAATAAAAAATGTATTAACGGATGCGTTTCTCGTATCGATTTTCCCGTTTCGCATTTGTATCCATTACGACCAGTGGCAGCTATTTTAACAGACCAGGTGAGCACGAGGGCCACATATTCCGACGACAGTCTAGTGGACACCTATCTGTTTAATTTTCTCGACACACGTGTGTGGTGCGCATGCGTTGGTAGTGTCGTAGGTATGTAGGTGGTTGTATTTCCGTCTACGAGGGGTCGCGTGGCACTCTTTCTTGTCAATGATATGCTCATATTTTAACCGAGCATTAAATCCCCGCGCTTATCTTTAAACAGCCAATCTGTCTGGATGACTGTTTCCTTTCTTCAACCCCCCCCCCCTTTCAGGACCGATCTGTAATTTGTCACGCTTTTCGTTTGTCTCAACGTCTATAACTTCACTACTCTGCCGCCAACGGCACGTCACTGGCACGTATGTTTGGCCAGTCACCGGCCCTGACTCAGGTTGATCGCACACAATCGTTTTGCAACCCACTTCGAAAATGTTATTTTTTCAAAATTCTGATCAAATGCTGATGTATGTGTGTATGTGTGTATCTGTGTAAGAGAGAGAGATCGAGAGAAAAATCCTGTGTCTTCGAATGTTTCTATAACACGCATATACGCATATATTAAGGGTTCCAAGTATAATAGACTTTATTTCCCCGAAGCAAAATACAATATGACGTGATACATATATTATACAGTTTTATTATTGACATATTTTTGTGCCAGTCATTGTTTTTGTGTTGTTTTTATTACTATTATTATTATTCTTCGTTCCATTTTATAATATTCATATTTAAACGTGTCTGCATAAAACTCTCATTGTACAATGACAATATTCATTAGTGTTTTGATTGATTGAATCTATTATACGTTATTTAAAACGTATCAAAACCGAATTTTTATTTAATTATTTGAAACTTTTTTTTCTCGAATTAAGTGCCTCACATGTTCAAATAATATACACTGACCTGTATTAATTATTATAGCTCCATAATATGCATAATGTATTATATAGGCACTTTATTGTTTTTAATAAATTGGTATTCGTTTTTAATATTGCTCGCTAGATTTTTTTACTGACCATTTTAAGTATAACTTCTACACCGTATAGTATCAGTAACTTATTAAATATAAGCTAAATATAATACATATCTCCATTTGAAGTAGGGTGATTGGACCCCTCCCCCTTTCTATCGTGCTGTCCCGTCTTGTATACAAGTATCCCTCATATTACCCATTGTATACATTATTACAGATTGTATATATTCTTGTTTTCTAATAAAAAAAAAATATATCTCATTAAAACAACATGATATTGTTGGCATAGGTTTATTTTGAATATATTAATATACTCATTGGTCATTGATTATGATGCAACTTAATTATTCCTATATCTATGTAATTGAAACTATTTAGGTTATTTACGTTTGAATATTGTCCTCCTATTTGAGACGAATTACGTTCCTTGTTATTTATTGGAAATTAAGATTGTCTGTTTTGGTTAGATAGAACATAATAAAAAGTCCAATAGACAACCATAACTGTAGAACATTTATTTAATAAGTCCTATATTTTGTAATAACTACATTTTATTAGATTATCATAATATTGTGAATTACAAATATACTATAATATTACAAACTAAGTGGTTTATATCGTAATAAAATACGTTATTGATAATTTATCCACACAGTATATAAATATCCAATATAAATATTAAAAAAGATGGATAAGTGGATGTCGCTCTGCTGTACAGTAGGTTACAAGTGGGTCACTGTAATGGATGGTGTTAAATTTGAATTCAATGATATAATATCATTGTATAAGAAAAATGATTCTGAGCGAAAACGGTCAGTCAGCCTATGATATTACCAAATATATTTGATGATATTATTGTGAATAAAGTAATTTATATATTTACATATTTACATGGAGCCTTGTTTCCAAGGTTTAATCCTTAGCTATAAAAGTTAGACATTTTATAAATTTTTAACTACAAAATAATTATTAAATTATAAATTTGATAAATTTTGTCAAAATTTGAACTTTAAATGCTTATAAACAAAAATTGTGCCCATGTATTTTTAATATTTTTCAACTGCTATTAGAACGATATATCAGGAGTCTTATTTTAAATTTTCACGCTTTTTTACCCAACAAATAAAATGTTATTGATATTTATAGAAAAAAACTAAACAAATCGAGAACTGACAATGTCCGTAAACAGTTCAAAAAGAGTCAAATTATTTTCAAAATTTTATAGTGTATAGAAAATGCTAATAAAAACATTCAGTGAAATTCACAAATATCTACAGTTATATGTTTTTTAATTACAACAAAATAAGAAAATCGTTACACGAGAAATCGAGTGAATATCAAATGTTGTAAAAATATGAATTTCAAACGCTCATAAAAATTTAACTTTAATTTCTTGTAGACATTTTTTTTTTTTTGATAAAGGTAGACAAACTTATGGATAATCTTGTATTACATTTTCATAGATTGAAAAAGAAAAATTTTTATGAATTCTCAATTCAAAATAATTTGCTAATTTTCGTGATTTTTTCGTATTTTGTCAATATTTGAACATTAAATGCTTATAAATAAAAACTGAGACAAAGGGTTTTTAATATTTTTCAAATGTCATTGTAACAATATAGTCTTGTATTAAATTTTCAAGCTTTTTTACCCAACAAATAAAATTATATTGATATTTATAGAAAAAAAACTAAAAAAAATGAAAACTGAAAACGTCCGTAAACACCTCAAAATAGGTCAAAATATTTGGAAAATGTTATGGTGTATAGAAAATGCTAATATAAACATTCAGCCAAAATTCTTCTTTTGTTTTTCACGTAACGTTTGAAAACAACTGAGAATTTTTACTTTTGACCCCCCCCCCCCCAAAGTACCAACTAGATTCACTCTCCTACCAGAAAAGTTACTGTTGAAGAAAATCCAAGCACTTTTACTGTCCTAAAAGGTGATGACAGACACAAAAAAAAAATAAAAAAAAACACACATCATTGTAAAATCAATACATTCATCGCTTCGTTCAGAATCTAAAAAATATATTTAGTTCAAAAACAAATACGACTCTGCAGTTTACAAAATAATAATATGAACTAAGTTCACCTACTCGAATTATCATTAATATTATTTAATAATCAAAAGGTTAAAGTATAAAGCATAAGAAAAAAAGCTTCACTTTAAATCTAAATGTTTAATATTTCTCTTTTATGTGTATTTAAAAAAAAATTTATAATATATATTTTAATATGGATTTATAACAAGTATCGGTACAACATTTTTTGTTTTGTTAGGTTCTTGAATGTTTGTGTATCGATAGGTACACATTTTTTACGTTAAAATATTAAACATTAATCAAGTAATGTATAAATAAATTTGGCATATATAGTATAATATTTACATAACTTGTATGAGGATTGTATTAAATCGGGTTGAAAATAAAATAAAATAATGACGTGAATACATTATTCAAATAACTTTTTTTCAATGAACGCTAATTTAATAATAATTAATCGTATGCTAAACGTCTGTACACCCCATAGGACATTGGTACAAAAGGAAATACACGCAATTCCGCTTGTAGACTTTGAATAATACAGTCTGTTATAATAAATTTGAATTGCTTATACTTAATGCACACCGTAGGGTTTATAAACTCGGTCACGCTCTACTGGATTTGAAAGGTAAAACACATTATTTAGAACAAGTATCGGTTTGACTATTATTTTAATAATTCCGAACGAATTCTGCTGACAAACGTAATTTGGGTACCTATCACATTTTCGAATCAGTGCTAATCGAGATACCGGATGCCGTACTTATCGTTTTGTTGAACGTTCTCAGGTCGAGTGTGTATAAATTATATCAATAAATTGACCATTCTTGTTTATTGTGTTTTCCATTTGTTTAATTTTATTCATACGTCCGATAGTCCGTATTTGGACGGTTATTTTAATATTTCTTAACATATTCTGACAAACTTAATTTGGGTAGGTACCTACCTAATTTTTGAATTAGTGCTAATTGAGATACAGGTGTGCCGTATATCATTGCCTTGTTGTACGTAAGTTATATTTTACGTATGTAATATCTCAGTCTTCTTTATTGTGTTTTCAAATAGTTTACTTTTACCAAAGATTTATACGTCCGGTCATCCGTGGTCGAGATTGCGCTTCTCGGACGAGATATAAGATTGTATGTCAAACGCCGTCGGACACGTCCGTTCTACATAAATCTAATGTTTTTCTTCTTCCGCGTTACTATCAGCTATATTAATCTATACACACGCAATGTTCTTTAAAGTTTAGTTTTTCAAATACATTATCTACTTAATCTATTCTTAGTCATTATCCACTTGTTTTACTTCCGAATAGTGTAAACGTCCATGGTATAAGCTCACTTATTTGAGATTTACTCCAATCGCCGTTTTAGCCGATCGAAAGTAATTAATAATGGATTTAATTATAATTAAATTACATTGATTTATTATTTTAATCGCATCGTGCCGTGGCAGTGTCGTTATTTTTAACGACCTCTACAGGAAAAACATGAAAGAGTAATATTGTTATTATTATTTATTATAAATTTCTATAGCTGACACGCTAGACTTGGATATTGTTGATATTATTTCCAGGTATACTGTGTACACCAAAAAATTATTATGATAAATAAGAATTTCGGCAACGTTTCGATCAAAATAGTATAAAAGACGCATTGAGTACTTATTAAATTTCCGTTGTCATTGGAAATCAATTTATGACTATCTGATATCTAAAAATATGACACCATTGTGTACAAAATACATTTAGGATTTTGACCTACGAACTGTATAGTGTTTGATACAAATAAAATTCCAATATATATAAACAAAATGTACCTACAACCATTTGTAAATCTTTGATTTTAATATCCGTTATGATTGATGTAGAAAAATTCCATAAAAAGCTTTTAAACAATTTATTCATAATAATATTAAAAGAAATTATAAGAAAGCCTACCAATTGAATAAATGAATGAGACACTTAACAAATATTACTGACATATTTTTTAAGAAGACACTTTTAAATTAATGTTTCTATAAAATTCAAATTTGTTGTTTTTAAGGAAACACTAAAAAAATGTCTAGTTTTCAGCATTTAATTATTTTAATGGACCAAGGCTACAATTCTTTTAAGCATAATGACATTTTCTTTCCTGGTAATAGTGTTCTAGATCAATAAAACAAAGGGTACTCATTATACTTTCATGAATAACACCCTTTTCCAAGACCGACACTTGAATATTAATTCATTATATTTACAATGTTGTTTCTAAGCAATGGTCCCAAAATATTTGAAATTTAATTTTATGCACCATTAAAATACTTTTTATTTAATTCAGCTCCATGAGTTTAGATTACCTACACAATTCACTAATAGGTAAATGGTCATTTTAATGCATAGTATACTTAGAATCTTCGTTATTATTTCTATGTTTAATTTACATTTGATTGGAATACAATTATTAAAAAAATAAAACGATACTGATAAAAATTAGTAATATACACTGGTCAGTTTTTCTCCAAAATCGAATTTCAAATAAACTATAAATAATGTTTTTTTTTTTTTGTATAATAGATGTATTAAGTAGGAAAAACTAAGCTCTATTAATATAAATAGTATTATAATTAATTAAAATGGTTTGAGCTGTTAGAGGCCTCTTCAAAAACAACTTTTACCAATAATAAATAAATTAAATTAAATAAAGCATTACAAAATAATATTTTTTTTTTATAAACTTAAATGTAAAAGATAAATTGTAAAGTTACACAAAAGCTTTTGAATCCTCTCCAAAACCCTAGATTACCATACGGTACCATTTATACGGTACCTCAAAATAGGTAGGTTTATATTGTAAAATTAAACAAAACGAAGTTACGTATTATATTATGAATAAAGGATGGGACGGAATAATATACCTGATCATAATTAATAAGGTATTCGATTTCAACCTGTATCACGTGATAGAGTACTCATTAGTCAAATTAATATTTTGTTCACAAGAATAATTAAATGAATAATTTACCTCAAGTCTGTAAATCAAATTAAACCTTCAATCTAGAATATTGTACCGCCTTTGAAATCATAGATATATAATAATATGTGTATAAGTAATTGCATAGTGCGATGATAATAAAAATGATGGTGATAAATGACAAGAAGCAAAGTGTTTGACAACTGCAGATTGGGCTGTTATGACTGACAGCACATTTCGATAAAGAATTTTGTTACAGAAAACAATTTCAAAAATTAAATTGGACTTACAGCTGCAAAATTATTTGATGTCAAACCGGTGCAGGAATCGGTATTTATTATCTATGTTTTTAGATTTATTTTGCTAACTTGTTACCCATTTGCCTAACTGCGTGCATGTGTGGTATCGAATTAGAACACAAAACTAGTGCAAATTGAATTCGGTTATATACGTGTATTAAATACAAAAATGTATTATTATCCTGTTTAGGATAGTTCATTCAAATATAGACAAAGTTAATAGTAAAATTCGGATTGAAAATAATACCTAATCACTTAACGATTTCGTGCTCGTTTTCCAGGACTTTTCCGTCGGGCGATACTGCTGTCAGGCTCAGCGCTGAGCAGCTGGGCCCTGGTTGAGGACCCCGTGTCGTACGCACTGGACCTAGCCAAGCAGGTAAACTGCACAACCGACGGGACCGGAAACAACCCGGAACCGATCGTGGACTGTCTGCGGGAAGTGCCCCTGGACCTGTTGATGTCCGCCGGCATCGCGCTGCCCACGTATCTGAGTGCGTTCGGGCCCAGCGTCGACGGGGTGGTGGTCAAGAGCAACTACCAGGAGGACGTCATCACCAACCTTCTGCCAGAGTTTGACGGATACAGCGGGTCCAGCGTGGCTTTTGGGGCCCGAAAGTTTCAAAAGTTCGAGTTTGGCAGTGGCATCAACAAGTACGACCTGCTGTTCGGCGTCGTCACGAGCGAGGCCCTCTGGCGATTCAGCTCCAACGACATACAGGTAACACGCCCACCCCACATGCCCATCACAAGTTCTACCGACTCCTATTCTATTCGTCGCGTTTGACACAATCGAATGTACCACGACACAGCGTACCGTTGGCTCTCGATCGCGTTTCTACTACCAACGACATGCGTTTTGGTCTGTTGTCGTTTTTCGTCGCAAAAATATATAAAATGGACGTTTACCGGTAAAATTTACAACATTGTGAAAAAAAAGTATCGAATAAAATTAGGCTTATGTGTATTATCTATTGTCGTCGATCAATAGTTGTGATCACATCCGTATATGGTTGCTGGTTGGCCATAGTATTATAGTATAGGCAGGAAATTACACTCGTCTTAAGGCAAAGATGACATTTTGAAGTGTCGGTTGTTTAACATGAATCGTTTTATATAATGTATCTTACAATTTTCGGAGACTTTATAATTCATTCAAGTATGTCACTTTAAAGTTTAAACATACTAGATGATTTACAATGAAATATTATCACGTACGAAGTTCAAAATTTAAATTAATATGGAAATTATAAAACTCCATGAATTCAATACCTACTCACTGTAAAAACAGAATACTAGTGTTCTTTGACTTCCGACTGTTGTGCCCCTCATCAATTTAAGTTTATTAAAAGAAACTGTATTATAAAATAAATTTATTACGTAAAGTAGTAGGTGTAGTATCTTTCTTGTAAAAATTAATTTTTTTTTTATTAAACTATTTTTTTCCTTTATTTTGTAACTTAAAACTTTTTATAAGATAAATGTAAATATCTTGAAGTATTTTTTAATACAACTTTTTTACTGTAATACTTAGGTAGGTATGAAGTATTTTAAGTTAATTATAAAAAAAATAAATATACCAAGTATGTTTCTAAATTAATATTGATTGTACAATATAAATAGGTATTTATTTTTATGAAAAATATACGATATTATGCATTACATAAGTAATTTATTTAAAAAAAGATATTCAGAAAATTTAAAATAATTTCAGTAGACTTATAGCTATCTAAAAAAATGTCGGTAAATCAATAAGTTGTACATCTCCGCTCTATACAAAGGAATAATAAACTATAAGATTTCTTGTGAATATGACATATTGTAATAATTTGATTCTACAAATTGATTGCACATTGAGAGTACGTACAAATCGTATCCAGTCCGTTGAATTCTTAAAGACGCAAAATATAATATGTCTCAGGAAAACGTCAATAGAAAATTATTAATAGTAATAGGGTTATATCCTTATATTCATTATGTGTATAATATAGTACTATAACTTTTTTCGATACGGACTCATATTTCAAAGTTTTTTTTTCATTTTTATCCAGTTTAGTCGAGCATTTCAGAATTAAACATTCGATTCCGATCATCGAATAAAACGACGTTGCAGGTGTCCTTAACTGCGTTCATCCCGTATTGAATACGATTTCAAAAACCATTTCATTTTGCCCGGCGTAATTCGATTTCTAATGATAGGCGTGCCCACGATTATGTTTGCATATTAATGTCGCACAAATCCGAAAACGAAATACATTATCATTGGCATCGCCGCGCTGTGATGGCCGAAACGAAAAGCGGCAGAGGTTTGAGTAGAACAACAAAAAACTTTGGTCTCTTTAATTTCTCTTTTAGGTGTTTCCGAAATGACTCTGGAGGGAAATTTCGTTTTAACGCGTATAATACCCGACCACGTTTTTCTGTCACGTCCGATTCCCGTTCCCGCGGGATCGCTGAGTCGTACGAGAAACTTAAAAGTCCTTTTTTTTTCCTCCCTTACTCGGTTTTCTCTCCGTGTCACTGTTTGTCTTTTATACAGTTCCTCTTCCTCTCTCTCATTCACCCTCCCCCCTCACTCTTTCTCTCTCCGTCTCTGACTATCTGTCTATTATATCTTTCTGATCCTCTCTCTCAACCCTTTTCCGTAATATACATCTGATGCTCTCTCTCTCTCTCTCTCTCATTCCAGGCTGGCTTTGAAGGTGACCGCCGAGACAAGATCTTGCGCACGTACGTCCGGAACGCATACAGCTATCACCTGTCCGAGATATTCTTCACCATCGTCAACGAGTACACGGACTGGGAGCGGACAGTCCTGCACCCGATCAACACCAGGGACGCGACGATTGCAGCTCTGAGCGACGCCCAGTACGTGGCTCCTCTGGTGCACACGGGCGACATGCTCAGCCAGCCGAAGACACCTGCCGCCGATGACCTGAATAAGGACCGAAGGACCAAATCATTTTTCTACGTGTTTGACTATCAGACCAGAGACGGCGACTATCCTCAGGTTAGTGCACGAATTCATATTATACCTTCCACGTATTACCGCGATGTGTAGACATCACGATATTTTCATATCATTATAATACATTTTTAACACAAAGTAGTTTCGACGTGATTATTAGGAACCGAATGTCATGATATAATACCATATCATGCGAAAAATAGATTATTAAAATAATAATAATCCCATGCAACTCCCAGTCCTGAGATGGCCATAACTGTACACTATGTCTAAAATATAATTATAGCGTCATAAAACAACCGACTGTCAGTATAGCTGCGTCTAACCTCGTAGACACGCGATTCTCGATTTACTTAATCAACATATTATTACGAATGAATAAGACAATGTAATATAATATTATAACTACTGTTATATATATAATTTACCTATGATAAAAAAAAAGTAATGTTATTATTATTATTATTATTATTATTATTATTCATTATCTGCCGTTTGACAATGAGACAAGGTAAACGAACGGTCCATTAAAATGCATAACAGTGAATCTGAAAACGTACCAAAAGTTTTTCAAACAAAACAAAATTACAACTTATTATTCAACATTGTTTTGGAATATATTAAGAAATAAAATAATATTATATTATACCAAAAACTGGGATTTGTAATAGGTACTAAAATCAAATACAATGAAAACATATTTCAATTATTATTGCACCATATTGTAATAAATACAACTAAGATATTCAATAAAATAATGTATTAAACATTATATCATTAAACATCTTTAAATTAATAAATAATAATCAATAAGCTAACTACCATAGTCATTTAAATTCAGAACTAATAAATAAAACAAATTAAATAAATTATTTTTTCCATATTACAATAATAAAAAATAAAGTGGTATGAATGCATTATATTCTAGTCTCTAAGTCAAAATTAATTACTACAACAAAATAAGACAACAATTACACAGACTTAAAAATTGTTCATGCGATTAAAATAAGAAATTAATGAATAAATAACGAATCAATTTAAAATACGTAGGTACATTGAAAGTTTACACTCCCTTGGGTTTAATCAATCTTATTGAACAAGTCTTGAAAATAAACGATTAGATTTTAAATAAGTGATGATTGAGTGCATCTTTTAAAATAGGTGCATAAAATATCTCATTGTAGTGAATATTTAATATAAAAAAAATGATTTGTCATAGAAATGTGCAACTTATAATAATATTGCACCTCAAGTAGGTATACCTAAAATGTTTTATAATATATTAATTTTGTTCCCTTCTAGACAGTTGAAAAATTACTTTTTCTTTGTTTTGTTCAAAAAATGAATAAATATTTTGAAGTAAATATTGCTTTAAATTCGAAAATAGATCATTCCATTACTTCTAAGTTAGGCATACTCTATTGAAATTCGTTATTTTATTCGAACAAAGTTTTGAATGATTTAGGGAATTCGTTGGAATTGACTGTGCTCTGTTTTGTTACTATCCAATTCACCAATTTCCAACAATTTAATCAAATCGATGTATACTTTCAATTCCAATTTCAACTTTGGTAAGTTCACTAAATCTACATGAGTTAGATGTCTATACATATATAGTAACTGTAACAATAACTTGATTTATAAAAAAGGAATGTTTTATCCCATCGTATTTTAAGAATGGATTTTATTTGAAATCGAAGATATAATTCGTAACTATATAATATATTATAATACAAGATTATCGTGGTAATATAATAGTAATATATATGAGCTAATATTATATTAATATCTGATTATTTTTAGATGGTTATAATTCTTGTTAAAACTCGATCATTAATATAAAATCCATAAAAACTACTTAACAATATAGTTTTTAATTGTTTAATTAATATGAGTTCAAACAGCTAAAAATATATAATTTAAAATAATAATGTGGTATTTAGTTTTTTGTTTTTACACAGTTTATTTCTTTAAAAAAGAAAACATTTAATTGATTATAATATGTTGTGCAAAAATGTATTTAATCATTTTAAACGATCATATATAGGTACTATTTTATGATTTTATAATATTATATATCTCATATCAAAATAATATGTACTGAGAAACAGAATATTATGATTATAAATTAAAATCCATTGAGAATAATATCATTTTTTTAAAATTGAGAAGTCTCTATACTATTATGATAACTAACCTAACCAATTTATATGCGTAAAATAATCAAGGTCAACCACTATAATTGGAAAATTAGACATGATGATATTAAGTATCTAAATTTAAGCTTAAGTGACTGATGTTGAGAAAACTCATCAAAAGTTTGAAGTATAGGAATTCTTATCATAAATACAAACACTACCTATGTAACTAAAAGTTTTAAGACTTAACTTTAAGTTGAAAATACATCTTAAACGACCATTAATGTAAAATAACAAAAATATTATTACTAAAATGATATCACAATACAAATATAATATGTGAATTGTGAAGTATATTATTGATCATTATGACATAAAAATTAAATATTTTTACAGTTTCTTTTTAACTATTTTACTACTCAACGAAATCATGTTTATGGATCAAAATTCAAAATATACATTTATTTTATGATAAAACTTTGTCTCGAATAAATCTAAAATCTCTGTGTATTGTGATGTCCTTAAATTATTATTGACCACCAATATTATAGTCATACACGCACAAGCAAATTGTTTTCCATTTTTTAGGAGGTTAGATTAAAAGTCAAAGTTTATTACAATACCTACGTTAATACCCACTTTATCACGTTTTATAGCCATCGTTTTTTGAATTCATCTTCAAAAATCAAACAAATAGATAACTCATTATTTGATAATAATTGTAATGTTTTTATTTATAGTATCACCGTGTTTTCAGTTTTTCACTACACGAATATTTCTGTACATTTTTATTTCTCATTGGATTTTTACATTCGTTTAGAAGAAGTAAGAGAGAAAAAAAATGATTGTCGGAGATCAATTTCTGCGGGTTCACCTCTGTACATTATCTTAGGACGTATATTATTATTTTTTTATATCGACCTTTACAAAATGTCTAACAACAAAACTGCCACAGTAGCGTATTTATGTTGTTGTTGTATGGTCTCTGGAATACAAATATAGTATATTGTAATTCCAAACATTTTGTATAAACATCGTGTAACGTATATAGTATTATTATTATGTATATACGGGACAAGTCTCATTGTGATTTGTTACGGCGTAAGACAACGTTTTTGTTTCGCATGACCATATATCGTATAAATAATACGAATATGAATAGGTTGACAAATCGCATACACACGTGGCACATATTTTTTTGTAATATATAGGCATGTGTATTATACGAAGACACCGGCGCATGTATTATTGTTATTGATGCCATCGCGGGTATATGAAGGGACGCATAACGCGTGCTACACCCACTTATATACCGATGAGGCACGGAGAGTATAAGCCAATATAATATTTCGAAAAATGTCAGAAAGTAGATGGTGGGTAGGTGGGTGGGTAGGTACCTATATTATAGGGCTGGCAGAATATCGCATACTTACCCGTATTATTAAAGTACAATGGACATAAAGTGAAACGTGTATCGGGTCTCACACGGCGAAGGTTTTTTTTAACGATATGACTTTATAAAAAATATACTTGTTATAATATGTTTTGTTGGCAGTTTTTTTATTTTGAAATTTATAGTTATAATTATTATAATATACAATATTACAAAATAACAAAATTATTGTGTGAATACTGCAGCTGAGTGTAATATGTTTCTGTAAAAGCATTCATATATTATTCTGAAACACTTTAAATTGTTTTGAACGTGTACAAATATTGAACATACATTGAGGTACCTAATATACAGTATATTATTTACAATTGAAGGGTAGGGTTATACGCCCCTCAAAATTTCACTATACACTATAGTATCTAGTATAATATTATTATTTACTTTAAATGCTATACAACATAACCCCTGACTCGTTGCTTCAATAATTGGTATTTACTCAATAACTTTTTCTCAAAAAACAACTTTATTTTCAATTTCGTATGTATTACCAAAATAATATATTGGGGCTGTTGTTTAAAAATATAAAAAACTGGAAAAGTCGATCTGCTGCACTCTACAAAGTGATGAGTGTACCTCGGCAATGAGCATACAACAGTTGAATCGATAATATGTTAAATTTGAATTCGATGATAACCCATTGATAGGTAGGAGTATGATAAAAAAAACTCATTCTGAGCGTTCTGTGATGGCTTATTATATTACTAAGGATAAATGTATGTATATTTTACATTGCTATTAATACTTAATTTAGTAATATGGTATGAAAAATCAAATTTTGCGAAAAGCATTATAAAATTGTATTAGTTAATTAATTATTATTATATTATCTATACATTTATATCGAATTATATTATTGTTAATATTGTAGTTAACTTTTAAATCAATACTTATAATAGAATAATGTTAATAGGTTCATGGCACGAATAGCTTAAAAATGAATATAAATATTTTTTAAATGTCATTGTGTATGGTGAATACGTTGTGTCGAAAAGTTTAAGTCCCTACGAATATTATTTTTTTAATTACAACAAAAAAACTAAAATAGTTTTTTTTTACCTTTGAATATCCGATTTTGACATAACTTGAGCTTGAAATGTCTATCAAAATTAATTGGGCATAATAATATGTATAAAGGTTTTATAGGTAAATAATTTTAGATTGATCAATGATCATTGATGAATTTTTACTGTTCCAAAAGGTGACAACAGATACGAAAAAAACCACATACACTTCAATGTAAGACAAATACATTCATCACAGGTCTTATAATCTAAAATTAAAAATCGATTTTATAAAAATAGTAATTTATTCTAAAAACACAACGAACTATAGCTTTATTGTTATAGTGTAGGTAGGTACTTCAATAATTTAGACACATTGTCGTGAAGAGGCTAAATGTGCCTGAATTTCATTTGAAATAAATTCACCTATATATTATGCATTGTGCATTGTATAGGTACTTACTTGCAATACGTATCAATGTTTTATTATTTACTTATACTTATACTCGTTTTAATATTCTGTTTATTTTTTTTCACTTTTTTATGGTTTTACATGCTTGGCCTGATCCGGTCGTCTCTGGTGGTTCCTATTTCACGCATACCTATTTATTGTTAACGATCAATAAATCTCGCAATTTCCCTGTACACTCGTTAACATAGAATTTCTGGTTTACTGTTTTTTATCGATTCCGAAGTCATGCATAATAATTACATCATATATTATCATCACATAATTTGACCACCGATAATATTTATTTGTTTTTTAGTCACTATCTCTTTTCTTACTCTGTACAAGAACGATCCAAGTTCAGAGGTCAAATTACAATTTGTTTTCCATTTTATTGGTAAATACTAAAGCGAACCAGTTGGGACAACGAGCGAACGCTTACCATTTCATTATACGAGAGATTAAAGACGTGCTTCATTTTATTGGTACATTAAGGTGTTAATTTTCGTGCTTATATGAATTTCTATATTTTAGTGTTTACGAGTGACTGAAAAATATAAAATGTATATTGTACTAGTTTAAACTGCTTAGGTTAGGTTACATGTCATTTAGCTAAAAATTAAAGTTACTTAACGGATTTACTAAAATCCAAAAATACTAGCCGGAGTTACGAAAATCAAATAACTTTGCCGTATACGGAACTAACACGGCCATTACGTATGGGTAAGTGGTATACGCGTTTTCTAGTATACAAATGGAGCCGCCGACATGCGGAATGGTGAGTGGGGTGGATAGGAGTCGTTGTGTAACTGTGTAAGTAACGGTTAAGTTAGGTATAGGAGAGGCCGTGACATGAACAACAAAAAAGAAAAAAAAACCGAGAGAAAAGAATAATCATTTCGCTTTTCCGCGTGATACGCGCGTTAGATCTGTCGGTTAGATAATATATTATATATACGCCTTTTTGGATTTTCTGCCCAAGTGACTGCAGTGCTCGGGAGTCGGGTGAAAAAAAAATACGTCTAGCTATAACGAGATTTCTGACTTACGGACCGATCTCGCGTGTGTTGTGTGTATATAATGTATATATATATATGAGCACTGAAAACTATGTGTGTAGTGTGTAGTGTGTACGCAACTGTACGCGGTGTACCCGAAGGGATTAACATCGTCTCTCGGGTAAGTGTGGTTATCTTTAAAAAATCGCGAGAGGACGTTATGTTTTGCGCGATAGTGCGGCTGAAATTAGAAATGAAGAATCCCCCATCAGGTCGTTCATATCAGACCAATTTGAATAATATCGCCGGATTTACGTACAACTATAATCATGGTATGATAATATATAATATGCGAAAAGAAACTACTTACCCACTATAATACCACGTGACAACGGTTTTCGCCGAATTCTTTACAGTCCTCGCGTTTCCAATAACCCTCCCGAGAGTGTGTGTGTGTGTATTTTAAAAAACGTTCCTGCGGGTTAACCGGTGTCGTCGTCAAACGAGATAAAAAACTTTAAATAGTCTAATTTTTTTTTTATGTGCCACGAATTGTATATCTAATAATTGATACGGTGAAATTAAATGCATAATTCGGAATGGATAAAATACCGAGGAAGTAATATCATTTGTATACGCGCGAGTAGGTCAAAAGAAAGAAGAAAATGTGATAAGGGAATAATATATATCACACGCACTCGCGTACACCCGCTTATACATAGATTTATTCGTATGTTTTTAACCCCCTGACATTGCAATGGATTAGAATAGATTTTCGCCGGTTATTTATTCCTCGTGACTTATATTGCACCATTATATAGGCCCTTTGTGACGCTCAGTACATACCTACCTACCTATAGATTAACTTCATCCAACTTCACTGACAAGAACACGCTTAAGGTATTGTCAAAAATGTAATTTTTTTCATAAAAAAGCGCATGCAATAATAATTACATTTTTTTTAATCTAAATTTAATGGTAATAGTTACAATAAACGAATATACAATTAATCCGGAAATTTATTTTAAATTACTTAATATATTAAAAATAAATTACAACGATTTCGCCGTTTAGATTTCTTTAGATCTAGTGAAGTAAATAAATAACCTTTATAACACAAATGGATTTATACGAACAATATACATTCCAAAAAATTCTGCACTATGGCGTTAAAATACTTCAGTCGTTAGAGAAATTTGATTATAAAATTACAATAATAGTACAATAATTCAAAGAAGACAGTAAAACATGATTTTACAATTTATATTGATTTATACAGAATAAATATTTTGGTACTAAACTGTAGCAACAGTTTCAAAAACAACAAAATACCACTCTGAAATACTTACAACATTACTATTTATAATATACCATTCATCAAAAACATAATAGTCTACTTATTTTATCTTAACAAACAACAAATTTAATTATTACAATTTTTATTTTTTTTTTACTTCAATTATTTGTTTTATAAACATACAAACTATGATGTACAGACATTATAGAAAACGAAAATAATAAAATATCCAAAAACATTATTAACGTGATTGGTACGCCCTATAATTGTAATCGCACATCAAGTTTGAATTTGTGGATGTAACTGAATAACGTTTATATTATCAAGGAGCATACAACAAAAATACCAAAAATAATTCATTTTTTTATAGTTGTTGGAATAATTATTGTCTTTTCATTTGTCCGTAGAAATTACAATAATTATAAATTATCTGAAAATGAAATCTACCATCAAAGTCGTGACGACCACAATAATAATAATAAAAATAAATTAACTGAACTTAGTAATGAATTCAATTCAATTATTCATCAACATCGAAAATGAACAAAAAAATAAATCTAAAAACAAACGATTGGCATGGCATAGAATTCTGCTGTTAACTGAATTAATTTACGGTACACAAAATAATATATTACGCATTTCGTTCATGTATAACCTGCTTTCAATTAAAAATGAAATGTGTATAATATATTATAATACTCACAAATTGAAATCACTATAATATTATGTTCAATTTAAATTAATCAAAAACTTCATGTTTTTAGTCTAAGACAAGTCGCAAAATAATAAATAAGTTGGTAAACTATTTATATTATAGTACCTATATTAAATGCTTTCTACGAATAATTTTTATTACATTTTATTTTTAAATGGAAAATGCATAATTCAAATCAAATTAATTCGATCGAAATATGTATTTTATTTCTGTTTTGAAGGCAAGTTGGGAAATTTCACAAATAAAATATAAATGTTAAGGTCCAATGACTTTGTAATTCTATGGTTTTCCTAATTAAAATTCAATATTTACACATTACACTGTAAAACCTTTGCCATTATAAGTAAATAAAAGATCTATGCGTATTACATATTTACATACAAATGAAATCGTTTTACGGTAAACATATCCATTGACTTAGTTCATTATTAATTGAATGCACGTGAATTTTAAAACAGTAGAGACAGGTACGTGAACACTTTAATGCTTTTGTGACTGAAAAGTAATTATAAACAACGGAAAAAAGGCTTAGTAATAAAAATTATCGACGGCATTACATTTTAGTATAAATAAATTGCATACGTCACGTATGTGTCTGTACTCTATAGGATTATCATTTGTCAAACTGGCGGCCCTTGAGTATAGAAACCATGATGGTAAAAGGAAACAGATAAAAAAATAAGATCAATGACGAAATAATTGCTTAACAATATATTTTATTGTTCTGCTCGTTGACAATAACGAACGTGGTAAAACTATACGTTTATTGTGGCATGATTCAATTTTAGACCTACCTATTAAATGATAATAATATCACTTAAAACAATATAACTAGACGATATTATTTTAAATTATATAATGAATTTGAGCTTATTGTCTGAAGGAAATAGAAATGTAGTTATTTTTAAATTACTCGCTCACTGACGAGATAAAATTTTTAAACCATGAATACGAATCGATGTTTTTTAGCACCCAATCAATAATAATATATTAATATGGTGTGTTGATAGATGAGATTAATATTGAAATTAACATTTAAGTATAAACATCCGAGTTAATGCAGTTTCGCGTTCATAATCTCCCCGAACAGTTTTAAAACAAACGAAAAATATTACAATTCTTATTTCTAGTGTTAAAAAAAAAAATTAAAAAAATAAAGTTCTCACGTTTAGAATAAAAATAAATAAAATGATGTTTTTAGTTTTATGATTAACGGTCCAGGATAAAGTTTCTGAAATAAGATAAAAAAAGCATTTATATAGCATATACAAAATATATAATATAATATACAGAGCAACGTATAAAATATTTAAGAGTTGAAAATGTACTATTTTTTTTTCGTTGAATAAAAAATATAATACGTTAGCCAGTCGTATGGGTACTTTAACATTTTCGTTAGACATATATATACTACCTATATTATCACTACGCGCGTATATGCGTATGTTAACGCCCAAATCATATACGTAGGTGTAATTATATATACTTACATACATACATACATACATACTATACATGCGTACACACATATATACATAATATATATTATATATACGTTGTGGTCTGGCAGACCAGCGAATTAAAGACCGACACACTCTCGTTTATGAGCTGAGTACACACAGTAACACTGCAGCTTGCCAAGTGCACGGCGACGACCGGTGCTGATATACGTTTGGAACGTGAGAAAAAAATAGCGACAGCGGACCAAAAAAAAAATAATAATAATAATAATAGTACAAACAAGTTTTCGGGGGCTTAACAATTTTACACGGCCGTTTCACACGTTGCCGCGAAAAGTGCTAAAATCAGCACCGGCGGGTCCGAATTAAACACCGTAATAATTCACCGGTGGGTAGGTATATATACACCTCTCTGCCTCCCCCACCACCACCCACCCATATAGGCTATATAGTTTATGGCGATATAAACTATATATAATATCGGTGTGTGTGCGTGTGCACGTGGCACCGCGATGTCTGCACAGGTTAATAGGCATTAAAAACGTCGAGTGTCAAAATGTATGGTGCGAGTAAAACCGTTGTTGCTGTTTATGCTAATCAAGCAGACCAGATGATTTAATAATAATATTATAATATTATTACCGACGCGTAGTTATACGTATATGATAATATATAATATAATTTATAATGTTGTACTCGGGAGGGACGTGTCCTCGACGGGATTTCCAACTGGTCGCGTCCGCGCCGACCGATTTCGAGTGGCCGTGACCGTGTCTCGTGCGGGTGTGTGTGTGTGTGTGTGTGTAAAGGGTGGTGGGCGAGTGGGTGGTTGACGGGTGCAGAGGGTGGAGGGGTTATTTAAAATTGGCTGCAACGAGACCGTGCGCGCCGCCACCGACGACTTATGCACTCGACTGCCAGCAGACCTGTCGAGTGTGTACGTGTAGTTGTACGTCGGCAAATGCATACCTACCCATTATTATGTGTATATTGTTATGTCGGTGCTCGAAACGCGAACACAAACGCCTCTTAGCGATATTATAATAATTATCCTCTGACCGACTTTCGAAACCGCGGCGCGTTTGGCGAGCACAATAAAATTTAATATATTAATTATTATTACTATGTAATGTTATAATATTAATATGATATGGCTACCCACGGGAGACTTCAGAGATTTGGTTGAGGGTGGGGGGGGGGGGCTAAGTCATAATTTTCAGTATAGTATAATATGTTTTTTGTTTGTACCTAATTATGTTTTTAACAATATAGGTACAATTTTTTTGAAATACGGCCTGAGGAGGGCTCTAGCCCCTTCCCCTTCTCCTCCATCTCCAGCCCCTGACTACCTAGTATTATATTATTATACGTCGTCGTACTGGTTTGGCCGTTTATAGTGTTTATACGGACCGCATTTCACTTGTGCACCAATAAAGTCATAATTGTTGGAGTCCTGCAGGAGATAAGTCATGACGTTAAATTTTGATTAAAAGACTAATACATTTTGTCAGTTTTTAAAAGTAGTCAAACAAACTTTATTTATTCTTTAGTCGTTTACTAAGAATTTTCACTATAGTTGATTACATATTTCATATTTTTTCATCAACAGTAAAAAGAAAGTATATTAACCTATGTCAATAACTGCAATTAAACAACGTCGTAGACTATTATAAAATATATTATATTATATTCCATGGAAAAAATTACAATCAATGCGTGTGTAAGATAAGATGCTTTTAAATCCGATTGCATAAAGGTATATACATCCTAGTTTACAACCTCGAAGCATATAATGTGCGAATAAAAAATAAGATAGGCGTGACCTATGTCGGCCGAAGTTGGCTATATTTAAGTTTGCAGTACCTAATCTACGTAGCCACTTTTGGGTCCATTCCGTATAAAAACATGCAAATACATCAACGTCGAGCTTTAATGTGGTTTACCCAATAACTACTGCCGCGTGTACTCGGTACAGTTTGTTATTGTTGTTGAAACTAGAAAGGGACAAGTAATTTTAGATTCCGGTTTAGTCAATATATAGTCGATCAAGCCCTTCTGGACGGCTTAGCGACGGATCAGTCATATTTATTTACCGATGTTGTATAATTTGAGTTTTGAGTTTTTTATATTATAATGTATATAGAGATCCAAATAAAGTTCAATGGACATAATATTATGTGTAATTATACGTCATGGTTATCGGTTTTACAAAACATTGAATTTGCCTATACTTTGTAGGACTAATTTTTAATAAAATCCTATTATTTTAAGTCAACTTCATACTTTGACGATACAATAATGAATTAAGCAGCCCGGTGCCAGTTTTTTGAATTTTCCGCAATTCTATAAAATTTTATATTTTAGTTTCCGTCTTAATTATTATAATACTTTTCCACTAATCTACTACCCGACACCTAATAAAGGGGGGTTGATAGCGTGTATTATATCGAAGAAAATTACTTCACGGTTATAATTCTCAGGCCTTGTAGAATTGTCGGATTTTGATACCTATTTTTTTATCTGAAAGAATATGACTTCCTACAGGTTGCATCGAACTTTAAAAAAAAAAATATCAAATTTGGTTGGTTCTACAGAACAGAATCAAATGTTTGTATTCCCGTTGAGCGTATTTTTGGCAACAAAATTACATTGGTACCGTGCGCACTAACCCTGTACACAATATTAGTCATTTCAATGTCAATTAAACACATAACACCTAATACCGAACCAAAAAATCTTAAAACTTTAAAATTCTACTTCTGAATTAATATTTAATATATCGATTATTTAGACATTAATATCTATGTAAATATTTTAATTAATACTGTTGCTAGTATAAATGAAGCTGTGCTTGTACACACCATATTATGTTGAATGTTGATACTGGTAAATAAAATAAGAGCAGCCTAGTCTAGAAAAAAATAAACACTTCAAAAATAAATTATGGATTGTTTATAATATTATTTATTATAATTTATTTAAAATCTGGTTCAATATGAAATTAATATTCAACATACTTTCTTTGTGTAAAGTAATATAATATAAGGTATTTAAAAACTCATTAAGGTAAAATTTTTGTAAATAAAAAAAATAATAATAATAACTTATAGTATGGTGTACGATAAAATACTCAATATTTTCTGTAGTATCTCAAAAGTGCTATAATACAGTGATTTAATTTTTCGATTCTCAGTAGAGGAATGAAAAAATTGATTTTCTAACGACGTCTGTTTTTTCTTGAAGATTAGATTTTTGATTGTTTTTCTTTTTTTACAAAAATAACGTCCTCTAAAAATAAATTATAAATCTAAACACTTTTCCATATTATTATATGGTTGTTGACATTTATTTTTTAGTTAAATTAACAGAACTGTACTAAGTGAACCACAATTATAGTAGCTTTACCATAAGATCCATCCAAAGTTGTATTCTTAACGTGTAATATAAAATTCTTTTTTCTTCTCTTTTCTTTACCAAATGCAATAATTAATAGTCACAATAGTAACTTTACAATTAATACAAATCTTATCATACATAACTAATATCAACATTTAGTTTAATTTCGCAATCATTGATTTCAAAAACCAAAAAAATAAATGGAAATTTTTTTTAATACTATATTTTATTCTATTTTCTATTACAACATGATTATGTTATAGTTTTGTTTCTATTATAGTTAATACGTGTATTTAACTACTACGGTTAATGGCGTTTCTAACGGTGGATTTAAGCATTTAACTATTTAAGATACAGTATATTGAAGTTGAAAAAAATTATTTTAAATATGATACAAAACTGTTTAATTTATTGTAGTCACGTCATGTGATATAAAACTATGTGTATCTATATGTTATATTTTCTGGAGCAGGACGGAGAGCTTGTCTCTTTGAGGAATTGAAAAAGAATCGATGACATCTCTGGGTTGGGTGCCAGTACTTTACAAAGATTGCAAGGGAGCAATTAATATAATATATTATATTATTATAACTTTAAGTATCATACATTTTGCCAAGAAACGATGCTATATAAAATTAAAACACACCAACAGTTTCAACAAAATTCCCCCGAGTTTCCTAAATAACTAAATTCTAAATAAAAACAAATCTTACTTTACTAACATTTGGTGTTCCGTCTCTTACATCTACGTATTTTTTCGTCTCGGTACTTATTTTAATATATTTGAATCATTCTAAGTTTAATTTATCGTTGGTTTTTGTGGTTTAAATTCTTATTTTGGTTTATTTTACGTATTTTTGTGTAAGTAAGAGTAACTAGAATAAGTGTTGCAGTGGGGAAAGTCTAAGTGCAATGTTGTGTATTTTAGGTGTAATACCATACTAAAATGACTTAAAAATGCAGAGAATTTTGTTTTCAAGTTAAATTCTAATATTTTCCTTTAAAATTAATATCAATATAATTTTAAATTATGAATACATTTCAGTAATCTCTTGGATATTTATCTTCGTAGTAAATAGATCCATTACTTTTTTTTTTAACAACATTTTAGTTTTAAATAATAATACTTTTATGTGTACACCATGTCCTGCTATGTTTGTGTCATTCATTAACTTTTTAACTTAATAAACTTTGAAAATTATGACTAAATTTATCACTAAATGTAAACTACATCTATTAAAATAAAACTGTGTGTAATCTAAATCTAAATATGTATTTGTTATTTTACCTAAACATTTAGTAAATTTTGAAATATAACTAAAATTATATAATACTATAATGTTTTCAATAATATTATGTTGGGCTTGCAAGTCGTGTGTACACGTACAAATATAATGAAACACTATGAAAAAAAATTGTATTAAATACCTTAGTAATTATAGGATTTAATAGAATCGATTTATTTTGCAAATACATTCAAATAAATTATTAATTTTTATAGTATTCGAATGACGAGTGCTCTGTTAATTACGTAACCCAAGCATAAAAATCTATTCTTCTTCTTTCTTGTTCACATATAACATGGTAAAATCTATTTATTTTAATGTTACATAATGTTATTTAATGTTTTCTTTACAGAGGATAGGTACTGCCCACGGAGAAGAGCTTCCATATATGTTCGGCGCTCCAATGGTAACTGATGGCATGAATCATTTTTCCAGAAATTTCACAAAAGCAGAAGCTTTATTGTCTGACGCTATGATACTCTACTTGGGAAACTTTGCAAGAACTGGGTAAGTGGCTTTTGCTTCGTAATCTTTTATCAAATTTATTTTTAATTTCGTAAACAATCGTTTGTTTGAATGTTGAAAATATTATGTTTTGAAATTTGAATTTCTCGTTTCTTTTTCTAAAAAAAAAACCAAGCTGACACATTTAAATTGAAATATATATTTCTTGTAACACAACCATAAAAATATTACCGTGTTACTATTTATTATTATAATGATATCGGCAACACTGTATAAAATATAGCAATATTTTTACTTCTAAGTAATAATTTTAACGAAAATCATGCGAGAACTGTTACACATTTTGTTTGTATTATTAGATTTCATTTTTTTTTCTAGAATGTTTTTGGTTTCATTAATATTATTATGTTCATCGTATAAGTAACTGGAGTGTTACCTTTTTACTTTTAGACTTTATGCTATCATACTTTAAATATTAATTGTGGGGTGGTAACATCCTTTTTCACCTTATTAGTTGATTGTTAATAATTATAATCCACACATTTATTATAACAATATAATAGTAATTAAACATTACCTTGTGTAATATACCTATTACACAACTTTATATTCTTTACGACGTATGCATTCATTCAAATATGAGTTTCAATCAGTTTTAAAATTATTTTATTTTAATTTCTGATGAGAAAACTTTTTATTTAAATCATATATGTTTTAACTTTTAATTGTATTCAACAAAACGTTTTGATCAGATATTATCATAATTAACGAATTAAATTAAAAATGAGTATTAAATCACTAATCTTTTAATTCCATTTCACTTATTCCAATCTAGCTGTATTTTATTAAATTGTACACGTGCACCTGTATGGTTTATTCAAATGCTAGTAGGTACACACCATATAATGTTAGGTATTCAATCATATTAATCCACCAGTATACCGCATGGTTAAAATTAAAAAATACAATATGACTTTGGTAACAAATTGAGTTTGTAAATATTAATCAATCGGCACGACGGTATTTTATATTAAAACAATTCACAAATCAGTTATCTGAAATTATTAAAACGTATAAATATAAAAATATAAAAATGTAAAAAATGTATAAAGGACTGATGATTTAGTTGACGATTTAACTCACATAATATACCAGCTAGCTTCATTTTAACCAAACCCAATAATTTATCATAATATGTTATTATTATAATTTTTTTTTTTTGATTTGACACGAATATAAATTATAATATTATTGATAATACGAGTGAGAAAGAAGAAAATTATGTGTTTTAAATTATTTCAATGGTATGACATGTTTTAAGATATTAGAGACGTTGTTAATAGACTTTAAAAAAAATACAGTATACCGTGTAACCCGATCGGAGGAGTTAAAAGCTGTAATATATGTAACGAGCTCAGCTAACAAGGCATCTGAAACTTGATCAGGAGTTATGGCGTATTCTCAAAATGTCCCATAATTTTCATTTAGAGGTTTAAGCGAAGCGGATAATTTTACAGGATAGAATATTATCACTTGCTATGCGATATATATACACGATGATTCTATAAGTTTTAATAAGGAACGTTACAAGTATTGAAGTATTATATATAATATAATATAATCGTAATAGCTTCGTTATAGAAGTTCCAACCAAGAATTTGTCAAAAAGTTACTCGTCACGTATATTAAAATAATATGCATATATAGGTACAGTATATAATACAATAATACGAACATATTTTACTTGCATATTTCCATTTTTCAAAACCAAATAAAATCGTATAATAACGTTATAACAATGCGAATATAAAACTATGTCTTACTACGTTTCATATTATGCGAACAACGAACGCACATTTGACATTTTCCTTGGAATAAAGTTATTTCAAAACATTAAAAATAAATTTTGATGATAAAGAAAGTATAGTGATTATGGATTTATATCCCTTTTAATTGCATATCCTGGTGTTCATAATAATTTCAGTTTCTAGTCCTCTATTACGCCTCTAATAAACATGACTTCTGATCAGACTTGATGTTGGAATTGGACTTGAATCAACTTGGAATAAAAATACAAATTATTCGTAGAAATGATTTTCATTATAAAAATATTAACATTTTAATAGGCATTTCGTCGGATACAGATATTTTTTGAATTTTTTCGCAATCTTAAATTACATTACAAACATAATTAAAAATATAAGCCGATTAAAATATTCAACGAAGTGTTCATCCAATGATTAGGTTGGGAATAAAATTACCTGAACATTTTCCAGGTTTAATACATAATTTATAACGATCATTATGATTTTAATGACCAGGATATTACTCGAGACAATATAATATTATAAATATATTTAAACTAATAAAACACGTGTTTTGTCTGTATTCCTGATTGAAAATTATTAATGCGACGGATAAACTATTTGCGCGCTTTAAATTCACTTTAGATTTAGAATAATATCTTCTCGAATCCATTATTCCACGATCAAATATGAACAATCGTGGCGCGTTCTAGACAAACGATTCCGTGGTGTCTCTTAAGGATTAGTACCATAACTATACCAACTATATTATACCTAAGCATAATGATATTATGACTTATAAATTAATTTTTGACAATAATTTTTGGTCTCACACGTCTTCTTGCACCGCGTTGTTTCATTGTAAATTAATTTGACTCTCCCGCAGCTCCCACATCAGTAGCGATTTATCGTTCATTGTTGTAGAACATGTTATTATTATCTCCCATTGTTTAGCGATCCACACGGGATCGTGGCGGTAGAAGGTGAAAAACGGTCGCCGCGCAAGCTACAGGCCTCAGGTGATTGTAATATTAAAGCAATACACTAAACATATATGTATAATAATAATAATATTGTGTATAATATGTGATATGCATACATGTGTATGTATTATATATAAGTATAAATATACGTCGGATACCCTCACCACCTCACGCCCCTTCCAGTAAAAAATCAATGCTTCACTTGGCTGTATTCTTTTTTACATAGTTCCAAAAGGATATTGAATGAATGAAAAAAAAATGTCTCTCGATTCACTGTCTTGCCACCACCACTACGCATACTTTATTTTTATTTGTTTTATTTTTTTAATTCAATTACTAACACATTTTAGATTATTTTCATGGACCCGTGAAAGTTATGAGTGTTCGGAAATTAAGAGATTTGCTCCCTTGGCGCGGCGGCAAAGGCAATACCGCCGACGCTGAGCTCACCAATCATATTTTTGTTCAAAAACATCTGCCTCGTTTTGGATTAAAAAAAAGAAAATAAAATAAATAAAATGGGGACAAAAAATATAACATCTTGGAACGTTTCCATTAAAAATTATCAGAAATGATTTAACTTTTTGAATTATACTCTGAGAATTCATAAATATGTATAAGTTGTAACTGGCCAAAGTATATAATAATATTAACAAATAAATAAAGATGTGTATAAATTCGATGAAATATTGTACCTATAAATATTCGATTATAATATAATATCATTGTACAGACGGTCAAAGATATAATATGACTTTTTATGCACATGCAAATAATCGTTTGTGGTGCTCTTATAAAAGATGTATATAGATGTATATAGAGATGTATACATTGTCATACAGTTTCCACTGTGATAAGTCACACGAGTTTTAATAAAGTTAAAGCCACGGAAAAATATTTTATGTTATTTTCACGGAAATAAAAACAATACTAGAAATAATCATACGAATTATTTAGGTACTACCATGGCTCAAAATTATGTTGTGCATTTATTTAATCGTCCTAAAACATATTCGAAGAGGATTCATTCTGACGATTCTGAGTAAAAATTAACGAAATAAAGTAATGAAGGTTAATACCAAGTTTTTGATTTGAAATATTAATTATTTTTGATTTATTGTCCTCGCCGAAATATAGTTATAATTAATCGTAACTCATAAGTCTACACAGTACGCAGTTCTTTAAATTTAATTAAATGACAAGAAATATATTTCACCGGCTAATTCTAAATTATTCAAATCACTTTTAACGTTTTCGATTTTATAAATTTAAGCATGGGATATTCTTTAATAATATTGTTAATGTTCTTAATGTTTTCATTTTTTTATTTTTATAATTTGTGTAAGCATTAAGTTTTTTATTTCATTATCCCCAACTTAGAAAAAAAAATGTTCATATATTCACTTAATCCACAAATTGTATATTATTTAATTATATTTGTTTAACATCCTCTGACACTCCAACTCTTTAATTGTCCTATATTTTAAATAAAAACTTATTAATATAAAATTTAATAATAAAAAAAAATTTTAATTAAAATAACGTCATAGCAATTATAGTTCATAACATCATGTATTCATATCACATTTTATCTGACAAGTTAGTTAAAAAAATACGATTAATATATTCTATAATATTATGGTTTCGATAATACCGTCCATAAGATAATAGATGATCATTTTTATTTTTATTTTGAACTGAGTTATTAGCATTTTTAAATTGTAATATTTAATGCACTTTTGACTCATGTTAAAATGTATTAAAACTTGATAAGACGCTTCCTACATAAGTACATAAAATGAATATTGTTGTTACCATTTTGTTTGATGACATGTAATTAAAATATTACAACTAAAAAAAAATTATAATATTATGTGAACTGATGTACTTACGTAAATGTGCAACGTTACGCGCTTGTAAGATGGAAACAAAAAATGTTTTTGTAACGTCATATCGTATGCACTGAATAAATAAAACAGAAAAAAATTGAAAAGTTCGAGTCAAAAAAGTTGATAAGAATAGACAGTGCAAAATAAGTTTAACATCAATTTTGTTTCAAATTTAAATTATATTTTCCAGATACTATAAATTAATATTGGTCTTTAATATTTTTATTGATTTATGTATAATTATTATATAAAATATTTCTCAATGTATTTTCATTATAATGATGCATGAATAAGTTTAATTATTTTTTTTAATGAAAAATGTTGTTTTAAATAATTATTTTTTAGTTACCTATGTTTGAAAATAAGATTATATTTTTCACGATTTGATTTTCTCTTGTCCATTAAAAATAAATAAATTATTATTACAATCATATGTATACATTTTATACTTTTTTTGTGATAAGTTTCTATATTATTTTTCAGACATTTGACCTATTTTTCAGACAGTTAATATTATTAACAAACGTATTCTATACATAATATTCTGCATTACCTCATAAAATAGTATATGAGATAAGCTAATTTTAGCTGATGTGCAATTATAATAATATTGTACACTGCTCATTAAATCATCATGTAATAATGTATTTGCAAAGCAAAGGATCTATAAGCTAAATTTAATTAGGCCTTTATGGATTTTATTAAAACCATTAAACTAGTCAGGCTTCACGCATTACAAATCCTCGGGAATTGGGATTATCGCTAATCCCTACAGACGTGATTTTATTTAACATATTTCCATTATGGTTAGGCTTAAATATTTGGACAGAGCTCATTTTGAATAATACTTGTCTCCTATAGTATTGTTCTCTGGTACTTCCTATGTAACGTTTTTTATCAGCAGTTTTTTGTATCTCTTACAATATTAAGTTACAAGTAATTTAAATATATTTAATATAGGTATCTGGTATATATATTAGTTTTTTTTTGTTTTCAATGATCAACTCGTCGAAAAATAATATCATTCGCATTGTTATTTAAACTTTATTTTGTTTTGTATAAATGTGAAAAGATTTAAATACAAAATTTCTAATCCGACTATTTTAAATGCGCAGTGGTTAAACCCAATTACCTACAATGAATCTGGTATGTATAATAATAAACGATATACATTATAAATAGGGTCTTCCAGATATTTGTTGGTGATAATAATGTTGGGGATTACATACAATGTTGGTTCTTATGCGGCGATCCCCACCATTTTTGTCAAACAAAATTTAGTAAACCCTGTATGGTAATAATATGAGCTATAACCCAACGACGGTTGATCAATATTTAAATTCAAAGCAATAATTAAAAATTCAGGACAGTGTGCCTACTTGCGGAAACTATTGAAAAAAATATTACGCTCCTCTGATATTATAATATTAATTGGATTTCTATAATTGGACATTAGACAGCTGGTGCAGCCAATCTGTATAAATAATATTTTGTAAGATATTGCTCGAAAATATTACAAACCGACAACGACTGCGAACAACATCGATCGAATATATTTTAGGCCGTCGAACCACCGCACCCTGACAGGATTCACGTCGTCGTTTTTTTTTCGGTATCTCTGGTATATAGCTGGTAGTCACGCCGACTCGATATACATTTTATAACCGTCGATACGCGTTGCGTTTGTCTCGTTCGTGCGTAGGTATACGCTGTTACATAGGTAGGCAATGTTGGCCGCACGCGGAACCGGCGCAATGCGACGACGACAACGACCACGATCGACATTGTATTATATACCTAGGTAATAGTATATAATACGTAAAACTTAAGGGATCGGCATTCAGTATATTATATATAGGTGCCCAACTCCAGTGAATAGTATATTAAATACCGCTTAAGCCCGAAAATCCCAGTGAAAGTCTGCGGGGTGGGTGTGGTGGGTTCGTGATGGTGCGGTAAAGGGAGGAGGGACGTGAAGTCGTTTCCGAATGTCCGCGATTGTTGAGACCCACAGTGGCGGCAGCGGCAGGATGTGCCGCCAGTAATCGCTGCGGATCGTCGGCCGGCGGCGGGGTGGTAGTCGTGGCTCGTCGTAATGAACGGAAATTTTTGCGGTTAATTAAAAACGATTTCGATCTGTGTACATTGCCCGCCCGATGGGGCGAACCCTAAGATCGCGTCGTCGCCACCGCCGCCGGTTCGTTCAATATATTTTAATATGTATATAATATCATATTATTATAAGCGTGTATATATTGCCGGTGTGCGCTAGGAAAGTCAAACGGACCGGAAATAAAAGTGAAAAGGGGGAAAAAAAAAGAACGAGGACAGAGGGAATAATACCATCGAGGTTGACCTTAATTACTCGCCGGCGGCGGGTTTGATGAGATAAAACACGACTAATAATTTAATAGGTTTTGTGCAGTTGACGGTTTCCGAGTAAAATAATTATTTTAAACGGGGCGGTGACAAGACAAGTCGTTTACATTATATTTAATGTACATATTATCATTATATTATTATATGTGTACACAGGGAAAAAAAATCGGTGGAATAAATAATATATGATGCACAAAATGCGCTTAGTCAATATATTATTACGTATTACAACTGTATTAGACATTACAGTACGACTAGGTCCGTCCGCATGACACGTTCGAGTGACTTCAACGCTATCGACATCGACATATCATTCGGTTCGCTTGAACAATGTTATATACCTTTATACGATTCTTATGACGTGGCGTGAACTTTATCACGTACGTGTACTTACAAGATATATGAAAAGGTACTGCAAATCGTAGGTACTTTTCTGTGAAACGTGGTTCGATTAACAGCAGAGCGATATCGATGATGCCATTTTGTCGTATAAAAAAAAAACGTTATCGATTGTCCGTACTATCGACGGGCACCTATTTTAGGTTAGGTTAGGTTAGGTTATATGAGTTATGATATACCTAACCTAAGACATAGATTATATTAATATAACCAATAATCGCTTCGTCGCTCACATCGATGTTTATATACCTATGTGCCTCGCGGCTCGTGCCGTTGTTCTTTTCGTCGTACCTAAATCATTTTGTATAATATTATTTTCTCTGTTTACGTTTCACTACTGTCACTGCCTTGTGGAAATGTGAAATCGTCGCCGTCGTTGATAATTTCTATAATATTATGGTGTAATAATATTAATGTATGCTGCTATAGTTCACCTGTGTTTCCGCCTACGACGACTATTATAGTGACGACGCTAAATTCTACACGATAAACTCGCGACACCGAATAATTTTTCATTGGATTAAAATCATTAAACCATGCAGGAATAAGACTACGAAATAAATAGATACCACGCCCTTTTATATACATTTGACTTTATATGGGTAGTTAATATTTACACAAAACGGTTAGGTAGGTTAGGTTAAACATTTTTTTTTTTAATTTTTAATTCTAAGACACACATATTACAATGTTTTCCTAATTGTCGTCAATTTCCTTCATACTCTTTATTTTAGTTTTATTTCAAAATTGCGACACTGACAGTTTTAATACCATTGAGTGCCGTTAAATAAACTTTTAGAAATGGTCAACAAACTTAGTTTTCAACTAGAAATATCTTAGTCGGAGGTTATCACATTAACTTCAATTAACTAGTGGCACGTAATAATTCATAGGTTTAAAAATAAATTTCATAAAAATATACAAATACAATTTAACTTGTACTGGTCTACTTTTACTGTATCAGAACTAGATATCTGTTTTAGAGGGGGGGGGGGGTACGGTTGGATTGGAACACGTGTGTGGATGTGCGGCAAGGATTTATCACTAAAAACCCGGGTGGTCACTAGCCGGTGCTTGCACTCAAAACACGTTTCTTAGCTGAATGCATCCACTGCGCCAAGTCAGTGAAAACATTTTTATTATTAATTTTATTTAATAAAAATTAGATTTTTTACTGTAATTCACTGACTCTAAATAATATAGGTGGTAGCTTATTCCATATCAGATATAATAATAGTTCTTTCGTAATAATACACTTTTAGAAATTATGTATTTATTAATTTTATTAATTTTATTATTGTATATACACATATTATACGATTTGCAAAAGTATGTGAAATCCATTTATGTTCAACCAACCGTTACATTAAGGGTCTGACTTAAGGCAACAATAACTTTATGTCAAGTACCCCATTATTATAAGTACTTACATCATGTAAAAATTAAAAATTAATAAATTAATTATACATTTTTTTTTTATACGTTTTTTAAGAAACTTTAATCAGAATATAATATTTATTATATAACAACAAAATAACAAAAATACTTTTAGAAAAAAAAATATCTTATGAACTAAAAAACAGGTGAATACATTTTACAAATCGTCAGTTTTGCAAAAACTATACCATTACATGCAATGTATAGTATTATATTAGTATACAATATGCATACCTATATTATAAGTGAATAAATAAGTAAAATTAAAATGATAATTTTATTTATTATAGCAAGTTTGATGTCTTTTGTTGTAAATTTTAAATATTAATTTCCGGTGCGTGGAGAACGGTTGCAGCGTTCAATCTCGACAGACAATAAAAAAAAAAAACAATATTCAAGACCGAAAAATGTTTTAAGTTATTCAAAAATAAATCCCTTTTTCTTGATACGTTTAAATTTAATTGAATAAAAATGCATAGTTGTTAGCATTTTAAATATAATATCATTATCTCGAATGATTTCAATCAAATTCGATTAATATTGTCGTTGGACAGATTTAAGCTCCACCGATCGCCGATGCGTATTGACGATCGTACAAGAGTACGTGTTTAATACGAAAACAATGTAGAAAAAAAAATACGGAGACCCTTTGCAAATGTTATACTGAATGATAAATGGACCTTTTACGTAGTAAAATGTTCATTCATTTGGGCGTGTCCAAATCTTCTTTTTAATACACTGGACACATCGCCTTGCTCTCGAGGCTGGTGGTATGAAAGGGTTGCAATCGGGATAATACTGAAATAGACCCCAGGCCTTGAAATTAGAAAATGCTTTTGGGATTTTGTTGTTTGTCTCCGGCGAAAACTGTGGGGGAGGATAGATGGGAAAAAATGTCCTTATCGGTTGTCTGAAAGACAAATGTGCTTTGTAAACGAATAATATCCACGGTGAATAAATTTGTCTCCTGACATTCGTTTTTCTTGCACGATTATTTTTAAAATTGTATATTTTTTTTCTCCCTCCAGGGATCCAAACGATCACGATGATAAGCCCGATTCCGGGTCCAAAGAGCGGAACAGGTTCCGAAGCGTCACGTGGGATGAATATGATCCTGTGCACCAAAAGTATTTAGAAATAAGTGAGTATAAAATTAGATTTAAAACGGTCTGTTTTTTTTTCAGTTGTAGTTTGAACATATTTTGAAATTGTATACCTACTCGACACTCGTCTTGTGTTTTTACTCATTTATCATTTGGGTTGCTCAAAACTGCGTTTGAAGGAAACTGTAATTATTTATTTATTTTACCATTTCACTTTCTCATCAATTTTACACTATAATAAACCGAAATACCATTCAAAATATTGTGAAGCTCACGTTAAAATGAATCCAGCGCTATTGCTTTCTCGTGCACGTAACATTATTATATATTAATACAGAACCAACGTAGCGTCGTCGTCAGAGATCAGAAATATCTTTTATACGCAGTTTTCGGTGCGTAATTGGTTTCCTCTAATGTTTTCAGCTAACATTTCCTAAAATAATTTTTGCTTCGGTAAGTTAAATAAAATATTTAATATTTATTTCCACTGCCACAAAACAACTACACTTCTATTCAACTATATACTGTTATTTAAGCGATTAACTGCAACGAGATTCCTAAGCTTCTATAACCTACAAAACCAACAGCATGAGTGAGATTACCACCGTACAATATTCGTTGTCGAATAACTTCAAAACCACTAAGGCGCACAGAATTATTGTTTCGTCGAGTTTATGCCTAATGTGTGATATTATTATATGTATTACTATTTCTATTATTATTATTTGAATTTACCGGATTACGATTTGTCAAGGAATCGTATTAACCAAATATTCATAAGGGGTAGCACAAGAATCGTATTTTTTACAGTTATTTAATAATGTTTTTTATATTTTCAACGGAAGTTATAATTATTTTGTTTTTGAAATGAATAGCTTAATATATTCGACGGCGGATAGTTTAACACGTCTTACGAGCTTTTCGTCAAATGTATGATTAAAGATAGTATGGTTGCCCAATAAATCTAGAAAAGTGTCTACTGAAATGAATCTCCATTATCGGTATTAAACAGCTGGAGACTTACGCACTAGCGCTTATTTGTTGTAGTGACTATAAATGCAATTATTTTTCAAATGTAAATTGTAGTTCCGTGATAGCCATACTACATATAAGCGCTAGTGCTTAAGTCTCCAGCTGTTTAATTTAACTTTAATACTGATTATAGAGATTCATTTCGGTAGACACTTTTCAAGTATGGGAATCGTGGACCGATGGGCAACCATACTATCTATAGCCGTGGTCAAACGTAAATATTAGTATTATTATTTTCATTTATACGATACGTTCATCGTTATAATATATTTATGTAAAATATTTTAACTTTTAATTCCTTTTAATATCAGGTGCACCCTGGTATATTACCAATGAATCACTTCATAAATACATCTGCATTCCAACCTTAAATAATCTTGGTATGATAACCTACAAAAAAACACACAAAACATACAGTACTCACTTAAATCCTATAATCACTCAACAAATCAATCACATCCAAACAAATTCCAGGTAATCCATCCCGGCGCCTGAAAAGGAACTGGTGTCCTACTCTCTCCTTAAATCGATTTCCACGGAGTGCCGCCGTTGGGTGACTTCCCCCTCCCGCCAATCGAACCACATCAAATTTACTTATTGTAAAACGTGTAAATATAAATTTTTGTTCAATAAAAAAAAAAAAAACTTTTAGTTCCAAAGTTAAATATTTATTTAAGTGCCTATACTTACACTAATCTGTCGTGCGTACTCACACACCCTTGTTTTTATTATCTCTATAATATAATAACAGTCTGCTCGGACCATGTCCTACGACTAGACGTAATTGCTAATGTTCCCGCATAGTCATATTAAACTATTTCGTATGAGAGCTAACTTGAAAATTGAATTATCGTACATGCCTATAGCTATGTACAACGCTAGTTCCTAGAGCGTAAGTATTGATTTTCAAGTTCCTCGATACACATTATAAGAGCACCTGCAGCCCCGAGACCTTTCGTCTGATACCAAACTCCAACTTACTATCGTACATTCGTCCCCCCCCCCTTCCCACTGTACGACCACGGAGCAGACGGATACGCAGTTATTAATTCATATAATTTAAGTCTGTTTGTCAGTTGAACAGTGGGTAGGTATCTGGTATACATGTATATAATATTAGTTTGGTGATCGACGAAGTTATTTCGACTGAAATTGTTATTAATTGTCATCGTCAACGGGTCGTGCAGCACTATAATCTTTATAGCTGTTTGTGAATTTTGACAGTTTTGTAGTTTCGTTTTGTACAGCCGATACGTATAGGTAGATATAATAAACGTAAACTCTTCGGACATTTTTAAATATTTCATCTACTTAGTAAATTCCTTTTCGGTAGTTCTGTGTAACTTGGAGGGATTTATCATTTTGTTTTTGTCAATGTCAATTTTCTAAAATTTTAATTGACATTTTCTTTGCTATTCTTGTTTAAAATTGAATATATTTATGTTAACATGACATTATTTACTGCTTACTTTTATACCTTTCCTTGAAAACATTTGTGACACTTTTCTATATATTTAAAAAATATTATGAAGCGTGTTTTATGATTACTATTTAGCAAGTCTAGTTTTGTCAATGTCATTTTCGTTTTATTTTAATCATCTCTATAATATGGTTTCATAAACTTTTTTAAACAATTTATTTGAATAAATAAAAATAAATGGCAAAAATCCAGTAAATTGGTACCTACCTATCCATTAAGATTTTGAAACGTACCGAACAATGATTAAATTTTAACTCTGTAAGTCTGAACCTTAAATTTGTGAATGGTTAAAAGAAATTTAAGAAACTCAATAAGTACCTACAAATAAAAAATAATGAAATTTACAATTATATTACATATAGAAATTTTATGTTACAATAAAATGGAAGATATATATATTTTGCATTAAATTGTATTTCTGTGCTTTATTTTTGGAATAAATTTATTATTATACCCTTGTGGACATATCCGAAGGATATAATACTGGGATAACGCAATACATTTTCTATTTCAATCTATTTTGTTTTAAATGAGATTTGTTAATATGTCGATTATTCCTTATTGCTATAATGGAAGTTATTTTTTTTTTTAAATGTAGCAACTCTACCTACAAAACTGTTTTTTTCATCTACGAATATTCATAAAGAACAATTTTTCAAATGGTTCTTCATAGTTTAAATATTATTTAAATAAGGATACATCGTACATTCGTACATGTAAAGTATATCCCAGTATAATATTTTTTAGAAATACCGTTCAGTTATACATTTATTCAAAAATATACACTAAAGTGTGTTTTTAAAATTCCAATTTCTATTGAAGTCTACCAAAATATTATTCAGACATTTTAGCTATACCTATTCAATAATCGTATACACTAACAACGAAAATGGATAGAAGCGACAATATTGATATTGTTTTAACTTCTATTTCCCATCATCGGGACATCTGTGTTATTCATCTATAATATCTTTTAACATTACAATTTATTTACCATTTGGTAAAAAATTAAAAAGGAATTCACGGAGTTGCATCAAGTTTTGTATTGCATTCAACTGAATACTACGTGCATCCTAACTTATTTCATTTTAATTTATAACTATTATGGTGTATAATATTTTGCAATGATTTTGATATGACACGACGCGAGGAAAATGTGATTTCCTTTGAAAGTTTAGATTAAATTACATTTGGACTACGGGACCCAATAATGGATGGTATTAAACAAAGTCAATGTTTGAATAGAAATATTTTACAACATAACATGGATGCATTTAAGAAAAGCTATCGTAGGCACATTATCCAATTAATTAGGTATTACTATCGTATATATACGATTATGATTGCGGTTTATTTGACATATTATAATATATTTTCAGTTTATCGATGAGAGAACCTATTATTGTGATATAAAACAGACGATGGCTCTCAAAAGTTGCACTAAGTTGCGCCCAATACAAACACTAACCCACTTTCTTCATAGTTTCGTTTCAGACGTTTGTCAATATTATATTTTGCATATTTTAGCATACAGTACCATTTAAATAAATTACATTTTTCATCTTTTAGTCATTGAATAAATAAAATTGCACAAAGTCTGCATATGCAGTGGCAGCAGTAATCTAAATATTATGAGTTCACGAACTCGCGAGACAGTTTATAATTTTACCGCCCATCCACTCATTTGGATAAAACTATACAAGTATTATTGGAAAAAAAGTACACAAAAATATATAAGTAAATTATTAATCGTTTTCCGTTTCAAGTTTAGTGCCTAAGACAATAAATGCTTTACTTTATAATAATCGCTAGAAATTATTACTATAGTAAGTTGTATCCCATACAACTGGAGTTAATGTTGTAATTAATCTAATATTTTAGATATAAAATAACAGTATTGCAATATTATAATTTAACCTTTATTTTATTCGTTTTAAAAACTTTGGATTAAAATTCAGTTATAACTGATAATACTATTATACAATATATATTATTATTATATTTAATTAATTAATTTATAGGTACCTATTAACCTAACTACCTACCTATATTTTACCTACTTTTTTAAAATTATTTGAACAATGTTCATTTTTTTCTGGTTGCATTTTAAACGGTGTAAAATATTTCAATCACTGAATAGTTTTAAAAAATTGTAATAATATTATTTTCATATATCAATATTTTATAATATATATGTACCGTAATTAATTATTTATATGATTTTTTTACGCCATTTAATGATGATGCGATTAAAACCCGTATAATGTTTTATTGCTTATACCTACGCTTATTACGAGTATATATTTAAGCCTTTTTTTTTAGATTCTGAACGGATAGAGTAGGGTTATTTATTTTGATTTTTATATATTATATTTTTCACGCTATTGAATTATTTTTTCACCTCACACACCGAAACAGTTATAAAAATTTAAAAATAACACAGTAAAACAAAATCGTACCTCGACGTTTGGCTTATACTAATGTGGTTATTCGAAATGATTACAGGCATGAAACCCCGGATGAAGAACCACTTCCGGGCGCACCAGCTGTCCGTGTGGCTACGGCTCATACCGGAACTGCACCGAGCCGGCATGGAGGACGTGATGCTGCGGCACAACTTGTTCCGGAACCACGACGACGCGGAACTGTACGAGGGAGTGGTGAGGCCGGACCCGCTGTCCAGGCGAGCACCGCAGCGGGCTACGGTCAACCGATTCACGGCCAACGGCACGGTGGCCGAGGTGGTGCAGTCGCTGACGACCACGGGTAGGCCGCAGTGGCCGGCGGCGGAAGCGACCACGTGCGTGCCACCGGCGCGCGGTTCGAACGCGGCCAACGCGTCCACGTCAGCCGAGGACGCGCTAGCCACACTGGGTGCGGCCGGATACGCAGCCTACTCGACAGCGCTGCACGTGACTATCGCGCTTGGAGTGTCACTGCTGGTGCTCAACGGCCTACTGCTGGTGATCATATGTTATCAGAAGGACAGGTTTAAGTGTTTGCAACATCACCAGCAGCACCAGCACCAGCAGACGGTCGGTGGCCAAGAAGATTCGGTAAGGTACAAAGCGGCCACCGTGCCGGACGACCGACTGCAGCAGTCGGCCGCAGTGGTGGTCGACAAGGCGGGCGGATACGACGGGCGCCATCATCACATGCAGCACCATCACCATCCGCCGGCTCAGCAGATGCACCTGGCCGCGGACGCAGTGGCCGTGGACATGGAACAGAGACATCACCACCACCACGGGGCCGGCGGCCACCATCAGCACCACCACATGCACCACCATCACGTGCCGGCCGCCACCGGGGGACAGCATCCACCGCCACCTCAGACGACTGCGACGATGACGACGACGACGCAACAACAGCAGCTGTCGGCGGCCACAGCAGCGGTGCGCATGGCCACCGGACACGATATGACGTTCCCGAAGTCGGCCAAACCATCTTCCAGACTGCTGCACGACCACCAGGTCGGTGGTGGCGCGGGCGTTGGGGGTGGCTGTCCACCCAACGGGTCGCTGGTGCACGGCACGCTGCCCAAACCACCTCCGCCGCCCAGGTCCTCGGTGGGTGTGCAGTCGCAGGAGTCGCAGCCTCTGCTTGTGCAGCAGGGCGTGGGTATCGGGCAGATGCCTAAAACCGGTACGCTCAAGATGCCCGTGGCCGCCATGAGCGAAATGAGGGTCTGACCGTCGCTTCGGTCGCTTCTACTGCACGTGCAGTCGCCGTGCTCATGCCGATTGGTGCAGTTGGCGTGTATAATAATATGAAATGGTACGACGCGCGACGGTTTTTATACAGCACGTCGTGTTCGTTGTTGTTATGATCCTATTGTCGTTGTCGTGGTTGTGGTTGTGGTTGTAATCGACGCCGCAGTTTTATAAAATTAAACAATATTATTGTTCGACTTGAAAATATTTACGGCTTGAAGACGTGTGGCCGTCCTCCGACGCGGTTCATCGCAGCACCGGCAAATGACGCGCCGCCGATCGTAACGTGCGCGTTGTGCCTATATTATATTCGTACCACGGGCTCTGATACCACCGCCGCCGCCGGTAGCGGTATCATTATACCATGTAAATAATAATAATATTAATATTATATTATAACATATTAAATCGTTTATTCCGATACGTATTATTGTTGTGTTGTGGTTCGTCACTGTCGTAGTAGCCGAAAACGGTATTATAATATTATTACGTTTCGTTCGTTTTAATTATAGAACAGTACCTACCTATAATTATTATATTTATGTTATTATTCTGTATAATATATGTATTTGTAATAAAATAATCGATCGCGTTTGACTGTACGCCAATAATATTGTGGTTCTGTAGTCTTGTTTTGATACTGTAATATTTGATTTGCGCAAATGTGGTGTCCTCCGACTGGACGTGCCGAGAGTTTTATGCCCGTGGACGGTCGACGGCGACCAATAATAAGGTCGGGTCGTAGTCCAACGCCTACAGCGACGTTTTTATTGGTTCGTTTTTATTATGAAACGTAAACGACGTGACCGACCTGTATGTAATTATTTTTATGACCGTGCGTAATATTATGTTATGGACTTTAGACGATTCAAATATAACAGTCAAAAGTCGTTTGATAAATCGTATACCATAATATAGGTATTCTTATTATGTCGAGCAGGAAGTAAATCGCACACCTTTAAATCCCACGATTTCATCGTTTGTAAGGGGATTTATAAATAAGTCTCTAGGATAGGTTTATCGTAAGGGTGTGAAAAAACGACATCAGCTGTTGATCTACTTGCTATCAAATCAAACCGTAGAAGCTGCTGCTCAACAAACTATTATGCGATATACATCAACTCGTCGAACAATATAATATACGTAATTATTAAGATATTAAAAAGAGTTGATGCTAGTACCTATAAAATATATAACTGCGGGAAGAGTATAATATATTGTAATATTGTTTTTAAATAATATAGGTAGGGTAGTTGATAAAAATTTAAACCAACTCCCATAAACGTTTCAAAATATAAATAATAATACATACCTAAGTATAATATTATGTTGTTTTAACTGTTCGACTAAACTTTTTCATAATCTTCGATTGATATTATAATTTAAACAAATAAAATGTCTAAGCTAAATTGTTGTATTATAATATTATATACATTATTGGCTCCACGTCTAGTTTAAAATCTGTAATTAAAATCTGACATAGTATTTTATAAATAATAAATAATTTACCCGCTATTGTCGCAGAGTGCAATAATTTAGTCACAATAATTTTCCGTCGTTACAATCACATCTGTTTAATTATCAATCCCATATTATTATTATTATTATGTATACAATAGATTCGCGTTCTGTACGAATTTCCGGTGCATTACTCCGTGTACGCCTGTCATACGTATAATATAATGTCTCAATAATCGCAGAGAAAACTAAACTGGCCACACGTTATCATAATATTATATAGAATATTACCTATGCCCGTATAGACTTCGGCACCATCCCTTTGAAAAGTTGACGCAGCAAATCGAGAAACATTCGGCCCGCCACTGTATACACGTAGACAACGTCGGTTTTTTAAGGAAACGATCTAATTAACCAGATGGATATATTATAATATCTCAAAATCGCTTCAATAATATCGTATCGTAGGTACATTATTATCATAGATAATCTCCAGCTGATAATCATAGATATAAAGAGATATCATAATAATATTATGATATCGTATTTTACTGTTGTAGTCCGTATAGCCAATCAACGTACAACTGCGTGCAGTATTATACTGTAGGTAACATCGATTCACTCCACAGCGTTTGATTTTAGTATTATACAGAAGACGTTTTTTTGGAAAACAATGTTTTCCATCATGATATAATTTTATTTCACTTCGAGGGTAGGGCGGACAGAGAAAAAAAACCTAATTTATATTAATGAGTTATTCGGTTGCGCCCCGCGGACGGAAGGACTCGCGCCGACGCGGACGGTACGACTATATTGTATTAGCCACCTGCCTTGTAAAAATGAATAATTACAAAATTAATTTAAATAATTGCATCGAATCGGCCTACTGAAGTCCACGCGCCGCCAATTTCTGGACGTTTCGTTTCATTGTACAATGTACATAACATTATAAGTACTTATATTAAAACTTTTCATTTCATCATCAATGCGCAGTTGAATAATATTTCTCTCGCCGTCATCGACAAAATCGTCGACATCACATTGATATTATGTATTATTATTATATTATATTTTATTGTGATTATCTTATTAGTTTGTAATGTTACTATATTATATTTTATATAAAAATATTGATGTTTTTTCAAAGTAAATTATATTATACCTACTATGTTTTCACGTTTTGCGCAAAAATGCTGCAAAATATTATCATTACATTTATAAGTTTTTTGAGTTTATGAAATATTTCACGATACCTGTTACAGTAACATAATATAATATCCAATAAACATTATGACCTACTTGAGCCGACAAGTTAGCTTAATCTTCAATCGGCATTTAAACGATTTTTAACCGTGAGATTTTAATTCTTTCATTCATATTATAACTTTTGACAAAATAATTTCTATTTGTGTTTCGTACGGTAATTCTCGACAATTATTGTTTGCGCACGCACACGTGGTAGAAAGACAAAACTATACTTAATCTATGTTATCAACAGTGAGTGGGACTAACTTATGTTTACAAATTGCTATTTCATTATATGATCTAAAATTGAAAATACAATTTTAAACTGGCAGGTGTATATTATAAAATGTAGGTATGTATTTATTACGTCATAATTCTAACGTTTCGTCATTAAATGATTTAAAAAAAACTGTGGGATTATTATCACACTTAACTGTGCAATAATACGTAGGTACATTTTAATTTAATGGACCGCGGACATCGTTATCCCGATTTGTCGACATTCCCGAAACACAGTCTCATTTTGATTAAATAACTAGATATTCAACCAGGACACATGTCAATTATATCATGAGCCCAAATCTAAAACAATCACATTTTCAATGATAATAACAATTTTGCGACAAACTATCACCAAAAAACCCTTACTTGCAGCAGTGATTTATTTCATAATTATAATAATTTTTAGTCTAATGCAATAGGTAACCTTTTCCGCAGAACTATGTTTTAGAATTTTCGTAAATAGGTAAAGTGTTTAAGAATATTTTTCGAACTCGTAAAAAAACATAAAATTAGAGAAATGGGAGGTAATTGATGACATAATGTAGAAGAACAAGTAAAATTGAAAAGAAAAAACAATATTCTTGTTATCCTATGGTTTTTCCTTTACAGAACCATCGGTATAAAAGTTTTTTTCTCTAGAACTACAAACATAATAATAAAACAAAAAACTTTTCTTATTACTTTGACCGTATTAAAAGTTTGTTATAATTTATTTAACAGAAAGGTTAAAGTGATTTTTTTACGCAAAAATCTCTGAAAAAGAAATATATTTATATATATATATATATATATATATAATATATACGTAATATTATCTTCTTTTTTTTTATTATATCATTATGAATCAAATAAAAAAAATATAAATTTCAAACAAATCTGATTGATTCCAAATAAAAGTATAAAACATGTTCGTCAGAACTTTTAGAATTTTTCAGAAATTATGTCATACTGTTATTAGGTTATCGATATAAAAATATATGTTGTATTGTAATTGGAGAAAATAATAATAATTTGGTCCATGCCATTAAATAATGACACATTACCTTTAAGTCTTAAATATATCCAACTTTTGTGTATGTATGTGTATAGTGTAAATATCACATTTCCGTAAAATACTCGTAATAATATTAATAATAATAATAATAATAATAACTATAACATAACAATGTCAGGAGATTTTGATGTTTAATAATTTATATTATGCATTATTTATCACAACTTTCGTAGCAGCTAGCGAATAACAGTTGAAAACCGTATAAATTTCTATTTCTAATGCAATTATTTATAATCATAAAACAAAAACTTTTAAAGGATGTATTTTGAATTATTTTCTTCCTTGTATCCACACATGTATATATGATTCTATATTTTATGTTTTAAAATGTACCCACCGTTCCGTTATAATAATAATATTATTTCTATCCAATACAAACTTCAGGTGAAAATAATTTTAAAAAAAGTGTTAGTCGAACCAATTAATTGACTCCAATACAACGTGAAAAAATATTTACTCAGACAACAATAATAGTCCGATAAAAGCGCAAACCAAAAGTCCGACGCATTTTCATTTCCAATGTGTCAACGACATGATTTCAAAGTAAATAACTCGTCATGCACAATATAGTGTGGATGGCAAATCCGTAATTTCATTATTAACTGTCGCTATGTATTATAGCAGGTAGATAGGAAACCGTATGCGTAGATAACCGAACGATAATATAATGAATATTGAAATAATTTAAATGAAAATCGTGAATTACGCTGTCGGAAAACTTTCGGACTACGTCTGAGCACAGTTTATTGAAGTCTTACGTAAACGAATGAAACGGCGTCGCTACATGATGCAAAATATTATTCACTGTACTCACATATTAGCAAAATTAGCTTTCTTTCGTTTTAAGTTGACAATTATTATAAATTGCATTGCCAACCTGAAATACTTTGTAATTGTTTATCGAGTGATTTTTTGTTCGAATTGCTAAAATTACCACCGCAGTTGAAACGATTTTGAGTAAATGCCAACATCTCCAATATTCAGAGAATACTATTAATAAATTGATGTGTGAGATACCGTAATATTATTATTTGGTGGAGTCTTAAGAGTATTGTTTTCGTTTTTAAAACGACTTATCGCGTTTTTTCTCTTAATAAATTAAGGAAAGTAGAAGTACTAGAATACTAGATACCTATTGCGTACGTAATAACTATAACCTAACTAATATTTTGATATTATATGTATATTTTGGTGTTGTTATGTTCTGTATTGTGTAATGACGGAAATCCGAGCATTTACTATGTGAAATATTCATTGAACTACTAAATTTGTAAATACAATTTTCGTATCTTTTTATGTTTGTTTATATTTTAAAACTAGCGATTACAATATATATATATATATATATTATTTATTATAACTGTAAACTATTTTGTAAGTAGTACCTATAATATTATATTTGTATAATGTCTATCACTGTTAAAAAAAAATTGTAAACTTAAACTATCAAGATGTTGTTATTGTAACCATTATACACTGTTAAGAAATTATTATTATTAATATTAATATTATTACTATAATTATTATGTTAATATTCAATAAATATCCGTTGTGCATTTATAAATAATGTTGAACTTTTCTACCTAGAGTATCAAGCAGTACACGTACAAAGATAGATTGTAAAAAATGGCATCGATTAATTTATTATAATAAATTTTGTTAGTAAACCAACACCAGTAATGACCGAAATCACTTAATTATCAGTAACCTCGTGTGCATTTTATGCCATAAACACCTGAAACTAAAATTCTAAATTGTATACCAATTTATTATAGATGCTAATGTAATATGTAACCTACCCAAAATCATCAGACATAGGAAAATATAATTATAGTCTCATGGTAGTTTATTATAAGGTGTAAAATTAACAATTATAATATACAAGAAATGTCTTTAACGGTGACAATGATTAATTAAAATAATAAAAAAAACCATCATCACGAATTTCCATTCAAATATAATTATATTAGCCGTCGCAAACATATTGAATTGACTATTAAATTGTAACGTTACTTCACATCTTGTGTTCATTTTAAATCAGAAACTTACAAATCTATAAATGTCATGATGAAATGTAACAGAGACTGGATAGAAGTCATAGGTGTCCGAAAAGATAATATTATAATTGTACATAAAAATGATCAAATCTATTTATAAATGCCTATGTATATAATTTCAATAATTTTAAATAGTTTATATTTACTATCTTGTCTTCCTTTACATGTTAAAAGTAGAATTATTCTATTTAAAAAAATGTCATACTAAATCATTTATTGGAAACACGAATCCAGGTAATAAAAATATATCAGTCTACATTAAACATGTAGACTGATATATTTTTAATGTATGTTAATTATGTTTTAAATCCATTGTAGTAAAATATAATTGGTTATCAGTTATCACACATATTGCTTAAAAGTACCGAATTAAAACTGTAAAACATAACATTAAGATATATTTAGTACAATTTAAATGATTATAAATAGTGTAATTTTACTTAAAAAGTATGTTGAAACTGAAAAAATGAACAATTAACACAGAATTTATAAGGTTATTCACAAAGCATTAATTTACTTGGAGACTGTTCCATTATTAAAATGTTGAATTGCCTACTTACAAATATGAAGTTTTTTTAATTGACTGTTGTATTTTAGTGATCAGGTATTTATGTTACAAAGTACACACCAATTGTTTTCTTATGAAAGTAAGGAAATACGACCGATGTTCATAAACACTTTATAAATGTAATCATAGACAAATCATTGGTTATAAGTTCCAACTATCCATAGTATTCCTTAATCACTAAAGAGGTGATTAACTTCGTTTCATTTTCCAGCTAAACTATGAATCATAATAACTTTGGACAATAATTAGCAAGAGTATTATTTTGATAATGTACTCCACTAGCCACATTGTTAAATTGTATTAATACGATCTCGTACGTGACTATAGTTCCAGCAACCTGAATAACCATAATGAAATGAAACATTAGCACTTATAACTTAAATAAAAAAGCATTCAAGATAAAAATAATTTTGCGGCCAACCGTAAGCATAAACGTCCTAGTGACGGAGAAAAAATTACATCCAGTAAATGATAATTCATCAGATGTCACTTGCATTAAAAATCTTTCTACCTGTAATTGAAAAAAAAAACGAATTTGGTATTTTATTTAAATGATAAATAAGCATGTCATTTGAAATTAAACTTTAAGTCACCTCGACTCCATAACACTCTGCTGGCACAGAGAACAAGACAGCTTTTGGTTTTTTGCTTTGATCATTAATGGATGCGACGTACAAAGACACTACGTATGTTCTTCCAACTAAGTATGTAAATAAAAATGCGAAACATAGAGCCTCCCAAGAGCTGAGCATAGGTCTAAAAATATTGTTACTACTTATTACTTATTAGCCTTAATGAAACGTACGAAAATATATTTTTCAAATACTTCAAGCTGTTGAGAAGTTGTAAGCAAATAAAGTACAAATTATGACCAAATGATAATAATATCACTGGAGATAGAAATTCATCAAAGTCATGAGTTAACGACGCTAAAATATTATATGTTTCCCTAGACTTCCGCCAATACATACTTGGAAGCACCTAAAATTTAAATCAAAATAAATTATATATACTTTCTTAACATACATTTACCTACGATTTACATAGATGGAGTAATATTTAACCAGTAAAATGTATTACTCGTATAAGGAAGTAATAGATTAAGTGTATATATTATATATTTTAGTTTAACAAACAATTCACAATCTCATAGTTTTTTTTTTGCAAAAATGAATTAAAATTAATAAATAATAAATAAAATTTAAATAACATAAATTTAATATATTATACTTTTCTATCGTAATATTTTTAGATTCTGAGCGGATCGATGAATCTATTGATTTAATAATGAAACAATAATATTGTGTGTTTTATTTTTAGTTTTCAATTTGTTTTTAATTGTTTTGTCTTTAATCACTGTTCTAGACAGTAACACAGCTTTGATTTTTTCAACAGTATATTGATAGATGGAAAAGTGAATCTAGTTGGTGCATTTGGGAGTTCAAAATTTAAAATTTTCAATAGTTTATGGAGCGCAGAGGAAACAAAACAAAAATTAAGGAACATCAGTCGTTTTTACGCAAAATCAGTTTTCGACAAAATCTATTTTGGTTTTTGGTGTAATTCGAAAACAATAACCTTTGATACATAAAAAGTTGAAAATTATCAAAATATTTTGACTTGTTTTGAGCGGTTTACGGACATTTTTAGTTTTTTTTCTATAAATGTCATTTAAATTGTATTTGTTGGTCAAAAAAGTGAAAAATGAATACAAGGCTCCTGATATAGTAGATACAACATTTAAAGTTCAAATTTTGACAAAATTTATCAAATTTAAAAATAAAAGTTATTTTGGAGTTAAAAATGTATACAATGTTCAACTTTCATAGCTAAGATTGAGAATTTAAAATAAGATTCCTCGTAAATAGGTAAATAAATTACATCATTAACAATTATATCATCAAATATACTTAGAGCAGTTCTTACAATGTCCGGTTAAAGTTAACCGAAACTTAACCATAAAAAATTCTGTTATAAGTCGGTTAGCGTTAACTGACACTTTACCGGACATTGTAAGAACGGCCCTTAGTAATATACCATTGCGGCTGACTACCGTCTTCGCTCAGAATCGTTTTTCGTATACAATATGATATTATATCATTAAATCAAATTTATCACCATCCGTTACAGTGACCCACTTTGAATCTACTGTACAGAAGAGCGACACCCATTTGCCCACCATTTTTTGATATAAATATTATTAATAGTTAAAATATCAATAAGTTATAATAGTAGATTTTTGGTATTATTTAGGTATAAGTTATTACTAACTTTTCCCCTGACGCTGGCTAATTTTTGGTTAAACTGCTTGAATTTGTCCGTCAAAGCACAGGCTAGTATGATTATTAGTAAATCTATAAAATTCCAAGCAAAAGAATATAAACAATCAAAAAACTTCAAAATTATAGCTACTGCAAACGACGTAAAGACTGATTTAAGCCATATAAAAATGTAATGTTGAAAAATATGTAGTCCATCCGGTGAACAATGTATAGCTTTCAATACTCCCGTTAAAATAGAAGCCAAGTGTTCAACTGTAAAAAAAATAATAATATAGATATAATACTATACTTATTGTACAATAATAACAATTAATGCACAATATAAATTATTGCATTACAGTAAGTATTCGCATAAGAGATTTATATTGCTCTGAGCTATCATAAAAAAACGTTTTTTTCTTCTTTTATTTTACATACTAGTTGAAAGTATCAAGATGATACATGAAAACAATTTAATCCTGAATGCCATGTTAGGAGGGTATCCATATTGTTTCATCTCTCGTTCCATTAGTTCCCATTTTTCCATAACTTTTGGCCATTCCCTTGCCAAATGTATAAAAAGTGTGTAAATGATTAGTGTACCTCCATGAAATAATAAATCACCTGTAAACCGAATAGCCTTATATTTAAAAGGAAATATCTACCACCTGCAGATTTCAAAAAAATATTTTTTTAGTGAATTATAATCTTCTTTATGATTTTATGTAATTACACAATATATGTAACTATTTATTCTACTATAAGTGTAAACAGATATCCATAAAAATTAAATTTTAATAAAAATAAAAAAAAATTTTTTAACATTTATTAGTTTTTATACAATCTTTAATGGCATTTACAATAATCATGTGTGCGAAAGAAATTATTTATATATACAAAACGACAAACGTGGAGACATGATAAGAGTCACTCAACACTAACACACAAACAGAAAAAATAAATAAAAAATAAATTGAAAGCTTTACCAATGACCTCATATGACAGTCCATTACTATACAAGTTGTATACTACTAACGAAACCATTACGACAGAAGAACCAACTAAAATAATGCTGTATGCCAATATCCAGCTGAACCAATTGAAACTAAAACATATTATAAAATATCAAACCATGATAAAAAATAACTATTGATTGTAAATATTAGAAAATATAATATCACCTGAAATAATTTCTGTACTGCAGATCTCAGCTCTTATAGAATTAAATATATTTTTATTTATAGATTTTAAAATAATAGTATGTATACCTAGTGGCTAGTACCTACATAATATGGACCTATATGTTCACAGTAAGGTGTAAGTAAAAATTAATATTTCAGCTGAAAATGAAGATGGAAGGGAGTACCAAAATACACATTTGAGAAACTTTCAAAATATTACCCGTTATTATATCATAACAATTTAGTGCAATACGACATACTACGCGTCTTTGTAGTAATTTAACATAAAATAAACATGATCAATCTATCATTAAACACACATTTATTATTTATAAATTTCTACTTATTCTAACTTTGTCAATTTCATAATTAAAACAAACTTTATATTCAAAAATTATTTTAATAAATAGTCTACGTGTGTACTGAAACTGTTCACATTTCGCCATCCAAATATCATAATTATATCAAAAATCGTCGAGCTGAAATATTTAGTATTTTAGTGGTACCTCTTACCGTAAATTACCTATTTACAAGGTATTAAGATTTTCCCAGTTGCTTTTATTTATTAAAATGTTGAGTACTACTATAACAGTTTTATAGGCACAAAAAAAATGTATGGATTACGAAGAATAAAGAGCTACAATATTAATATTTAATGAAATTTAACTGTATAATTATACATACTGCATTACTCACACTAAATAACTAGTATTTTGTCTTCTAATGCCTTGAACTGGTAAAAGACCGGACATTTGCATCAAAATAAGTAAAGGAGTGATGGCTCTGTGCAATGAATTTTTATCGCTAATTATGTCCTTCCTTATACTTTCTTCCAAAGCTTTGATTCTCACGTAGTTAACTGGTTTATCTTGTATTGCAAGTGTTTAAAAAAAAATAAAAAAAATTTAATATAACATTCTTAATGAATTATTTCGTATGAAAAAACAACCATTTTAGTTTAACGCATTTGACATTTAACTTTTTGAAATAATAGGTAAATGTTCTAAATATAGTTCGTATAAAAAATTTATATTACCAATATTCCCCTTGTTTTCTTTTAAGCTCAGTGCGTTATAATTCGAACGTACCACCGAATCGGTTAATGAACTTTGTTTCAACTGTCGTTCATATCCAGATGATTCAGTGAAATTCCTGTCCTTCAGATAGATGGGCTGAAAGGTGTTTTCGTCAGACATAGCAAAAATTTTGAATAGTGGTATTTTCACTACAACACACGTAAACTCAGCACACTAAATGACTTTCCTGAATTTTAATTCGAAGAAATGCAGAATTGTTAAATATTCAATTTCAAAAATAAAGTGCTCGGTGATGTTATCAAAATATCTGCCACACGGAACTCACATTATTTGATAACTTGATTATAGTTATATTTGACGTTATGAAATATAATTTAAAACAAACCCTAAGTACTTAATTTTAAGCTATATATCTACTAAATATTTAACGCCTTTTGAAAAGTATACATATACAAAGTAGTACTATAGTACATACATAATATGTGTTTGGAGTATAAAAATAAAATTGCTATTCATCAATGCCCGAGTAGTTTCAATATGTATTTTCGTTTCAAATATTTAACATGCAATTATATAATAATATAATATGTAATCGTCAAAGAATACCTAATTTTAGTTTTATTATTTTTGTGGCAAATAACATTTCTTATTGTTATTTGAACAATATTAATGATTAATGTTAAAATAAAGGTAAAATGTATGCATGAAATCGAAGTAAAATAATATTTAACTATTTTATTACGTTTATACATAATAAATAAAGTAATTAATAAAGTAAACTACTTTTAAACAAGACTATAATTTAGTTATTTAATTAAACGATAACATTTATTTTAAAAAAGTTTTCAATATCGGGTATAAAGATAGGTACTAGGTTCTAACTTCTAAGTATTGTATTGTTTAATGTCTTCAATACCATCGAACTTATTTAACTCGTTTTTTAACATGTCTTGTTCATACATTGATCATATCTCAACAACTGATCAATGTATCTTTCATCAGTCACCAGTGATAATTAGATCATTAATTTTGAAATATTTTGTCTGAAACCTACATAGATTCATAATTTTTCTAAAAGTTCTGTAGTTTAAAAAATTAAATTTTATTTTAAAAATACTCCGAGTTTAATACTTACTGATTTAAAATGTCCAGTTTTATTAATTCATGTGCGTAGCGTTACTAAATTGCAGATTATAACTTACCTATAATATAAAATATATGTACTATATCACTGATATACCTACTGTTATCGCTACTAAATTAAAACATTAGTTCACACCAGCATGATTGTTTTCAACAAACATAATCTTAATTTTCATCATTAAGAAAATGGTTTTTGTTGTTATTTGTTCGTCGTCTTCTGTATTTTTCAGTTGTTTGATAAAATCAAATTCGGTTTACCAATTTTTTTTACATTTATTATTGGTCGTTGCCAGTGTAGCACGAACAATGTAGGATTCGTAGTGGCAATCACAAAGCCAGTTTTCGTTTATTTTTTAATACAATTTTTGTCGTGTGCGCTAATGCAGCCACGTACACGTGAAAAGAACACAAAGTATACACAGTATCATCAGCAATTGAGTGAGTTGTTCTTTTTTCTTTAATTATTGTATTCGCCACCATCACATCCGTCACAATCGACGTTGTGACTTTAAACATTAGCGATTGGGATGCTCCACACTCGGGTCACCTTCTCAGACACGTCCGTGTAAATCTACCAGTACCCAGCGAGGTGTGTGAAAGGCCGCCCAGGTAGTCCAGTTCAGCGGTTCTTTCCACCTCTGACTACTGCGCATCAAGGCCACAATATACGAGACTTCAGTAATTTAAGTTTATTGACCTATTTCGTGTGAGCTCTATTATCATTGCACCAGACTGAATCGACCACAGAGACCCCCTACCGACGATTAACTTGCATTTTCATAAATCCGATGAGTCACCTCCTGTCATCGTCATGCACATTAGGTTACCTACTCTTTGGTAGAGGGCGTAGTCAGTTGGTCTGCCACTTAAGTGTGTAATTAAATAAATTACGATTTGGTTTAGTAATCATATATTACCTTATTGTATACTTGCATATTATATAATTTATATGTTATTAACATACATTATTTTCTTTCGTATAATAATATTGCTCAAAGAGCTTACAATTTCTTTAATCTTATAAAAAAACATTACGGTGACACACCCGTTAAATACAGACTGTAATATTATTATTTAGAGGAGTCTTAAAAGTATAGTTTTTGTTTTTAAAATGACTTATAGCGTTTTTTTCTTTTAATAAAATATGGAAAATAGTCTAGGTACAAAAATACTAGATACTTATAATTTTTTTTTTACATTATTAATTAATTTATACAATCTGTAAATTTATTTTTTTTACAATAAGTACAAGCGCTGTGAAAGTTGATGGGCTTCCAGTGATGGAACTTCTTGACAGATTTAGAGATACTTATAATTAAGTACGTAATAACTATATAGCCTAACTAATATTTTGATATTGTATGTACATTTTGGTGTTTGTTATGTTCTATATTGTGTTATGACAGAAATCCGAGAATTTACTATGTGAAATATTCATTGAACTACTAAATTTGTAAATACATATAATTTTCGTATCTTTTTATGTTTGTTTATATTTTAAAACTAGCGATTACAATATAATATTATTATAGTATTGTAATTTATTTTGTAAGTAGTATCTTTAATATTATATTTGTACAATGTCTTACTGTAAAAAAAAATTTTAAACTTAAACTGTCAAAAAGTTGTTATTGTAACTATTATACACTGTTAAGAATTATTATTATTATTATTAATATTATAATTATAATTATGATGTGTGTTCATATTCAATAAAAAGTTATCTGTTGTGCATTAATTATAAATAATGTTGAATTAATTTCTAACAACAGTAAATAAAAACATCAGTGAATTGTAAAGAATGGCATTGATTTTTCATTATAATAAAAACTATAAGTAAATGATGATCAGTAACGACCAAAATTACTTAAATATCAGTAACCAAGAGAGGACTAGGAATACAATTTTACCCAGGGAAAACAAGAAATTCAGGCCAATTTTGGGTTAATCATAAAATATTTATAAATTATCAGCCCAAATTTATTCAACATCTATAAGTGGTAATTGATTTTTGAGCTATCATACATGTTGCTTAAATAAACCTAAATAAAACTTTAAAACTTTAATATTAAATAAATATATATTCAGTACAATTTAAATTATTATAAATATTAAATAGTGTAATTTTACTCTAAAATATGTTAATACTGAAAAAAAAATGAACAATTAATATAGTATTTATAACGTATTCATTTGTTTGAAGAGTTTTCCATTTTTAAAATGTCTAAATTCGTAATACTCCATACTACCAAGGTTTATTAGTATTTGCAGATTACGAACTGCCAACTAACAAAGATGACAGTTGTTGTACAGTAGAACCTCATTAATCCGGACCTCATTAGTCCGGACTTCGCTTAATCCGGACAGCCATTTATAATTCGTAAATATACCGGTCGTACGACAATTACGCTAGTTTTCACCATAGATTAAAATAAACATGAAAACGAGTTCTACAAATTTCCTATAAATGCGGGTTATTGCGATAGCATATTTATTAATACCAATAGTCATTAGAGTTATCCAATTGTAAATTGTAAATTGTGAACAATTATGACGAGACAGGGTTATATTGGAGAGCATTACCAGACAGTACCCAAGCGTCTAAAGCTGATAAAAACACGCCTGGTAGGAAGATCAGTAAAGATCGAGTTTCTGCATTGCTGTGCGCTAATGCTGATGGAAGTCATATGTTAAAGCCTGTGATTGTAGGAAAAAGTAAAAAACCACGTGCAATAAAAAATATTATTAACACGTTACCAGTTCACTACTACAACTCGAAAAGCGCATGGTTCCCTTCAGACATTACAATAGATTGGTTTCACAAAAAAAACAGTGCCAGAAATTAGAAGATATCAAACAAAAATTTTGAAAATTCCTGACGATAAAGTGAAGACCTTAGTTCTACTGGACAATTATTGTCCAGCACATCCACAGGTTAAACAGCTTACTAGCGATGATAAAAAGATCACGTGCATGTTTTGCCAGCAAACACAACCTCTCTGATTCAGCCTATGAATCAAGACGTCATTTACATAGCCAAACGTCCATATAGAAGAAGCTTTTAAATGAAATTTCGGAAGTCGAGGAACCAGCTGCAGGAGAAGAAGATAGAAGAGGTTATAAAACGTTACAAAATCTCAAAGATTACAATATCAGATCTATGATTTATAATTTCGCATCGGCTGTCAAAGATATAAAACTTTCAACTTTGATTAACTCGTGGAAAAAACTATTAATAAATGAAGAGGTTGAATCAGATACGGCTGAATTAGAAACAGACGATTTTCACAACATTTTCCACCAAGGAGGTGAAAATTCAGCTACACTGGAAGACATTGAGTTGTGGTTAGAAGCAGATGAATATGATCTAGGTTATCATATTTTAACAGAGGAGGAGATTGTGTGACTGCTACAGAAAACCCTGAATCGGATGAATATGATCAAGAAGAAGCAGATGATAACGTAAACCCTAAGCCAAAACTTGGTGAAATTAAAGATCATCTAAACATTGTAATTAAATACGTTGAAGATAACAACGATGAAAACATATCTGCGTATCATGAGCATCTAAGGCATCTTCGCGAGTTAATCATTAAAGAAATCACTGTGAAAGGAAGACAACCAAAGATAAGCAGTTTTTTCAAACCAGTGTCAAGTGTGAATAATGAAGGTGTGCCTTAATACTATGTAAGTAATGTATATGTATGTAATGATTATATGTATGTATCTACTATTTTGTTAGGTTTAATAATATATGGTTTAATAAACTATACAATAAAATTTTTATAAATTTATAATTTACGGTTTTTGGTTATTTTGTTTAATCCGGACTTTCATTAATTCGGACAACCTAGAGCCCCAATTAGTCCGGATTAATGAGGTTCTATTGTATTTTAATAATTAGGTATTTATGTTACAAAGTACACATGAATTGTTTTCTCATGAAAGTAAAAAACTATTACCGATGTTTACAAACACTTTATAAATTTAATAATAGATAAATCATTGGTTATTTTCTAACTTTCCATAATATTCCTTTATTACTAAAGAGATGAACTTTGTTTAATTGTCCAGGCAATCTATGAATCATAATAACTTTGGGCAATAATTAGCAAGAGTATTATTTTGATCAGGTACTTCGCTAGCCACATTGTTAAATTGTATTAATACGATCTCGTACGTGACTATAGTTCCAGCAACCTGAATAACCATAATGAAATGAAGCATTAGCACTTATAACTTAAATAAAAAAGCATTCAAGATAAAAATAACTTTGCGGCCAACCGTAAGCATAAACGTCCTAGTGACGGAGAAAAAATTACATCCAGTAAATGATAATTCATCAGACGTCACTTGCATTAAAAATCTTTCTACCTGTAATTAAAAAAAAAAACGAATTTGGTATTTTATTCAAATGATAAATAAGTATGCCATTTGAAATTAAACTTTAAGTCACCTCGACTCCATAACACTCTGCTGGCACAGAGAACAAGACAGCTTTTGGTTTTTTGCTTTGATCATTAATGGATGCGACGTACAAAGACACTACGCATGTTCTTCCAACTAAGTATGTAAATAAAAATGCGAAACAGAGGGCCTCCCAAGAGCTGTGCATAGGTCTAAAAATATTGTCATTACTTATTACTTATTAGCCTTAATAAAACGTACACAAATATATTTTTCCAATACTTTAAGCTGTTGAGAAGTTGTAAGCAAATAAAGTACAAATTATGACCAAATGATAATAATATCACGGGAGATAGAAATTCATCAAAATCGTGAGTTAACGACGCTAGAACATTATATGTTTCTCTAGATTTCCGCCAATACATACTTGGAAGCACCTACAATTTAAATCAGAATAAATTATATATACTTGATTTACATGCATATACAATTACCTACGATTTATATTGGTAGGAATAAAAGGTTACACACCAGTGAAAATGTATTACTCGTATTATGGGTAGTAATAGATTCAGTGTAAATTATTGAACATAGGATTGTTGTAATAAGTGTTTTTTATCTTTAGTTTAAATTATTCAATTTTAGATTCTGAGTGGAGCAAAATAATGTATTGATTTTACAATGATGTGTGTTTTTTCTGTCTATCAGAGGTCAACAACATTTTGGAAAGTAAAAATACTAAGATTTTCGAGATCGGCAAATTTTCTATTATAAAAGTGAATCTAGTTGGTACTTTTTGTGAGTCAAAATGGAAAATGTCTAGTAATTAATAGAAATCGTCAAAAAAAATAGTAAAACCACTTTTAGAAAAAAATCTTTTTTTTTTTTTGGTGTAACTCAAGAACTAATAACCTTTAAAATGATCACTAAATATTTGTATTAGCATTTTCAATGAATGGTAATAATTTTGAAATATTTAAACTAGTTGTAGCCTTGAGAAGTTTATAGAAATTTGTAATTTTTTTAAATTTAAAGAAGGTCCCTTGTAAGTTTCATTAATGTAATTTCCAAAATATTAAAGATACATAGACCCGATTATTTTTTATATGCATTTAAAGTTCAAATTTTCAAAAATGTTCATACTATTTTTCAGTTGAAAATGCATAAAAGATTTTCTTTATATAGATAACATTAGAAACTTTGATGGAAGAAAACTACCCACAAATGTTCCTATGTTAAACAAAAAAAAAAGTTTACCGGAAAGTAACAATAATGTTTTGTGAGTATTTGAAATTAAAATGTTCACGATATTGGATTTTTATCGGTAAATTAACAAATTTTCAACTATCAATTATTGATATTTTATAGTAATTTAAAAACGCATAGATACTTGAAATTTCAACCAAATGTTAAAAATAACATTTTCCATGTATCGAAAATATTTTCAAAAAATATTGAAATAAGAGGTTTTTTTAAATTTTGTAAATTATTTTAAAGTTAGAAATAAAAATTTTTCTCTTTTCATAGCTAAGATAAAAAATTTTAAGAAAAGATTTCAGATAATTTTTTCTACCCACAAAAAAAAAGTTTACTTAAACGGAACATTATTTTTTTTTGAGAACAACTTATGATTTTTACGATATTTGATATTCAGCGGTATAATTTACCATTTAGGAATTCCCATTAATCAATTTTTGTTGTATTTCCAAAACAAAAAAGTTGGGTAAGAGGATGTTGCCTTGCTTTACAGTAGGTTACAAGTATAAAGATATCAGGAAAAATTAGAAAGTAGTTTGAAACACAAGTTAGATTTATAACAAGTGCTGTATGCAATTCACCGTATAGGCGAATTATCGATCTCGATCGAATTAGTTCACAAAGTGAAAAATTATTTCATCTACGCCAAATTGCCCTTAAATAAGCTATACTAAAACCTATATAGAAATTTTCATTTTTTCAAAGTCTAAATCAGGTTATACAGCTAAACATGAACGTTGATTTATCCGTGGTTAATAGACTCAAAAACTTCTGGACCATTTTCAATAAAAGTTATATTAATAGATTCCTTGAGACTTGGAGGGTTGCTTATTTTTTCGACCCCTATAGAGTAAGGGTATTTCATGCATGCATTTTTGTTTATTTAAATGGCTACCATTGGTGACATATTATACCTATTACTATATTATAATATTAGTAGAATTATGGCATACACATGTTTTTACAAATATATTTATAAAAAGGTGGGCAAGTGGGTTACAAGTGGGTCACTGTAATGGATGGTGTTAAATTTGAATTCAATGATATAATATCATTGTATAAGAAAAACAATTCTGAGCGAAAACGGTCAGTCAGCCTATGATATTACCAAGTATATTTGATGATATTATTGTGAATAAAGTAATTTATATAGAACCTATTTACGTGGAGCCTTGTTTTAAATTTTAAATTCGATAAATTTTGTCAACTTTAAATGCTCATAAAAAAAAATTGTGCACATGTAATTTTAATATTTTTCAACTGCTATTGTAACAATATATCAGGAGTCGTGCATTAAATTTTCACGCTTTTTTACCCAACAAATACAATTTTATTGATATTTATAGAAAAATAAACTAAAAAAATTGAAAACTGACAATGTCCGCTAATATAAACATCCAATGAAATTTTCAAGTATCTACAGTCATATGTTTTTTAATTACAACAAAATAAGAAAATCGTAACATGAGAAATCGAGAGAATATCAAATGTTGTAAAAATATGAATTTCAAACGCTCATAAAAATTTAATTTTACTTTATTGTAGACATTTTTTTTTGATAAAGGTAGACAAACTTATGGATAATCTTGTATTATATTTTCAAATCTTAGATTTAAAAATAAAAATGTTTATGAATTCTTAACTCAAAAAATTTTGCTAATTTTCGTGATGTTTCCGTATTTTGTCAAGATTTGAACTTTAAATGCTTATAAATAAAAACTGTGACTAAGGATTTTTAATATTTTTCAAATATCATTGTAACAGTATAGTAGAAGCCTTGTAAAAAATGTTCAAGCTTTTTTACCCAACAAATAATAAAGTTTTATTGACATCTATAGAAAAAACATACTAATAAAATTGGAAACTGAAAATGTTCCTAAACAGTTCAAAACAAATCAAAATATTTTTAAAATTGTATAGTGTATAGACAATGCAAATACAAACAACCAGTGAAAATGTCATATATATACGTTCATTTGTTTTAGAGTTACACCAAAAACCAAAATCGATTTTCTCGAAAACATATTTTGCATAAAAATCCCCCCCCCCCAAAGACTAGATTCACTTTCCTATCAGAAAAGTTACTGTTGAAAAAAAGCACTTACTGTCCTAAAAGGTTTTTTCACAAAAAAAAATTTAAAAAAAAAACACAAATCATTTTAAAATCAATACATTCATCATTCCACTCAGAATCTAAAACCGTAGATTCTTTGAATGTTCCCTAAACATTTAAATTAGCATTTTCCATAAATGGTAAATTATTCAAACTATTTTGATTCTTTTTCGAGCCATGACTATTTTTTCAAATTTTGTAAATTATTTTTCAGCTAGAAATTCATAAAAGTTTTTCGTTTTATAACTAACATTAAAAATGTTAATAGAAGGTTTAGAACAAGTGTTTTTACCTCTAAGAAAAAGTTCACCGGAAAGTTACGCTATTTATAGCCATAAGGCATTTTAAATTTTTATTAATTTTTATTTTAACGATTAAATATGATTATTTATTAATGTATGTTAGGCGAATGCATTCGGAAACGTTTTTTCATATACAATGGTTTATTATTAAAATCAAATGTAACAAATCTATTACAACGACGTGCTCGGCAGCTACTGTACAGCAGAGTGGTATCCACTAGTCTGCCATTTTTATAATATAAATATTATAAATAGTTAAAATATCAATAAGTTTTAATAGTAGACTTTTGTTATTATTTAGGTGTGATAGTTATTACTAACTTTTCCCCTGACGCTGTCTAATTTTTGGTTGAGCTGCTTGAATTTTTCCGTCAAAGCACAGGCTAGTATGATTATTAATAAATCCATAAAATTCCAAGCAAAAGAATACAAACAATCAAAAAACTTCAAAATTATAGCTATTACGATCGAGTAGTCTATAATCGTAAAAACTGTTTTGAGCGATGTCAAAATGTAAAGTTGAAAAATGTCTAGTCCATCCGGTGAGCAATGTATAGCTTTCAATACTCCCGTTAAAATAGAAGCCAAGTGTTCAACTGTAAAAATAAAACATAGATATAATACAATAATTATGCGCATAAGAGTTTTATCATCGCTCTAAGCTTTCATAAAAACATCATTTTTTCTTAGTTATATTTTACATACTTATTGAAAGTAACATGATAAACCATATTAACATTTTAATCTTAAATGCCATGTTGGGTGGGTACCCATACTGTTTCATCTCACGTTCCATTAGTTCCCATTTTTCCATAACTTTTGGCCATTCCCTTGCCAAATGGATAAAAACCATGTAATTGATTAGTGTACCTCCAAAAAATACTAAATCACCTGTAAACCAAATAACCTAATATATAAAAATTAAAAGTACCTACTGGTAATACTGATTTAAAAAAAAAACTATTTTTTAGTAAATTATATATTTTTATTATTATATGTAATTATACAAACTGTAATCATTTATTTTTCTAAAAGTGTAAATAGATTTATAATTAATAAAAATATTACCTAGTTTAAAAATTCAAGATAAGTAAGGTAGACAAGTAGACAATAGTCTGTATAGGCATATAATTATTAGTTCATTGGCGCAATGATAAATATTATTACATTCAGATAAATAATGCCAAGTCAATCTTAACTCATTTAATTTATGGTTATTCTAATATTTTATAGTTTATTCCTTCGATCCTTCGGCTCGTGCCGCACACGTCGCCCGATAATGAAATAGCTCACTTCCCGCCCTTGCCACACAATATACTATTTAAAATTTAGAATTAATAAATTATTCGAACTTTAAAATTCTAAATTACACATTATTTTATACAATGCACAAAATTGACTATAATTTAAACATGAATGATTACCCAGAATTGTTAATATTTTCTCAAAAAAAATATATAATTTAGTATAATAGTTATATAAAAAAAATTAATTTAAAGCATTACCAGTGATTTCATACGTCAGTCCATTCTTATACAAGTTGAATATTATTAACGAAATCATCAAGAGAGAAGAGCAAACTAAAATAATGCTGTAGGCCATTATCCAGCTGAACCAATTGAAACTAAAACATATACAATATTAGACGTATGATAAAAATTAACATATTGAAAATATTTTAACTGAAATGATTTATGTACTACAGATCTAAGCTTTCGTGGAATTAAATATATTTATATTTGTACGTTTTAAAATAATAGTATACATAAGTATACATACATACTATTTACCTATATTTCAACAGTAAGATGTAGGTACCAATTAATATCTCAGCTAAAAATGAAGATGAATGGAGTACCAAAATACACATTTGAGAAACTTACAAAATAATAACAGTATTTGTAGGCGCAATAGTGCGATACAACTTATATTACTTTATAGTATACTAGTGCCTAACTTACTTGTTATTATTTAACATAAAATGAAGATGATCAAAATATCACACACTAATTATTCGTAAATTTCAACTTACTCTAATATTGTCAATTTAATAGTTCAAAAAAAAACTTTATATTCAAAAATCATTTTAATAAATAGTCTATGTGAGTACCAAAAATATTCAACTTTCTCAAATTGTTTATTTCGTTGTTGTGTTTCACCAATCACCACCCAAAAATCATAACTATATCAAAAATCTTCCGCCTGAAATCTTTAGTATTTTAGTGCTACCTCTTACCGTGAAGTATCTATTTACAAGTATAAAGATTTTTCCAGTTGAATTTATGTATTAAAATATTTAGTACTACCATAAGAGTTTTATGGGTACAACAAAAAAAAATTTTAAATTACGGAGCTCTTATTTATCTTTAATTAACAGTTAAATCAAACTGAATAATTATTAATTATACATAGCTTATAACTCACACTAAATGACTAGTGTTTTGTCCTCTAATGCCTTGCACCGGAAAAAGAGCGCATATTTGCACCAAAATAAGTAAGGGCGTGATGGCTCTGTGCAACGAATTTTTATCGCTGATTATATCCTTCCTTATACTGTCTTCCAAGGCTTTGATTCTCACGTAGTTTACTGGCATACCAAGATCGTCTTGTATTTCAAGTGCTTGAAAAAAAAAATAAAAAATGTTAATATAACATTCTTAATGAATTATTTTGTATGAAAAAACTACTATTTTAGTTTATCACATTTGACATTTAACATTTTGGTATAGTAAATGTTCTAAATATAGTTCGTATAAAAATTTAATGCTACCAATATTCCCCTTATTTTCTTTTAAGCTCAATGCGTTATAATTAAAACGGACCGCCGAATCGGTTAATGAACTTTGTTTCAACTGCCGTTCATATCCAGATTCAGTGAAATTCCTGTCCTTGAGATAAACGGGCCGGAAAGTATTTTCGTCAGACATAGTAAAAAATGTGAAGGCTGATGTTGTCACTACGACACGAGTGAACTCGGCACACTAAATGACTTTCCAGAGTTTGAATTCGAAGTATTATTGTTAAAATTCAATAATTGCAAAAATAAAGTGCTCGGTGATGTTATCGGAGTATCTGACGCACGAAACACGCGTTATTGGAATACTTGATTATAGTAATTTTTGACGTTATGAAATGTAATTTTTTACACATCATAAATACTTAATTTTAAGTTGTATCTACCAAATAAAAAACGCCTCTCAAAAAGTATACATACAGTACATACATAATAATATTATGTGTTTGGTGTATAAAAATTGCTATTACTGATTCACCAATGCCCGAGTAGTTTTAATAGTTTCGTTTGAATTTTGTTTTGTACATTTAGTGTGCAATTATATAATAATATAATATGTTATCGTCTAAGAATACCTATTTTTAGATTTTTTGTGACAAATAACATTTCTTGTCGTTGTCAAATAAAAATACTGATTGGTGTAAAAATATAAAATACGTATGACATCGAAGAAAAATAATAAATTTGACTTTTTTATTATTTTTATACATAATAAATCTAAAAATCACTACTTTTAAACAAGACTATAATTTAGTTATTCAATTAAACGATAACATTTATTTTAAAAAAGTTTCCAATATTTGGTAGAAATATAGGTAGAATACAAGGTACTATGTGTAGTATTGTTTAAGGCCTTCAATATTATCCAACTTATTTAAATAATATTTTAACATGTTCTTTTTATACATTGATCATAATTCATAACTCAACAACTGATCTTTCAAAAATGTGTCTTTTTTAATAGGCAGCAGTGATAATTAAACCATTTATCTTGAACTATTTTGTCGGAAACCTAGGTACCTACATAGTTTTAAACATTTTCTGGAAGTTCTGTTGTTTAAAAAATGTATATTAAATTGTGTTTTAAAAATACTTTAAGATTTAGTACTTACTGATCTAAAATTGTTGGTTTTGTTTATCATGCGCTCGGTTACTTCTAAATTGTAGTTAAAAGTTATAATATAAATATATTATGTACTACCTATATACCTACTGTCTACTGTTATCGCTACTAAATTATAACATTAGTCCATACCACCATGATTGTTTTCAACTAACATAATCTTTATTTTTATCATGAATAAATGTTATACCATTTTCAGTTTTGTATCTTGATTAAAACAGAATTATCACACAATGATATTATGATAAGTAAATAATAAATTAGATTCATGTATGTATAAATTAATTTAGGTTTACAAATAAACTGTTTGAATAACATTTAGCGTATAGGTACACCTACCTACTACAATATTTTTAGAACTTAAAATACTTAACTGTATAATATTATACAAACAATTTATTTAAAAAATAGGTTATCTAATATCAGTATCTAAACAATGTAGATTATAGATAAGAAATAGATTTTTTTTTTTTGTTTGTTTTTGTTAAATATTTGAATTACAATCAGGGGTTCTGAAACAACTAATAATTAAATAAATAGTAAATAACAATAAATTTGTTTGTTTGTTGATTGTGCAGATAGTAAAATATGATGTAACCATAGACCTTATACTAATAGACATAGCATGGTAATAGTTCCAGGGGGGCACCGATGTGAGTGCGCTGTTCAACTATTAGTCGATTACTACGCACATGCGCAATACAATTTCAGGTTGGGCGATCAGTTATTGCGTTTTAAAAATTATTGTAAGATAATGGATTGATGAATAATACACAAAAGTTATATTGTTTCTGAATTCACCTATTGAATACATGATTTATTATTAATTAATTATTATGGTAATTATGCTTTTTTAAAAAATATGTATTTTAGTGGTTTTACAATGGTTTTACAATGGTTTTTTTTTTTTTTTATTCTGTATACTAAATGTGTACCAGAAGGAGTGCTTCGATTTCAACATAATATGGTATCTTATCTTTTAGCAAATTGGACCAATATGATACTTTAGAGAGATAATTTTTCGATTTTCTCAATAATTATTTATTGCCACGGGAAAAACCACCAACAAATTACAAAAAACCGCTAAAAATGGGATTTTAATTTCTAACGCTTTGTTTATCACCATAGAAATGGATAAAAATTACAATATTATAATATCAATTGAACTTACAGGCTATAATATACATTACTCATTGGCTTCACCATGAATACGATGCTACAATATTGAAGTTTCAGGATTAATTTGTTTTTTACACTACCATTGTTTACTTTTTTTTTTTCACATACAACTTGTTTTTTTTTTTTATATTAGCTGTTTAAAATTATACTACTGTTTTTCTGTTATTGTTTTTTTTTCTTTTCTTTTTTACTGTGTAATTGAGTAGCTATTTAAGGAGAAAAGGATAAATGTAAATGTGTTGTATATAAGATAACTCCTAGGCCTCCACACGAGTTTTACTCAGTGAGGCCTAGTAATCTTTACCGATATTAAATAAAATAAAATAAAAAATAAATAAAATAAAATAATAAATAATAACAAAATAAAATATCCAGACTGACAAACCGTCTCTGCTCAGAATCATTTTTCTTATACAATGATATTATATCATTGAATTCAAGGTTAATACAATCCATTATACATTGACCCACTTGTAATATACTGTAAAACAGAGTGACATCCACTTACCGCTTATTTAGTTATGTGTTTCAATAATATTGTTTAAATATGCGATTAAGCGTATTTATGTTGTCAGAAATGACAACACTACTATGATAATGGCTGTGACCGCGCCACCCATAGATAGTACTGACTACTGGATAGCGAACTCCCCCACAATGAATTGAAGCTTAAAGGTCGGTTGGCAATTGTATGGTGTTTTTTATGCCAAATAAGATTAATTATAATTTAATATCATGTATTGTATTTTATTAATATTTCTAAATCGGTATTGTTTTTAAAAAAATAAAAATATTTTAGAAATCATTCTACAGAAGCCAGAAGCTTATAAATTTAAACTGTTTTTTCGAAATTACAATCGTACTTCAAAAAAGTAAGTTTAATTTTTATTTATTTATTTATTTATTTATTTGTTTTCATTTAAAACAGAAATGTATACATACATGTAAAATTACAAATATTTATACATATTATAATTTGGCATTATATCTAAATGATTGTCTCCGTAAGCTAGGCTTGTTATGGAGACAAGGTTCTTAAAAAATATCTCGTACATTTACTAAATAATTAAATCACATTATAAGTCGATCATAGTTGATTATGTGAAAATAAAACAAACAATTTACTACCACTTTTAGTAACTTTTATCAGTTGGTTATCAGTAGCCGCCGCGACAGGTTGTTCTCAGCGCTATGTTCAATCCCAACGTTTGTGTTTCTTATAATTAATCCTATTCAATGAATCCTAAAAATAATAGGAGTTCTCCTTAAGATCGCAATCTTCCAGATACTTAAAAAAAAAAATACAAGAACTAGCAGTGTTGCTCTCACTTTTCCTTATACAAGTAAAAATAGATTTGCTCCACTTCTAACTCTCCAAGTCAGCGACAATACGGACGGCATCGAAGACGAAGTCAGCTCTCAACAATCACAGATTAGACCAAAAATTCCACCTATTTACGTATATAACATTTCTGATTGTCAAAACTTCCATACATCATTAGCCAATATAACTTTTGATGAATTCTCCATCGTGAACACAAAAACTGCTCTCAAATTAAACATGGATTCTATTGACGACTATAGAAGCGCAACAAAACTTTTCGACGATTCCGGTATAGAATACCACACTTACCAATTCCCCAGAAAACAAACAACTATCCGTTATCATTAGGAACCTCCCTGTAAATATATCAGAAGCTTGTATATAAAAGGAACTCGTAGAACTGAAATTCGAAGTAGCCTCAGTCACTCGTCTTCAAAATAAACTCTAAACTCCAATACCTATCGTAGCGGTACTGCTATCCAAATCATCTGCTGCGATTTACTCTCTAAACAGACTCTTGCACTGTGTAGTAGCGATAGAACCAAGACAACCTTCCAAGGGCATTCCTCAATGCACCAACTGTCAGCGTTTTTCGCATACAAAAAAGTTTTGTCACTTACCACCTAGATGCGTCAAATGCGCAGGTGACCACCACTATAGTCCTTGTCCAAAAGATACAGAAACTCCACCAAAATGTGTAAACTGCCTTAGTGACCACCCAGCGAGCTACAGAGGCTGTACTTTCTACAAACAAATTTCAAAAAAGAATAACAATAACAAAAATAACGCTACCCACTTCCAAGCAATTATACGAAATTCCAATTCCCGGTGAACATCTCTAATAGCACACAAAATGACGAAACCGATAAACGTCCATACGCTGCCGCAACTAAAAATAAATTGCAAGACAAGTCATTAAACAACACAGATAATGACTTCATGAAAACGCTGTTACCCTTAATTAACAAATTTGTCTCTCAACTATTGCAGAAAATAATAGAAAATCTGCCAGCCATCCTTAATAGCTCACATCTAAACTCAAATGGATCCCCATAATACCATTATATTAAACTGGAACGCCAACGGACTAAAAAATAAAAGGAACACTCTACTAGCCTTCCTTACTCATCATAACATTGATATCGCTTGTATAACAAAAACACACTTATCAAGTGTAGACAAAATTAAATTCCCTGGCTACATCTTACAGCGCGCAGATCGTGTTACACAGACACGAGCTATGGGTGGAGTTGCTATTCTTGTTCGTGCCCAAATTAAACAACAAGAAATTCCTAATCTAAACCTGCTGCGCCTAGAAGCCGTAGCAGTGCTAATTAAATTAAACAATAGATATGTTACCATCGTCAGTGCTTATCAACCTCCCAGTCGCCAAATGCACACTTCGGATTATGATAATGTAATGAGTCTAGACAATTCAATTATAAAAGCAGGCGATTTAAACGCAAAACACACTAATTGGGGTTGTCGCATTATTAATCCAAACGGCACCAAATTACTATCTTTTATAGATAACACGCCTTATACAATTTATGCTCCAAATGAGCCTACTTATTTTCCTTCAGATGTAAATAGACAGCCAGATATCTTAGATATTTTACTAATAAAATCATTTCCTTTTAATTGCATACAAGAAGCTCTCGCTGAGCTCGACTCAGACCATATCCAAGTTAAAATCACAATTAATTCGTCTTCACAATCTAATCAAACAACTCTCTAATTAAAGGCAACCCAAACTGGGATAAATTCTCAAATCAAATTAATACCAACTTAATAATACCTAAAACTATACCGACGATCCAATCTGCAGAACGAATGTCTGAACACCTAACTACAGTCATTGCTGACGCCGCACGTGCTCTAAGCCCACGCAACCTAATACTAAAAACATCGGCTTTCTAACCCAATATATAATTTCTTTAATCCAACGTAAACACCATGCTAGACACATTTAGCAAAACCAAAGAAATACGGAAAATAAAAAATCACTGAATAAACTCACTAAAGAAGTGAGAACGGCCCTATAAAACAATCGTGTGTCGTTGTATAATAGCTATCTCATAAATATGTACCAGGGAGATTCAAATTTATGGAAGGAGACCAAACGACTACTGAACCAAGAAATAAATATAATCCCCCCCTCTCCGTACAGCAAATCAACTAGTGATATCCGACGCAGATAAATGTAATGTTTTTTTTCGGAAATGTTATACAAAACATTTTCCACCAACCAAACTACAGATATAAATAATGAACGGCCGGTCCTTAAGTTATTAGATCTACTTGATTATTCAGTTCAAACATGTATGGATTATGTCACACCCAATGAAATTAAGCTAATTGTCAAAAACTTACCAAACAAAAAAGCCCCGGGTCACGACCACCTTACCAACCTCATGTTTAAGAAACTTCCTGCCAAAGGACTCGTCTTTATGACCTCCTTATTTAATTTTTTGTTACGCGTTGGGCACTTTCCACTGAAGTGGAAATCAGCAACGATTATACTTATAAAAAAACAGGGTAAGGATAAATCAAATCCTGATAGCTACAGACCTAACTAATAAGCCTACTTACCCCCCTATCAAAAATATTCGAAAAAGTTATTCACACAAGACTACAAAATTGTTTGAACAGCGCAGACGTTATCCCAAAATTTTAATTTGGGTTTAGGTCCAATCACTCGACCGTACAACAGCTTTTTCGTATAACTGAACATATTAGAACTTCTTTTGAAAAACATTGCCACACTGGTGCTGTATTTATAGATGTCTCAAAAGCATTTAATAAAGTATGGCACGAAGGTCTTTTATACAAACTAAAATCTTTCAATACACCGAAGTACTTATTCAATATTGTCAATTCCTTTCTAACAAATAGACAATTCTCAGTTAAAATAAACGAAAATTTCTCTTACCCCGGTCCATCTCTGCCGGTGTACCTCAAGGGTCCAAACTGGGACCTATATTGTTCAACATATTCATATCTAATATACCACAATCACCACGCGCAAACATCGCCCTATTCGCAGACGACACAACTATTTACAGTGAATCCCGCAACGTTGAAGCGATAACAAACAACTTACAAGATCACCTAAATCTACTAGCAAAATGGTGCAACAGCTGGAAAATACACATTAACGCTTCAAAAAGCACAGCAGTCATTTTTAGCTTACGTCGCAATTCCACTCCACCACCATTAAGATTCGATAACGATTCCATACCTTGACAGCCTTCTGTCAAGTATCTTGGTGTTACGCTAGACAAGAGGTTAACCTGGGGGCCTCACATAACTTCTAAACTGCAACAAGCATACCAGCGCCTCTCAATGCTATTCCCTATTCTAAACAAAAAATCAGTTATACAAAAAAAATGTTCAATATTAATTTACAAGCAATTATTATGCTCACTAATTACCTACGCCTGCCATATCTGAGGTAACTTCTCAGCGACACACTTAAAAAAATACAAATTTTCCAAAACAAAATATTAAGGATAATAACAAACGCACCATGGTTCATACACAACGAAAATCTTCATAAAGACCTCCGAATCATTAAAATCCAAGATCATATAAGCTCTTGCTGAAAACATCTATAATTCACTCCACAAATCAACTGGCTCACTTCACTTCAATTTACACATACGTCCACCACCTCAAAGACGTCTAAAACGCGGTCGTCTAACCTAACCGTCGATAATGATTATTAAATAATTGTGATCCTATTGTTATTATCGCTATTATAATTACTTATATTATCATGTTAAAATTAGTCAAAAATTAGTGTTATTTATCTATAGATGTAGATAGCCTTACAGGCTAGGAATGTCTTATTATTAAAATAATAAAAAAAAAGTAATTTTTATAGCTATGCAAACAGGAATATATTTCATTTTCGCAATATATTAACGTGTCTGTGCGCGCGCAAGAGTTACATCCAACGCCGGTTACCCGGCACGGCGTGACAGCGATTCTCGGAAACACACGCACTAATGTTAATTTACTACTCACACATAGACATATCCCCAAATGTTCAGTCATATGAATGCCTAAATATTACTCTTTAAAAAAAAAAATTCCTTAAACATGATTCACTGCAGCACACTTAAATCGAAATCGAAAATATGGTGCGGTGGAATGACAAAGTAACGTAGCACAAAAAACAAGAACAATCGCTTACCTATTTTATTTTTTATTCATAGATAAATGCAATTAATGTCTCACTTTTTGTATATTTAAATCAATGTGTCATACTATTTAGTTTACAGCATAATATAATATACGTATTTTACAGATTCCGCTAAAAATAAACACCTATTTTGGGATACTATAAAATAATGATTATGTAAAGCATTTCAAGTTATTGTTTACTTACACAGTAATAATAATAACCACATATTTCAATAATATTCACTTCAATATACTCAACAAATGTCTTAAAAAATATATTCCTATACTGAAAAAAATGAATTATTACAAGTATTTATAATGTTATTCATAACGCATACATTCGTTTGAAGAATGTTCCATTATTAAAATATCTAAATTCGTAATACTTCTTTCTTCCAAGATTTATTAGTATTTGTAGATTACAAATAGCCTACTTCTAAAGTAGACATTTTTTTACGTGACTATTGTATTTTAGAGATTAGCTATTTATGTTGCTAAGTACACATGAATTGTGTTATTATGATAGTAAGGGAGTATGACCACCATAGATCTATTAAGAATAACATTAATATTTCTTAATGGGTCTATAAGGTTGACTGATGTTTACAATATAATATGTTTACATTATAAATGTAATCATAGACAAACCAATGGTTAAGTTCTAACTAATAGTTATGCATAGTATTCTTTAATCACTAAGGAGGCGAATCACTTTGATTCAATTTCCAGCCAAGCTATGAATCATGATAACTTTGAACAATAATTAACAAGAGTATTATTTTGGCCAGGTACTCCGCTAGCCACATTGTTAAATTGTATTAATACGATTTCGTACGTGACAATAGTTCCAGCAACCTAAATAGCCATGGTGAATTGAAACATTAGCACTTAATAAAAACGTAAATAAAAAAAGTATGCCAAAGGATAAAAATAATTTTCTGACCAACCGTTAGCATAAACGTCCTAGTGACGGAGAAAAAATTACATCCAGTAAATGATAATTCATCAGATGTCACTTGCATTAAAAATCTTTCTACCTGTAATTAAAAAAAGAAACGTATTTGGTATTTTATTTAAATGATAGTATTAAGCACTCCATTTTCAAATTTTCAAATTAACCTCAACTCCATAACACTCCGCTGGCACAGAAAACAAGACAGCTTTTGGTTTTTTGCTTTGATCATTAATGGATGCGACATATAAAGACACCACGCATGTTCTTCCAACTAGGTATGTAAATAAAATCACGAAACATAGAGCCTCCCAAGAGCTGTGCATAGGTCTAAAAATATTGTTATTACATATTACTTATTAGCATCTATGAAACGTACAAAAATATATTTTTCAAATACTTCAGGCTATTGAGAATTTGTAAGCAAATAAAGTACAAATTATGACCAAATGATAATAATATCACTGGAGATAGAAATTCATCAAAGTCTTCAGTTAACGACGATAAAATATTATATGTTTCTCTTGACTTCCGCCAATACATACTTGGAAGCACCTAAAATTTATTACGTGAGTATAAATTTATTTATGAGTGAAAATGTATTACTCGTATAGGTAGTACGACACTACGACAGTACTGTAGTAGTAGACTAAGTATAAATTAATGAACATAGGATTGTTTTAAATATGTGTTGTTTATCTTTAGTTTAACAAACAATTCACAACATTATAGTTTTTATGCAAAAATGAATTGATTTACTTACTTAGTAGGTACCTACGACCAGTGTTGTGCATTATCTAGATAAAAATGTTCATCTTTTTATCTTATCTAAATAAATTAAACCATTATCTGATTATCTGCAGATAATTAGATAATATTTTTATTCATTTCACTTGATTTTTTCCGTTTTTCAAAAATGTTTAATACTTATTTGAAATTTAAAACAACTTGCCTAATGTGACAACAAGGCATCATCCGAACTGTGTAATAATTTTTTATGTTAGTAAGTTTAAAACCAAACAAAATTAACTATCAATTTCATTTAGAGTTAATTATCTGCATTGTTTATTATGTTTTTTCCAATAAATCAATTTTTGTCAAAAAAGTCATTATTTGATTAAACAATAAAATTAAGTGTCCAGATAATTTAAAATGTCCAATATATTAATATGCGATAAAAGTTCTTTTATTGTTTTTATCCTAATATATTAATTTAATTTAAATTGTATTTTTATATAAAATAATAAATTATATTGACTAAAAAATTATATATGTGTGTATACATTGTAGTTTAATTTATAGCATTAAAAAACATACAAACTCTATAATTATCTGTTATCTTATCTATATACATTTTCAACGCATTATCTGTTATCTTATCTAGACAATTTTAAAGTTATCTGTACACAACACTGCCTACGACTATACCTAGTTAGATTTTTATAATCAACCAACAATAAATGCAATTTCAGTAACATAATGATATTTGATTTTATAAATTTAATATAATTTTATGATTAAAATATCATTAAGAGTTATTAAAATATCAAATAGCTATAATACTACTTTTTTGTTAGTTATTACTTACTTTTCCCCTGACGCTGGCTAATTTTCGGTTGAACTGCTTGAATTTGTCCGTCAAAGCGCAGGCTAGTACGATTATTAATAAATCCATAAAATTCCAAGAAAAAGAATACAAACAATCAAAAAATTTCAAAGTTATAGCTACATCGAACGTGTAGTTTATATGCGTAAAGACTGTTTTAAGCCATGTCATAAAGTAAAGTCGACAAATATCAAGTCCATTCTTTGAGCAATGTATAGCTTTCAATACTCCCGTCAAAATAGAAGCCAAATGATCAACTGTAAAAATAAAACATAATATAATTGTAATACAATTATTATTATTAAAAACTTATCGTACAACAATATAAATTAATCTCAACATTGCATAACAGTAATTATGTGCATAAGAGTTTTATCTTTTCTCTGAGCTATCATAAAAACATCATTTTTTTCTTTTTATATTCTACGTACTTATTGAAAGTAACACAATGATACATGTTAACATTTTAATCTTAAATGCCATGTTAGGTGGATGTCCATATTGTTTCATCTCACGTTCCATTAGTTCCCATTTTTCCATAACTTTTGGCCATTTCCTTGCCAAATGGATAAAAACCATGTAATTGATTAGTGTACCTCCAAAATATACTAAATCACCTGTAAACCAAAATATAACCTAATGTATAAAAATTAAAGGTACCTACTGATAATACTGATTTCAAAAAACTATTTTTTAGTAAATCATATATTTTTTATTATTATATGTAATTATACAAACTGTAATTATTTATTTTTCTAAAAGTGTAAATAGATTTATAATTGATAACAATATTAGCTTAAAAATTCTAGACATCTATGTAATTAGTACTAAGAGTAAGAATTTATTTTTCCATAATTACATAATAATATAGTTATGTAAAGTAGACAAGTAGACATCTAGTATGTGTATGGTTACATAGATTATTAATTCGTGGGCGCAATGATAAATATTATTGCATTCGAATAATTAATTTAAATAAGATCTCAGCTGATTTTACTTAGAGTTTTTTAAATTTTTTTTTTACAAAAAGTGAAAAATATTTTATTTATTCTATAAATTTAGAACTAGTAAATCATTTGAACTCTAAAATTCTAAACTGCACAATTCATACAATGCACAAAAATCGGTATAGTTAAAATTTGAATAATAACCTAGAATAATTAATATTTTCTCAACAAATTTGTATAATTAAGTTAGTATAACCAATTATTATTAACCATTGATTAAGAGTCTAGTATTTGAAATTAAAACAGAAAATAAAATAAAAATTATATAAAAAATAAATTGAAAGCTTTACCAATGCCCTCATATGACAGTCCATTAATATACATGCTGTATATTATAAATGAAACCATTACGATAGAAGAGCCAACTAAAATAATGTTGTATGCCATTATCCAGCTGAACCAATTGAAACTAAAACATATTATAAAATAACAAACCCATGATAAAAGTTAACTAATTGATTGTAAATATTAGGAAATCTTTTAACTGAAAATATTTCTGTACTGTAGATATCAGCTTTTATGGAATTAAATATATTTATATTTATAAATTTTAAAATAATAATAACTAATAAGTATACTTACATAATATTATATACCTATATGTTCACAGTAAGGCTTAGGTACCAATTAATATTTCAGTTGAAAATGAAGCTAGAAGGTAGACGGCAGTGCCAACATACATAATTGAGAAACTTTTAAAATAATAACAGTTTTTTATGCGCATGTGCAATAAAGCGATAGAACTTATTTTGTAGTACCTAACTTCCTTGTAAATTCAAGTATTAAGATCTTTCCAATTGCTTTTATTTATTAAAATGTTTAATTCTACAACAACAGTTTTATAAGAACAACAACAAAAAAAAAAAAATGTGGATAAGTGGATGTCGCTCTGCTGTACAGTAGGTTACAAGTGGGTCACTGTAATGGATGGTGTTAAATTTGAATTCAATTATATAATATCATTGTATAAGAAAAACGGTTCTAAGCGAAAACGGTCAGTCAGCCTATGATTTTACCAAGTATATTTGATGATATTATTGTGAATAAAGTAATTTATATATAACCTATTTACGTGGAGCCTTGTTTTAAATTTTCAATCCTTAGCCATAAAAGTTAAAAATTTATAAATTTTATAAATTTTTAACCACAAAATAATTAATAAATTATAAATTTGATAAATGTTGTCAAAATTTGAACTTTAAATGCTTATAAAAAAAAAATTGTGCATATGTATTTTTAATATTTTTCAACTGCTATTAGAACGTTATATCAGGAGCATTATATTAAATTTTCACGCTTTTTTACCCAACAAATAAAAATTTATTGATATTTATAGAAAAAAAAAACTAAAAAATAATTTGTAAATTTTATGGTGTATAGAAAATGCTAATATAAACATTCAGTCAAAATTTCATGTCCCTACGGTCATTTGTTTTAGAGTTACACCAAAAACCAAAATCGATTTTCTCGAAAACAGATTTTGCGTGAAAATTCCCGTTTTTCCTTAATTTTTCTTTTGTTTTTCACGTCGCTTGTGAAAACTACTGGGAAATATTTACTTTTGACCCCCCAAAGTACCAACTAGATTCACTTTCCTATCATAAAAGTTACTATTGAAGAAAATCTAAGCACTTTTACTGTCCTAAAAGGTGATGACAGACACAAAAATAAAAAAAAATAAAAAAAAAATAAAAAAAATAAAAAAAAAAATAAAAAAAAAAAAAAAAAACACACATCATTGTAAAATCAATACATTCATCGCTTAGCTCAGAATCTAAAATACAAATTATGGAGATTAAAGAACTTTGATTAATAGTTAAAATGTAACTGTTAAATCAAACAGAATACATAGTGTATTACTCACACTAAATAACTAGTGTTTTGTCCTCTAATGCCTTGGACCGGTAAAAGAGCGCACATCTGCATCAACATAAGTACGGGGGCGATGGCTTTGTGCAACGAATTTTTATCACTAATTATGTCCTTCCTTATACTGTCTTTCATGGCATTGATTCTCGCGTAGTTTACTGGCATACCAAGATCGTCTTGTATTTCAATAGCTTGAAAAAAAAAATAAAAAAATTTAATGTAACATTCTTAATGAATTAATTTGTACAAAAAAACAATTATCGCATTAGGTATTTAACTTTTTGAAATGTTCTAAATATAGTTTGTATAAAAAATTAATATTACCGATAATTCCCTTGTTTTCTTTTAAGCTTAATGCGTTGTAATTCGAACAGACCGCCGAATCGGTTAATGAACTTTGTTTCAACTGCCGTTCATATCCAGATTTAGAGAAATTCCTTTCCTTGAGATAAACGGGCCGAAAAGAGTTTTCGTTGGGCATAGTAAAAAAATGTGAAGACTGGTGATGTCACTACAACACGAGTAAACTCAGAACACTGAATTCCCTTCCCGAGTTGGAATTCGCAGAATTGTTAAATATTCAGTTGCAAAAATAAAGTGCTCGAGATGTAATCGGAGTATCTGACACACGGAGCACACGTTTTTGGAATAAGTACTTGGTTATAATAATTTTCAACGTTATGAAATGTAATTTTTTACACACCATAAATACATAATTGTGATTTGTATCTACCCAATAATAAACGCTTCTCGGAAAATATAAATGTAGTACATACATAATATGGGTTTGAGATAGAAAATAATCTTAATTTTTACCATGAATACATTTTATACCATTTCTAGTTGTTTATCTTGATTAAAACAAAATAATCACACAGTGCTATTATGATAACTAATATTGATAAATTAGATTCATGCATATAAAATTAATTTAGGTTTACAAATAAAGGGTTTGAATAATATTTAGCGTACCTATACTACAATATTTCTAAAACTTAAAATACTAAACTGTATAATATTATACAAACAATTAATTTAAAAATAGGTAATCTAATATCAGTATCTAAACAATGTAAATTACAGATAAGAAATAGATTTTTTTTATATTTGTTTTTGAATAATAGTTTAATTAATTGATTATAACGTAGGTAATATAAAATTTATATATGAATGAACATTTTTTTTATTTTGGGATTACACTGCATTATAAATAATTTATTCAAAACTAACAAAAATAATCTAACAATACTACTTGTAAGTTGTAATGGTATCTATACTTTTTTCTCGAATATTGAAAAGTATTTAATATAAATTACAATAATTATGGACAGTAAACAGCTGTATAATTTTGACCATTTCCGTCATTATTTACACTGTTGAATTGTATCAATACGATCTCGTATGTGACAATTGTTCCAGCAACCTTAATAATTGTATAAAAAAAAGCATTAAAGCGTATGTAACCATAATTTGAATAAACAGTAAATAAAAAAAACGCATATAAAACTGACCGTCAACATTAATGTTCTAGTGACCGAAAAAAAATTGCATCCGGTCAATGCTAATTCATCAGATGTTACTTGTGTTAAAAATCTTGCTACCTATAATTAAAGAAGGACCATTAATTTTTTTTTTTTTAAGTTTCCACAACTATCTTTTAATTCATCCATTTCACGTTTAATAAAGAATCATCTCATCATTTCAAATTAATGTTTTAATGTTTATAGGTTTCTATATTTATCTGTTAATATTGTTAAAATAATTTTCATTTCATTCATTTTTTACTTGTTCATACTTAATACACCTGAACGCAGTCTTTTTATATTTATAATACCAAAAAAGCTGAAGTGCTTAAGCCTGGCAATTATGGCCATTAACAGTTTTGTTGTTTTGTAGGGTGGGTGGACGTATGGAACGGTTGGTTGAAACACGTGAGTTTTTAGGTTTTGGCAGAACTTCAAGCTGGGCACCCGTAGGTTTCTGCCATACCCAGTCGGGGGATGGCGGCCTCGCTCTCTACTCTCTAGTTGCCTGACCAGAGAGGAGCCGCCGTGGTCGAGGTTTGAACCGGCGGCGGCGACGGTACCGATGCCGTAGTCCGCTAGGCCACTCTTTCGTGTATACCTATACTGTATAGATACCATTATATTACCATTTACCATCTTGATCCCAATTTTATCGAAAGCCACATTTTTATGTACACTTAAGGCTTTACTGGGATCGAAGCAAACGTATTTTTCATGCGTTTTAGACCAATATTTGCATTTTATTTCAAATAATTGTTTTAAAAAAATTGTAAAAAATGCTTTTTATCTTGTATTTTTTTGACATATTATAAAGTTTCAAAATAAATTGCCGAAAAACAGAAATCGGTGTGGGCTGTCGAATATTTCCTCTAGCAATTAAAAAAAAAATTATGAAATTTGGTTAATTTTACAAGGCGGTATCGTTATTCCCACAGAGTGTATTTTTGAGGACAAAATGGCATCGGCACTGGGCGCCTTAATATTCACTTAAATATAACTACTCAACAATATTTATTGTTTATTATTTGATTACTAATAAACACAGTTTATTTTACATATTATTAGTTATCATGATTAATCCCTATAATACTTTTTAGCTAAATGTAAATTCACCTCCACTCCATAACTTTCGGTCGGCACAGAAAATAAGATTGCTTTTGGTTTTTTGCTTTGATCGTTTATGGAAGCAGCATATAAAGATACTGCACATGTTCTTCCAACCAAATATGTAAATGAAAACACGAAGTAAATAGCCTCCCAAACGTTGTGCATTGGTCTGAAAACACGTTTAGCCTTAATAAAGTGTACATAACTAATAGTTATTTGCATACTTCAAACTGTTTAGAAGCTGTAAGCAAATAAAGTACAAATTGTTAGCAAATGATAATAATATCACCGGTGACAAAAACTCATCAAAGTCTTGAGTTAACGACGCTAATAGGTTATATGTTTCTCTCGATTTCCGCCAATACGTACTTGGAAGCACCTAAATTTCAATCATTAATGTACAAGAGTGTCGGGAATAATAATTAAAAAAATCTAGTATATATTATATTAACTATTAAACTATTATCCTAATAAGGTGGTTGTTTAAATTGTATTAGTCGTTACGCTTTAAAATGTTAAAATGTAGAACTGTAAAAAACAATAGTTAATGATAATAATGAATTTTGAATAACTATTAATACATTGGAATAGTTATAAACTCTTATACAGTTATACACTATACAGTTGTAGACCCAGACAGGCGTAGATGCAAGGGTGGTCAGGTGCTGAATCCCCCCCCCCCCCCACCTTTTGCCCTTAAGTAGGTACTTAACCTATTTCAAAGATTACCTTAATTTTAAGTTTATTAACTAAACTACTAAAGTTAGGAGGTTAGAGAAGCAGGAGTTTCATCGATTTCGCCAGTCCTTTTATACTAGGGGATAAGGTATATTGATTCCGACAGCTTCGATTCCGCTAGTGCAGGTAGTCTAAAAACAACCTATTGATTCCACCAGTGAAAAAATAATCTTCCCGAATGAAAATTATAGTTTGATTTCACTTACATAGCTATATTATAAATATTATATGAAATAGGTACCTGCATAAAAATGTTATCGCTAATTAATGATAATCTAACGTCTATATAGCGATTAATAATATCATCCTACAATAACCTGATTAGTCTCGACTTCCCCTCGTTTTATTATATTTCTAATTAATGAATTTCGAAATTATAGCAGGTGAATAAAAAAATAACTTAGTTATTTATCAAAATTAAAATTAAAATTGTAAAACAAACTTTGTTAAATATTTATGTGCATATAACTGTATAAGTAGAAATGTGTTAGTAAAAAGTTGGGTAAGTGGATGTAATTTATATATAACGTGGAGCCTTGTTTTCAATTTTCAATCCTTAGCTATAAAAGTTGAACATTTTATAAATTTTTAACTACAAAATAATTATTAAATTATAAATTTGATAAATTTTGTCAAAATTTGAACTTTAAATGCTTATAAAAAAAAATTGTGCCTATGTATTTTTAATATTTGTCAACTGCTATTAGAACGATATACCAGGAGCCTTCTATTAAATTATTAAGCTTTTTTATCCAACAGATAAAATTGTATTGATATTTATAGAAAAAAAAACTAAAAAAATGGAAACTGAAAATGTCCGTAAACAGCTCAAAATAAGTCAAAATATTTGGAAAATGTTATGGTGTATTGAAAATGCTAATATAAACATCCAATCAAAATATCATGTACCAAAAACCAAAATCGATTTTCTCGAAAACAGATTTTGCGTAAAAATTCCCGTTTTCTTTTAATTTTTCTTTTGTTTTTCACGTAACGTTTGAAAACAACTAAGAAATTTTTACTTTTGACCCCCCCCCCCCCCCCCCCCCCAAAAAAAAGTACCAACTAGATTCACTTTCCTATCAGAAAAGTTACTATTGAAAAAAACCCAAGCACTTTTACTGTCCTAAAAGGTGATGACAGACACAAAAAAAAATAAAAAACACACACATCATTGTAAAATCAATACATTCATCGCTTCACTCAGAGTCTAAAAGTGTAATACAAAAATATACATAAACGAATCTTTAACGGATATTTTAAAATATGATATATTTTCCGATTAACGTATTAAAAATAACTATTTTCAAACCAACTGAAAAGAAAACTTACTGATTTCACAGGTCTTACAAAAATTATAAATTTTGAAATACTTAAAAATCCTCAAATTGAAAATAACTATGTTGACAATACTAAACAATGTACCTATACATCAAGAACGTAGAAAACATATATATACTTTAAAATATACCTTCACTTCCAAAAAATCTTGTTGAAGTGATTGAAGCTATAAATAATCTTGAGATAATATAACGGTTGAAGGAGTCATTTTTAATTCATACAGATTTGGTGAACAATATGATGTGTTTTTCTACAGATAGTAATCTGAGGGCTCTAATAAGCTCGTTAAATACGATATTTATTAATGGTACATTTTCTTCATATCCTATGTTTTTTCATCAACTCTTTACAATCCATGTAAATATAAATGAGCATTATGTTCCATTGGTTTTTTTTTTAAATATTTAAATGAATTGTTGAATTATTTTGCAGATATATTATTATTATTATTATTATAACAGAAATAGGTCGACAGGCGACAGCAACAAGTACCAGGTTGAGGTAAAAATTGGTAAGTGGCGAAATCGATAGGTTGTTTTTAGAACAACCTGAACTGGTGGAGTCGATACTGGTGGAATCGATAGATATAGAAGCAATACCATACTTAAAATATATTATATTATATTGCTTATTTATATTTAGGAGTGATTGATAATTGAACATTTTTTTATCCATCCCCCTTTTTCATATCTAGATCCGCGCCAACCCAGACGTTTTTGTGACTTTTCACGTGAAAACCATAGTAACCACACACAATATTTTCGTAACCGATCACTTCATGTTAGCTATTTTTGGTCTATGTTATGAATATACAAAATTATTCATATAATTAATCTATACCTATATGTGTTTGAAAAAAATTATTATACATTAATTTGATCTTCGATGTAATTTAATAATTAATTATTTATCTATATATTATATACTAGCCGACCCGTCACAGCTTCGCCCGTGATTGGTTGTTTATTTTGCCATCGGACCATGATATGTAGAATTTTTTATTTAAATATTATTGTTTGATGTGATCGGCAAGTAAATATAAAAACGGTTAATGTAAACGGATTGAAATTTTTCTAGCGTTATAAATGATAAAAATAAATACAGATAAAAAAGAAATAATTTATGGTTGATAAAGAATTTTATTGAAGTTGATGAAGAAAAAAAAACAATTAAAATAAGAATTTTATAAGACTTCTGAGTATATGATGTTTTTTGTTATATTTCCTGTTGAAATTAAAATCATAAGATGATTCGGGTCTCCAGTTCGAGAAAATGCCACGTATAATTGCCCATGTGAAAAGCACTCTGTACGAAGATCTACGCCAACGTACTTGAATGTTTGACCTTGTGCTTTGTTTATGGTAATCGCAAAAGAAACTTTAACCGGGAATTGAAGCCGTTTGAAAGAATACGGCAAGACAGAAGGAATCATGGGAATTCTTGGAATAAATGCAATTTCTCCTTTCGCTGGCCCTGTAAGAATTACGGCTTCTATAATATCATTTCGCAACGATTTTATTTGTAATCTTGTACCGTTACATAAGTTCGGTGGTTGAAGATTACGTAATAATGTAATTGGAGCACCAATTTTTAATTTTAGTTTATGAGGAGGAAATCCCGAAGGAGAAAGAGAATTGAGAAATTCTTGTGGATAATGAATAGCATCATCTGTTGATGTAACTGTATCAATAGATAGATATTCACGTGAGTGTCCATCGAATTTTAGAAGGATGATATCATTAATTTCTTCTGCTGTTACATTTCTTGGAGAGATAATAGCTCTTTCACATAACCACTGATAAGATTTATTGGACAGATTAAAAATGTCAGGATAAACTGTAGAAATCAACTCTTCCACGTTATTGACCACCCGTCCAATCGTGTGATTGACAGAAATGTAACCATTTTCATTTTCTAAAGTTCCATTTCCAATTTTCAACAACTGTGCTGGAAAAATATCGTCCCCTCCACATAAATAAACTCTCATGTTTGTTCGCAAATAAAGTTTTTCAACATAGTTCCATATAGGGGAAGATTTTAAGCAAGCATTAACGACATCAGCTCGAGTACCTTTAGGGATTACTGGTAAGGTTTGACGGAAATCACCAGCGAAAACAAATGTTATGCCACCCATAAACTTATTATTACACCTAAGATCTTTTAATGTTCGATCAATTGCTTCGATATGTGATCTGTGACTCATTGTACACTCATCCCACACAACGAATGAGGTTTCTTGAAGAATTTTTCCAAGAGGGCCATTTTTACGAATCGGACAAACGTATTCTGTATCAAATAATACATTTAACGGTAACTTGAAAGTCGAGTGAGCAGTTCTGCCGCCACTAAGGATAGTTGCTGCTATACCAGATGAAGCTACTGCTAATGCAACTTTACCTAAGGATCTATTTTGAGCCAACAACAAATTAATTAGGAATGTTTTTCCTGTACCACCCGGAGCATCTAAAAAAAAAAACTCTTCCTTGATGATTCATTACGCTTTCTGTAATAACATTAAAAGCATATTTTTGATCATTTACTAATTTTGGTAAATTGATTTCTACAAATTCTTGTAATCGGTTATTATCGTAAGAACGCAAAATTAAGAATTCAAAAGGATCAGATGCATTTTCATTTCGAACAGGTGAGTTCATTCCAAATTCAGTTAAATATTTTTCAGACAGACAAACAACTTTATCTTCTATTTCAATCAAACCTCTATTAAATATTTCATCAGAAAAAGTAAATTGCAAGTCATTTAATCGAGTGCGCTCAGTATGAAGAATATCTTCACAAAAATCATTTCTGAACTGTTCCCACAAAGATTGAGGTTCAGACGGTTGGCAGAAAACTATGATTATTGCGAATATTTCTCTTAATTTTGAAGGACTTTCTGAAAGAGTTGCCTCCGCTAGAGTATTTTTCCATTGCTCGTCATTTTCTAAAAGCCCAAGAGCAAAACAGGTAGCTTTAAAAGTCGCGTGAATGACTCCATCAAAGGCCTTCAAGCTTTCAAATGAAGTAGGACCTTGTACATAATTTATTAACAATCTTAAATGGTAGCACTCACTTTGATTTGGGTGAATCGTGTAAATTCTACCAATGGCAGTGTCCATTTTTATTCCTGGCCAACCTGGAACATCTTTTCCCCGTCTTCTCTTTAACCAGCCTCTGCTATTATCCCAGGTGTAATAAGAAGGAACTTCATGATAGAACAGTGTTTTCGCAAAATCATCATGTGAACACAGTTCAAAAAATGCAGTTAATGTCGTTTTTCTTGAATTTTCAATAACTTGATGAAGATTATTAGCATTAAAGAAAACACGCTGTCCATTTTCTAGATGAACAGCCAAGTGCTGAACTGTCGGATCTCTATCATCGATATCGAAATTGAAAATTCTCCAAAACGCTTCAGAAGTACATATGTATCGACCATTCAAATAATTTGTAATCTCATCGTTTTCACGATTAACAGAAAAAGTAGCTCTATCTGATCCTTAATTAATATATTTACATATGTATTTTATCGCTTTAACCGAATGACAGTATTCTACGTTAATATGCGCATTAAAGCACCTAGATAGCACTGGACAATACGGTACAACCCAACGGTTGTCAACCACGATTTCTGTTTGACCACGAACTTTTAATATTGCAGTATAACCTCCATCATCTGGTGATCTCCGTCGGTAAGTCGGATAACCATCATCTCCAGTTTGAGTATCCCTGACCAATTTGTGAGGGTATTTCTTACTACATTTTCCATTATTCATACATGGCGATCTAATATTTAACTCGCCGCATGGGCCATGAATCATATTCTTGCATACTATTTCATAAAGTATAGGATCTCTGTCTTTGTTTGGTATCTCGGCAGAAATAATTTTATCAATTTCATCTGGCTGAATTTTCGTTTGTAACCACAAAAGAATGTGGCAGTGTGGCAAACCTCGTTTTTGCCATTCAACACTGTAAACATAACAATTTACATCTCCGAAAATATATTTATTTTTTAATACATGCATAAACTTTTTTAGTTTGAGATGAAAAACTCTAAAGATTATATCGTGTCTATCAAACGACTTTTGGTCTTGAAATAATTTATTTTTTATTTCCGGCTATTCCGGGTTGCATGTAAAAGTAATAAATCTGGACGGCCAAATTTACGAACATAAGTCATGGCATCCTGATTTTTTTCATGCATGTAACGTGGGGAGCCAGTAAAAGAGGAGGGAAGAATTACTTGTTGCCCCACGTTATTTGCATTAATATTTGCATCATTGTTAACAGCATCTCGGAGGTGAACATAATCATCCGCACGTAGTTGTTTTTAATGGTTACGAATAAAGTGTAGTCTTTCAGAAATCATTTTTGCCATCATATCTACGGCGAATTGGCTGAATAATGTTTTGTAATAATGTAGATGATTTAGACTTGTTTCTCTAACCATAAACCTATAAGAATAAAATTGCATGCAGGATACAGTTTTGGTTCGATTTTGGTTATTTTCCTGTAATATATTAATGTGATAACCGTCTTCGCCTCTAGTATACATCAATGGATATTGCAGTGCATCATAAGATCTATTCAATTCGGAAACTCGACTCAAGTGTCCACTCCGACCATGCAGAACTATATTTCTGGGACCTTTATCTTCATTAACTAATAATACAGCTACTTCATCGATGGTAGGTGCATTATATTGACCTCTGTGTTCATCTTGAGGAACTCTGTCAGCATGAATAATTAACTTAAAGTTTTGCAACTCATCAAACGACCTCGACTCCAGATTAGATCTAAAGCTCTGTATGAGGTAATTATTTTCACGCAAAACTGTTTGCAATGATTCAATGAGACCTCTTTTTAAATTTGGAATCATATTTGTTCGAATATATATTTGATCCGACTCTGACATAAAATATATTTGTAAAAATTTAGCATTATTTCCAATTTCGGGTAATAAACTACCTATTAAATGATGCACTTGACCCTGAATTTTAAAAGAGGGCATGAAGTTCCCTTCACTTATTTCGTTTGCTCCAAACGATGTCATTTGAAACAGAGTGTTATACCGTCTAGAATTATTAAAGAAATGTTTTGATAGAGGGTGAGAATTATCAATTAAACTTTTAATTAGGTCTGGAAGATCCCCAAATTGGTGTAAAACGACTTTACCGTCAGCGCAGCAAAGTCCATGGGTTTCATCTTTCCATTTTTTTGCACGGCACTTAGGACATAATATAGTCATTCGTCCAATTTGAAGCGCTTTAATATTTAAATAATCAATCTCGGATTGATAATTAAACGCTGATTTCATACTCAAAGCGTTACGTTGCTCCTGAGCACGTGTTTGAGAACGTTCTGGTGTGTTATTTTGTTGCCTTCTGTTATACATTCGAGTTGCATTGGCAGTTCTTCTGCTAATGCGTGCTCTTTGCGCTCTCAGCATGATAATGAGGTTGATACCGAGTTGCGGTCGAGATTATAACAGGTAAAAAAAAAAATCCGAGTTGCGGTCGGGATCAAAACAGGTTAAATATCAAAATATGTAAAAATCCTAGTTGCGGTAAAAAAATATGATTAATAATTATTATGTTTTAAATATTGTCATAGTTACATATTATTATGCTAAATACAAAAATAAAACGGTCAAAATACGTCCCGCACAATATAGGTACAATTGTTTTTAATTTTTTATGAACTTTTATGAACTTTTTTACTGACAAAAGTGGTACTATAACCTTCAGCAGAGTGTCGGGTTTCAGCCAAAAAAAATTTCAGCCAAATCGGTCTAGTAGTTTTCTCGGTTAGCGCGGTCGAAGAAAAACCCTTACAATTTTTTATATAGTATAGATAGATAGATAATATATATATGTTATAGGTACCTACAGTGGCATGACGAACTTCATTAACTTATGAGGCATAATAATTGATATTAGTAATTATAAATACTTATATAAATAATTACGTATTTACTTAAATGGTAACTGAGAATGATTGGCTTAGTCTTAGTGTGTATACTTAATAAATTATTTACTATATGTGAATGCCCCTAGTCTCCAGGACACCCACCGCCCTTTAAACTGAGGCACGTGCCTCAAATAAAGTCCTTCGTCACGCCACTGCGTACCTATTTACCTTATTTATTTAGATAATAAATTATGATTTATGACGAACCTTTCCTTTGACACTGGCTAGTTTTTGATTGAGCTGCTTAAATTTATCGGACAACGCACATGCTAGTATGATAATAAATAAATCCATATAATTCCAAGCACAAGCAAGCATAAGATTTAAAAATCCTAAAGGTATAGCAATTACGAGTGAATAATTAATCAATGTAAAGACTTGACGAAAAGACATGGAAAAGTAAGCTCGAAAAATATCAAGTCCACCCGTCGAACAAGGAATTGCTTTCATTATTCCTGTCAAAACGGAAGCAGAATGTTCAGCTGTAAAATAAAATTTAAAAAAACATAAAATTCTGCATAATTGTATACCATGTGATTTTCCAAGCGTATTATGGCTTAACTTCGTTAATTTTCCTCTAATAATAAATTTATTTTAATTCCAATTTTTAGAATTTTTTAGTCTATAAACTAAGGATTTTATTTTCAAATAATTAGATTTTTATACCATTTAAAAAGTATTCTTACTCCTTTGCAAATTTCTTTTCCCGTTTTTTATAACAAATTTTTGAAAAGATGGTTTCATTCAATTTTTAAATTCTTAAATATAAATGAAAATTTGAACGAGTAATTAAACTTTGAGTACCTACTTACTGAAAATAATAATCTATGATAATAGGCTATGTAATATGGTGGGAGGTTCGATTATTTGAAAATTATAGTAATAAATATTAATGAATAAAAATAGTGAAATTTGTTGAAAAAAAAACACTGAAAAATACCCTCAATCAATTTCTACCACTATAAAATTCACAATTGCCGCCCAACTGAAAAACCAAATTAAAAATGTTTTAATCATTATTTATTCTTTTATTGTTCGTATATAAATGTGTAAAAATTGTAACATGATCACCCAATTTAGGAGTATAATAAGTATGTATTATTTTAAATATTATGAAATATATTGTATATTTTATGTAAAATTACTATTAAGAACTATCATCCTTAGAACCTATAGTTTAATAACCCAGGAACTACTTTTTTGAATTTCGATGTATATCAACATTTTCAAAAAAAACCCCTTGTCAACCATGTATTACATAAAGTGGTGGTTGTCATTTAAAAAATTAAGTTTGTACTTCCTCAGAACATTCATAAATACTTATGAAAAAAATCTAAGTATACCTAGAATGTAATTGTGGTTTTAGTTTATTTAAATAACTTTAAAATTCGAAAATCAAAACTGAAATAAATTCACATTATTTAAGGATAGAAGTGGGATGAGCATGCTGAATAGAATCAACTTGTAGACAAAATATTATTTAAAAACGGATAACATAATATTTAAGTAGTTGTATTATACACAACCAGACAACCTATAATTGCATATTTTAATAAAAATTCTCAATCCAATGATTTGCGGATGCCGGATACTAACCAATAAATATTTTTATTTTTATTCTTTTATCTTTATTTTATCTATTATTCTAATACAATAGTATTTATACGTAATTTAATAATAACTACATGAATTCTATTACAAAGTTCGTAACATAACATTTACAAAATTTTCAAAATTGTAAGTATTACATAGTAGTTGCAAAGGTTGAATTAAATTTTTTATAAAATTTAAACATTAAATTTTTTTTTATTTTTTTCAAATATGATCAAACTTGATGGTTATTGGTTATTAAATACTACCTATCTACTAAGCAACTTATAACATAATTTGTTCACAATAATTAGCTTAATAAAGGATGTGCACCAGTTTATCAATTTATTTCTACTATTCAAACATATTAATTGTATTTGTAATTAGATTGAATTTTAGTTTTTACAAATATTATTTTTATGTTTCACATACTTATAGCAAGCACCATTATGATACTTGTAAGGATCTTGAACTTAAAGGCCGTTTTGGAAGGGTAACCAAATTGTCTCATTTCACGTTCCATTAGTTCCCATTTTTCCATAACTTTTGGCCATTCCCTTGCCAAATGAATAAATAGAATGTAAATTACCAGTGAACTTCCGAAAAACATTATTTCTCCTATGAAATAAATAATATTTAATGTACAATGTAAATTACCACAATGTTACTACAAAAAATATAAAGTTGTAGGACAAAATCTGACCGGCATTCTCCTTGTTGTGCAGTTATATAGGTAGGAGCTCATGTAATAATAAATAACCTATCCTATTATTATAGTATAGTCAAGAGGTAAATAGTACAGGTGTCACCAACTAATTTCTAAAGGAGGTCCGTTTTGAAACTTAATAAACTTCCCGCGGTCTAATACACTTTAATGTAATGATTTTTTTTAAACATAATTAATACTTATAGTTTGTACTGATGTATCAGTCAACTTTTCGGAATTATATTTTTAAACATTTAATTTTTTCCACAATACCTATTGGAACATATTTTTATTCATCATTTTTCATTATATTATACAAATTTAAAAACTATATTATATAATTACGTAAATATGATTGGGGCCCGTAAAAATGTGGCCGCAGCTGCGCAGACTGGCAGTTGGTGACCCCTGGGCCCTGGTATAATAGTAGTTACCTGGTAAAACAAGTTATTAGGTGCAATATTATAATCCTACAGGTGATAACATATTTATTTTCCTTTTTAACATCAAATAATTATCGGACCACATAATACAAGATGATCTATTTAATAATATATAATCGATATTTAAAAATGTTGATGTTTTTGATAATATTTTTTAATGTAATTTAATATTATGATTTATGTCATTCCCAAACAAAATTTTTGACAAGATAGATACTTTTACAATTTTAATCATAATAATTTTAAATTTTTACTTTTATGAATGACAACATACATTTTTGTTTCATATTCCTAGGAAGAATATTTATTGAAGTACATTGTACATCGACACATAAAAATCTAATTTCGAACAAGAAGTTCATTAGGTTTAACTGTTTAAGTATTTAGGCATAAGTATAGTGAACAAACATTTTCGAGGTGCTCTTTTACAACAGGTACATCTTTTAAATTTAAATAACTTTTAGAATATAATTTTCAGCATTTTATAGTCACTGTATATTCACCATCTGAACCTCATTGCTCACATAACCCAAAATCTAGGTCATTATAACAGTATGGTGAGTGATGGTCGATAAACATTGAAGGTTGGTTACCGGGTTACGGAATTATATAAATTATTAATTAACCTCTCCATGTAGTTAAGGGCGATTGTAAACTCCGCCAGAATACCGGTTAGATAAAAAGGTAATTAAAAGGTCTAATGTAAGCTCCACCAGTTTTATTTTCTTACCTGCTCACATTGCCAAATGCCATCTTACATTAAATACGTTGGCATCCATTGGGATCCACATCGAAAATGATAACATTTTCAAGGTTAGATCTATTAATTACTTAATATTTAAAAATACTTTTAACAGTATTTCCAATGATGATATCATTGATATCGGCAGTAGCTGGTAACATACGTATACTTTGACGAACATAATTATTCGTAGTGTTCATCCTTTAGTGGGATGTCGATTTTATCTCAGTCAATCATGTTGGAGGGCAATTCAAAACTTTGGACTGAGTGTTGAATATAAAAGTGAATCGGAAAGAAGTAAGTGGCTTCGTCTATGTTTCGGATTATTGTTTTTATCTCCTGAAAAAGTTCCCGATGTATTTACATTTACTTTAGAAGCAATCATGCCCCAGGGCCCAGAGTAATTAAGTTTTCGGATTAGGTACCTTGTTGACAATTATATAAGCAATGACACAGCTTTTCCTCCTATTTTGTGGGCTGATCAAATTGCAAATTTAATTTGAACTACAAATGCTTGTGAATCATTTCATAGTCATCTAAAAAATTTAGAAATTTTAAAAAATGTCACCCTAATGTTCATATTTTCAGTAAAGTTCTTATCGAATTTCAAACCCAAACTTATATAAAACTAAATGACATAATATTTAAAATAAATAAACTGAAAAATTCAAAATAAAAAAAAATGACAGTGTTACAGAATGCTATAAATAGGTACACTAATGGATTAATGATTAATACTAGACTTAGAATATTTACAAATTGTGTCACATAATTTTAGTTTACATATTATAACATAACTACATACTTTTGGATTATTAGAACGATTATTTATTATGATTTTTTTACAATGATTTAAATATTTAATGTGAACGTTTATAAATTATTATTATGAAAATTATGAATATTATATTATATCAATTGTATTCTCTTAGGCGTTAGAGAATTTTTAATTTTATTTATTTTTGGTTTCTATAACTATTATATTTTAATGTGAACGACTATTAATTATTATTATTATTTTTATTATTTTATAATAATATATTATATTAATTTTATACTGTTACTTGATTTTCTTCAGTGGCGGAGTTTACATAAACCCAATTTTACCTGTTTTTTTTTTTACTGGCGGAGTTTACAGTAAAAAAAGATACTTGTGGCGGAGTTTACATGCGCCCGTAGTTAAATGGGCATGGAATAGTAAATATTGAATCCCACCCACGTGAATTGTGAGTCCAAAAACTGGAGAATTTCTAATTTCAAGAACATTGTAAACCTTATAATTTATAAGATTAGAATGCTTAGTCATAAATTTAAGTAAAAATACATTTACCAGTTACCCATTACACAGTGAAATAAAATTATTCATTTAAAACAGATTGTTATTTTTAATTAAAATAAAATAACTAGAACGCTGGACTTAATAAATACATTATATAATTATAATTATTACTTAAATTTATGATTTAAATAGGTATTATAAAATCATAGTATCACCAGGGGATTTTATGAACAGTAAAATCATATACAATAATATACCTATACGAGTACCCACATGATTATAGGCTCCACTCAGAATTTAAAATTCACAACGAATATATCATTATTATTATTTATATTATTGTTTTAAATTGTATGTTGAAAATACTAATTAGGTAGCACCAGGTATCCAGAGGGTTGTATAAATTTAAAGAATTTAAATTAAGTTACTATTTTAAAACATAATACAATATATTATATAATATAGGTAATTAAATATTAATTAATTTAAATTCAAAAAACAGATTTTTTTGGAAACATAATCGTTACCCGTGCTGTAGTACGTCAGTCCAGTCATATATATTTTGATGAGTGAAAATGAAAGAATTAGGAGAGACGCAGAAATGACAATGAAGACATAAATAACTGGCCAACTGAACCAATTGAATCTAAAAAAAACATAAAATGTTTGAGATAATAAATTGAAAAATTATTTATCAGGTACCTCAAGAAAAAAAAAAACAAGGAAGTTGCTTTGTTATTACTAATAAGTAGGGCTCGGATTTTGTAGCAAAATAAATCCTTAAAAAAGCATTTAAAGTAGCCAAAAAAAGCCAAAAAAAGCATTTATTAATTTAATTCTAAAAAAGCAAATTTCAATTACACATAAAATTAAATATTAAAAGAGGAATTCATAACCATATATTTAGTCAAGTTACTTTCATTGAAACTCATTCTATTGGGTGCTAATATATTTTTATACATAGAAAAAGACCTTTCCACGTCAACCGATGTAATCGGTGCATATTTCATATAAACTAAATTTTTGAATCATACTGTTCCACATTTACGTTTAGTGCAGTGCCATTATGAATACTATTAACTTTTTGAAGTTCTGCCCATCCATTATTTTTTGAAAAAACACGATTGCACTTTTCTAAAATCAATTTCGCTACTTCGCCATTAGCTTCCTCTAACTTTTGTTTTGCTTCTAACACAATACCTATACTTTTTTCCAAGGTTTCGCCTAAAAAATAATAATATATAAATACAGCAAATACTTGAAACAAAAATAAAAAATACCTCTTTTTCTAATTGTGTAATTGCATGTGGTAAAAATCCAAAATTTGTTGTAATGTAGACGAGATTTGAATGTAGAGATTGATCTTTTATAAGCTCTTTTACAACATTCACACACTGGGCATTCTCGTTGAATTCTTCAACTGCACATTTTATTTCATTTAAATATGTGCAATAATATTCGACTGCTGTAATCCATGTACCCCAACGAGTAGTGATTGGTTTAGGTGGATTTGGAATATCCGGACATTTTTCATTTAAAATAGCGATCCGTTTTGGACATTTCAGAAATGTTTTTTTCATCTCGGCAATCAGACGATCAACTTTTGGGAAATGTGCACGCACTTCTTCACACACATTATGGAGGACATGAGCTAAGCATGTCACATGCAAAGCTTTTGGATACAGTGTTTGAATACAGCGGCCAGCTTTTTCCATATACGGCGCGGCATCCGAAACAAATAATAAAATGTCCTCATGATTAACATTATTTGGCCATAAAATATGCATAGATTTGTCAAATAATTGAAAAATAGTACTATGGTTCACTTTGTCTAAATATTCTGTGTGAATAAGATAAGTTTTACCAACATCTTGTGGTTTCAAAATACCAATAATGACATTAGCTACATTACGTTGCACACTGTCAATTGTTTCATCTATGCAAACCCATATTTTTTGGCCATTCACAGCATCGCGTATTTTGGTTATCGTATTAGTGTAGCAAGAATCGAAGTATCCTTTTCGTAAAGTTAATTCATTTGGAATAGTTTTATTGCAATATTTTGAAAGAAATGACCGAAAATGTTCGTTGTTTAATTTGTTTAGGGGGATATTCGCCGCTACAAATGCGGAACATAGGTCAGCATTAAAATCAGACTTACAAAATTGTTGAATGAATGGCTGAACTGCATTATGTTTTTCAGCTTCAAGTTTTTTCAATGCTTCTTTGTGTTTTTCTCTGCCAATATGTTGAACGTTATATTTTTTATCCAAATTTATTTTGACTTCACACAATTTACAAAATATAATATTTCCGTCAGTCATAAGCACATTTTCACCGAATTCTCTTACGATTTTTTTTAATTTTAAATTTTCATTTATAACTTTTGGCATTTTGACGATTAAAGAAATTATTTAGAACACTATACGTTTATACCTCACTGATTGTCGATTGATATTTACCGGCCAACTAAAGTATTAGCACGTGCTATAAAAATACGTAGGTATAATTCAGATAATTTTCCCTTTCCTTGAGTCGTAAATACAACTATAGATAATTGTAGATAAAACTATTTCGGCACAATAACGACAGTTATTTTATCAGTCATATATTTATTACTGGTTTTTTCACTGGTTTTATAATTTCTGGTAATACTAATATAGTCCAAGACGTATAATATACATAGAAATAAGCTAAGTTTTCAAGAAAAATATATAAAAATCAAGAAAAAATAACCAAATAGAGGAAAAGCAATAAAAAGCAGATTTTATGGAAAAAAGCAAAAAAAAGCAAAAAAAAGTTTACTTCATTAAAATTAGAACGATTCAAAACGTATTTATATAAAAGAATTATCTTTCCATCACACTTCCCTCAAAAGAAGCATTTGCTACAAAATCCGAGCCCTACTAATAAGTAATAACTTATTAAGTCTTGGGTGTATGTCACTGTAATATATTTAAATATTTATTAATTTGAATTCAACAATATGTAAATTATTGCTTATTTGCATACAAAAAACAGTTTTAAGTAGAGGCTGGAGATATCTAATGAAGGAATAATGGGGGTGAGCATGTTTATAGTGAGTCACCCTGTATACCTACTATAGTAATTCAAATTGAATAATTAGGTAAGTATCTACACAGATTTACTCACACTAAATAACTAGTGTTTTGCCCTCGAATACCTTGAACTGGTAAAAGAGCGCAAATTTGTGCCAGAATTAGTACTGGAGTGATGGCTCTGTGCAATGAATTTTTGTCGCTAATTATATTCATCCGTATATCGTCTTCCAAGGCTTTTATTCTTACGTAGTTTACCGGCATGCCATGATCGTCTTGTATTTCAAGATCTGTGACAAAATAGAAACACTATTATTAAGTTTCAAATATTTGTGTTTATGTCCATAAAATAATAGTTACGATAAGACATCTTCTCACATATTATATAAGGTCATATTATATTTGTACACAATTTTGCACCCTCCCCCCCCCCCCCTTATGTGACTATGTAAGGACTTAGAACCATTGGTACCAAACTAAAACGAACGGAAATCATTTCATATAAACAGCGAAATAGAACCTGATAAAGTAAAAACTTCTAAACATTATTTTTTAAATATTTTTTTCATTATAATTGTGAATAACCATAATAAAGTAAAAATACAATAATACAAAATTAAAATCGAATCATACTATAGGTATTATCAGAAAGAAATTAATATTGAATATTTTGAATAATTGTGCAGTTAAAAATTAGAAGGTACATACGAACATACACAATTGGTCACAAACGGTCACTTTGTACGGTCCATTGCTTAAAATGCATAATGCGGACAATTTGTACTATTATATGCATAAAGTATATATGTATATTTAATGTTAACAAGTATGAAGTCGTGATCAAACCATGTTATTAAGCTTAAATATAATTAGGCAAATCTAAGTATCTTATACATTCGAAATAGAAGAGAATCGTGTATTATTAGTTATTACCTACAAAGTAGACCGTACAAAGTGATCAAGAACCACACAATTACATAAAATATGAACGTTACAGCTACCAATATTATAACTTGGGTACAGAAATAAAAAATGCTATACACTACTTATACATTATTTTATAACTTTAAAAGCTTCAAATTTAATTTGCTTTCAGATATATATTTGAGGGTTTGTAATTACTAATTTGCACCATCATAGGTATAGGTAGTAAAAAATAGTGGGTAATTCGCACCAAATTAAGTATCTATGTATTCGATTAATCTTCGACTATTGTCTATTTGACTGACAATAATTATTGTTTATAAAATATGTTTAATATTAAGACTTTATTTGTATCACAAAAATACATACTTATACATTTATTATAGATATAATAATATAATAGTTAGGTACAAAAATCTATGTAAGCTCAGCCTGTGTTGGGAGTGTTAAGTTCAAAACAAAATCGTGATTATATAATTTAGAACAGGGGTCACCAATTAATATTTTCCGCGGGCCACATTAAGAATTCGGAAAATTCTCGCGGGCCATAAAAATTCAAATTTCATAATAATTATTATAATATGCCGGTTGGTCAAAAATACTTTATTTCTAAAAAAAAAATATGTACACTTATTAATTATTATGTAACTAAAACTAATGCAAATATAATTAAATTTAATAAATATATGAAACAATTATCAATTAATATTTTCAATGAGAAAAATGGCAGATCTTGCTTTCAACTAGCTGCTTTAAGTCGGGGTTATGGTTTGTGGTAGCTATCTTCATCATCATTTCAAGGTGTTCGTTGGTGAGTCGGGATCGGAATTTGTTTTTGATATAATTCATTTTTGAAAAAGCAGACTCACAGACGTATGTGGAGCCAAACATTGTACACATTTTCACTGTCAATAATTTCAACATCGGGTATTTCTTTTCAGATACATATTTCAACCAAAATTCATCATAATATGTAGAATCAATTTCAGTTTTTGAATACTTTTCATTATACAAATTTTTTAGGACATCATCTGATTGAAATTCAATTATTTCCATTTGAAGATGTGCTCTATTGCAGTTGAAAACATTTTCTGCTTCGTTAATCCATTCACCATCAGGCTGCAGAGTAAAACTACTGTTCAATAGTTGTACAACGTTTTTGATTTTTCTGAAATCAGCAAAGCGTCTTTCGAATTCAGTTTTTAAACTTTCCAAAAACTTCGTAAAATTTGTCATATCAATCTCGTGATTTTCATCTACAACTTTTTTCAAGTTATGAAAATGTAAACGTTCATTACCAACATCTTGTAAAAAAAAGTCAATTTTTCTACAAAAACAATTTACCTCAGAAACTAAATGGCAAATTAGTTTCTGATTACCTTGAAGTTTCAAGTTGAACGAATTTATGTGTTGAAATATATCTGTCAAAAACGCAATAGTTGCTATGTTACTATTATCACTGATAAATTCGTGATAGTCTTTGGCAGACAAATGTGTACTCTGAATTAAAAATAGTTCAATTTCATTCAGTAAGTTAAAAAACCTTTGCAAAACATTTCCTTTGCTCAGCCATCTCACATTATTATGAAGTAATAAATCGTCAAACTGAGTATCATTTTCTTGAACAAGTGCCTTAAATAGTCTGTGCTGGAGTGAAGATTTTGCACGTATAAAATTAACAATACTCATTACTGTTTTCATAATTTTTTCCAAACACGGATCCAGTTTGCAGCAAAGGACGCTTTGATGAATGATACAATGGTACGATAAAAGATCAGAGTTGCATTTAGGGTCATTTCTTAATCTTTGAACAAAGCCTTGATGAGCGCCAATCATCGCTGGTGCACCATCGGTTGTAACAGAGATAATTTTTTTCAAATTTAAATTTTCTGTTTCAAAATACAATACTACAGCATTGTACAAATCATTTCCTTTGCTGGTCCCTGATAACGGCAAAAGTGTCAATAACTCTTCGTAAAATGCCCCACTGATATTGCTCAAGTATCTCACGTGAATTATTAGCTGAGATGTATCTGTGATATCACAAGATTCATCCAAGGCTATAGAATAAAAATCAGCAGTAGATAGATCTTGTTTCAACTGATTGTGATTATCTTTGGCCAGTACTTCAGTATTTCTCGTGTTAGTGGATGCTGATATTGGGATATGACGAAAAGTTTCGACAATTTCCTTTTTATTTTCAAACAGTATATTTACAGATTGAAGCATACATTCTTTAACAATATCAGCATCTGTAAATGGCTTCATATGTTTACCGAGTATCCACGAAATTTGTAAAGATGCCTGTGCACATTTCTGTTGTTCAGTCATTGCATGGCTCAAAATTTGAGTTGCCGATTTATATTTCATTTTTAGATTTTCAATTTTTGTTTTACGAATGCCAGTACCCAATGGGAATTTTTCGGCAAATGACTTGTGTGTCTCATAATGACGTTTGATATTAAACACTTTCATAACAGCCACTGTTTGATTACAAATTAAACAAACAGGTAAGGCACCTACTCTATCTGGTAAAATAAAACAATATAAGTCCATCCATTCAGGACAAAACTGTCTATTTTCATTTTCTACTTTTCTTCTTTTTCTATCCATAGTCAAATTAAAACAAAGAATAATATATTATTTAATTACGAAAATTAATAAACAAAACGGAACGGACGAACAAAAATTACGTCGCAGCGAACACCACCGTCTCACCGATAACTGACGGACTGACGTGTAGTACGTATATTAATATGTGTGACTTAACGAGTTGTCGACTTGTCGTAATGAAATTTCAAATAAATAATAAAACAGATAAGATAAGATATGCTTCACGGCTAGTATAATATTTGTTGCAGCCGAAAAAACCTAATAATGCAGTAATAATGTACAAAGATAAGAAATTACCTGCAACATTTATTATTACAACAGTCGCGCTTTATAATAAGTACGTATTAAATTATTGGATTTTCCTCTCAGTCTGCGGGCCGGTTAAAATGCATTCGCGGGCCGGATGCGGCCCGCGGGCCGCCATTTGGTGACCCCTGATTTAGAATATAATGATTTTTCTACCCATCCTATAAATAAAAACTAAGCTAAAGTAATTATGTTTAAGATTATTGACACTCTTTATCAAATTATACATTGTATACAAATAATTTAGATAATGTAATTTTGTTATTATAGTATCATTTTTGTCATAAGGTAGCTTTTAAAACATCTGTCAAAATAACGAACTTTGACAATTATTTTGTGGTTAAAACGTTTAATTTTATAACTAAAGGTTTCAAGTCAAAAATGACGACCACAATGTTACTTGTTTTCATTCTAAACTTTTTCAAAATTTTATAAAATACTGAGACACATTTTCAATACTGTAGATCTACATTTTGGTTAATTAAATTATTATAGAATCAATGCATTATTAATGTTTTTATTCTATACCCCTACCAGTCAGTTGAATTAACAAGTGATTTGTAAATAAGCAATTTTTAATAAAACAATATACAATATACAATAACAGTATACAATTTTATGATAATAATATACATGGAACAAAATTAATGTTAATAGCAAAATATTTAACACATCTTTTCAATAATTAAACATGTAATAACTTTGATAAATAACACAATATATAACATAGGGAACATAGGATAAATATAATAATTATGATAAACGAAGATTTTCCTTCAGTCAAACTTTAACTAATTGCTCTTCGTCTCAAAGAGGCAGGCGAGCTCATAGCTATTCCGTACCCTCAGACGGTATCGTGCTGCACCAGCAACATAACAGTCTATCGACTTTAAGGAGTCTTCTCCCTGAAGCCGATAGGATGATCGGCCTACGTCGTCGAACAGCTGTCGCTGCTTCTGGCCGGACATCCTCAACATTTCCATCAATTACAACATCGTCATTGGTTTGCTGTGGACAAATCACTGCAGGCAGGACTGCAGGTTGGATTTCCTGGGTTACAATATCAATCTGCACACAGTCCGTGGACTGCAGCTGATATAAGTCCGGTCGATTTTCTACAGTGATCGACTGCCGAAAACCTGTCGCACTACGATTTGTTATCGCAACGTTTCCAAAAGGCCTTTCTTCGATTACACCTAATATTATAGTGATTCGTCGAGGAAAATGCACAGGTATGACATAGTTCAACGATCTGCGCACGGTCGCCGCACGTAGAGCTTTTGCCAGTACTTCTGACAACCTGAGTGGCAGTCAACTTCGCTCTATGATTACGTCTCTTTGTTACTTGCAGCTGCAGAACTGGTTGTCTTTTCGGCTTTAGGAGATGACTCTGCACACAGTCCGTGGAAAGCTGTTGTAGTCCTTCCGCGTCTCCGACACTCAACTTCCAGATGTCTGTCTTATTAGATTCCGTCACGATAATTTGTCTTGGCACCACGTTCGAATTTCTGAACATAGCCGCAGACTTTATAGTATTAGCCACCATTCCTAGAAATCCCAAATGGTCCGTCGTTAACTTAAAGACATTTTATGATTCTTCATCAACCTCAACAATGTTTTTCCAAATTTCCAGTGGGTTATACACAGTCACAGTTGTAGTATTATGTTGACGATCCATTATCACGTGGAAAATAGTCAGCTTTACACAATAACACGAGAAAGTCAAATGGTAACTTATCGGAGTTAAACTATTTAGACAATCCTATTATAAATAACATACAATCGAATTGCATAGCAACAAAGTATAATAATAAACGGCAAACCATTAATTTCACAATAACATTTATTTATTTATTTTTATTTTATCTATACTATTATATAAAGAGGAGTAGTTAGTTACCGTTGTTGAAGGTAAACTCTGGAACTACTGAACCGATTTCGAAAATTCTTTCACAAATAGAAAGCTACATTATTTGTGAGTATCATAGGCTAATTTAAAAAATGAATTGATCACCCCCGGTAGGTGCTCAAACAGGAATTTTGAGATTTACGATAGAAATTTTTGTTTATTAATGGTTGCTATGGGTTATATGAGTTGAGAATAATATTTATTTATTACTAGCTATCCCGTGCACTTTGTTGCCCGTTAAATGTACCAGCTCTATGTCTCTATATAACTCAAACTTTGTTTAATTCGTTGTTTAATATTCGGTGTATGGACGTATGGTATTCAAAACTTATATTAACTTTTCCGTTGCCCGAAATAAAAATTTTGATTCGCAGCAGTTTATTATCAGGTAGGCAATCTACCTACGGTAGATCGCGGACCCCGTGCCGTTTATAAGTATATGATTTAATAACTCTAAAGTATCAAAGTTATACAAAGTTTGTCGTTTTTATGAAATCCTAACCTAACCTAACCGTACTAAAATCCAATGGATAAAAAAACCAAATTTAACCCTTTTTAGATTAGCCTATCTTCTTCCCAGAGGTCTAATCTACACACAAAGATTCATTTATATTTATATAATATATATATTGAAAAAAAAATAATAAATAATAATACAAATCAACAAATATGCCCGTAACCAATAGCTAGCAATATACAATACACTATTATTATTTTAATCTGCAACTAAATGTTTATTATTTAGTTTATTTTTTTCTGGACAGATGGTGCCATTGTTGTATTTTTTGACATCCAAATTTTCTACTTTTCCAATGTATTTTCCTAAAATTTTCTTTCATAAGAACCTTGTCCTGACAATTACAAACACAACAAAAAAGAATCAGTCAAATCGGCCCAGCCGTTCACACGTGATAATCTCATTCATTTCAATCAGTTGAAGTTACGATCAGACCACTTGCGTGATGCCATCGCTACTAAAGGAGACGCGGCCAACATTGGTCGTTTGACCATTCTCTCAGCTACTCATGTTGGAAGCCCACGCACAATGCATTCAATCGCGAATAGCAACGGGAGCAAGACTCTGATCGTGATGAGCTGGCTGAAAAAGTCGAACAAATATGCCGAAAAAAAAGCCAAACCCCATCTTCCTTTCTTTTGTTTTAACATAATCACAAATCAGTGGAAAACTATACCAATAATTATACCACTAAATAGTTATGGTGAAACTTATTTACTCGATGATATGGTCGCAACCTAACCTAACCTAACCTTGTGTTAAACAAAAGAGGAAGATGGTGTTGACTGTTTTGCTCATAATTAAAACAAACTGCAACAAGTAAAATTTGGTGCTTCCAACTCAGTACCAAGGACTGTATGAACAGCATAAGCTTCATCTAAATATTTTCTACCTACCAACATAATATATTTTGAAAAAATAAGAAAATCAAATATAAAATTATTATATAGTAACAATTGTTATTTAACTTCAAAAGTGGTTTTTTATCAACAGTACACTCAAAAAATTCATGGGAAACAATAATTGTTAAAAACCAGTTATTGGTAAGGAACCGAAAGTATTCCACTAACTTTAGTAAATGTTTATTCCGATTTTCTCTATTATACTTGATCCATTTCATTAGAGATTTATACACCTATTAATAATTAGAGCATTATTTAGTTTTGGTCAAGCCGTTTCGGAGGAGTTCATAACAAACATTGTGGCACGACATTTTTATGTATTAGATACCTATTAATACATATCTACTTGATATGCTGTCGCACAATGTCAGTGATCCGACGTAGTCGGATTGCCTACCAGGGTGGCTAAATAGCACTTACTGCTGCAAGTTACATCCAAAAGGATTTGAACAATCACAATTTTTTAAAGGGTTGTCATATTTTAAGGGCAACAAAGTGCACAGGGTTAGCTAGTAATATATAAAGAAGACTTATTTTTATTTTCAACATATACCTAATATTAAAAAATAAATGAAAACTAACCTTTATTAGGAATAGTTAGGTATAAATAAATTATATTTTAATTTAAATACAGACATTTTTAGATCCAGTATAAGAACTTACGAGGAACCATGTATTACATTTTTAAATCTTAGGTACCTACACGAATATTAAAAATTGTATGGGTTTTTAACTATAGGTACATAACAATTTGCAAATTTCGAACTTAAACCGAGGTACGTTACCCTGAAACCTTATGTTACAATTTTCCAAAGTAAATTATATCATTAGTTAACGTACCTCTTAAACTGCTTATAAAAAAAATATTGTGACTATGTATGTTTGATAAATTATATTAATTAACAACATGAACTACAACATGAACAACCTTGTATTACATTTCAAGGATTTTGACCTTACCTATTGCATCGTATTTTTAACCGACATTTATAGCAAAAAAAAAACTAAAAAAAATCTGAAATGTCAAATGTTGTTCAAAACAATATATTAGACAAGTTAAGTTTCAATTTATTTTAGCTAGATAAATTAGTTATTAGCTATTATTATTGCTATGTACTCTGGCAAATTTAAATTTAAAATTTAAAATTGTTTATAACATTCTTCAAATTCGAAATATCAAAAAATAATCTTTTGAGATGCGCAAGATAATATTCTTACCTTTAAGTTTGATAATAGGTAAGTTAATTTTAATATTAAAAATAGTTGAGTAAACCGAATTTTGCTTAACGTAAAAATTGCGAAGTTATGCGTTACCTAGTAAGATATCTAAAAATGTCCTCTTAATAATATTTTTAGGACTTAAAAATGTCCTCTAAATAATATTTTTAGTCTATTAGAATTATTTAGTACATTGCACTAGCTCAATAGATAATTAACTACACATGTGTTTGGGGCAGGGCTTGAAATCGATATTTGATACCGATTTTGAATACCGGTTAAAACCGTTAAAAACCAAAATCGATACTGAAACCAAAAATTATAAATAATAAACCAAAAAAAAAACACAATATTCACTTGGATTTTACACTGTTTTAAACAATGAACAAAACCGAAAACGTTTGAGACAAATGTTTTAAATTCATGTTTTAAACATAACAACCTTGTATTTAAGAAGCTGCAGTGCTTAATATTTATTATGCCACTAGCACTCTCATATAGCCTAAATCCGTAAAATCCTAAGCGTTACCGGTTAAAGAAATAAGAACTCGTTTTCCATGTACCAGAGAGACCTTATTGCCTATTGGGAGTATTGGGACTACATATTAATATTTTTATAATTTATTGTTAACTTTAACAAAACGTATTAACATTTAACACCATAACTATTTTATTAATCAAGCTATGTTTATGAAATAACAACTAATGATTTTATATAAGTAGGTAGGTATATTCTTATTCTAGGCATTTTATTTTTTCATTCGTGACATATTGTCTGTTTAATCGAAAATAACAATAAATTAATAATACTTTAGTTATCATTATATAGGCCGACTGCGTGAATGCGTGATGGGTCCTAGTAAATTATTTATGTGTCCCGGATTTCTCAGAATGAAAACTGGCAACCCTATATTGTGGTGTCTACACTCTGCGCCTCTGAGTATAAAATTAATAATTTTATTTTTATTTATTCTACAAAAAGATAATGGGCCCCATTGAACATGTTCGTGTGGGAGCCCATGAGTTCACAATTTGAAATATAAATTCATTAAATAGTTCATATAAATTAAATAATTACAATTTGTAATATAAATTTCTCACGAATCTATAATATTGATATACGTAAATATATATTTTCTTCTCTTTGTTTATATAATATAATATTAGAATAAAGTATAATGTAAAAAATTGTGTAGTTAAATAATAAAATATAATATGGTAATATAAAACTAAAATTAACAATAATTACTAAAGTCGTACAACTAATATGATAAATAATGCTGCAGTAATCCTATACGTTTGTTGTGAGTCTGTCTATATTTTATTCTTGTAATTGCCATTCGCCAAAGTGTAATTTTAGATTCTGAGCGAAGCGATGAATGTATTGATTTTACAATGATGTGTTTTTTTTTTGTTTTTTTTTTTTTTTATTTTTAATTTAATTTTTAATTAATTTTTAATTTTTGTGTTTGTTATCACCTTTTAGGACAGTAAAAAAGCTTGGATTTTCTTCAACAGTAACTTTTTTGATAGGAAAGTGAATCTAGTTGGTACTTTGGGGGGTCAAAAGTAAAAATTTCCCAGTATTTTCAAAAACGACGTGAAAAACAAAAGAAAAATTAAGAAAAAACGGGAATTTTTACGCAAAATCTGTTTTCGAGAAAATCGATTTTGGTTTTTGGTGTAACTCTAAAACAAATGACCGTAGGGACATGAAATTTTGACTGAATGTTTATATTAGCATTTTCTATACAGCATAACATTTTCCAAATATTTTGACTTATTTTGAGCTGTTTACGGACATTGTCAGTTTTAAATTTTTTTAGTTTTTTTTTCTATAAATATCAATAAAATTTTATCTGTTGAGTAAAAAAGCTTGAAAATTTAATAGAAGGCTCCTAGGTTATTGTTTCAAAGGCAGATGAAAAAAATTAAAAATCCTTAGTCACATCTTTTATTTATAAGTATTTAAAGTTCAAATTTTGACAAAATACTGAAAAATCACGAAAATTAGCAAATTATTTTGAGTTGAGAATTCATAAAAATTTTTCTCTTTAAATCTAAGATTTGAAAATGTAATACAAGATTATCCATAAGTTTCTCTACCTTTACCAAAAAAAAATAAATATCTACAAGAAACTTAGTTTAAATTTTTATGAGCGTCTGAAATTTATATTTTTACAACATTTGATAATCACTCGATTTCTCATGCAACAATTTCCTTATTTTATTGTAATTGAAAAACGAATGACTGTAGATACTTAAAAATTTCACTGAATGTTTATATTAGCATTTTCTATACACCATAAAATTTTGAAAATATTTTGACTCTTTTTGAGCTGCTTATGGACATCGTCAGTTTTCAATTTTTTTAGTTTTTTTTCTATAAATATCAATAAAATTTTATTTGTTGGGTAAAAAAGCGTGAATATTTAATATAAGGCTCCTGATATATCGTTCTAATAGTAGTTGAAAAATATTAAAAATACATAGGCACAATTTTTTTTTATAAGCATTTAAAGTTCAAATTTTGACAAACATTTATCAAATTTATAATTTAATAATTATTTTGTAGTTAAAAATTTATAAAATGTTCAACTTTTATAGCTAAGGATTGAAAATTGAAAACAAGGCTCCACGTTATATATAAATTACTTTATTTACAATAATATCATCAAATATACCTACTTGGTAATATCATAGGCTGACTGACCGTTTTCGCTCAGAATCATTTTTCTTATACAACGATATTATATCATTGAATTCAAATTTAACACCATCCATTACAGTGACCCACTTGTAACCTACTGTACAGCAGAGTGACATCCACTTATCCACCTTTTTTTTTAAATCTTAAAAGAGTTGGTGTTTTTAATTTCTAATGGTAGTATATTGTAAATTGTTGGACCAATATATAAGTATGTGGATTGTGTTAATATTTTGTGCATAGTTGTGCATACTATTTTACAGTTAATACAAAAAACGACATAACTACTGATATTATTCCCTTTGTTGGCTTTCGAATTGAACGCCGAATTTGCCAACTGCACCGCACTTATCGGTTGAGGCTGCTGCCGTCTGTACGCGGACTCGGCGAAATTCCGATGCTTCAGATACACCGGTCCGGTATTATTATTATCGTCGTCGAACATGGTCGGGACGCGAACGAATCTCGCGCACACTACATATTTGTCGAACCGAACGAAAGTGTATATAAGTGCTCGGACACGTTATCAGACGATATTGTGTAATATCGTAATTTTTTTTGACACATATTATTGTTCACCGGCTATGTAGGGTATAATACCGTGTCGTTTATTACCCTCGTTTATTGTATTATGGACGTGGCGCTCAATACCGCGTTTTATCTGCACATAGCGATCAAAAAACGCACCGTAAACACAATTAATATAATATTATTTTCCAATGATGACAATCGTTATACGATAAGTGAAACAGACAACGCAGTATTGTTGTATAATGGGCGTTTATGTGGTAGATGAAACGTATGATTATGTTATATTAACATGTTAAAGTGTTATACCCATGCGCTCGTGCCTACAACTGCACTGTACATTATGCTTATACAGTAACACCCCTAAAAGCCCTTAAAAAATCAAACCGCCAAAACCCATATTAACTGAATAATTTTTTTTCCAAAACGCCCGAATTTACATCTAACTTAACCCTAACCCCGCAAGATTATTTATCTTACAAATTTGAATTATGGTTTAAAATAAATATTAATTAGTGCGAGGAATAATTTTACAAGTTGACAGCCACAGTATTTTAAAATATAACTGCCCTCAATAACAGTCAAACGCCACGAATACCAGAAAAAGTACTCTCTTTTTTTGTTACGTACCTACCTACAAGACTACCCCACAGTTTTGAACAGACATCAACGCAGACAGTATAGGGGGGTTTTCTTTGTACCTATATCTTGTAACTTCGTAGATACTCAGTGACGTAAATTATTAAAAAAAAATTGTGTCTTAATCTTAAAGTCTAAAAGTTAAAAGCGGTGAGTAAGTACCAATGCCGGTAAAATTAACAAATTAATATATTTAAGCCTAGAGTACAAACCATGTTAGGTCCAGATATAGCACTCATAATGGCGGTCAACTTGTTAAATATGTAAGTATTAATTATGATTTGTAACATTAAGTACAAAAATATTATGCTCAACATATTGTGTTTGTAGTGGGGGGGGGGGGGGATTATCTGAACACTAATTTGCGCAACACTTCCAATTTAAGTTATTGAATTAACCTGTACATTTACCAAGCATTAGTTACCTATACCACATGTCCACTTAATAAGACGTTAATTGTGAATAAATAACATGGAATGTTAACAATTAAATAGGTTAGAACAATAACTTAATGGTAATAACTAATTAATATTACCATTGTACATTGCAAATATTGCCTACTTATAGACTAATATTCCTGATTTTTATTTTTACATATTTTATTAGATTATAACAAAATATTACTCAAATATACATAAAGTACGTAGGTATGCCTACAATAATTACAATTAGCTTACATTTCATAATTTTACTTTATCTGCATTTTAACAAATTTCTTGAAATATTGTAGCTACCTATCTATTCAATTTAACTTGATTGATAAATAATTTAAAGTGGCTTAAATTAACAAAATTAATTATTTAAGATATTTATATGTGACATAAATTACATATTATCTGACTCTGACACCTGTCCTAAGTACGCTAAACACTCGGAGGAATGTCTTTAGAACATAGAGTAATATTACATCATTACCATGATTCATGAATATAATAAGGTACTCTCATTAGCGCAAATAGGGTGGGGCTTGGGGGATTTAGTCCCCCAAATGTCGGTCAAGTCCCCCCAGTTCAAAATCTAGTATTAGTTCTAATTTTTATACTCTGTGGTACTAAGCAAAATGGCCTATGGGGAGGGGGAGCTTGAGTCCCCCCAAAAAATTTAGTCATTTTGCGCCTATGGGTACTCTATAATGCTTTAAATAATATTATTTTGTTTCTATCATTAAACTATATAATATTATAGTTAATAGTTATTATATAGTTCAATCACAGAATATATGAAATATATTTCATATATTCTGTGGTTCAATGGTTTCTATTTTGACTTTCATCTATTATCTGATTACATTATCAATAATATACAAACAATAATTATGATATCATCATGATGAGAAATTCAAACATCTTACCCATGCGGTCGCCGGTCGGATTTTAAATCATAATAAAAAATAAAAATTAAATTTTGAAGAATATTTTGTTTTTAAATTTTAATAATATTGAATTTATCCCCAACTACGAACGATACTGGCAAGAATGCCTACAAATGTGTATAGAGTCCAAGGGCCCGAAGGGACCATACCTTACCAACACTACTTAAACGATAAAAATAATAATAAACTTGAAGAAATTGCCACAAGTTTAATGAAGGATGTGCGATGTGATGGCAGAGATATTTCAGCCCATAGAAATTTATGTAAGATTTAAATACCTAATATGTTATAATGAATGTTTTCCGTAATGCAATTTTTTTTGTTAACAAGGTATCAAAACTGGTATTGTTACCCAAGCCAAAGGATCAGCTTATTTAGAATGTGGTAGTACAAAATTAATATGTTCTGTATTTGATCCTAAAGAAGTTCCGAACAAAGTAGAATATGCTAAAACTGGAGTACTACAGTGTGAATTTAAATTTGCTACATTTTCATGTAGACAACGGCGCACTTACACAAGAGATTCTGAAGAACGGCAATTGTGTAATGAACTACGTAGAGCTTTAGAACCTGCTATTTGTAGAGTGAGTTGGTTAACATATTAAATGTTAGATGATTAATTTAAATACAGTTAAATTGGTATCTAGTTACCTACTTAACATGCGTTTAAAGATAGATAATAAACATTACTTTTATTATTAAATAATTAAATATTTATTAATTTCATTATATTTAATTCTTGTTTAAATTAATAATAATAGAACCTGTATTGTGTGCACAGATGGTAGATATTATACTATAAGTGTATTATTTTATAGGGTGAATTTGCAAATTTTGAAATTCATATTAACGTTCTGGTATTAGAAAATGATGGATCTGTGTTGGCTGCTGCAATCACAGCTGCAGGACTTGCACTAATGGATGGATGTATACCTATGTACGATGTGATTGTTGCCACTTCATTGGTTTGTTATATTTTTTATATTGTTAATGAAAAGTGATTACTAAGTAATAAGTTACATAAGTCTTACGTGTGCAAGCAATTGCACCTCTCAAAAGAATAATTAGAAAGGAGTCATATTATGATAGAATAAAAAATATTCAAATTATTGTTTTAATGGTCACATTTTAAAATATATTTTACTAAAATAATTAAAAACCGGGGAATGTCACTCTGCTGTATAGTAGGTTTTTCAAGTGTACATCTTCATTTAAACTGGTCACATTGATTGTTGTGTTCAATTTGAGTTCAATGATAAATCATTCTAAAAACGATTCTGAGTAATAACGGTATGTCCCACACACAGCTCTCTATTTATTTTTGAACGATATAGGTATTACCTAAAATTTATTTGTTTTACAATTAGTAATTTATTTATTTATGAGTATTAAAATATTATGTTGAACTACATCTATAAGTCAATAACTCGTACTGTATAATGGTGTAGATTTGTGGCATTAGTAGTTTAAAATTGAATTAATCGTGATTCAATTGGTCAGAATCTTTTTTTAATTTCACTGTTTATTGACAATATTAATACATTTTATGGAAAATAATAGTTATCATAATATAGTAATGGTACTATTAAAATAATAAATCAATTTTTCAATAATTATCTTAACTGTCAACTTACTTTAAGTTAATATACTATACTTTGTACTTACCATCATATTTGAATGATTTAATTTTTAATGTCAGTTATATTACTCATAATACTGCGCAACATAACTAGTTTCACTTATTCTTTTATGCATTTATGTTTTAATTACTAAAATGTTCTTTTTTCTTTTATAGGGTATTTACAAAAATAAAATTCTAGTGGATCCAACATATGATGAGGAAACATTATGCTCATCAAGGATAGACAATGGAGAAAACAGAGGCACTGTCATGTTAGCTTATATGAAAAATTTGCAACAGATTACAGAATTTGCTCAGAATGGTTCAATGGATGTCAACATGTTTCCAGAATATGTACAAATATTGACTAATCAAAATTGTAAACTATACAAACTGGTGATCTCTGCAGCCAGAAAAGATGTTATTGAACATTTTGAAAATGAAAATGAATAATGATATATAAAATAAAATATTATTTTAAAGCTGTAATTACATATTAAACTGATTTTTGTTTTAATGATCATTCATTTAAAAAGGTAAATTTTAAATAAAAACCAGGTTTTTATTTCAAATTGTCAAATTGTATTCAGAATCTGTTTTCAAACGAATAATCAAGTTAACAATTTTACTCTAGTGGCTTATATAATTATTTGTGATGATGATATATTATTTTTAAATACATATTTAATAAGTATAATGCAATATTCCCTCCCCCTCAATGTAATTTAATACTCAAAATCTATCCCTCTATTAAACTAAAATTATATATTTATATCTATTTACAGTGCATATCAATTTAGATGTGTCTACAATCACCCATTCAGAATAATTTATTGTCGTTATTATTAATATTATTATTATTATTATTATTATTGTGTGTTGGTCTTGGCACACCTGGAATTTATTTTGGATTTAGTAGGCCAGTAAACATTTTTTTTTTAAATATACTAAGTATGAATAATTTTAAAAATTAAATTAAAACATGAAAATGTAGTCTTCATAAAATGAAGACTAAATATTCATGTTGATCAAATAAACAATTATTTATCAACACAAGCATTCAGTAACAGACAAAATCATGTATATAATTATATTTACAGACAATAACAGTTTAATCAAGGCATTACACAGTGAAACAGATCATATTAGATTCCCATAACCCTTTTGTATATTAATATGTTAAAATGTTAATATATAAGAGTACATAATTTTTTTTATCTTGAACACCTTTTCCTTATATGCAGCTATGAGATAATCAAGAAAATAAATGGGCTGATTATTGCTGTCTAGCTGTTGCTACACAAGAAACAAAATCCTGCATAATATGACTTATAATCCGAACACTCATTGTTAATTGTTATATTAACATGCAACATAATATAATTATTACTATTAAATATTAATGATAATAACTATAAATTTACTTTTTGTTTAAATTCAGGTCTATGGTACTGATAAAAATTAGGTAAATAATATGCCATATTCAACAATTCAAAATGTATTTCTTAAATTGTATAATATTCATTGTAGATTAAATTGAAAAAATTGATTCTTAATACATATATTATTTTAGATTTTGAACTTAGTTATACGATAAAACATAAAACTGAAAAATATTGATAGTTCATAAGATTATTCATCAGGTTTCTCTGGTGGAGGCCCACAAGGCTGCAACATTTTTTCCATTAAATTGAATCGTACTCTAGCTTTAGCTTCGTTCTCAGCAATTCCAAACCAATTCAATAAATCATAATGTCCCAGGTATGAAGCACACGAGTCACGGTGTTGATTTACTTGCCATTCAAACTTGGTGGTATCTGCGTGGCCTGTACCTATGTATTTTGACTGAAGGTGCTCCAGTTGACTGTGAATATTGTATCGGTCACCCATGATGATCTTTGAAATAAAACTAAAAAAGTAAGTAAATAACAATGAAAATACATAATTTTTTAAACAACTAAATTTGGTTTAAATGGGATATGGCAATATGATACATAATAAATTTTCGTCTTAAACTCATAACTCGAGTATACATTTTTAGAAGTTCTTTATTAGTCTCAACAGGCTGAGTATAATTATGCAGTGGTACTCGATCTAGATGTTCTTTGTCAATATTAATAGTCTGCGGCAACTCAATTTCTGACCAAACTAGTTTTCTTAGTTCAACGCTGTGTTTTCTTTGTAAGGGAAGCAATACATATGCCCCAAACACTGTGTCCGAGTATGATACACTTACATAATGTTCACATAGTGTTTTGTAGAAGTCATAGAAGGATTCAACTCCTTTTATAGGATCTTTAAAATTCAAAGTGTCGTTTTGGGCTGCATATACATGCCAAATTTGATTCAATATTGATTTTACCTCATGAAAAATTGTACCACGACGACCACACATGAATGTACAAGCTACACGGCAATAACGCGCAGCCAATGGAGTTTGTTCACAAACTTCTGGATAATGTGTTTCCATAAACAGTACATTAGCTAATGATTCTTTAAGAAGAGATTCACCTTCTTTTGAGCTTTTAAAAAATGCAGTCTCATGAATCTTCAAAATTGGTAAGAACAACCAATCCTTTGGTAAAATAGGATCCAGTTCAGTAATTAATATACTCGTACAAGTGCTTTTGTTATTGGGTATAAGTATCTCATAGAATGATTTTAAAATTTCAAAATTGCTTTCGTACTTGATATTTTCTATATAACTACTGTTAAAATACAATTTTAAAGTATAATACAATTCTTCAGCCATATGTTTAGGTATGAACGACATAAGTGTAATGGCAATTTTCTGGGTTGAGACTACTTCAAATTCAATGTTTGTCAACATTTTTAGTATGTTAATTAAAAAAATTATTTCGTATCTGCAATACCAATGTGATTCATCTATAGATGATTTCATTAGTTTATTTAAATATGTCCAAAACTGTTTAGGGATATTAAAATGTCTGGGATTATTGCATAAAAATTTCATAAGTCCAATTAACATGAACAAAGGTTCTCCTCCATTTAATGTTATATTTATAAACCCAAGACTGGGATAACATTTTGCACTATTGTTCACATAATTGCTCATTAACCATGATTTTTCATACAGTATTTCACATATTTTTCCAAAATGTTTATTTAAATATTCAACTGCTTTCAAGGATACAGAATCAAATTTCAAGTTCTTAGAACTGAGAACAGAGAAGCAGTTACCTATTAGTTTTGAAGTTTCAAAATTAGGTAGATCAGAGCTACTTAATAGTCTGGCTAAAATTATTTCTGTAAGCTTATACACTGGATCGATATAGATTTTGCCAAAATTTCTCAAGGCAGAATCAATTAGACTTAAACTTGCTGACATTAAAGACAAATCAGTTTTTGTTAAATCTGCAGTAAGTCCAACTGAGCGATCAACAAACTTCAATACAAGATTGGCTACTTCGGTAATTGTTTGACCAGCTAACTTATATTCAAAAAATGTCTGCCACAAGTACAGACATTCTAGTAACAACGGAGTCTTCGTCGGATTATTAATATACTTAAATATAGAATCTAGGATTTTCATTTCCAATAGTTTTAAAGCACATTTAACTGACTGACTACTGATTACACGAGCGAGGAATACAAAGGTTTCTGATAGATCGTCAGAATGTAAGTTTGTAAAAACTAAACTATACAAATGCTTGTACAAATTAGTCTCAACAACTAAAAATGCATATTTTTCCCCTCGGGAAGCAATGCCAGTTAAAATTTCTGTTATGTCTAAAAGACTGCTGGATCCTATATTCATATTGAAAACAATATACTGTAATCTTAAAATTAAGTCAGTTCTCAGCGCTCCTTGTACAAGATCTAATACTATCAGATCATAATCAGAGGTTTTATCTAATTCATTTTGATTGATTTCTGCTTCTCGAACTGTGTAAACAGGTAAAGCAATGTCACAGTTACATCCAGATAGACCAGTTAACATAGTGCGGTCAGATTTTCTGGAAAATAAATTTCCTATAGCTTTCAATGCATTCGTAATAATTGCGATGTTAGTGTCATCTAATGCAATTCTCAACAGTACAAACATACCAGATTCCATCAGCGAACATAAAAGAGGTTTGTCTAAAACTGAATCATATGAACAAGCGTTATTGATAAGTTTTGACAACACATCTAAGGCTAATATTCTTTGAGGAGCATGATTTTTACGAAGAAAAGAATAGAGTTCATCGATAGTATATCCAGGACGATGTTGTTCTTCACCGTGATGATGTAAGCCGTCAACAGTAGTTTTGTTTTCAATTATGTAGGGTAACAGTTTTCCATCAAGACCAAAACGAGCAGCATAAACATCAACAACTTTGTTTTGATTTTCAACATTCACATCACCTGTCCATCCAAGTTTCTCTTCTTCAATTACATCCATATTTAGACCATTGTTAACTAGATCTTTCATATAAGATAAATGTTTTATTTTATCTTCTTTTATCTTATTTTGGTTATTGACCAATTTTACTCTATCACTGTCTTTTGGTTTCAGATCATACTTTCCATGGGTGCAGTCATTGTTTCGTTTAGATTTTAAAAATTCAATTAATTTTCCATCCATGCTATTTATCAATTCATTTTTTGCATTTAATAACTCCTCGTCGCTCATACTAATAAGTTTTTGTACGTTTTCTTTGTGAATATCACTAGCTTCAGAGCCACTCAATACAACACTAGATTCTCCGAAAGAAGTTTTGGCGAGTTCGGGTTCAAGAGACAAATTTGTTTGTTGATCTATTCGTTTTTGCATTTTTAAAGCAAACAGACTGGGTTTCCGCGAATTGGTAGTCATTTTTACCTATTTATAATGATTATAAATTTCAGAAAAAAGTTATGTTCATGAAACTATTAACTAATAATTATTAAGTATGTTTTAATGTATAAGTGAAAAAAGAGTAATAATAATATTAGTTTACCTGTTTTGTTTCTTAGAATTAAATATTTATTACTTTTAATTGTATATATTTTATTATGTTGTATCTTCTGTTATTGTAAATACTAATTTCAAAATTGTAATATTGACAATGATGTATAATAGTATAATACAGACATACAGTAGTTGTTGTATATCACTGTACCGATAAAATAAACGATTTATATCAGTATATCATGGAACAAAAATCATATCCGTACAAAAAATTACATTATCACTCACCGCCGAATTTAATTATATGTATATACATTTTTATTGAATCATGAATTTTAATGTACCGGACGTGTATATAATGTAGACTATTTAATATTTATTCATTTATTTATCTATTCTTGTTGTGCTTTTTTATATTAAATGTATTTGTATTTATTTATGTTTTTTTATTATTATTTAGTTTTTACATTAGTATTATAATAGGTATGTCTATATATGTTTTTTTAATTATAGTCGAATATGACGCAATTTTTTTTTCTCAAAAATATCAAAAATATTATAAAATGTATTAAGTTATACTTATCTTTTAATAGTACTCCATCATCACCGATAAGAGGTTATCCTCAGTGGTGATATGGGCCTTAAAACTATATTATATATACGTATAGGTTAGGTTAGGTATAATCTAAATGATCACTTAATTTCATTTCCAATGGACCAAGGCCGTATCTGGGGGGGGGTTTTGGGGGTTCAAACCCCCCCCCCGAAATTGTTCGCGTTATTTTATGTCGTAATAAAATAACTATTTCAGTCTAGAATAATCGATAAACATTGATACGTGCATATACGAATGACAGCTATGGTCTACGTTATAAACTTAAAAATAACAATTTGTACCAGATAAATTCACTTCGGGTATATCAGCCGGATTTCTTGATAATATTATAGGTACATACTGCATAGGTATATATATGTATAATACATTACCACCAGAATGTGTAATCGACAAAGAACTATTTCTTAGTATTTTAGTAATCTTATCTTAATAGTCTTTGATGATAGTTAAAACATTTTACCTAATACCAAGTGGACTAAACTGACATCAATGTGTGACACTCGTTGGGTTGAAAACCACAACGGAATTCAAAGATTTGTTGAAAATTTTCAACCCATTGTTGAAACTTTGGAAGAATTACAATTAGTTCAAGACATCAATACGTCATCAAAATCAATTCAATTTTATCGAGCAATAGTTACTAGTGAATTTATATTAAGTATGGTTACATCAAATACTCTGTTTTCAATGACACTTCCACTGTGTAAAAGTTTACAATCAGTTAGTTGTGACTTAGTAGAAGCTGTACAACATATCGAGACAATACTAAACGAATTAACTCATTTACGTGAAAATATTGATCATACGTTTAATGACATTTTTGAACAATCTGAACTTCTTTTAAAATCTATTGACGGAGAAGAAAATATTAGAATTCCCAGAATAGTAGCTCGTCAACAAAATCGTGTGAATATTGTTACTAATTGTCCGAAAACATATTTTCGTATAGCTATTGCAATACCATTTTTTGATGATTTTATAAGACAATTAAAAGAACGCTTCACTAACCATAAAAAAATAATATCTTCGCTGTGCTTTTTACTTCCCAATAAATGTACTAATTCCGAATTAGAAGCAAGTGATTTCGAATTATACTCAGAGTTTTTAGATTTGGATGCACTTTCGAACGAGTTAAGACTTTGGAAAAGAAAATAGTGTGATAAACCAATATTAGAACGATCTCCTGAAATACTTGAAGCATATTCAAATTGTAACAAAAATTTTTTCCCAAATATTTCATTTTTATTAAAAGTTTTGGCAACTTTACCAGTAACTACGGCGACACCGGAAAGAACTTTTTCGACGCTGAAAAGAATAAAAAATTACCTAAGGAATGCAACTGGAGAAGACCGATTGACTGGCCTAGCATTACTCAGTGTACATAGGAATATCGTTGTAGATCCAGAAGAAGTAATCAATCGTTTTTCAAATGAAAAACAAAGAAATATAGAGTTTGTCATATAAAATATAAACCATTTTTCAAACTAAATGTATAGAATTAAGTTAAATAATCTAATTAATATTAAGTCTAAAAATGTTTTAATGTGAATTTCATTAATAAATACTATTTATAATTCTACAATATTATGAATTTTTAACCATATTTAATTACCTACACAATATTATAATACAATTAGAACACACATTTTTGGATTAAAACCCCCCCCGAAATTAATTTCCAGTTACGGCCTTGCAATGGACAATATATTTTAATCAAGCATAATTAGTACATACAATTAAAACTAGCTAGAAATATTGAATCCAAGAATTTATTATATTCTCCTCTAAATAATTACCTACAATATACATAATATATTTCTTTGAAATATATACAATTACAATAATAGTCAAAAACACTGGGATAGTCGAATTGCACTTATTATCTAAAAAGAAATGGTCGAACTGGACTCGTTCAAAAAAAGGAGTTAAAATTTAAGGTCACTACGGACGTTCACGTTTACTATATTATAATAATATTAGACAATTTAAAAAAAGAATAAAAAATTATATTTATATTATTTCTACAAAAATATCAAAATTAGTTTAAAAAAAAAGTTATAATAATTAAATAATGACAATAATAATATTTGATGATTTAATATATGTAGTATATATAATATTATATTAACATAATGGACAATGGTTGTATTTATAAAACAATCATTTTTAACTACGCCAATGATTAAAATCATTGTCAGTCCTAAGCCTGTAAGTGGGAAGGGAAATGATTGTTTTATAAACGTTTAACCCTTTCAAATGCATGATAATTTTGTTGGAATACCTTTTTTGAGCCCAAAAGCAGTTCGACTAAAATAAGTGCAATTCGATCATATCCCAAAGCACAGTCGAGTATAATAGATGAACGTCATTTAATTGTCATCATGTTGGGTACCTATACTTTGATCTAAAACATTTTTCTTATAATCGTGTTGTGGTAGCCGCATTGATAATTATAGATAATGTTACATAAAACATAAAGGAAATTCAAATTGGTGTTTTTCAGTTTTTGAGTGTACAAAATCTCAGTAAAACGTATCTCATCACAAAATGTATGTATGATATAGTTTTGATACTACCTACTTACCACCAGGCCACCATTGTTATATTGATTTTTTTGTCTACAACACTTTCATGGATCTCGAAAATGGAACTGTAATAAAAATAATTATAATACGTAGGTATAGCCGTATAGGTGTATAATATATCAGTATGTGTAATGTGTATTGTCATATTGTCACTTGAAATATTACCTACATTTTATAATACTAATTACTGGATTTAAATGTCTTAAAAATGTGTCAAAATTGCATTAAAAATATGTTAAAATTACAATGCAAATACATTAAAGTTTCATGATAGAATCGTAAAATATATAATTGTTAATTACTTACTTAAATAACATTATGGACATAAACAAGTTACAGAATTATAAAATAGAATAAAACAAAAATATTATAAAAAATTATTTTAAAATCAAAAAATTACGTTTTAACAAAATCTTATATATTTACTTTTTAGAACTTTGTTCTTAATATATGTGGTATCAATAGAATTAAAAATATGGAAAACAAATATCATCAAATAAGTTTAATTTTAAGACAGTATTGAATTTTTCCTCTGCAGCAACAAGGATTCATATGTATCTGAATATATGCATTTTCTTTTGGAAATATTGAGTGTCCGTGAAAACTGGGTAGGTACACTCTGCAACTCAGTTATACCTATACATTATACTCAGTATCCTTTAAATATTTTAGATATCTGTCTGCGAGAGATTGATGCTCCAATAATATATAGTTTCATGTCCCGCAAACAACTGAATTCAAAAATATCTATAGGGTATAAATGTTATAATGAGTAATATGTGTAATTTATACAGTGCGTATGTTTTTGAGGACAAACGATCAAGCCCAGATTACGACCATTAGGGGCCCAGGGGCCAATACATGGTTGTGGGCCCCATCAATGAAAAATATGTCCCCACTTACCATGCCTGTGGTGGTAATAACATGGTATACATAGGTGCACCCATGGGTGAGGGGCCACAACGCCTGTTAGTTCAAACAAGAAAAAATATATTTACTCTTGTAAGCACTATAAAAAGTACAAATTACCACTCAATGTATTTTTAAGCCGAGAAGACTATGGGCCCTTTACATACGTGGGCCCCCATTGCTCCCTCCCTTAATCCGTGCTTGCAAACGATTTAGATATTATACATTTATACACCTATATAAAAATTTAAATTTAAAAGTTAAAAGTATATTAAAATGTTTTTTTTTGTCTTTGGTTGTAACAAAGATATTATGTGGAATGAGTTCATTGAAATCGAATATTCAAATGACCAATGAACACGAAATTTCTTTTTAGATCACATATTTAACATTCAAATTAAAAAATCGTAACATAATCGTAAATTATTATTATCACATTATCGTCAAGTTTTTCGCGGTGAAGAGAGAAACACCGAACCGGTGTATATGTGTTTTGGTCACACTGGATTGTCACCAGCAGTTCCTTCCCTTTTCTTTGCGCCATTTTAATGTTTACCCATTCCGTTTTTGCTGTTTCAGTTTTTAGTGTTCAGTGTTTATCAACTACGTGAATGATCCACTGTTCCCGTGCAAGTATTGTGTGCACTCATTCATTAATATTACTGTTGACATTCACAACGAAACTATTTTTATTTCGATGCATAGGTAATTGATGAAAACTTTGGACTACTGAACAAGTGAACTCGCTTAAATTGAGTACTGTGCTACGGCACTGCGCAATACTTGAAAAATGGCCGCCAGTGACTCAAAGGCTCCGATCCGAAGTGTCAAACGAGTACAGTTCGGTATATTGTCTGCGGACGAATGTGTTAGTATATTGAAAATTTGAAACGTATTTTAATTCGAAACTCCTCATTTATATTCCGCAGTCCGTAATATGATACGCAATACACATACACAATATTATAATACACTGCTGAACGCATTTAGTTTCATAACATTGTGTAATGAAACATTGTTGGAATCGAAAAAAATAAAAACCCACCACCACAATAATATGAACCGACCCATGTCACAAATCTTTAGTTATAAGACCCATTATGGCATAATCGAACTTTTATTTATTTGTCGTGTGATATATGAGTACCTGATAGGTAAGTATTGGGTACCTAATGGGTGCCTGACTGAGAAAGTAATACTTGCAGTTGTTTACACATTTTCAATGTTCTGTGTTCGACTTTTTTGACTTAAAAATGCGTATGATTGTAGTGAGTGCTGGAGTAAAGAATCTTAAATAGACAACTCTATAAAAATTATTCTATTCAGTTTCAACTATGGGTTTTGGCCTGGATTGTATTATTATTGGTACTCATACACCAGATATTTTCTTTAATTGAATTCTCTATGTTTAAAGACGTATGGACCCTCTACCTTGAATAAATTCTGGTTGCGCTACTCACTCAGTTGACTATATTATGAAAAGCACATTATTTAGTCATATGTAATAACATAATACCTATGGGTGACCATAGTTATATATAAAGCACAATTTTGGCCCAACGAGTAAAAAGAACATAATAAAATTATTTAATAATAAAATTATTTAATAATTTTTATACCTTGAAAGATATTTTGGAAATAATATCAATTTGCCCATTAGACAAGTTGGGACAGTAGGCAGTGTGGGTTAATAATAATTATACTGTGCAATACTGAAATATGACATGTCTCTTTCAGTCATGCTTGTTGCTGACAACCAGGATTCAACACTTATTTATGAATTATAATTTATAACTTCCTATTAACTACTTTGCTGGTTTCAATAAGTAAATATAAAACAGTAAAATATTGTTTTTTATTTGTTTCGTGTATAGGTATTTCTTTTCCACCCTTATAATAATATGGACATAACGGTATTAAATTGAAACAAAAAGCTCAGTTTTAAATTGGATGTGATATTACCCTAACCTATGGTTGGTCTAATGTCCCATAAAAACCATTGAAGTATTTAAATATTTATTTAACCCTTTAACTGCTCCAGATGTACTATTACGTTCAAAACATTTATACCATTCACTACTTCATACGTACTATTACGTCCCAATATTTTATAATATTCTCATTTGCCGGTAATGGTAAATGTTTAGGAAACCTTGGCTCGCATTGTTTTATACTTAAATAATAAGATCATATAGATCTCAACATTTAAATTTAAATTAAACAAAAGTATTTTTATAAGTATTTTATTTTACGTAGCAGTACTTACGTTGCAGTGGATAAATTGTGTAGCAGTCAAAGGGTTAAAGTATACGATTGTGTGTTTAGTGCCATTGAGTATTAATTTACTAAATAATATTATTTTATTATATTCAAGTATTTCATTTTATTAAATAAAACTAGTAAATTTGAAAATAATACACTATTAAAAAAAAAAAAATCTAAATATATTTGTTTTTTTCTATAACTTTCTTCAAGTACCTACCTAACATTTATATAGTGTTCAAATATACATACTCAGAAGCGCAAATCACCCAAAAATATTAAGGGCGCTTAAGAACCAAAAAAATTTAAGGAAAACAGAACCTCACACTCATCATTCAAAGTAACATGTCCGTTACGTTTAGTATTTCTATTAACAAAATAAAATTAATCATGGATTTAAATTAATTATAACATTTTATGTAACACAAATTATTTTTATTTATTTATAACTAATAATTATACTAGAAATGTAATTACAACGCACATTTGTTTTCAGCATGTTTAGTTAAAATAATTTCATTATTAACGCTCCGTTAATCCCGCTATGGTTAAAACAAACACACTTTTTCACATCTTTAATAAGACATAGATTTTACATTTCAACCACTGAAACATAATATACCTACCTGTTAAGAGTATTATTAAAACTAATATAATAATAATCTAAATAAATTGAATTACTTATTTGTATATTAAACTAAGATTGAAGTGAGATATTATTCATAATATACCAATAAATTTAATGTGGGTATAAGGGCTTTAAGTAACTTTTTGTAACAGTTTTAATTGTTTTGTCATTGTATAAAATATTAATTTGTTTTAATAAAATTATAAAAATTTATGAAACAACATTTTTTATTCTTGTAAATTATAACTCAATCAAAAATACGGCAATGTGAATAATGACATAACTCACTGGCGTGACTAACTTCGGTTTAAGGACAATATCTCTTTTGATATGGACAGTTGATAAGTCTGATAGTCAATGTTGATACAGTAGTTCATGTCCAAGATTTTTAATTATTATTTATAATCTCGGGATTTGCGGTGTGAGCATTAATATTCAGGGTGCTGAGGACTCTTAGTACTCCCTAAATTTGCACCAATGTTACATAGATAAAGAACTCACAATTTAACGTAATGCTAATTTTATTAAAATATTTGAAATCATGTAAATATTTTATTTTAGAAATATAGATGTATTTCTCTACTTTACATGAGTTTACTCATAAGAAATTAATAATTCCACTTAAAATATTCATATAATTTGTTCTATACATTAGCTGTCTTAGGTTGTTAATAGAAGCTAGGCTTTGTCCAATACTGACAAGCCGATATTGAATTACTGATTTTTAACACCAGTAAGTCTTTTAGACATGTTTGTATTGGTAATATCTGTATGCAAGTTGTGAGAAGCTTATTGAAATTCATTTGATTCAGATATAATTATAAATCAAATTTTAAGTATGGATGTGTTTTCTTTAGCCTTAATATATTATCATGGTACGTATTATACCTTCCACCAAACGTAATTTAGTAGATTTTTAAGATAAATTTGTAAAGTTACATTTTCAGTAAAAGCTAAATATTTTTATCTGGCAAAATATATCTTAAGTAATTATTGTTTAACGTTGCTTAATTATTTAATTTTGTTCACTAATGTAGTAAACATTAAAATGTAATTTAAGTTAAGTTTAACATTTTTCATGATTGAACAAAACTAATTAGTTGTTGACGGTTATAGCGACGTATGTCGGTCACAGAAGGTGGCATTCGGTTTGCAGAGACTATGGAAGGAGGACGCCCAAAACTTGGTGGACTTATGGATCCTCGGCAAGGTGTTATTGATCGATTTTCAAGATGTCAGACATGTGCAGGTTAGAAAAATAATTATAAATTGTTTTTGTATTATTTATTTATTTATTTATTTTATATTTGTAGGTAACATGACTGAATGTTGTGGCCATTTTGGTCATATCGAGCTAGCTAAACCTGTGTTTCATGTAGGGTTTGTAACTAAAGCCATAAAAATCCTGCGCTGTGTTTGTTTTTATTGTTCCAAATTATTAGTTAGCCCTGTAAGTATGCTGAAAGTAGACTCAATATAGTTATATTAACTTTATTTTTTTTTCAGACTCATCCCAAAGTAAAAGAAATTGTTATGAAATCAAAGGGACAGCAAAGAAAACGTTTAGCGTTTATATATGATCTATGTAAAGGCAAAAATATTTGTGAAGGTGGTGATGAACTAGATATTAACAAGGATAATGTCAATGATCCTAATATGCCTGTAAATAAAAAACTATTTGATGATAATTTATTTAATAATAAACTGATTATATTTATTTATATATGCTGTTTTTATAGCCAAAAAAACAAGGACATGGTGGTTGTGGTCGTTATCAACCTACTATACGGCGTGTAGGCTTAGATTTAACTGCTGAATGGAAGCACGTTAATGAAGATTCTCAGGAAAAAAAAATACCTCTGACTGCTGAACGTGTGCATGAAATTTTGAAACATATAACTGATGAAGAAGTTGTAATCATGGGAATGGATCCTAAATTTGCCCGTCCTGATTGGATGGTACTAACAGTTTTACCTGTTCCTCCTTTACCTGTCCGTCCTGCTATTGTTATGTTTGGATCAATGAGAAATCAAGTAAGTTAAATTAATATATTTTAAGTATAATGTTCTATTCTATTAATATTTTTATATTACAGGATGATTTAACCCACAAATTGTCTGACATAATAAAATGTAATAATGAATTAATTCGCAATGAACAATCTGGCGCTGCTACTCATATTATTGCAGAAAATATAAGAATGTTACAATACCATGTTGCTACTTTAGTAGATAATGATATGCCTGGTCTACCTAGGTAAGCTGGAAATATTTTTGTAGTACCTATTTTATTTAATAATATTGTTATTTATTAAGATTAAAGTAAACTTTATTTTTCATAATATTATGCCAGAAAAAACTAAAGGACCAACATTTTTTAACCTAACTAACACAATTTACATGTTAACCAATTGGCATCATTCGCACCTTATTTCTTATTGCACTGTAATTCAGTCAGCGTTATTTATAATTATTATTTAATATGTTTGTGCATGTTGTATGTGTTGATCATTATTTTTTTAATTTATCTATCTATTCTTTTTCATTTTTCTATCAAATTACAGTTTCATTTGTTATATAAATATGATTTTCAAATAAAAATACAAAACAACCGTTTCATTTTTCATTCTAAAATATTAAAAACAGTTAATTAATGAATTAAAAACTAAAGATTTGGTTTAATATAATATTATGTTTAGTAATGTGTATGAGTAATTTTTGGTAAGATATAATATATTTTAGTTTTGACACCATTTGGTATAAAACAATTTCTGCTCTAAAAGTTTTTTGTGATGGGGATGACGTCAATTGGCATGAAAAAATAAACTTGATTTTTTCTACACATGTAAATGTGTATAGAAATGTGGTCTGCAATAATCCTGTTAATATTTTAAAGTAGTCAAAATCAAGCATAATATATCAGTTTATTAAAAGTTTAAACATAATTTTATGTAAAATTGAGATGGTGAACCTTAAATGTACACACATATTATATATTTAGGGCAATGCAAAAATCTGGTAAACCTCTAAAAGCACTTAAAGCACGGTTGAAAGGTAAAGAAGGAAGAATACGAGGAAATTTGATGGGAAAACGTGTAGATTTTTCTGCTCGAACTGTAATTACCCCTGATCCTAATTTGAGAATTGATGAAGTTGGTGTACCTCGTACTATTGCTCAAAATATGACATTTCCTGAGATTGTCACCCCATTTAACATAGACCAGTATGTATAGTTGATATTTTTTTTATAAGAGTATTATTAATATTTATTTAAATACATGTATTATGATATTAACAATTTAATGTCAATTAGTATGTTGGAGTTAGTTCGCCGTGGTAATTCTCAATATCCGGGCGCTAAGTATATTATACGTGATAATGGCGAGAGAATTGATTTACGTTTTCATCCTAAACCTTCAGATTTGCATTTGCAATGTGGTTATAAAGTTGAAAGACATATTAAAGATGGTGATTTAGTAGTTTTCAATAGACAGCCTACTTTACACAAAATGAGTATGATGGGTCATAGAGTTAGAGTTCTACCTTGGTCTACATTCAGAATGAATTTAAGGTAAATTAATATATTATTATAAATAATTGATTAATAATGGATTACTAATGTTTATACTTTCTTTTAATAGTTGTACCTCTCCTTATAATGCTGATTTTGATGGTGACGAAATGAATCTTCATGTTCCACAATCTATGGAAACAAGAGCAGAAGTGGAAAACATCCATATTACTCCTAGACAAATTATTACTCCTCAAGCTAATAAACCTGTTATGGGAATTGTGCAAGATACTTTGACAGCCATCAGAAAAATGACAAAAAGAGATGTATTTCTTGAGAAGGTAATTAATTCATATTTCCATTGCTAGAAATTAGATTTTTATACTGTGTCTCAAATAAGAGTAACCTCTGGTAGTGGGGAGATGGTTACAACAATGGGTGTGGCTAATGCTAACATGTCCCAAGTGCGCTGGTCTCTTGTAATCACCACTGTATTATTCTATCAACTGCCTAGCTAGTTAAAATTAACACCGTAAAGAATTTTTTTGGCTGTGGCTGATCATTGGGAACAAAATCTAACGTTGAAAACCAATTAAAATGATGGCAGAGGTCTGATAAAACCGGTTGGCACCTGTGGTTACCCTTCAGTGGCGATTAAACAAGAGGGATAGACCCCCCCCCAACTTTTTAATATTTTTAATAACTCATATATAGGTACTAACTATAACAACTCTCGTGTATATTTAATATTAAAATTATTTATGTAACAAAATTTATATTAATTTGTAGTTTATAATTTCGGCCAGTCTTTATTTATGACAGAGTGTGTAAACGATTATAATATAATCTGTACATGTACATTTATCGCAAACAACACACATTTAAGGCATATGTCACACATAAATACGGATTACAGTTTAGTTCAGTACTGAAATGACGAATAAAATTGTGGCTTCTTAAACAACAGGATTTGCATTTTCTAAGTAACAATAAAATTATTATTAAGAAATAATAGATCACTAAAAAGTATTTGAAACAACTTTTTAAAAAAAAATTGTTAAATTATTAAATGACACGCTAAAATACGGAACATTTAAATACAGTACACCCCCTCTCATCCCCCCTTAGACAAAAAACTAAAAATTGTGTGACGTGGTGACACTGAGGAAAGTATTTGGAATATCTCTGTAAAAAAATTGGAAAAAACTTCAATAGTGTCGTCTGAAAATTTGAACATGAAAAAGATTGTTCTTTATATTATATAAAAGGATAATCAGTAACCATAAATTATATTTTTAATCAAATAGTGTATGTTAAAAAATCAGCCCTCCCCCCCTCTATGACAAAATAATTTGATCACCGCTGTTACTCTTATTTGAGATAAGAGTATAATATGAGTATAAAATATAGTTTGGCATATTTTTTAAATTGTCTTACAATGTCATTTAATTTTTTTAAATTATTTTTTAGGAACAAATGATGAATTTATTAATGCATCTACCAATTTGGGATGGAAAAATGCCTACCCCATGTATTCTTAAACCTAAACCAATGTGGACTGGTAAACAACTTTTCTCACTGATTATACCTGGTAATGTCAACTTGATACGTACTCATTCTACTCACCCTGATGAAGAAGATAATGGACCTTATAAATGGATATCACCCGGTGATACAAAGGTATAACTTATTAAATTAATAAGTTCTGTAATTTTATCTTTAAAATGTATGCATAGAATTTTCTTTAAAACAATACTAATTTTAAAATATAACTAATTTCAAATTTGTATTATGAAAAAACGATTCACATATTATTTTGTTCTTTAATATTTTTAAGTACTATTTTTACTTAGTTGATTTTATTTTACTACATTGAATTTAATTGGTAATATAATTTCCTAAGTATTTGTGACTAATATTTTTTTTCATTAACTAAAAGTTTTCTTATTTTATTTTTACTATTGCAATAAACTATTTTTTAGTATTTAGTATTTACTATTTGTTTAATTATAATATTATATTTTTGTTTATTTAATTTATTAATTTCTAGGTAATGGTTGAACATGGTGAATTAGTGATGGGGATATTGTGTAAGAGTACCTTAGGTACTTCAGCTGGGTCATTACTCCATATTTGTTTTTTGGAATTGGGGCATGAAGTATGTGGACGGTTCTATGGTAATATCCAGACTGTGGTTAATAACTGGCTTTTATATGAAGGTAAAACACTAATATTATATATTTTTGTTATGTTTTTAACTATATTTTTTATTGCTAACATAGGTCATTCTATTGGTATTGGTGATACCATTGCTGATCCTCAAACTTATTTGGAAATTCAAAAAGCTATTAAAAAAGCCAAGGAAGACGTAATTGAAGTTATACAAAAAGCTCATAATATGGATCTTGAGCCAACGCCTGGTAATACTCTTCGTCAAACTTTTGAAAATCAAGTAAATAGAATTTTAAATGATGCTCGTGACAAAACTGGAGGTTCTGCTAAAAAATCTTTGACTGAATACAACAATCTCAAAGCTATGGTTGTATCAGGAGCTAAAGGTTCTAATATTAATATTTCTCAGGTATGTTATATTGTTATTAAATTATTATTTTTATTTAAACAAAACTTGGTTGGCTTTTAGGTTATTGCTTGTGTTGGACAACAAAATGTTGAAGGCAAGCGTATACCGTTCGGTTTTCGTAAACGCACATTGCCACATTTCATTAAAGATGATTATGGTCCAGAGTCTAGAGGGTTTGTTGAAAATTCATATCTTGCTGGTTTAACACCATCAGAATTCTACTTTCACGCAATGGGTGGTCGGGAAGGTCTTATTGATACTGCTGTAAAAACTGCTGAAACTGGTAAGTTTTTATCTGCATAAAAATGTCTAGTTATATTTTAATACACATATATTTATAACATCTTTTACAAGGTTATATTCAAAGACGTTTGATAAAAGCTATGGAGTCAGTTATGGTTCACTATGATGGAACTGTTCGTAACTCGGTTGGTCAGTTGATTCAGTTGCGTTATGGTGAAGATGGTCTTAGTGGGGAGGCCGTAGAGTTCCAGAGTATTGCCACTATAGAACCATCACACAAGAAATTTGAGGCCGAGTTTAAGTTTGATGTTTCAAATGAGAGACACATGAGGAAAATATTTAGTGAAGACGTGTTAAAAGACTTGACTGGTAGCAATGACAGTGTGACTGAATTAGAAAGAGAATGGGAACAATTAACTACCGATAGAGATACTCTAAGAGAAATTTTTCCTTCTGGAGAAAGCAAAGTGGTATTACCATGTAATTTAAAACGTATGATTTGGAATGTACAAAAAATTTTTCATATTAACAAACGAGGGCAAACAGACTTGAATCCAGTCAAAGTCATAAATGGTATGTGTGTATAATAAAATACATATTTTAAACTGCAAGTCTTGTATTTTTATTTTTATTTTTATTTTATCTAACTTTAGGAGTCAAAGAATTGTTAGACAAGTGTGTTATTGTGGCTGGTGGAGATGAGTTGAGCAAAAAAGCAAACCATAATGCCACATTATTGTTTCAATGTTTAGTGCGTTCCACTCTTTGTACTAAGTTAGTGTCAGAAAGATTTCGTTTATCATCTGAAGCATTTGAATGGTTAATTGGAGAAATTGAAAATAGATTTAAACAAGCTCAGGTAAAGTTTCCTGTTGAATATAGTATATACTTAATGCCGTTCTAAAAAATATTTTTTTTTTCAGGCACAACCTGGAGAGATGGTAGGAGCATTGGCAGCTCAAAGTTTGGGAGAACCAGCTACTCAAATGACATTGAATACTTTCCATTTTGCTGGTGTATCCTCAAAGAATGTAACTCTTGGAGTGCCTAGATTGAAGGTAAATACTTAATTTATTTATTTTCTGTAATGTATTTAACAATTAATTAATATTGAATAAAATGTAGGAAATCATCAACATAAGTAAAAAGCCAAAAGCACCTTCTTTGACTGTATTTTTGACTGGAGCAGCTGCTAGAGATGCAGAAAAAGCTAAAAATGTACTGTGCCGCCTTGAGCATACTACATTGAGAAAAGTTACAGCCAACACTGCTATTTATTATGATCCTGATCCTCAAAATACAGTCATTAGAGAAGATCAGGAGTTTGTAAATGTTTATTATGAAATGCCTGACTTTGATCCAACAAGGATTTCACCATGGTTGTTACGTATTGAATTAGATAGAAAAAGAATGACTGGTAATATTAATAATTATTTATTTTTTAGTATATCAATCTATATATTTTTTATTTTTTAGATAAAAAATTAACTATGGAAGCAATATCTGAAAAGATCAATGCAGGTTTCGGTGATGATCTCAATTGTATATTCAATGATGACAATGCTGATAAATTAATCCTACGTATACGCATAATGAATGGTGAGGACGGAAAAATGAATGGAGGTGATGATGAAGATACTGCTGATAAAATGGAAGATGACATGTTCCTTAGATGTATTGAAGCAAATATGTTGTCTGATATGACCTTACAAGTATGAAATAACAGTATTAGAATAAATTTAATTTAAATTGCAATTTTTTTATGTTTGTTTTCCCAATTCATAGGGTATAGAAGCCATAGCAAAAGTGTACATGCATTTGCCTCAAACAGATGCTAAAAAAAGAATAATCATTACTGATACTGGAGAATTTAAAGCAATTGCTGATTGGTTGTTGGAAACTGATGGTACTAGTTTAATGAAAGTATTGAGTGAAAGAGATGTCGATCCTGTAAGAACATTTTCGAATGATATTTGTGAAATATTTTCGGTAAATACTAAATATAATAACTTAAATTGCTAAATTAAAATTTGAAACTAAAAACAAACTTAATTAATGCAAGTCTTGAATTTCAGGTTTTGGGCATTGAAGCTGTACGAAAGTCTGTAGAAAAAGAAATGAACACTGTATTGAATTTTTATGGTCTGTATGTAAACTATCGCCATTTGGCATTGTTGTGTGACGTAATGACAGCTAAAGGTCACTTGATGGCTATTACTCGACATGGTATTAACAGACAAGATACTGGAGCTTTGATGAGGTAACATTTTTCTTTCATATGATATTATAAATTATTATGTTACAATTTAATTATTACTTTATTTATTTATTTATTTATTTATTTATGAACGGGCTAAGAGCCCAATAGAACAACACAATTTGTAGTAATGAAAATGAATATTATAACAATAACTTGACAATAACAGTAACTTTAATAATAATAATAATTTGTGCTTACACATAGATGTTCATTTGAAGAAACGGTTGATGTGTTGTTGGATGCAGCTGCACATGCTGAAGTTGATCCAATGAGAGGAGTGTCTGAGAATATCATTATGGGACAATTGCCTAGAATGGGAACAGGTAAATCATTTGGTTATTTTAATTTAAGAAAAATAAAGAAATACAGCATATTTTAATGTAATACATATAATATGTCTTTATTAGGTTGTTTTGATTTACTTTTGGATTCTGAAAAGGCTAAGGATGGTATAGAAATACCAATGGATAATGGTTACATGGGTATGGGTGCTGGTGGTATGTTTATGGCTGCTGGAACACCATCAATGTCTCCTGCTATGACACCCTGGGATCAAACTTCCACACCAGTTTATCAAAATAGCTGGTCGTCAAGTAAGAGTGACACTTAAACACCTAAAAGTAATTATTTTTCTTCTATTAATTCCATTAACCTTTAAATTATTTACAGGTTTGGAAGCTGGTATGACTCCTGGTGGACCTGGATTCTCTCCAGCTGGATCAAGTGAAGCTAGTGGAACATCACCATTCTGGATGACAAGTGGAGGAACTCCGGGTAGTCCCGGATCTCCAGGCATGGCCACTAGTCCATATGTGCCTAGTCCTAATTCGATGTCACCAAACTACAATTATCCATCAAGTCCACAATTTGGTTCTATGTCACCATCTATGACTCCTACTAATTATTCACCAACAAGTCCACAATATTCGGCCACACAACAAAATACTCCGAAATACTCTTCTATGTCGCCTAACTACAACTATTCTCCAACCAGTCCATCATATTCGCCTACAAGTCCATCTTACTCTCATACTTCATATTCACCAACAAGTCCTTCGTATGTATTTAAAATAATTTTGCAACATTAAAAGTTATAATTTTTCTCTTTTTTTTTAGTTATAGTCCAACATCTCCATCATATAGCCCAACATCGCCTTCGTATAGCCCAACATCTCCATCATACAGTCCTACTTCTCCATCATACAGCCCTACATCTCCCTCGTAAGTTGATTAAAATTAAGTTTATTGTAACAACTAACAACGCTTATTTTTATTACTTCATTCTTAAGTCTATACTTGTACTAATATGCTCTGTATGTAAATACACAAAAGCTTAAAATAATTTATAATAAACTTTATTTTATTTCAGATACAGCCCTACCAGTCCTTCATACAGTCCCACGTCTCCGTCGTATAGTCCGACATCTCCATCGTATAGTCCGACTTCTCCATCGTAAGTAACCTTTATATAGTCAAAATTGAATTCTAAATACTAAAAAAAAAAATTTTAAAAAGCTCACAAAATGTATGAATATTCAATTTTAATTTTAATCATCTTTCTTAATCATTAATTATATATCGCGGTTTTACTATTTTATAATATTGTAGTTACTTTGCGCCAATAACTAAAATGTAATTTACTTTAATAGGTATAGCCCTACATCGCCATCTTATAGCCCAACTTCGCCATCATATAGCCCAAGCTCACCACAATATACAGCATCTTCACCTTCCTATACTCCTAGTGCTACATCGGGTGCCAGCAATTACAAATACTCACCCACGTCGCCTTCACTTGCTGTTAGTCCAACATACTCTCCAACCAGTCCAATGTATTCGCCATCAAATGCGTCATACTCTCCATCTTCTGTGCAACATACACCAAATACTGGAGTTACACAGTACAACCAGTCTTACAGTCCCAGTTCACCAGTTTACTCACCTACTAACTTCTCATTAGCAAGTCCCAGGTAAGATAAAAATCGATAATAATAAAACTTTTAACTCTATATTTAATTGTCATATAATTTATGAAAAAAAACCAATTTTATTTTAGGTACTCTCCCACATCACCAACATATTCACCCGGTGTTGGGAGTCCAAATTATTCTCCATCTTCACCCAGCTATTCTCCAACATCTCCAAATTATAGTGGACCTGAAGAACAATAAATCAAACTACAGTTTTTGTAAACAAACTTTATATTTTTGAATTATTTACCTAAAACAGATTTTTTTTCAGCTTCAAAGTATTTTAAGTAGCTAGATCCTAAATTAGAAGACTAATTATTTCTTTATTAAAAAATGAATTTCTTTTAATATTATATTATTGTAAATACAAATATCCGCGTTATTAATTCTTACCTTTAATCTATTTTAAACCCTGTGTTACAAGTGTTACAACCATGGATAAACAGATTAGGTAGGTACTTTTATTATGTTTAATATAAGCGCTTATACTGCGGGTAGTTGGGAAATTAAAACCCTAATTTGTCAAGGAACTGATTATATTTTTTATAAAAGGTTAAGATAATAACTTTAAGATCACTATTATAGCTGATATATTATTATTGATATTTCTCATGAATACAATGTTTATTTTAATATAATGTTTACAAAAATAAAATAATAATACATAAAAAAAATAATATGTCAAACTTAAAAATAATTGTAGGTAACGTCCACATGTGCCTTACAATTAACCTTAACAATTAACTATAATCATTATAATAATTTATAATACTGTTTATATATATACATACCGCCTACTTGATAGATATCGATATTATTTTTAAGTTTTACTTTTGAGCAATTTGAAAAACAATAATAACTACGAGCACATAAGTCGGTCACAAAAAAACCACCCTCATCTATTGTTTGATTCATTTAAAATATATTACAATATTTCATTCTCGTTGTTTAATAATAATATTATGCCCAGGAGAAATCACTGGCAACGTTAACTTATATTTACACGAAACACAAAACCGTCATGTTTTGTAAAAAATCCACGGCGATCGGCGCGGAGTCGTATTAGGAAATACCGAAAGCGTTGGATCGCACACGGGCACGCGATGGCCGCCCGAGTAAGGTCCTAATGATATCGGCTGTCGTTATTTCTGTACTGTCGTTCGTCGCGATGATACTCGGGCCCGGTCGACCGACCATTGTAGTAACCGTCGGCGCCGCCACTGGAATGTCGTTGACCGTAACCGGGGCCGTTATTGGTGGCCGGCGGCCCGTAACCGGCAGGCCTGGCCGGCGTCATCGGTATCGAGTGGCCCGTGGCCTTCCGCCAGCCGTCCAGGTACTTGCGGCGCTGCGCCTCGTCTTCCGCCGCCTCCCTCAACCGGCGCCGCTGTGACCTCGATGAACTGCTCTCACTAGAGTCCTCCGACGTGCCCAGGCCCATGTCCTTGTCCGGCCTCGGGTTGGTGGCGTACGGCTTGTTGGCAGACGCACCGCCGCGGTACCGCCTGTCCACTTCGCCAAAGTCAGGCTGCAGCAGCGACGGGTGCGGTATGCAGTACGGTCCGCGGGTGGTGCTGTTGTTGTTGCCACCGGCCAGCTGCGCCGCTGACTTGCTGCAATCGTCCGCCGTGGTGGACGGTCGGCGAGCTTTCTGCGACCCACCGCCGCATGCGCCCGGGCCGAACAGCGACAGGAGCACGGGCAGCAGGATCATACCGTGCAGGGCGCCGAACACTATCACCAGGAAGATCATCTTGAAGAACACCATGAATATGTAGCTGCCGGCCAATATCAGGGCCGACACGCCTAGAACCGTGCTGATCGCGCCCTGCATGATCGGCAGGCCCAGCGCGTACAGGCTCTCCCGGACCCGATCCGCGGGCCGCGTTGCCCCAGACGACATGTACGCGTAGCATATGTGCGCGGTGAAGTCCACGGAGAACCCGATGCACATGATCAGGTTCACCATGGATATTGTGTCCAGGTTGACGCCCCATAGGGCCATGTAGCCGACCACGCCCAGCTCGATGGAAACAATGGAGAAGGCCACCCACAGGGAGCACAGCACGTTTGGTATGAACAAGAACGAGATCAGCATCATCGTAGCCCCGCCCACCACCATGGACTGAATCGACGTGGGCCTAACGAGTTCAAACTGCGCGGGACAAAGACAAAAAAATATCATTACCCAGGTTGATATAGACAGGTACAACAGGTGGATGTATTTGAAAACTTTTTATACAATATATGAGTATACTATGACGTATGGTTAGATGTTTCATTCTTAAAAGTTGCTATTACTATTATTTCAAGTAGGTAGTTATGTAAAGTTAGTATTGCTATTGCTTTCGAATCCCGTTTAAAATAAAAACAAATCCCACCGAAATCAATATAATATTTGCCAACAACGCGCAACTAATGCCAGGGCACACCGACGCACGTGACTCAAAACAAATCTGATTGTTTAGTCTTTCAGTACGTTCAATTCTAAGAAAATAAATTGTTTCAGTGCCACGTTTCCATTGGCGTAATCATTTAATTGACTTATGGAAAAATCGAAAATTTATTTTTAATGCGGGTTAATCATAATAATTGTGTGAAGTGAAGAAATTTTACACGTCTGGACGTTTGGTTAGGAATATTGTCTATGAGGCAAACAATTATGATTTGAAATGATTTTTACGTGAATATAATATTGTAGTTTGTACAGGTAAAGGTATAATAATTGTGATATACTGATATTATTATAATGCGTATAATCTTACCTGATCGAAAAATACGAAATATGGATGAAAAACGCTAACGTTTAATGGAGATTCGTGCGCGATTTTCCGCAGTTCTCTCACCATGTCTTTTTCCATGTTTCCGTCGCTAATATTTACCGCCTGTATCATGAATCGAGAAGCCACGATTTTGGTACCGTCGTCGTTAAACTTTACATCCAACGAGAAGGGATTTGGTTTGAACAGCCACAGCTAAAATCGTGTAAAAGTAAGACGATAAGTATCCAAGTCGACTGTTCGAAACCATAATAAATTATTATGTTACATAAATATATATAATACGGAAACGTTCAGTACGTACGTCGTTCAGCGTTTGCAAAAACGTTTCGCGTGTATCTATGGTCACGTTCAGTTCCTCTTGGTTTCTATTCACGTAATTCACGAATGACCGTACCCAAGACTCGGTGTACAGTGGACTAGATATGAACGTCGAATTCTCGAAAGTCTTGGTCAAGTTCTCTATTTCGTTTTGTACGTCCACATCCCAATAGTCCAATTCCCCGGCAATTATTACCTGAAAATGGTATTGTATGCATACATTAGTATTATCATTGATTATAAATAGGTACTCTATTGTACTACTATTTAGCTATATTATAAAGAATTTCCAATTATCCGTTAAGAAATGGATTCATAAATGACTGCATGTTTTACGGTTTTTTCCGTACGACATTTGATCTCTATAACACGTCTGTGAAAGTGTGAACTTACAATTTTTTAAAACAAGATTTGGATAGTGCCAGTATTTTACAAGTATAAATAGTAAAAATGTGCAAGGCTAATCCCGGAATATGCAAATCAATAACAAAGGAGTTATTATAGGGGCTGAACCGAAGTTTCATAAGGTATTTTTCATAATTGTATAAAAAAAGACAGAATAGACCGCAAAAAATATTTTGTTCTTTGAGTCACCAATCACCATCGTTGACCTACATAATATTATATGTATGAACTATACGAAATCATTTATTATATTTGTCTGCTGCAGTTTCACGACTTCTTAGCCGAACGGTTTTTTGAAATATTTTTGCAGACTTTGCAGTTGTTATACAACAGAAAATTACCTACTAAATTATAACACCATAATTTTATATTTGGAATCTTACTCGCGGTCGTTCATTCAATATACCTACTAATAACATGGTACACGCGTCTACTCCGTGGTTTTATTATATAGAACTTGACGCTAAAAATTTCAACCGTGACATTTTTTTTTTATTTTTAATATGTTTTAACAAGTCGACATTGATGACAAAATTACGTTTTCTTACTTCTACAACCACGCACGTGTAATTATAATTTATAACTATATAGGTACAAACGTCCCTCATCGTATTTATATAACATATTAATATGATACCTACACGTCACCGTCTCGTGAATATATTTTAGTTAACCAGAACCTTGAATAATAATAATTATATCAGTAGTAGTTCATGAGGTTATAGGTTACACCCAGTATTACCTATATTACCTAATTACGGACTAATAAAATACAGTTAATTGTGTATCCGTATTCCGTACACTGTATTGTACAATGTTCCTTTTGTACTGATATTTTTATAAATTCCTAAGCGAAAGAGATCCCGATGACAAGTGGCCACATGTACTCCGCGGGACCAAATGGTTTCAAATATCAATAATTTATACTTATAAATGATATATGACATTGTACATAAATTATTATTGTCTCCGTAAGCTGAGCTTTTTGTGGAGACTTTATAACTTTTTATATATTTTTCTTATAATTTTAGCACCCCCTAAAATATTATTGCTTAAGTATCGAATAGTCCTAAATACATAATATATTTTAATAAATAATACCTAATAATAGTTATAATGTATTCATTTGAATAAAATGCGTAGAACTTTCACAGATAAAACGGAATCAATCAAGCGTGAATTGTATTCGATACCTAGTACCTATGAATAAATTTGATTGGATTGTGCATTCTGTTTTATACGTAAATGTTTATACTTTATATAATAATATAAAGGTTTATAAATGTATACATATATTTAGGTATACACATACCTTTAGGTATACCTACCTGGCTACATATAATAACATATTATAATAATATGTTAAAGTCGATTATCGATAGTATATAATATTATATTATGTTATTCCTACCTGGATTCTGTACGGGAATTCTCTGAAATAAAAATCGTCCCTGTCGTAGAATTCGATGGAGTACGAGTCGACCCTGGACAGCTTTCTCCTCTGTAATCCTTCTTGGATGGTGGTGGTGCCATACAGCGCACCCGCCAGGTACCCAGCGAACACCAAGAGCACCATTATCTTCACATACCACTGGTTCAACGCCCATCCCAGACTGTCTCGACACCAAACCATTATCGCGTTGTCAGGGTTGTCCCGGGGATTTCCAGGGTCCTTGGGGTTCACTCCACCCGAACAGAACACCCTGTACAACCACGATTCTTTGTCTGCAACGTAAATCATACAGCTGTTTAATATTACTGAAAGTGCGGTAAAGGTATACGCTAGTATTAAACTGCCTTATAGGTTAGGTTAGAGTTAGTTAGTTAGTTAGTTAGTTAGTAGTCTAACCTAACCTACAGCATGTTCCAAAAGTCCCGTATATGGGGATATACCCCCCCCCCACCGGTCAAACGGTTATATTTTCTGTAGAAAAAACAAATATCGTATTGGTATTATAATTATTTTAGAAATCGAAGAATAAATTTAATTATTTAGACATTTGTAGAGATGAGCATTTTTAAAATTATCAGAAAAGCGAACATTATGACGTAGTGTAGGTCACAGCAGTAACGGGAATATATAATATAATATAGGTACAGATGTTAAATTTTAAAGAGATTATTATAATAATAGTGTTTTGTGAAATATAATTAGTAATGACTATTTATTTGGTAAATATAATATAGGGGAAAAACGTACGTTAACTTGTACCATATAATATTTATTTTAAAACAGTAAATTATTTTTTTTTTCGAATTTTAACTCTCTAATAATATTTGTATATTGGATTATGTACATTGTACCTACACGATTCGTATAAAATAATGTACAAACGTATATGGTGAAAATTTTAAAATATATAGACATGACCGGTGTTATAGTTGTGTATCTATACCTACCACGGTATATCGAAAACTTCCACATATTATTCCACGATTCACGTCTTACAATAATACCTTTACACTTTGCGGTTGTACAAACTTCACGTACGGACATCCCGTTCTTATAAACGCATTCAAATTACAGTATAGTGACACGCGATGATATATTATTATTGTGGTCTGCAGGATAATATTTTTTCACGCGCACACGTTCTATGTTCACCTCACAATACTATACCAGCTATCAATATATAATATATATGTTTATTGTACGATCAACTCTAAAATAATGTATCTATAATTGTAGAGTGGATATATATATTATAATGATAAGTGTACGTATATAATGTAGAAGTTCAAACATATTATAATGATACGTTACCAGTTCGGAGTTACATTTTATTCGTTTGAAATTTATAAAAACAAAATTGTTGGACATTTTTGAGAATCACATTCGTATAACCGCTTACCGGTTATCCAGTGGACGTGACATTACAATTTTATTTAAGCATATTATATGCCATATAATATTATATACCACATATATGCAGCGTACCTACCCAAAGCAATGATGACAAATGACGATCACATAACGTAACTTTCGAAAATGTATATAACTATATTACAATGGTTTACGGAATTGTTATTTGTAAATATTGTAGTTATATCTATACTATTGTTGTTGAGCAAAAACAACGATATAATATCTCTGGGTAGAGGACTGCTTCTAAATGTATGTGTTATACATATAATATATTTCAAAAAACACGTGTTCATAATTATTTACCTGTGATTGAATTAGTGAAATAAATTGTATAGTCGCAAGTGTGTCTGCACACTAATTAAAATAATTATTAGCTATACTAAATATGATATTTGTCAACAGTATAACAATAAATTGTCATCACTAGGGCTCGGATTTCAATGTATTTGCATCTTCTTTTTTTGGAATGTTTTACTCGATACATTCAAGCTACTAATGTATTTCAAGTATTCAATGTTGTAACCACACAATTGTTTTGGGAGTTAAACGTAATATAAATTATTTTCATTTTTAACTATATAACATCAGGTAGGTAATCTTCAGGTCAAATGGAATTCTCATTATACAGTGTAATAATACGTCTAATACAAATGTAGTTTTCTATATTTTTTAATTTTTATATTAATTATAAACGTACTTTCACAATTTCACATGTTAAATTAATTTTTAGATTCTGAGCGAAGCGATGAATGTATTGATTTTACAATGATGTGTGTTTTTTTTTAATTTTTTAATTTTTTAATTTTTGTGTCTGTCATCACCTTTTAGGACAGTAAAAGTGCTTGGATTTTCTTCAACAGTAACTTTTCTGATAGGAAAGTGAATCTAGTTGGTACTATGGGGGGTCAAAAGTAAAAATATTCACGCTTTTTTACCCAACAAATTAAATTTTATTGATATTTATAGAAAAAAAAAACTAAAAAAATTGAAAACTGACAATGTCCATAAACAGCTCAAAAAGAGTCAACATTTTTTCAAAATGTTATGGTGTATAGAAAATGCTAATATAAATATTCAGTGAAATTTTCAAGTATCTACAGTCATTCGTTTTTTAATTACAATAAAATAAGAAAATTGTTACATGAGAAATCGAGTGAATATCAAATGTTGTAAAAATATAAATTTCAGACGCTCATAAAAATTTAAACTAAGTTTCTTGTAGACATTTTTTTTTTGATAAAGGTAGACAAACTTATGAGTAATCTTATATTACATTTTAAAATCTTGGATTTTAAAAGAAAAATTTTTATGAATTATCAACTCAAAATTATTTGCTAATTTTCGTGATTTTTCCGTATTTTGTCAAAATTTGAACTTTAAATGCTTATACATAAAAACTGTGATTAAGGATTTTTAATTTTTTTCATCTGCCTTTGAAACAATAACTTAGGAGCCTTCTATTAAATTTTCAAGCTTTTTTACTCAACAGATAAAATTTTATTGATATTTATGTCTGTAACGGGAGTAGAAACGGTCGAATTAAAACGTTTGCAGTGTTTGCACCGGCCAAGGAAACAGCATAATTATATAGGTAGTATTATTTATACCTAGCGCATGGAACAGGTGGTTTATTAATTATGTTCTGTTCGATATTACCACTAAACACTATACACTAAATGATACATAATACCGTACGCTGAAAGCAATTTATTTATTTTTGGTATACTGTTAATTTGTTTTTCTTTTTGAGTGATCGTCAAATCAAAGAATCGATTGGCTTATATCCGTTCGATCCGCGACTTTCTTCGGTCATCGCACTATTTGCGTGTCATGCATTTCAAGGCCAACCGTATAATATACGCGCGTAGGTAGTCGTCGCAGACTTAATAGGTGTAATATATAACGGTATATACCATAATATTATATACCTATATATTATAAATTAATAAAAAAAATATATTATACTCTTGAGCTTCATAATATTAATTGTTGTTATCGAATATCAACTAACCCGCAACTGCACGGCCCCACACGGGCATATAAACACGTTTATATATAGGTACCACCAACCAATTTATACGATATTTGTAGATTTATATTTCTTATTTTATTGGGAAAATGTAAAACACATTATTTATACAATATTGCTTTAATTAAAGTATTATAGTTATAAATTTTTCTTATACAATGTAGCAAATCCCCTTTCAGTGGTCCCTTATAATTGTATTTCAGTATTTCACTGTACAACCAATATATACGTTCTACTTACAATTAAATTTAGTCATTCTTTATAATGTTATAATATTATATAAATTATTCTAATATAATTATTATAACAGAAAAAAACGCTATATTTGAATTAATTATAATTTTTTTAGATGAGAAAAAAAACAATGAACTATTTAGAATAATTTATATATTATTACGATAATATAATTGCCGTAAATTGTTATTAAAATCCACACCCTACAGCCCAATGAAAGCCCACTCAAAATACTATCGTCTACCCATACATGAATAATTTACATTTACGTAGGTATATTGTGTTATTGTTATAATAATATTTAATACGGTACAAGTAGAACTCACTTAATTTAAATATTGATAATTATTGAATCATACAAATCATACCTATCACTCTTTAAATTGTATTTAAAAAAAATGATAAAACAATTTTATATAGAAATATACTAATATTATAAACTATATAGAGTCATCAAACCGGTTAACTACCTTTAGTAACAACAGGTTAGTGAACCTAATTTCGGACTATTCTGTAAAAAAAATAAGGTCATAATGCATTAACAACACTTTTTCTCAATTGTTTTTAATTTCTATTGTATGGTTGATAATCACTTAATAAATTCCATGTTTTTTTCCATACAAAATAATAAATCGTAGTAAAAAAATCATACATAAAAAAACTTGGAAAAGGAGCTACATATAGGTATAAGTACTAAAAATGTGAATCATATAAATTTTAATAGTCTAATAGGTACATTAATTTTTGGAACGTTTATAAAAAAAAATTACCAGGTAATACCCAGGAATACGAACTGAAGGGTGGTAAATTAATAATGTATCGGCAGAATAAAGAGAAAGGAGTTTGAAAGTTGACAGTAAGTAAAAGGAAAAGTCAAAAGAATCGCAATATGTGCGTACAAATTTTCAAAACTATGAATTCACACAACTTGTCATTCGTGTATGGGTATAACATATAATTAATAATTGTTTGAACTGTCTATATCAGCAGTCCTCACTAGGACTTTGGAAAGCGCAAAATATTATTTTTTTTAAATTACTATTGCGGCATGCAGAAAAAATTTTAAATTTGCTCATATTATTATTGATCGAAGTCGTATTTTTTTCTCTGGGTTACGGGTGTAAAGATTCCGAGTTCTTAGTTACATTGTGAATAATAATAATCATTATAATTTATAAGTTATAAAAGTTAAAAAATATTATTTTAATATAAGTGAGAATTTTGGCTTTTAGAATGTAAAATTCAGTATTAGTGTGGGCCATACAAAATTTGTTAAATTTCTTAATTTCAATGATCTATGAAACAGCTCTTATAGTCAATATAGAAATGGAACATTATTCCAGTTTCCTGAAAAGTAGTGATTTTTTCTTATTCACATTTACCCGCCCACACTGTAATAAGGTCTGTTATTATTGTATTTATCGAGTTGGTTAAATAATCATTAGCTGCGTGTTATAAACCGAGTCATCTATTTAATGATATGATGACACATTGACACTTATTATTAATTCATTAACTACTAACGTTTTTGGAAATAATGTTTTACATAATTTTAAGTTATTGAAAACAATATTTTCCTTTTTGTCGTAATCATTTAATTTTAGATTCTGAGCGAAGCGATGAATGTATTGATTTTACAATGATGTGTGTGTTTTTTAGGTTCTGAGTGGAACGATGAATGTATTGATTTTACAATGATGAGTGTTTTTTTTTTTATTTTTTTTTTAATTTTTGTGTCTGTCATCCCCTTTTAGGACAGTAAAAATGCTTAGAATTTCTTCAACAGTAACTTTTCTGATAGGAAAGTGAATCTAGTTGGTACTTTGGAGGGTCAAAAGTAAAAATTTCCCAGTAGTTTTCAAAAACGACGTGAAAAACAAAAGAAAAATTAAGGGAAAACGGGAATTTTTACGCAAAATCTGTTTTCGAGAAAATCGATTTTGGTTTTTGGTGTAACTCTAAAACAAATGACCGTAGGGACATGAAATGTTGACTGAATGTTTATATTAGCATTTTCTATACACCATAACATTTTCCAAATATTTTGACTCTTTTTGAGCTGTTTACGGCCATTGTCAGTTTTCAATTTTTTTAGTTTTTTTTTCTATAAATATCAATAAAATTTTATCTGTTGAGTAAAAAAGCTTGAAAATTTAATAGAAGGCTCCTAGGTTATTGTTTCAAAGGCAGATGAAAAAAATTAAAAATCTTTAGTCACAGCTTTTATTTATAAGTATTTAAAGTTCAAATTTGACAAAATACTGAAAAATCACGAAAATTAGCAAATTATTTTGAGTTGAGAATTCATAAAAATTTTTCTCTTTAAATCTAAGATTTGAAAATGTAATACAAGATTATCCATAAGTTTTTCTACCTTTATCAAAAAAAAAAAATATCTACAAGAAACTTAGTTTAAATTTTTATGAGCGTCTGAAATTTATATTTTTACAACATTTGATAATCACTCGATTTTTCATGTAACAATTTTCTTATTTTATTGTAATTTAAAAATGAATGACTGTAGATACTTAAAAATTTCACTGAATGTTTATATTAGCATTTTCTATACACCATACAATTTTGAAAATATTTTGACTCTTTTTGAGCTGCTTATGGACATTGTCAGTTTCACATTGACAATTTTCATTTTTTTTTAGTTTTTTTTTCTATAAATATCAATAAAATTTTATTTGTTGGGTAAAAAAGCGCGAATATTTAATATAAGGCTCCTGATATATCGTTCTAATAGCAGTTGAAAAATATTAAAAATACATATGCACAATTTTTTTTTATAAGCATTTAAAGTTCAAATTTTGACAACATTTATCAAATTTATAATTTAATAATTATTTTCTAGTTAAAAATTTATAAAATGTTCAACTTTTATAGCTAAGGATTGAAAATTGAAAACAAGGCTCCACGTAAATAGGTTATATATAAATAACTTTATTCGCAATAATATCATCAAATATATTTGGTAATATCATAGGCTGACTGACCGTTTTCGCTCAGAATCGTTTTTGTTATACAATGATATTATATCATTGAATTCAAATTAAACACCATCCTTTACAGTGACCCACTTGTAACCTAATGTACAGCAGAGCAACATCCACTTACCCACTTTTTTTTATGACAATGTGCAGAATTTTAAATTCTTTATTCCAAAACAGAATATTTTTTGGATTTATAAAAATGTAAGTATCGAATTTTATTAAATAGATCGAAATACTCCAAACAATACGTTTCATAAGAATATGAAATTAAAATTGTATATTCAAAAGATTGAAAATAATACTTAAAATATGAACCCAATAAAAAAAATTTGTGAATAATGTTGTTTGGCAACAACTTACAATAATGAAAATAAAAATTTTCTATAATAAAAATGGGGTATTTTACGCTAAATCGATCACTCCGTAGTGGCCATATTATTTGTTTTACTATTGCGGTGGATAGTACGACACACTACACTTCGAACAAAGTTTTACTTCGAAGTGTATATATACCATTGGAAAGAAAGAACGGTGTTACTATCAGTATCACTCGTATGGCTGAATATCAAATAACAATAATAATATTTATATTATATTTTATTTACCCGACATCGACACCGGTTTAACTTTAACGCACGTGATGGAGTGACGGTTACTGTGCTCTGCGTATCCGGCGATGGCCATGCACGCGGAAAAGAACGTCAGGTGCCATACGAATATAAAACAAACAGCAAATCCTGCGGAGAAAAATAATGTTAACGTATATAGGTATATCATAATATTAATATTATGACGACGTCGAATATTATTGTATAATAATAATATATGACGATGAACCAGGGGCATGCTCACCGAGGGTGCTCTCCCCCCCCCCTTCCCCCACCATTGGCTTATTTATTTCATATAACATATTTGATGAATAAGCAATGCAAGTTATTAAGTATATTTACTGCTATATAACGTGATCGGAGAATAGTTAAAAATGAATACCCCCTCCCCCTTCCAAAAAATCTGAGCAGGCCAATGCAACTGACTTTTGACGCGTATTATACTAATGTTTAATAGTAGCAGTTTACAAAAATAGGCACCTACCCGAATACAAGCAGAATATTTGTATGGCCGGGAACGGGCTGAATTTCCCGATGCAGAAGCTCACTATGTCCGTGACTGAAGTGATGGTAATCGATACGGCAGCGTCGGACAGCGTTCTCGCCAATCTTTCGGGCACGTCCATGGTCACTGGTGTTCGTCGCCACGCGGCCAACATGACGAACGTGTCGTCGATGCCTATGCCTGAAAAATGCGATAAGGATAATATTAATACACGTGAGTTGAGATTATTAGGACATTAGGTACCCATTGGTACTTTCATAATATACAATACAAAATATAGTTATATTATAGTATAGTATAATATATATATATATTATAATATAGTTAGTATACAATATCACAACCTATATATAACGATATAATAATTAATAAATAAACAGGTAACATAGTAAGTATACCTACGTCATGCATTGTGTATAATGTATGACGCGTAATTCATAACCAATCAGGTCCGGCATGTTAAGTAGGAGTCATTTGTCAACAGGCCATGCTGCAGCTCATGGTTAAAATTACAGCAGGGTTTTATATAATTTCGATTAATAATTATTATGAAAACATTTTTTTTTTTTTTGACAATTTGACATTTTCTGTATGCACCAATATATACTTTACAGCAATCGGTACACTCTATCTATTTGATAGTAATTAGTAATGCGTGGTTCTAACCTAGGTATTATACCCATTTTAAACTATTGCCGGGTAGCATATTATATTATATTCAATCACTAAACATTTAATGAATCAATAGTGAGCCTATAATATGCGTTCTCTCAAACATGATTTACCGGCCCATGATTGGTACATTATTCGTAACTATAGGCATGATATAATATGTGCTATAGTACCTCATTGATATTAAACATATTATGAATACGACATTCTTATCTTCATTAAACATATAGGTACACAACATAACGGAGAGAGAAGCGTTGGTTTTCACTCTCTCAGAAGCTTCTGAGTGAAGAAACTAATATACATTTAAACAAGCGAGAATAAAAAGGTGTTGTGGTTAACAATGGTATAAGTACATCAGTTATGTTTGCTTAAAGATTTTTTTACGATGTCGCTTCTATATAAGTTTAATATCATATCATTCATATCAATGCAGTACCTATTCAATTTATTGGTACTTATACCTAATATTGACGTCTATAATACATTTTTATTTTTATAGTATCTACCTAAGTACAGATTTCAGATTTGGCAAGGTAGTAGGTACCCATCATAATATAATTCCACATGTAAGCAAACGCCTGATCGCATTTTAACGAATACTTCTGGATAGTACTCCTTATAAATTATATAGTAAAATAATACAAACATTCAAATGACAAAATATGTGTACGTTTTGATGAGGCTGATGTATAAATGAACAAATGAGTTTACTTTTTAACAAAGTACCTAATACAATACTTCGTCTTGGGACATAATAACCGTATTCAGACGTTCAAACATAAAAAAAAGAATACAATTTTAATCTTAAAAACAGTGAACGGAGTCTGGAAGAACAGTCACGCACCGAACGATCGTTATATATTATGATATACATACCTACAGTACTTTAAGTGCTGCGGATTAGGGCATTAGGCACGATTTAACTTCCTATTAGCCTTACGCTGTACAGATAAGATCTTGAAAGCAACGTGAACAAATTGTCAGTCCTTACAAACAATAATATTACCTAGTTTTTAATAATATTCTTGTAACATCAAAAATGTACTGCGGGGACCCCTCTATAGGTATAGGGACCGGCATTTTACGTTTAGTGCATAATCTGAGCCATTAAACTAATCGTAGAATTTGGGCTAAGCGCATCGATTTAATTTAACTAGGTATGAGCTATTTTAAATGTTTTCAATCGATAGTAATTTTATTATGTCGTATACATCGGAAGTATGTACCCTTGAAAAAAGTCGTGCGTATTGATGAGATACAAAAATAATAAACAAGCATGGATAGGATAGGTATACCTAAAGGGACTGAAGCCTGTAGGTATACTGCTTAAGAATTTTAACTGATTAGAACAAAATAAACCATAATATGTTATCTTAACTATCGTTAAAATGTATACTATTCGCTGTGTAAAAAGTGAAAATTATCTGTAAGTATTGATATATGCGCATGTCAGTGAATGTGTGTCAAATAAAACGGTGCCGCGAACGTCAGCGGAATGGCTAATAATCGCATATTGGATTATTCGTAGTAACGTGTTTCTTTTATTATTATTTTTTAGTTGATTTTAAATTGTTGTACGATCCAACAATTATACGAGTATACAAAATTTTTATAATATTAAAATAGGTTATAGGTATCTTGAAATAATGAAATTATATTGATATGACAATGGGCAACTCAATGCAAATTTCAAATAGACAAATGGCATAGTATAGGTATTGCCATGATTTATTGCTGTAGTATGCTATAGGACATGGGTACTCATTACTGCTATAGTTGCAATATCTACAATGATATAATACATACCTATCTAATTTTTTTATTTTATGTTATTGATATTATCTTAAATAATGCAGTCTGATGTAAAAATATTTTTTGAAAACAAATGTATTCTATATGTCAATTTATTTACAATTTAAAACGAGTATCTATAATTTGATTTCGATTTTTTCCCCTAGTTATGCGTGAAAAGTATGAACAGTTTTAAGAACTCTAATATCGTTTATATAAGCACTAGCAAATTAAATAAAATAAAAACATCATTGTTTTACAGTTAAATAAATAATAAGAAATTAAGTCATATATATAGGTAGAGTTATAGGTACCTATATTATAATTTTGTATGAAGACCAATATAATATACATGGCGTATTTTACTTATCAAGTGTTGACATTATTGGACATTTTTTTAATACAATTTAGGCATTTATAAAATAAATTGATGCTTGATAATTGTACACAATGAGTATTGAATTGTCTGCAGTAGGTTATTAGGAAAATATTAGTAAACGATTTTCTTTTAATAGCTAATGTGTGCGTCATACTTGGTAACGAATATGGAACGTTACATAATATATTTATCTTTGATATTATACAAATATTATATAATTAAATAAAGAATACAATTAATTGTATTATAGTGTATTGAAACTAAAGCAATTACTTAAGATTTATAAATATAATATAAAATATATTCCACTAGATATGTTATAAGAAAATCGGCTGTTATACACCTAAAGTTGTGTTTTGAAAACTTGTTCACATAAAATGCGTTAATTATCAAAAGTAGCTTAATAGATTCAGTTTTCACAATTTGGTGGTTATTATACATGAGAAAAAACATATAATTCATATCTACACCACTATTATTAAGAACACAGAAAATTAAACTAAATTTATACTTACCTACTTTTTATGGTACCGACTAACCCAGTGATTACAGAAACAAACATTAGCTGGGTAATTAAAATGTATTCCGTTACCTATTTGAACTACATATTATTTTCAGAGATCTAATAAAATTAGTCTGTAAGTTGTAACTCGTACTTGTATAATATGTAACGCATTAGTTATATTATTTTAATTAGTATGTAGTCATGTAGGTACGGCTAAAAATAATTTTGAATTGTATAGATATTATAGATTAACCTAACCTATGCCCTACGGATAAAAATGTCACCTCATTGAAACAGTTTCATACATGGTTATAAATATTTATTTATATCATAATAGTCAACCATCAATTATTTTTAATTAATTTATCGTACCTACATCAATAAAAATAAATAAACGAGAAACAAACAATCAATAATATTATCCTATGTATATAATATTTTAAATCGATAGAAATTCTGTGGATTTGTGCTGAATATAATTATTGTATATCCGGTTTTTTTTTTTTACTTCGTTAGTTATAAAACATAAAAACTAGTAGGATTTCTATCTTAAGATAATCAGCTCTTATCCCAATTGTATTGATATTCTCATTTCTATATATTTAATAATATACACTGACCGTAAATAATTGCACTTATTATATACATGATAATATGGCCAGGACCGAACGAAAATATAGGTGGTTAATCGTGAGACTCACACGCATTGTATGCAGTGTTCGGATTAGATGAGTAGTTTTTTATCTAGATAAAGATAAAGATAATGTAACTCTAATGTATATAAATAGAGATAAAAGATAACTTAACTCATATTTATCTAGATAAAGATAAAGATAAATACTTTTTTATCTAGATAAAAAAAAGATACAATTTTTTTTAAATGGGTTTTAAATTTAGGTATATTTTAGTTGGGCACTAGGAACATAATAATAATAATGATGATATAAATAAAAATAATTACATTATTTATAAACCACAAACTTGGTTTGAGAATCCGTATAAATATTTAAATGCGCTTGTACAATTTCGCGATTTTTATCAATAAAAAATTTATCTAGATGAATTAATTTAGATGAGTAAAAAAATTATCTAAGATGAACGTTTAGATACCTTGTAACTATTTATCTAGATAAGATAAAAGATGAACAAATAATTATCTAGATATTCATCTAGATAAATTTATCTAGATAAGTCCGAACACTGATCGTATATAAGCATATATTTTAGCCATAGGGGCACAATTTAAATGACTATTATTAATGCTATGGTATGAGACGAGCGAGTCTCCAAGGCAGGATGGGTAGAGCAAAGGGCCGACAAATCACTCATCCCGTAGACAATTTTTTTAACTAAAAAATGAACATGTTCTGTCTTAAAATAATAATGATTTATAGATTTGATTGTATTTGTTTTTGTATAACGTAGGTACAATTTTACTAACATTTTTAAATGTAAAGACATCCTTAAAAATATACTCGTTTAAATTATAATATGTGACTTTATAGAGTTAAACCTGATTGAATTCCCCTCCTCCAACCTAACCTAACCGTCTAGGGACGCTGCAGGATAATTTGGAATCGCTAAGACCCATATTATAAACATTTGTTGCAGCACTGCGTGCAATACTATTGTAATAGGTATCTAATACCTCTCCAACCGAGACAGTGATCAACCGCAATATGACCAAAAATAGTTCATCGGTACAAAAATGATACGTCGCAAGACAGGAATAGAGTACCTAACATTATTATTTATTAATTTATTATTAATCGTATAGGTTACGTACTGCACATGAGGAATGGTGACACGAAGTTGATGCCGATGAACGGTATGCCGACGTAAACGGCACAACCGAACGCGGCGATCGTGGCCATCGCGGCGGACACGTTGCCCATGAGCCCGAGCAACGGTTTGCTGCGCACCCAGTCGGTCATCATGCACGTCACCACGGAGAAGACGGCCATCAGGATGAACGCGGACGAGAAGTATGGCACCACCGTCCTGGTGTTGTTCTCCAGCTCGATGTCCAATGTCCTGGACCCAAAACGCGCCGTGGATATGTGACTGAACAATCCCGAGTCTTCGGCCTTGCCCACCGCGTCCAGGAACGCCTCTTCCCACACCGAGCCCCTGTCGAAAACCCAAGTCCCTCGTTACCGTCTTGGTATTCCAATAATAATATTATAGGTAGGTATTGTATTAGAATAATTGTCATACGCAGAATCCGTAGCGACTGTTGTTACAGTTCCGACTACCGCATTGGTAATCTCGAATCGTTATTTATTTAAAATATTTAATCGGTTTACATTTTAAGACTCTTTGACAATGTACTATGTTGATACTATGATAATATAGGCACAGTAAAATATTATGAATTTTTTCGTCAACATTTGGCTAAATAATATTACCTATGTACTATCGAACGAATGATTGATCTAATTTTTACAACTTAAAATGCATACGCATAATTGCGTTTAAAAAAGCTGTTTGAAACTCATGTAAATTGTAGTTTTGTAAAATGTACTTTCTAATTTCAAATAATTTAGAAAAACATATGTTTCAGAATAGATAATAAGTTAAAATACGAAAGTTAAGATTTTGTAGGTCATAATATTATACCAGTGAGAGTTTTATAGGTTTTTTTCATGTTAAAGGTAATAATGCAGTACAAAACTATAAAATTAAATAATACGAGTATGTTTTAATGGCTTCCAAATTCCATAAAACACACTGTTACTTTATTATGTATTCTGTAAGTGCCTATTATTATAATATTCTAAGCTCATTAATAATTTACTTTGGATTAATAACAATAGACAGTCAGTTTAACATTATACAAAATCGCTTAATAACACGATGTATTTATTTCATATTATATGTAAGATATAAATAAATTATTCGATAGGGATCTATATGGATTATATTTGAACTTTCAAAAAACATTCATCATTGCATTGTAAAACAATTATTCTAAAGATAGTAAGAACTTTGAGTCTAAATATTTTTTTAAATGATTAAATATATATAATAAGTAATATTATAATACCTACATAATATTAAACAATATTCAACTAAAATATTTTTCTAATCTATAATCATAATATAATGACTTTAAAACGAATATAAATAGGTACCGACGATATACAGTAAATTCAAGATCGTTTTATCATTGCATTTGTGGTTTCGCACGCGGTCGATTTAATGATTGTTAGTGTTAATAACTTCGACTTTAATATTAATATCAATTAATTATTAAAGTACTCATACGATGTACCTAGGTAAAAAACAAACCTAACTAATTAAATGGCGTATTATATTATTATTTATTGTTACCTTTCATCTTGTGCTTTAGTATCGGCTGTAATGAAGTAAACTAGTTGTAACGCCGGTACTCTTGTAATCAACCCGTCCTCGTCCGTTTCAGTACCTCCGAAGTAAACAGGAAACGTATGTGCGTCCCACGTAACTGGATTGAACATGATAGGGAACGTCAGCTTCAAGCTACCATTGACCACGTCGTTCATCACGTAGTCTAGATTTAAGATGTCATTCGGGAAACACTGGTCTATCCACCGAGCACATATATCGTCATACTTATACACAGTGTTTTCTGGACCCCAAGTGATCGACGCATTTCTGATGATATCGTCGAGTATTCGTAGTTCTTTCCATATTTCAACTGATAACATGGTGTTGCTTTGTTTAGGTATAACAATTACTCGACCAAATCGACCTGAAATATAATAATATAATATAGAATTAGAGAAAAAAATATATATTATGAATTAATTTCTTTATATTTTGTTTTGTCCTTTAAAACATAATTATTAAAGTCTCAATTATTCCCTGAACTGTATTATTTCTTAAATAAACTTATTAAATAAATATAAAATTATAATCATAATTCAATTATATTCTGCTGTACTTTTTTTTTTTTTCACCGATTTAACTATTGATTTCAAATTTCAAATTTGAAGTACCTATGCAATGTAACTCTTAACCGATAAATAAGTAAAAATAATAGACTCGTAATTATAAATTGTAAACATAAAACTATAGTTATGAATGTAAATAAAAGCTTCTTCAATTTAGTAAACGAAGCTTTCAATTATGTTATAAAAAATTCATATTATTATTTTTTATGCTATTATTTAGACAAATATTTTAACATTTAATATATTATATATTATTAGGTTAAAGATACACAATTTCTACATAGAATATATTATATTCTATAGAAATTACGTACCTGTATTTAAATTGCTATTCGTTTAACAGTTACTGAGGAACTATTATTATTTACTTTAGACGAGATTGATATGAATAACATAAAATATCTTTCATGATTAAAATATCCCGTTATATAACTGTATAATTGTATATAAAAAGACTTTATTAGTTTATAAAAATGCATTGTTATTTGACCTTAACTTTAATCTAAGTAAGGCAATTTTTTTCGCTTCATAAACATTATATTATACTTATTATTTAAAATAATTTACACACAACTACTACCTACGTATTATATTTTTGTAGAACTTCGTAAACGATTATATTTTATACTTTGCAGGCTTCTTCTATCTTTTAGTATTTTATATTTCAAGTGTTTATTATGAATCAATAAAATACTATTTTCGTTATTATTAAACAATAATTTTAGATATAATATTATATAAATGATTGTTTATGAATCAAATTATTATTTGTATTACTTGCTATAACTACCTAAGCACACTTGATTGTTATAACTGACATTTTAAATGTCTCTATGGGCAAGTGGGCCGGGGGAAGGGACATGGCCAAAACATTGAAACAACATAAAAATAAATTATTCTTGTTAATTGTTGAGTGTTTTTTTTAAAAATATTTTGGCTTTGTCACTCCCCCTTTTAAAATCTGGTCTCAGCCATGATAAAAAATGTAAAATAATGAATGCTATGCATTAAACATTTATAAACATAAATACCTACATGGCTACATAATATAAACACATAATTACATTTAGGCGAGGCTAATTCAACCTTATGAAAACTAAACAAACAATAACTAGGTACTTAAAAATATGTAAATAACGGAGATTTCTATTTAAATTATTATATTACTGTTGCCTTACATTATATCATATCATATATAAATTATAAAAACATTATGCTCTCTCTGTACCAGGTCTGGTGATCCGTGTTGGATTGAAAAGTGACGAATAATTCATCTTAAAGTAGCTCTCAACGATCGCTCTCTCAGTCTTGCCAGGCCCTTGTTCGGGACTGAACAAATATTCTGGATCGATTTCGAATTTTACTCTCTGGAATCCGGTGATGCAGATGGCTGTCAAAAATACGGGCACCAAAAGAAAGTACCCGGGATGTTTGGCGACCACTAGGCCGAGTCTGTAAAATGCTTTCGTCAGCCATTTGTCGATAAATTCTATGCCACAAGTCATGTCTGTAAGTAAAGAAAAAAAAAACGACAAGAAATTATTAATACATCGTTATAACGGCGGACAACGCTCATCACGTGCAAACACGGCCGTTTCGCGTTTAATGCGTCTTCGTATCTTTATTTGGTTCCATAATGGATAAAATGTAAAAAATGATCGCAACGCAGCGACTAATTCTAATTTAAAGCCATGATATGTGATCTTCTTGCGATCGATATATATATTATATATATGTATATATATTATATGTATTGTATATAGGCAAAAGCAGCGAACGGGGCAAGGTCTCTATCAATATAAGCATGCAGATGTCATTGCACGTTGCCGAACGAGTACTGGAACCGTTACAGTATATTATGCTATTAAAATGTGTGCACTTTAATCACCATCATTAAAATGTCGTGGCGTTTTTTGTTCAGAACGTCAATGTACACGTGTTAACATCTCAGAGTTTTTAAACAGAATTATTATTATTATATAATTAATAACTATTTTTTTATTTATTTTTTTTTTCAAACAAAACGTAGAAGTCCATGTTATATTACACACAATATAATATTAATGATAGTGTAATAAAATTGGTGGAAGTCTAACAAGAACAGATAATAATATATTATACATAAATAAAATTCAATAAATAGTTGAGGAAATTTAAATAACTATATAGTAGAAGGAAGCGTTTCTCTCATTCGCCTAACTCATCTTTCTAATAATTATTTCTCTTATTGTTCCTTGAATAATTATTAGTGTTACATAAGGGAATGTAAAAATAAAATTGTTTTGCGTGAGTTAAATACAAGAACACGGAAACTATAATGCAACACAAAAAGTTCAGGAGCATTAATAAGACAATTAATTAATTTCTCCAGAAAAATTATGAAATCTAGGTCTTAGGCACGTAGTTTATTTTCTTTTGACAAACGCCAGATATCGTGTATAGTACCTATATTATGGACATTAATTTCGTGTTATAAACTATTAATGAACATAACACATAATCTATATTTTTCTATCGTGTTTTGTCTATTATTTATTTTAATAGCACTTATAGCTACTTAGGCATTTATTAATTATTTTATTTACATCAAATATTGAAAAAATCATTTTTTTTAAAATCATTTATGTTTTTCATGCCAATCGTGTCTGTTAAAATTAAATCAAAGATAAAATATTCATATACAATTGTACATATTTTGTACTTTAAATTGTGTATGGCTTAATTAGAAATAAAAATAAAATAAGTATTTAAGGCCTAGATGAGTGTCTATAGTGTATTGTACGATATTGTATAAGTGCATTACAATAATTTTACGTGCACTTATCAACTGCCAATTAACTATTGTCTGAAGCTCAACGCTAAATTTAATAAAAAAATATTCACGCAATATTCTGCGTCAAAAAGAGGCAACGCTATTATATTTATAAAAATAAATTATTAACAAAATAAGTTTCTTACAAGAACTTAATGATATAATATTATATAATTGTCTACTTCTGACAATAAATAAAACATTTTTTTTTTTTTTTAATCAAAATTAAATAACAATTTTACTACTTTCCTATCTATTTTGTTGTTATAAATACCTAATCAAATATAGTATTTTTAGAGTTAAGAGAGTTAAGCCTTTTTATGACAGTTGTAGTTAGAAAGATACATTTTTAACAACTCGTTTAAATTGATTATATGACTTTTTTATGGATTAAGCACAGTTTTAATTAAATGTTATCACTTATCAATAATTCATAAAATGTTTAAAAATATATTATTATATGGAATTTTATCATAAATCATCGATAGTAGTTATATTTTAATATTTTAGTATCGGAATAAAATAAAAATAATGCATACATGGTACTTATAAGCCATATACCTTGGTAATGATTATTATTACATTACAGTTGTTTATTTACGAGTCGGTAGAAATGAGTAGTATGTACCAATCAGTCACGAAATAATAAAATTGCACTATAATTATTGTAAAATTGTTAACAAACTAGTTGTGGTTATTAATATACGTTATAATAATAATAGTGTAGGGAAATCAGAAGTATTTTAGAACACAAATAATTGCATTAAAAATGAATAAATCATACAAGTTTAATTATTAGGTGTTAAAAAATATTAATTTATGTTAAAATATAAAATAGTTTATTTAGTATTTAATAATATTAGGTATATTCAGCATGTTACTGTTGTTATTTATTGTTTTACAATTACTTATTATTGACACAGTTTAAAAAATACAGTTTTAAAAAAAAAACCACGATATTCAATTGTGGATTTTACATTATTTTATTCGTTTTAAACAAATATCAAAACGTTTAAAACAAATGTTTGTAGTTTACCATATGATTTTTATATAAAACAATAATGTAAAAACATCCACATGTAATAGGTAATTTTATGTTGTATTATTATAATTTAATTTAATTTGTATTTTTTCTAGTCATGGATTTATATTTAAATCAAAAACTAAATAATATTCAGTAAAATGTTTACACAGATGTTTAATCAATTTAAAACAAACTGTAGGGATTATTCAACAAAATGTTTTTTAGACCATGTGAAAAACCACGTCATAAAAATTAAAATATTATAATCGTGAGAACCACTTGTGGTAGATCAGTGTCCATATAGATCATACAATTTTTAATTTTCTGATTGAACTGAAAAGATAATCCTTTTTAATACCGATTTCCAATTATTTTTATTGCGGACAAATCATCCAATAACATTAAATGCGGATCATTACATTTTGTCATTTTTAAACTAATGATATTAATGCTACTAATGTACTCAATAAAACATTTTTTCTTTGAAAATAATAATAAATTGTCCAACTAATGGTATTTTTAGATTTTCGACAACTTTCGACAGAGTAATTTTTATTTAAGTCGTATTATTATTATGCGACTAGTCATCAAGATCCACAAAAATCGAGTAGATATGACTATTATATTATAGCATTCTCTTGAAACACGTGTGTGACGAACACAATGGGTATAATATGACGTATGTTACATATAATATAATTATTATACCATATTATAATTAAATGGAATCATTTCGAATATTTCGTATTGTTTTTCGGTATATGGTAATATGTCAGGTGCGAACGCGGAAACTGCACCACCACAATGAGTGTGCTAATTTTTTTTCACACTGTTGGCCATCGCAGACTTGTGACGTGGTATTGTTTGATTTGATTTGGATAATTATTTATTATACTTTATACGATAAACCTTTATAACATACACGACGTACATGTGATGTGATCCTCCGTCCAATTTATTGCGTTTCAGCCACAGGGGAGACGTCGATAAACGAATTTCGCAGTCGGATACTTCATCGGACAAGTGTCTAATACGTATAATATAATATTTACTAAACTGTACGTCACGTAAAAACAACCTATCAACTACCTATCAGTTTACGTGTATCTATATAATAATATCGCGTGCGGTTATTACGCGCATTGTCTCCGAGGATATAAGAAAAAATAATAAAATGCGTTTTGTATTTTATATACCTATATTTATTGTACAGGGTGTAACTGCAAAAAGACTTGAAAAATTAAATAAATTTTGTTCTAATCAATATTTAAACATTTGTTTTTAAATAATTTATAGACGCCTGCGCAACAAGTACAATATATCTTATTTTTTTTTTTTTTAAAAGGCAAATATTTTAAATTCAATAAAATTTTTTTGGTAATATTAAAAATAGCCAATTTGTAAATCTAGTTTTTAAACAAATTTTGATAGTAAAAACCAAAAATGTTTATTTAAGTGAAATAGTTTATTTTTTAAAATATCAATATTTTTTTTGGTGTTCATTTATTTTAAATGTATATACCTAAAAACTTTTTTTCAAAATATTCTCCGTGAGAATTTTCTGACATAAATATAATATTTCTTAAATTATTTGTTATCCTTTTTATTTCTCAAATCTTTCTGTTAGTATTATTACACCCTGTATATATAAATATATTTTATATTTATTTTATAATAGTAAAATAACAACGGCAACAACAGTTGTACGAGTCGAGTAAGAAATTTGTCTCGGTCTACATTCGTTAATATAGTTGTAGTATAGTCCGATGTACCTATAGATGTAGATATATAATATTATCGTTAATTAGTATCTTTGTGGACACAGTAATATTCGGGTGCGTGTGAAATTGTGCGACCGCAATGTATGCTGTATCGTACAATGATTACGATTATTATTATTATTATATCGTCTTAACATATTATAATAATATTATGCACTGCCGTCAAAGAAAAATGCTTTCACATATTATAACAATATAAATATGTATAGTTATATATTATTATGATAGATGTGTGTCCATATAATATGCGTGTGCGGTGCAGGTCATAGCCACTCCGACGCCAAGCGGTCATCGCGGTTTTTCGGGGTTTTGTTTCGTTTGTATAAGTGTTTTCGACAATTTCCGATGATGAAATAAATAAAATACTACACTACCATTATTTACGTACCTACCTATTCTGATGACCATTTCGGTGTAATATTAAATTAAATACATCGGACGTTATGCAATGAACTAAAATATATTGTACTTGCAGTCGACGCGAATTATATTGTTATTGTTATTGTTATTGACGATTCGTACGTGCCACGTGGATACGTAAAATCATAGGTATGAGGTTTAATAATATGTTGTACGACGCAAGACGCAAAATGATTGGATTTGTAATTTATGAACGATAAATATCAACGCACGTACAAAACCCAAGAAATGTTTGTGATTTGGTTTTTATATTTGAAATGTTTTTGCTTCGCATACAAATCTTCCTTCACGAGCAAGTTTCTGTTTTTAAACTGAAAACTGTATTAAATAAAAACCAGAGATATCGGATATAATATACTAAGAAATAGAAAAAAAGCTGCACGGTGTTATATGAGAAATTGTACCATAAAAGTTATACAAATAAATATTCATAGTGAATTTGAATTTATTATAAAATATGTAAGCTTTTCGTAATTTTGTAAGTAATAATATGTGTCGAAAAAACTGAACTAGTAGAAATTTCTATGAAAAATTACACACTATGATATTATGTCTGTTTGTTGAATACACTCTGTGGGCCCATGGGTTTGTTGACAAGTATACATTATATGGTAGACTTCCAAAATAGTATACATTTTACAAAATATAATACTAGATATTATTTTATAGCGGATTTTGGTGCTGATGGCGCCAAACCGTAGAAACAAAATACGGAAAACTACATTTTTACAAATTACAAAGGAAAATTATCAGCCCTAATTTTTAAAATGTTATTGTTACGAGTAGCACTAATTGAGCACTAATTGTTGTCGCTATAGCGGATTTTTGTACTGATGGTACATCTGGTACGTGAAATTAGCAGAGAAAGATAAGCCCCACGTATCTTTTCACTGAGCGTAGAACTAATTTTGAAAATGTTACCGTTGAATAGGAAATAGCACTGCAATTGAGCACTTAATAATGGTATTATAGCAGAAATTAGTGCTAGACTTTTTCCGCCAACTTAACGCGTCTTTAAAGTGTTTTAAAAATATTTGTCGATCATCCAAATACCAACTTTATATAATGTTAATCGCAAAAAAAATACAATTATTATTCAGAATAGATATATTATTGTAGGTATAATATCTACCGACAAAAATGATGATTCCTATGACTTTAAAATGATTTGATATAATATGTGATTCCTGTATAGATGGAAGAGAAAAGTTAGGTTACGATTCAAAAATTTGGACGCGTTTTGATTAGTTACGCAGCATCTGCAGTAGCATGTTGGTTATCAAGCAAATATTATATTACGCGTTGAGTTTTAGGATAACGACGTGGGCCCAAGACGACTCACAGATCATAATAATTGTATAGTATAACAATAATTATGTGTTACAATTACATAAGACGTACCTACCTAATTAGTTAGCGGGTTTAAGGCATATAGACATATAGTCGCACTTTTAATGTTTCAATCACTACCGCGGATTCGACACGATTTTACATAAGTATAGCCAGTATAGGCAATAGGCATGGTACGACAAGCAGCGATCTTAAACATGGTTTTGTTATATTAATACAAGGACTTTCAGTTCGATATACTTAACAATGTTTATTATATAGAGTGCCGTAACGTAAACGTAACTCTATCCGCTAAAGTGACATTTTATAATTTATGATTTAATTTTCATCTGAGTTTCGCAAATTATGTGCAGCGTATTGAATTTCCGAGTTAATGAACAATTTTTTTATTCATGTTATATATATTATAAAGACACGAAACAACAAATTTATTTATGGAAGTTACACATTTTGAACAGTGGCGTATCTATAATTTTTTTCAAAAAAAGATTAAAAAATGTAAGGCCTGTACATTTATAGGTCACTTATACGTATAACCAAATTGATACTCTTATTACTTTACTACCTGTACATACTATATATTTAACTAATACATAAATTCTATATATACTTATATTTCAAATATTTTGAATACGCAGTTTCAATTATTTTTCTTTGAAAACCAAATTATCATTTAACAAAGTGATTATTCATACATTGACATTAATACATTTAAACAACACGAAAAACAGTAATGTTATAATGATAACCAAAAAAAAGAAATTTATTATTTTAATACCCAAATACCTACGGTGCATTGGTAATTTGCTAAAAGTTAAAAAAAAATTGGAATAACGAATTGGAATAAAAGCTAATGGCGGGTCAAACACATTATAACGTATGGGTACACGCTATAGTACTATTATTATTATTCGAACGGAATGCCGGCGCGTTAAAATCTCCCAGCGCAAAAACTCGTCTGCAGCGGTGCACTCGCTCATGAGTATAATACTGAAATCACACACATTAAAGATAATATTATTATATTAAATTATATATACGCGCACACGGCACACGCGTCCATGGTATTCGGACGGGTATGCAGATGACTATACGGTGATAAGTTTACTCGAGGACCGGTGCTCGGCCGACCCCATCGTCGAAGGCATTCATAACTGATATAACATTATACATTTATAATAATAATAATAATAATATAATATACGTGCGTGTATCTTGAATACGACCTAAATTTTATAACGCATATTATAATAGGCAGATAATATAGTGACCGGTTCTCGTCTGCAGCCTGATATAATATTAAATGAGGAAACGGCGCGGCGTTGATAATCTGCGTTGCCATATTATAGTTGTTGTAGATTGTTACGACTAAATTATTACGATAATAATATTATTTTATACTTGGGGGTATCTTAAAAATTACCTATAGCTTACCACTGCAGTCCACCTATATATTTTCGTACAGTACCTATAGTTTTGTTCAATGATATATAAAAAAAAGTATTATGATTGTTGTTATAATATTATATGGATATATATCATATAACAGGTACCCTACGTAGATATCATAAATATTATAATATATACAATTTTAAACGTGCATTGAATTCTCTTCGTCTGCGTAATCATAATATAATATAATATATTATTACGTCAATCCGGTTTTTGCATCGATCGAAAATCATTCCAATAATAAAAATTCGGGGGACGAGGTGGCCGAGTGGTCTAACGCGACGGATTCGGCACAGCCGGTCCGAGTTCGATTCTCGACCACTGGGCGGCATTTTTCTCCGTGCAAGTCACGGTGTCCGGAGAACAAGTGCCGCCATCCCCCCACCCCGGGGCACGGCAGAAACCTACGGGTGCCCCATTAGAAATTCTGCCAAACACAACACACACGTGTACCAACCTTCCCAATATAAAACCTACCAAACCTACCCAATATAAAACCTACAGTGCCCTCCCCACACCCAATGGCCTATGTTGCCGCGGGTTACCCAATAAAAAAAAAAAAAAAAAAAAAAAAAAAAATAAAAATTCCTATGTACAACGTAAACGTAATAACGCGTATATTTCATTTTCCATAATATATTGGGTATATTTATCGTGTTTCAATATTATAGGCACTATTGTACGAAACTCATTTTTTTCTTGTCATAAGTCATAACATATTTACAACTTACTATTTGCGTATAAATATAATATATATTATATCCGTTATTATTAGATTTGTGTGCTTGATCGTTTTTGTATGATTTTCAAAACATATATTATTATTTAATAACGGACGCGTTGTGTTTCCGTTTTTTTTTCTTTAACCATAACTAGCTAATCGAGCTTGCTCATTAATCTTGATTTTCTACACCTGAATATTATGATTTATGTATACCTACTTAAAGCTCGACATACTAACTATCATTAATTATAATATGTATCTATACGGCTATAACTATATTTAAAATCGCTATTCGCTATGAATCTTCACCGCTGTTTAACGTGCCAACTTAAATAATTATTTAATGGATCGTTTTGCATTCCTAACTGGCTGTACAGATCAATTATTACAATATTATTAATATTATTATCGTATAATGTATATACTTAATAAGCGATATAATGATTTATTAGATGTGTAATTTAAAAAACACCTATACTTGCTGTCATAAATGATAATAAAGTATAAGTAGACATTGACACTTTATCACGGCACAGATGTAAATAATATAAATTGTCAAACACGAATGCAATAATACAGAGGTGTATATTATAATGTGTGCATCTTATTTAATGCAATAATTTTAATAAAAACTACCTACTTAAGTTTAAAACCACTATAATTATCTTTAATATATTATTACAAAATGTAATCGTGTGACTGTGTGAGTTTAAATAGGTAGATACTTGTATAAATGGTGTACCTACTTAATAAATATTATCAATGTGAAAATTTGCGGAAATAACGAGCATTATAAAATAACATATTATTATTATTGAAATACGGTTAAAGTCGTTAAAGATATTTGTTTCATAATTTCACAACATTGTAGTTGTCTACTCCGATTTAAACACAATTTATATTCCTAATATTATTATGATTTTTGGACTCAAACTCTTTTAAGATAATTATAATTTCAAAATAGTTTTACGAACCACAGATACATAACTAGGTACTATAGGTACTAGGTACTTTACAAGACTTTTAGTTTTTTATAAGCCACTCATCTTCATTGTATTTCGTGGTGTGGAATCATTCCCAACTTAAAATACACCGTTGGGCGAGCGCGTCTTACGATGGATAATATTTAAACTAATAAAAACAATATAGACATATTATTAGGTACCTATACGTTTATAATAACGTAATATAAATAATGTATACATGTATTCGAAAATAACCGTTACGGAGCGAGGGTTTTTTTGGCCAAGTCAAACACAAAAAAGTAATTGGTATGCAGACAGATATACTCGAAGATTTATTATATTTTCAATATCGTTTAAAACCTCCAATTTGAGTTTAAGCGACTGGTTTTTTATCCGATCACTTGCACCATTGGATTATTGCCCACGTCTTGAATATTCCGGCGTGTATGGACAGCTAACGGTAGTGTCAACAATATTCGCGGTACGCCAAGGTAGCCAAGGCGGTTGACGAAAAAAGCGGATATCGCGTGATTAGAATAATATTTAGGTCATATTATAATGAACGCCGCGCGAGTTAGCTCGGGCGACAGTAGTTGTATTTAAAATATATATATATATAATAACACGACCTAGACACTGTTTGAGTTGAAGTCTCCAACAGTAACATGAAAATAATATACTGTGTATATTATAGTTACGCATTTCGAAGGTCACCGGCGGGGAATAGGTAGGTTAACCTAACCTATACATAATATTATCATAGATTTGGTGGAGTGCAACAGACGCAGGTCATCGTAAAAATAATAAAAATTATAATTATTGTCACTTCTGTCGTTTGTGAATAGCGAATGCACACATGCATAAAAAAACATATTATATACGTGGGTATACGCGCGTTATTAAATAATATATTAGACAAGCGAAACACAATATACCTACCATAATAATACTATTATATTATATTATTGTACACGTGCGACGTACAAAACGCGCTTTCATCTCGCGGACCGGAAACGGACGAAAGCAAGTGGTAAGTATATACTACAATACTACATAGGTAGGTACTCGCACAAACACGTCATGTTGAATACCTATAATATATGTATAATGTATTTTACATTCGTACAGCAACACTGATAGATTATAGGCAACCATCTCATAAATCCGTAGTACATCGCTCGTTTAATTATAAGATGCTTATAAAAATAAAATCCCTATACTTACCTAAATGATACAAACTAAAATGACGTCGGGTGAGGAGAACATTCACTTTGGGTACCTATACTCTATAAAAGCTTTATATAAAAATACTAGCTGATCCCGTGCACTTCGTTACCCGTTAAATGTACAAACTTTTATATGACTCAAACTTTGTTCAATGCGTTGTTTAATATTCGTGGTATAATATTCTAGATTTATCTTAACTTTTCTGTTGCCCGGAATAAAAATTCTGATTCGCAGCAGTATACTATCAGGTAGATCGCGGACCCCGTGCTGTTTGTACGTAAGTGTATGAATTAACTCTAAAGTATCAAAGTTATACCAAGTTTGTCGTTTTTACTTGGTATAACTTTGATAAAAAAAAGTAAAAAAGTAAATTTACCACTTTTTTAAATATTCCTAAAAAACTAAGCCTTTTAAAATTTAACCCTTTCCTAAAATCAACCCCTTTAAAAAGTTAAAATTTAACCTATTATTTACTAAAAAATGTACTATTTTTAAAAATAAAACCAAATTTAATCCTTTTTAAATTATCCTATCTTCTTCACACAAACATTCATTTATATATGAATCCTATAGTTGCGTTACGGCTTTTGTCGTGAAGTATTTGATCGTCTTGGTCGTGGTATGGTATACGTAGGAAATGCGTGATTGTGTAATTATAATACATTTATTTTATTTTGTTTTTTGTTTATTTAAATGGTTGCTATTGATTACAAAAAAATATTATAATTATTATTATTATCTATATATAAAAAAGACTAGCTGCTCCTGCGCACTTTGTGGCCTGTACAAAATGACAACTCTTAAAAAAATTCAACTTCTTTTTGGTGTGAATCACTGCAGTAAGTGCATATTAGCCACCCTGGTAGGCAATGTGCGAAAATTCGATTTGATGCATGCTTGTACCTAATCTGCCCGATTAACCAATGGCATCCAATAATAAATAAATACTTTATTATTATAATTATTTCTTCTATAACCAATAGTGACCATTTATATAAACAAACATTTCCACCGTAAATCTCAAAATCCCTGTTTGAGCATTTCCCCAGGCTTCTATTAATTTGTCGTAGCGTGGTGTTATAATATAGCCTTCCTCGATGAATGGACTATTCAATAAAAAAAATAATTTTTCAATTCGAACCAGTAGTTCCTGAGACTAGCGCGTTCAAACAACAAAGAAACAAAGTCTACAGCTTTATATATTAGTAAAGATTTTATTTTTAGATCACGATTTCGAGAGTCGAGTGTAAGTTGTAGCAGGTCATTAAATTGACCACAACGGTGTGTTATATATAACATATAATATAAAACATCATATTTATTATAACCGAGTATAATCGCATATACAGACAGCGGATCACCAAATCTTCGAGCTATAAACCTATATAATAGCACGCTGATGATGATGCTGCTGCAACGACGACTGGCTAATCGACTGCACTGCCACCGCCGTTTTTACGGTCGATTTGGGTCGCTGGGCCCGTCAACAAACGGTCATAATAATTATATAACAATATAATAATATACAGTATATTCACGTGCACAATAGTATAATATTTCATTATATTATATGTATACCACGGGCTCGGATACCCGCGCATATTCACGGTAGTCCGCGATTATCGTCAGAGATTCGGATGCGGAATATAAGAGTTATGATATTAATGATAAATTAAAATATATAGGTACATATTATTATTATTATATACATTTCATCTGCGTTAGAGTATCGTACGATTGTTGTCATAATATTATATTGTGTTTAAATGCGGTAGCAGTTTGTTTACTTTGTGCATATCATCGCGTGATCTATACAATACGCACTTTGCACCATAATTTCGATATAATAAGACTTAAGGCCGTCTACAACACTATATTATTATGTATATAGTAGGCACACTCTCGGATACGATCTGTAATCAAGATCAAATTCATACCTCGAAGTACTTTAAAAATGAATTGGAAAAATGTAAATTCGTCGCTAGATTGTTATTATTGTTATTATTATATTTTATCTTCGTAGTTCTTCAAAAGTGAAATATAATATATTATGATACATTACTCTGGTCGAAAGTTCACATTATTGATATTGATTAACGTGACTAGGGTTTTATAAGAATATATATATTTATCTTTTATATTGTAATTATTTGCGTTCAAAAGACAACCACATATAACATCTTGAAAACCATTAAAAAGAAGCGCGTTAAGATGTTTTAAATTATTAATTTTTATTAAGTACATTTCTTCGTTTAAATTACGTATGCTACGACAGCACGACAGTCGTTATTTAACTATTTAAGGGGTTCAATATAGGCAATTTTAATGACGTTTTGAGAACATTAATATTATATGTTTAATCTTAAATAGGTACATTTAATTATTTAAATACTATTTTAAAACTGGTCCTGTGTCAGTAGGTACCAATAATGGTTATTGCGTGATAATGAGATTACATAGAAAAATGATTTAGCACGGGACAAACTTACGAGTACATTATTATTTACAGTAGCCTACTTACCACATTTTCACATTCTGTAAAAGAGAACTTTGTCTGTGTCGTAGCGTTTTATTATTTGGATGTCAAATTATCAATACTAAATTGTTTTTTATAAGCAAATTAATAATAATAATGATAATAATAATAAAAAATGAATCTGTACAAATTAATAATTTGGATCAGTTTTCAATTTGGATAAATATAGTGATCAAAAAAACTAAAACCCTAATTCATAAATGTCTTTCATATGTATGGTAAACATTTGGTAAGCCTACGTCTGTGAATTTACGTCTGTAAGTTTGTTCTGAGAAAAACCATGTTCATGGATAAATTACTGGTTGTATGATGGCGTCCTCTAAGTATAATTTGATGATACTCGTTAGTTATATATTTTTATAACGTAGTTACAGGGCTTATAATTTCACCTTAACCACTTTGATGATTAATGATGATTAAGTGAACAATTTATTTATACCTCTTAGGTATATTTTTTTTCATTTAATATTTTCTTTTATCCAATTAGTATAATTTATAACTTTTGTACTATTATATTATTTTATTTAATATTTATTAATTTATTTGTATTTAATCTTGCTCATTTCAAAAATGTCAAATCGACATAAATTGGTAGGTGTCTTCTATATATAAAACAATTTCACTTATTTCACAATTTGTCAACAAAATAAATAAATATGTATATTGTACAAATAATGAGACGCTGTTATTTATGATTTGCAGAAAGTATTACTTACAAATGTAAGCCATAATATTAAAATAACTTGACACACATACCTTGTGTGATTTTCTAATAGGTTTTAGTGCTTAAAATTGTTTACATTTAATTTGAGGTGGTATATAATAAATACCTACCGGCTACCTTGGAGTAATTACACAGTATACACACACACTTTTTAAACTTGACAATTATAAATTATGTAAATATTTTTTAAATTTTACAGTAAGTTATTACCTACTTACCCACCTTAATGTTTTTTTGTAAATAATAAATGTCACTTTAGTAAGTATGGATGTATAATAAGTAATAACTGATTAATTTAAAAGTTTAAGTCCATTAACGTTGTTGAAACATGTTGTTTTAAATGTTTTAATATATATTTTATTTTTAATCAAAGCCAAGAAAACAATTTATTAATTTTTTTAGTTAAAAAATATAATAAGTATTCTTACTTTTTTTTAGAAACGATGGATTTTTTATATTTAATTCTATGCTTGTCTATAGATAATTACATTTTACATACAATTAGGTATTTCGGTAGTATTATCTCAATGCTAAAAACTTTAAGAAAAAATGAACAAAGATAAAAATCAATAGCTCGATAGGTGTTTTTTTTCAATGCACACAATATGTCTATGTATAAATGACACTACACAGAGCAAGGTTAAAAATGTTACATCAAATCCTACCAAGACTTCCTAAATTAATTATTGAAGTTATTAATGACATATGCCATTTGCATTATTTCCCATTCAAGAAAACTGTCTAAGTGTTTTATACTTGTAAACATATTTTATATTATAGCAAATTATGAAGCTAGATTAAATATTGTTAAGAAATTCTAAATTATGTAATATATAACCATATAAAATTATAGTGTTATAGTATATATTTTTAATAAAAAAATGAAAGTATTAATGGCTGAATATGATTTAAATTGTTATTATATATTATTTTTCTAGTATAATAACAGTAATAAGGAAGAATATTACTATAGACTCGACGTTCACACAAAACATTCTAACGGGTAAATGGTAATTGGTAATTGGTAAATGGTAGTTTATCGTAGTAAACTTTGCCAAAAAATTTGAATATTTTGTTTAATTATAAACATTATATCTAACAGAATGAATTAACGTTGATACTATAATATGATAAACAAATATATTTTAATATTACAATTTGCCTAATAATAAATCAAATTAAAATACTAAATAAATTAATAAAATACATACTGACTAGAAAATTAGAAAGAATTTTAAAGATTTGTTGGTTGTGTAAAAATAGAAAATATAAGCTATTTTTATGTTCAAACTTGGGTAAAAAAAAAAAAATAAAAAAATGTTTAAAAAATATTGAACCAGAAAATATTTTTATTTAGGTAGTTTATTTAGTATGAAAATTGTTTTATTCATAATAATATTATATTGTTCAATGCATTATTAAAATCCAAAACATTAAGACAAAGCATAATAGAATTAAGCCGGTACAGATTTATTTGTATAAAATATTCTCCGTGCCTGTATGTTATTTTACGTAAGGCAAGAATCGTTTATACTGACCTCAAGAAGTAGAATAATATCTCGTCCTATGCGTCCTATTTCGAATCGATCGTAAGGCGAGGGATGATTATCGCCACCACGCCGGTATAACAGTACGGTTAGTGGATCGTTCGTTGTCGTTGTACCTATACAACCCGTATGAAATCTGTAAATATAACGATATAACGACGGCCGGCGATCCGTTTCAAAACTCGACAATAGATAATAACAATAATAACAGTTGTAGATAAAAAAAAATATTGTTTACGTAATACACGACGACACTATAATTATTATTCGGACGACCACGGTCCAGCGAAGATTTCGGGCGCACATGTACGACTGCGGCAGAAGTACCGAACGGACTGACCGCCGATCCGCAGCGCGCACCCGGCTGACGTTCACACATGCGACACGTAACGTGTTTCCTCTTCCACCATCACCGTCGTGACGCGTAGAGACTTTAACGCGTACAACACGGTTGACACATGAATTAATAAAAATGTATCATAATCTTAATAGTAACGTATTAATAGTATTGATTGTAAATACCATAAGTAGAGTATATTAATTGATACTCTCTACAATGGTAATAATATAGTTCAGCATGTAAAGCTCGTCGTAACTGCAGTAGGTAAATAAATAGTTCCGCGGTGACGCTATAGCGTTGTAAACGAGGGATTACGTCTCCTACGGTGGCGGTTCTCAACCTTATTATATCCACGTACCACCTACACAGTTTGACCATTTTCATGTACCACTTGGCCAAGTAACGTTTTTTTTTTTTTTACTTATCAAAAATGAATACCGAATGCGTTATTTTACATGTATTGAGATTAATTTTACTAGGAACTACAAAATTATGATAATATAAGCATTTAATTCATATAAAAATAAAATGAAACAATTGTAATTTATATTATTATTTAATATCAAAATATCCGGCCATCCAGAGGTAAATCAAAGGCGCACATAACAGTCATTTTATTTTTCCTTCCGTGCGTTCGATTGTTATTGTTTCGGGTAGGTATTGATTCTACGCTGATTCGATTTCGTTGTTTACCTACATTCTACCCATAGGACGCGTGGCTGCCAAACAAAGCTGAAGAGCCCAGTGCCCACCGAAGTGTGTATTAACAAAATTATATTGCTTATAAGTTATAATGTACGCAGTATTAATCTTACATCGTGATAATATAGTATAACTCTTGTCGATCGATCTAAGTCCGCTTCTTCGTTAAATATATTTGAATATAAACATCGCACACGGCCCTGAACTTGACATTTTACTAAAATTCTATGTCAATATTGCTTATATGATTTCGTAAGTATATACTTGTACATGGAATGAAAAAAACACACCCTAGAACAAAACTTGTTCGGCGTAGCCATAATATTATAATATAATATGATATATACGACATACATACGTCGGAGGCGTTAACCGGTTGGAAGAATTCAAGAAATGAGTATGAGTGGTAGGTCGCGAAGTCAGATCCGAGACCCGAGAAGAGGTCATAATAATATATGTTGATCCTATAGAATATTAAGCGGTCATTCGACGAGGGCTCAGGCCTGTGGGCTGTGGCTTAGGAAACGACTTGAACAGTTAGTATTATGTACGTATGAATATAAATACAACGCGATGAACGGCACAGCTCGTTTTTTTATATGTGTACATTATAGTTAAAATATGCTTATATATTATATATATATATATATAGTATTAGATGTGGCATCATCGAAACTGGTTGTGAATACGATATTTTCTTGAAGTGTTATCCGTTACCCTAAAATTAATAGTTTTCCATAATTTTTTATTTTTATTTTTGTTATTTACTGTTAGTTTATCTCAACTAAACTATTAAGAGTTGTATGGTACCTATTTATTTAATTATATGAGTACAGAACGTTATGTTAAAATAACCCAAAGAATAATTATCATATTATACAAGTTATAAAAATAGCATTAGCTAAACATCTATCTTATATTAAAAATAATAATTTATATTCTTTATTATAAGGACTACCTAATGACTAGGTTAGGTTAGGTTAATATTTATTTTTTAAGATTTATACAATCTATACGACTTAGCATAATAAGACGTATATGCGAAGAGAGACAGATTACACAGATGAAGGCAGGTAATTAAATATTTATTGAACTATCAATACCTTTGTTTTTATTGTTTACTGTTTATCGTTTACTATTGATTGTGTAAGGTTATACTAAACTCTAATATTAGTATAATTGTATAAACTGCTAAATTGTATAATGATTTACATCAGATTGAAGCATAAATAAATAAAATACAATCGTACAGTAATTAAAAAATAAAAACTTAATTAGTAAAACGAGATACAAATATGTACATTATTTTTACCATGTAGGTACTTATTAAAAAAAGTTCGAAATGGACACATACAAAGCGTTGTACAACATGTTGTTGATGAAAATCAAATCAAATACATTTATTTTCAGATAGGAACTAATGACTAAAAAGCACAGAGTAAAATTATTATTATGGAAATTGAAGTTTCTAAAAACGGAGAAGAAATCCATAATAACATGGTTTTGGTTGTTCATTTTTTATTTACGATCCTGAACTAGTCTGCAACTAACGATGTATATAATATTATTTAATAGTAATACCATTACTTGCTATTATAGAAATATTGCTGGAAATACTATTACTGGAAATTGGATGTATCCAATCCAAACCCGAGTACCCGACGAACATAATACTAAAGTAATCTTGGAGGGCATTTATCTTCGACTGTCGCGCCTCAAAATATTGGGCTTACGAGGTTTTAATCTTCCCAGCTTTCTAATTACGATCCTGCATGGTGAATTCTCTGTGTATACGTAAAATACGCCCACAAAATTACAAACGACAAAACGGATCATCACAACGGAACAACAACTAAACTAGTTTTGGTAACTTGGTTTGTGTAGTTAGGTATATATAATATATATATACTATAAATATAAGTATATATTATACATTATACAATATACATAGATAAATTACGTATGTTTCCAAATACGACGACGGTTTTTTTTATTCCCAAATGCTCGTTTGATGTGGCTACCACTAACCATGTTTTAACAATGTTCACGTGATGTAACACGTACGGAAGTATCATTGTATTCACCAGACCATCAGCCAACCAAATATTATTATCCAACACGTGGAAATATAATATATTAATATGCCACTCAAGTGGTGTATTTATATTAAGCAGAACTCAAATTATTAGCGTATACCTATGCCAAAATTGTATTGATTTTTCGCATAATTTGTTGGGGCTGCAAATATTCGTTTAACAATTAGGTAGGTACATGTCTCGTACATCGTTCTCGTGATCACTACACATAATATATTAATTAGCGTCCCTATACTGGGTTTGTATTTGTTTACCGCTAATCGTTGTTTTTGTTTATGTCGCGTTGTATAAATGTATAATAATCTGGGCTTGAATTTGAAAAAAATTTCCGTTTTATGTTATTTAGAATTAAAACGTTACACAACTTTTGCGTTTATCGTTATTCAGAATTAAAACGTTATCCAACTTTTACGTTTATCGTTATTTAGAACTAAAACGTTTTACAAGTTTTGCGTTTATCGTTATTTAAAACAGCTATTAAATACCTATTAAATTAAAAAAATAGTAACTAATGCGGGTAGGTAATGGCCCGGATACGGAATATAATAATATAATCAATTCTTAGATTATTAGATTGTTTGCATGAAATAAATGTTTCTAGATCTTTTAAATAAATACATTTTATAATTTTTTGTTTTGTGTTATTTTTTGTTCAATGATATTCTGTAAGTTACGTTTTGCGTTATTTTTCGTTGAATGATATTCTATAAAATTACGTTTTGCGTTATATTTTGTTTGATGATGTATAATATATTTTGTTAATCGTTATAATAACGTTTACAAATTTCAATCGTTTTTTGTCAAATATAACGTTTGTAAGCCCTGATAATAATATAATGCTGATATCAATTGTCCAGTGTCCAACCGTCTGTTCGATATACAATATTATCATAGGCGCAATTACACTTCTAAAACGTGGGGTGCTATAATATTTCATATTTTAAAAACATAAAATTAATAGTATTTTACTATAATAATGATAGTTAAAACTAAAAAAACAAGGGATGCTAAATTAGAACTTGAGTGTGCTAAAAACCCTTTTGCACCCCCCTAGATGCGCCAATGTACCTTATGTGTTGTGGTATCAATAGGTTAGGTTAGGTGGTAAAATACAATTTAAAATATTCCCACCTATATTACATATATATTAAATAATATTATTTTGACGACTGTCTACAATATACGACAGTGTATATTATATAGGTAGTATAATATATGTATTATTATAAATAATAAGTATATTATAATATAGGTACATACGTTTATCCCAAATTATGTCACTACTGCAGATTGACTTTTATTAAATAATTTTGAGGCCTTCTATATTATTATGTAAATAAATGAAAATATTGTATAAACTAAACGTAAAGAAACGGAAATATATAATAGATTAATGAGATTGTAGGTGGTAAATAGAAACGTTGCAAAAAAGTACAATGTTTTTTTTTAATACCGATGTCATGGTTAAAATTAGTATTAAAAAAAATGCAAAGATTTAATCAACTACTGTAAATCTTGCCATTTGCCATTGGTATAAATGTACCTATAATATATTTGTGGTTGGAACTATGTAATAACAATGCTGCAGTAGCATTATAAACAATAATAAACGTAATAGGAAATGGGTCAGATTATATAATATTTATAATTTTTTTTTTTTTAGATCAATGGTTGCTGTTTGAATACAATATTACTATTGTACCTACCTGATGGATGGTAATTGGTAGCTGTATGCTATATGGTTTAATACCGATATCACAAATTTAAAGAAACCCGTTATATGCCATATATCATATAAATTACCAGTACAAACGCTTTACTGCGACAAAAAAGATTGTTCAACATGTGATCACCATGACAGGCACTCGTCCCATTCCTATTACCTATGTAAAAATAGTTTTAAATATTAACCAGAGGTGTTATACCCATAACCCATGTGTTATGTACCCTTAGGCACAATTTCAGTTTTTAACTTAAAGGGGCTTTACATATTTAAATGAAACATATCGATTGGGGGAGGGAGTCTACCCATCATAGCCTTTGATAAAATACCTTTAAAATATATTTCTTTATTTTCATATATATAATTCTACTGTACGTGTGTTGTGATTCAACTCTTCCTAAACGGTTGGACCAATTTGAATGAATTTTTATGCAATGGGTTTTAAAACTATTATAATAATAATTATTGGTTGCCGTAAAATCAGTGTATTCATTCAATGCATTTAATTTTTTTGTACGCTGTGTTTTGATATTATATGTATCGCAATTACGTAAATATTGAGCGTATTTTACTCACATATAAGTTACGTACATAAAACAATCCTCGTGGACGAGGAGGAAATATTGGTCGACAGACTCACATCACAATTATTAGTCCAGCCGTTTAGGAGGAGTTCAGTGACATACTTGGTATAACTTTGATACTTTAGAGTTAAATCATATACTTACGTACAAACAACACGGGGTCCGCGATCTACCGCAGGTTGATTACCTACCTGATAATGTACTGCTGCGAATCAGAATTTTTATTCCGGGCAACGGAAAAGTTCAAATACATTTTGAACACCATATACCGAATATTAAACAACGAATTGAACAAAGTTAAAGTCATATAGAGCTGATACATTTAACGGGCAACGAAGTGCAACGTGGTCACCTAGTTATATTATAATAATTGTAATAGTCCATTTAAAATTGCAAATTTATAAAAAAAAAACTACTATCGAGTATCGACTATGTTCTAAGCAAATTTAAATGTTATCAGTAATATAATATTGTAATTACTAATTTGTAAGACAACTATTAAACCCATAGTACGTTCTGTGGGTTAATCCGATATATATTATGAAAAACACATGAATAATGAGTCGTTGTTTAAATATTAGAAAATAATTTCTTCTAAGGCTCTAACCTCTCCACTTTATCGTTTGATGCTTCTTCCTAATAAAGTCCCGATTTATCTATCCGTAAACTATTTATCAAATTGGTCTTCTATTATTATTATTATTATTACCGTTACTATTTTTACTATAACTAAGATATTTGTAAACATTTTTATATTATCATCACTTTGTTTTTGAGCCTTGGCTTGTATTGTTATAAAAATAAAATAATATATTAATATAATATTGTTATATAATATAAGGAAAGTGCGTTATAACTTTTAGAATATAAATAATGAATTATGCGTATTGTATTCGTTGTAACAATAATACAGAAATAATATTATACTGTGACACAGAAACGATAACATAAATTTCAAACACTATATAGCCACGCCCAACCTAACCTAATACTTTTGGCTCTGGAGTAAATAATATTTTAGTTTATTAATTATTATTAAATGTTAATTTTAAATTAAAAAAAAAAAAGGTGGGTAAGTGGATGTCGCTCTGCTGTACAGTAGGTTACAAGTGGGTCACTGTAATGGATGGTGTTACATTTGAATTCAATGATATAATATCATTGTATAAGAAAAACAATTCTGAGCAAAAACGGTCAGCCTATGATATTACCAAGTATATTTGATGATATAATTGTGAATAAAGTAATTTATATATTTAAATATTTACGTGGAACCTTGTTTTAAATCCTTAGCTACAAAAGTTGAAAATTTTATAAATTTTTAACTACAAAATAATTATTACATTTTAAATTTGATACATTTTGTCAAAATTTGAACTTAAAATGCTTATAAAAAAAAATTGTGCCTATGTATTTTTAATATTTTTCAACTGCTATTAGAACCTAACCTAACCTAACCTGCCATCAGGATCCTTATATTAAATTGTCTTGCTTTTTTACGCAACAAAAAAAATTGAATGATATTTATAGAAAAAAATCGTGTATAGAAAATTCTAATATAAACATTCAGTGAAATTTTGTAGTATCTACAATCATACGTTTTTTAATTACAACAAAATAAGAAAATCGTTGCATGAGATATCGGGTGAATATCAAATGTTGTAAAAATATGAATTTCAAACGCTTATAAAAATTTAAATTGACTTTCTTGTATACATTTTTTTTTTGATAAAGGTAGAAAAACTTATGGATAATCTTGTATTACATTTTTAAATCTTAGATTTAAAAAGAAAAATTTTTATGAATTCTCAACTCAAAATAATTGGCTAATTTTCGTGATTTTTCAGTATTTTGTTAAGATTTGAACTTTAAATGCTTATAAATAAAAACTGTAATTAGGGATTTTAATTTTTTTCATCTGCCTTTGAAACAATAACCTAGGAGCCTTCTATTAAATTTTCAAGCTTTTTTACCCAACAGATAAAATTTATTGATATTTATAGAAAAAAAAAACTAAAAAAATGGAAATTGACAATGTCCGTAAACAGCTCAAAATAAGTCAAAATATTTGGAAAATGTTATGGTGTATAGGAAATGCAATTATAAACATTCAGTCAAAATTTCATGTCCCTACAATAGTTTGTTTTAGAGTTACACCAAAAACCAAAATCGATTTTCTCAAAAACTGATTTTGCATAAAAATTCCCGTTTTTCCTTAATTTTTCTTTTGTTTTTCACGTCGTTTTTGAAAACTACTGGTAAATTTTTACTTTTGACCCCCCAAAGTATCAACTAGATTCACTTTCCTATCAGAAAAGTTACTGTTGAAGAAAATCCAAGCATTTTTACTGTCCTAAAAGGTGATGACAGACACAAAAAAAAAAAAAATAATACATCATTATAAAATCAATACGTTCATCGCTTCGCTCAGAATCTAAAGTTGTGCCGAGGAATTAAAGATGTTAGGAAAGTTTACTTTCCGTGCGTGCTCAATTCCCCGTTTTTAAACGTATTTTAAATTTTAATACAATCCATTACTCTATAATTCCATGTATAGGCGTGTACAATTAAAGAGAATTAGGTAACTTTTATATTTTAGTACTTATATATTTTTTTAATATTGTCTAGTATGAGTTCACCGCAACAATCGTTAGTTTTTACGGACGGATGGACCCGATGGGGATATAAAGTATTCTTAGCTAATATTTAGAAACCTAAAATGGGTTAATCATGTGGCGTAGAAATCGGACATTAGGTTAATTTTAGACAATACAAAATATTATTATAGAATACAATACCTAATTTTACCTAGCTAATTTAATAGGTAAATATATTATAATATAGGTATAGTTTAAAGTTAATTAAATTATTTATTTTTTAAATAAGAAACCGTTTATAATGGCATTATTATTGACTATTCAAAATTGGTAATAATAAGTAACAACCGATTGTCATTACTCATTATAACTAAAATAATAAAATAAAATTTAAAAACTTGATTATTATATTATGTTAATTATATGAGAAAATATAATTTTTTTAATTTTTTTTAAGGCTTCGACTGAATATTATAATTGAACTAGATTTATCAATATTTATATACTCCAAAATATGTTACAAAGCAGTAGATTTTCAGCCTTGATTAACTGAAATAGATACACATAATTGATTTTATAAAGGTATTAGTCAATTGGTTCCAGTGTTTCCTGAAACCATTTCGTTATTTCCCAATTATTGAGTGTACGAATCAAATGAAGGCTTAATTATTATGAACTATATTTTATCTAAATTTATATAATATACACATTTTAACAGTTTTTTAAAGATACTCTTTACTTGTGTAGTTAAATCTTACGATTATCTTAACTAACTATTACTAATCGTTGATGGTTAATTTATTTTAAATTAGTCTTATATTTATTGTTTATTTTGACTATATTTGACTATTTCTAAATTATGTCTACGAACAAATTAATTCGTCGCCTTCTCTTTTTACATCTTGAAAAAAAGTTGTCTAACTTAGATAATATAGTTACTCTTATCCTCTATAGGATTAAATAATATATTTTAGGATAAATGTACTATGGGCAAAGCTTATATATATATAATGGGGCTTTTTATGTAACTGATATTTAATATTACACATTACATAATATATAATATTTTTCAGAACTATCAATTTTTAACTATTATGCAATTTTACCACATAAAAAATTTATTTTCGTTTGATTAAAACAAATACCACGTTTTACATAATAATATATGGTATACATTTGTATGCAAACAATGATCATAATATGTGACGCAAGTTTGGGTTATCGAATGCAGTTGGCAGTGTTCAAATAGGTTATAATAATAATTAGTTGGTGTGATAAGAATAAAAAAGTATTATTTAAAAAGTAGGTATGTCGTTACTTGTTGCTTATATAGTAACAAATTAAATACTTACGTCAATTGTAATGTTAACTGTCCCTCAATAAATTAAATATTTTAAATAAAATCATGTTTGTATACATCCGTAACTGCAGTGAAATTACATAATAATATTATAGTCCATCAGATTTGCAATGGATTTAGGTTTTTTAAAATTAACTCGCTGTATCAAACTATGAGATAGTATGTATATCAATATTATTCAATATATTATTTAATCGTATACACACATCCAATTTTGAGCGAATTATAATCGTAAATTAGGAACCGTTAGAACACGTTTTTTATTTAAATCAAAAAAATAAAATTACGAGTGTATTTGGCGATATCATTATATTTATACTTTACTAAACTGGTAACGGATCACTGAATCAGTTAATAAGCATGGAAGACTTGTATTTGATTCTCAAGTAATTGAAAACGCTATTAATAACTTATATGTAATACACACGTCAATAGCTAACCCAATAATCATAGAAATTTGAATTTCTTATGTTGATCAACTATAAATTACTTGTGTCGTTTTGAACTACCTAGGTATGTATGAGGTTGCCTAAGACATTTGCGGTTTTAGTATAAAACCACCACATTATATTATAAGGAAGCCTATAATTATATAGAAATTAAACATGTTATACAACATATTATACAATTACAATACATAAAAAGTGGTTTGGTGTGGTGCAGTGCGTACACTTAACTACGGAAACGCTCCGAGTGTACGTAACGGCCGGCGTTGCTAGTTCCCGGATGGGTGACCGCCCAGGATTTTTAGCAACGAATCCTTGCCACACATACAAAACGTGCTTTCAACCGTTTCCCCCCTACTAACAACCTACAAACAAACATAATAGCTGATGACCTAAGTTACCGTGCTCAAGCTTAATAATAATAAAAATATGTTTTTTAAATGCGATAATAATATTATATTGTCTTAGAAATTAGCATCACAATATTCACTACATAGTACACACCATTAATCTAGCGCCGAAATGAAAGGTACGAGTCGAGTGCTAACTATTAGGTCTCGTGCTACGTTGAGAGACACAGGAATTATTTAAATAGAAATTATCAAAAATATATCACCCGGAGCTCATATTTAATGTGTTAAGGGGTATGCATACCGACCGTTCCTAAGGAGTTCAATATAGGCAATTTTCTAATTGTGTGCGTAGTAGGTTAGGTTAGGTTAGGTTAGGTTAATAGCGGAGCACACCGGCACGTGCACGCATATGTCAGTACCTCAGCATTTTCCACACTCATTACAAATGTGAATTTTAGTGAAACACTGAAACTTAGTTTCGTATTTCCAATAATATAGTTTACTGAGTGACATTACAGTATGAACACCTATTATACAAATTGAAGAGAGGGAGTTTATCTAGGTTTGTATTATAGGAGTCGATTTTCGATATTTTATTTTCAATGTCCAATATTTAATTCTAAAACTTATGATATTTTACTTTTTGAATTTGAATTATTGAGTTTAGTAATTAAAATATCGAAAATTGATTTTTTACAGATATAGATTAACTTCTCTTCTACAATATTGATAATAGGTGTATTTACTCTCAAACCGTTCAATAAATCATATTATTGGAAATACAAAAATAAATTTTCATAGAATTTTTCAATACTATTCATATTCCTTAAATATATGTAGACTGTTAAAACAGTTTTAAATGTATCAGTAAAATATATAGATAATAATAATAGTTGTAGCATAAAAATATCAATACGTACAATAAAAATAATAATAATAAATTACGTAATAATATTATACTATAAACAAAAAGGTACCCTTTGATTTATTTTTAATTTTTTTTTTTATTGATCGTGAAGCCCGGCAAAAACGGTCATTAGCTGTTTGTTTTTGTTTGTAGGGGAGGGAACTGTAGTTGTAACACATGTGTGTAGTTTTGGCAGATTTTTTAGTTGGCACCCGTGGCCGTGGGTGTCTGCCATGCCCGGGTGGGGGATGGCTGCAATTCTCTTCGGACACAGTGACTTGCCCGTCCGTGAACCTAGGTTTGAACCAGCGTCAGTGTGCGTCACAACCGACGCCTTAGTTTGCTCGGCCACTCCGCCCCCCTTTTAAATTTTGTTTATACTTCAATACGAAAAAAAAAAGTGTTAATCTTAACGTTTTAACATAATATAGGCAATATAGCTAGGCATGTGTATTTCTGTATTAAACCTCAATAGAATAAATTCCTAAGATTTATTAATACGAAAATTCCTTACAATTTCAGGTTGAAAAATAACTGATCATTGCTATAAACCCCTTTGAATAAGACTGGTTAATATTAATTCTCTAAGTTCAAGACGTTTGTATTTTGACGTCATAATATTTATTTATAAAATCTTACATGGTACAATAAAATACAGTTTTCTGCTCAACCAAATTAATATATCAGTTCCCACATTTAATTCTAGAAGCCGGTCGACCTTTCAAATTTCTAGTCACAAAACACTATGTTTTTTTCCCCTATTAACAGAGCACTTGAGCACTATATAGTGCGTTTCATAGAAATTACGACTCGACACTAACGCGCTTCGTGGTGGTTTTGTGTCAAACCAGAGGTTTTCAAAATGTAAAGCGCGCGTTATGTATAATATTCGTTATCAATTTTAAATTTGCCTTGCATTATTACGTTCTAGTTTTAGAAACTGTAAAGAATAAACACCATGAGGTGCGTTAGTGTCGAGTCACAGTTTTTATGAAACGCACTATAGTCTCCTACAATAACTTACAAAACAAATTTGATATTTTTCATTCCTCTTAAAAAGTGTTACAAATTAATATATTTTCTTTCTAACTATTTTTTTTATTTTTTATTTTTTCCATTTAATATAGTAATATATACCTATTTAGTATACTAACTGATAAAACCAGAGTGTTAACATATTATCAACTTAATATTGTTGTATGGTCGAACGTGTCATCAGTGGGTGGTTTCTTTACCCAAATTATGTACCTAAATCATGTTATTTGTTTCCCTCTTATCGCACATATACTCATTATGTCTTAGATATAGACTGTATATTATATAATAATATTCTTCTAAAAATAACAAAACAAAAATATTGTTGTATTTGATGCTATGACGCTTTATCTATGTATATTTTTTGTCAAGCTAGTATAAGTATTTAATTATTCTGTACTGATTGCTCTCGGGCGTGTATTTAAAATAAATAAATATGACACGCCTCAAGTGACAATGTCTAATCGAACTAACTTAAAGAATTTGTCTCAACTTTGTAGATACATATAAATAAATACCTTATTTGGCTTTGATAAAACATATTATTAAATATGGATGGCAGTATCTAAAAATGGAATGATTTTTACAACAATTTAAAAAAAAATAATAAACAAATTCAATGGAACTGTTATGTTTAGCTTATTAATCTATCAAGTATGAAATTCTAAGTACTTAGGTGTAAGCTAATTTCTATTATAGTATTCAGTTCTGCAATTATTAAAAACAAATTACAATATTATGTAGACAAAAACTAATGAATATAATTTGTACCTATTCTGTAAACACCATAATATGAATAGAAGAGTTATTTGCCTCTGGTGCAAATTTTTATAAAATTTGTCAATATTTGCAAATTTATTTGGTTCTTAAAAACTTATATAATTTTTAATTTTAAAAGATAAGGCTTGAAAAATATATAATACAGGATTCATCAGTGTTGTTCTTAAGCAACCTAAAAATATCATAAATACTCTATTTTTTTAAAAGGAAATTTAAGTTCACATTTTTTAATTCTTACGAATTTGTATAATATTATTTATATGCGAAAAATAACGAATTTAGTTGAGTATTTTTTTTGTAAATTTGTAATTGAAAAATATTAAGTATTAGTATGAATTTCACACTTTTTGCCATTATGTATATGTATTGTTATTTACTACCTACTCACAATACAATTTTCAAAATATTTAGATTAAGCTATTTATAGCACTAACAAATTCACACAGTTCCATACGTTCTATTGACTATAAGTATATAAGTTAATAACAGCTAGAAACATTAACATTTTCATTATATACTTTATTCATACTATTTTATTTTGGTAATAGTAAGTTTAAGATAAATTTACCGTAATATACAGAAATATAAATAAACATATATAATAAACCGCCATTAGAAGCGTTTGGGCGCCATTCAGGCCTCATTTGGGCGTGTCAGCAGATATAGGAGATATAATATGTCTTGGCTCGTCTTAGAAATGATTTTTGTATAAGTACAATGATTTATTATGATTTTAAACTTGATACATCTGTTACGGTGAAGTTTTCAATGAAGAGGTACACTTGAATGACTTGATACTAAAATAATGAATATTGGATGGAAGGATTCGTAATTTTTATTGAACTTGGGTTGATTGACCTAACATTGTAAATCAACTGTCTGAAATGGAAAAATAATTTTCATATTGTTTCCATTTTATGTAAATTACATTATAGCATGACAGAATTTAATTTAAAAGTTAAGACATATTATTATTATTACATAATATATTAATATAATATGCACTCATCCTTTCTTGAATCTAATTATATTCAATCAGTCAATTGTCAATCATTGTCATGATGCTGGTAATAGTGACTTGCTAATAATATGCTGCATTGTACAGGAAAATAGAAAATTATTTTCAACACTACATCAAATTCATAGTTCTATAATAGCCCTTTATAGGTACTTATATTTAGTATTTAGTTGTTAATACATGAAAGATAATTATAAAGTGTACATTTATTGACGTCGTGATTGTCCATGAATATTGAATTGTAACAGTTGTGACTTCAGACAGATTAATAAATTAGTTAATTTCAACAAAAAAATAAAAAAATATGCTAGGTTCATAATATAAATTATATAAGCAGGCCTTTAATAGTATAATATAATGTATCCTGCACAGGTATGTTGTGTCATTATTCAAAATTAAAACTTAAAAAATGTAATAAGAACATAATGATTACAATCTTGAAAATAAAATTATAAATATACCTACTATAATATGAATACAATATTATGTTCTACTGAAGATGTTGCTACATATTATATTCCAAACAATAATTTTTTCACGGTAATGATGATTTCCATAATAATATAAACTTACCAAAACTATGATAACTATTATACTTCTAGACAGTACTAATTATTGTATAAAATCGTCTAATCAGACCTGATATAAAATAAATTAATATAGGAACCCGTAGAAGTTCAATTTGAACATATTATAGTTTGTATGCAGGTACCTAATGCATACACACTATTTGTAAACAGAAATGTTCAATGCCCTTTTTCTATTTCATTTTTAATCCAATACACGTAACCGGCGACATTGACATAAGCCGCGGGTATATCTGCCAAACCGCAACTGATACCCCAAGCCACGATACCAACTTGAACTAGACGATCTGGATAATCTTTGTACGGGCACATTAACGGACTGCCACCATCGCCCTGCGCACAACACAAGTAATATTGATGTAGTTAGTCGAATGATTTAAATATGTTCAATGACAAATATTCTGGCATTAAAAGAATATTCTGAGTAAAACTAGTCAATAGCTTCAAAATAAATATAAAACAATATTATAGTTAAAATAATGTCATATTTTGTGAGATTAGTTAAGGGGTATAAAGATAATGGAGAAATACTATAAAATTAATTGTTGTAATTCCAATAATATGACTTATTGAGCGCAAAAACATCATTATCAATATTGTAGAAAAGAAGTTAATCTGTGCCTGTGTAAAAGTCAATTTTTGATATTATTATTACTAAACTCAATAATTCAAAAAGAAAAGAAAAAATATTGGACATTGAACATAAAATATCAAAAATCGAGTCATATACAGTAATATTATATTAATTCTCTTCAATTTGTATAATAAGTGGCTATACTATAATAGTATAATGCCACTCAGTAAGCTCTATTATTGGTGATAGTACGAAATTAAGTTTCAGTGTTTCACTAAAATTCGCATTTATAATTATTGCCTGAATTTTAGTGTCTAAAGTGCTGCTTTATTGACATGTATGTGCACGTGCGAGACCGCCCCGCTGTTTATTATATATACACTGTAACTCACACTAATGATCACATACTATGCACACATTTACACGAACCGCGTGTAAACACATGGAAAATTGCCTATATTGAACTCCTTAAAAACGGTCGGTATTGATACCCCTCAATAACATATATAATATTCACTATATACTTTTAAACATACATACAATAATATTATAATAACTTAATATTAACAAGATATTTTTTTTTTTTTTTTTTGAAGATAACGAACAATATTATAATAATATGTTGTTATGAAATACGATGATCAACTACCCAGGCTCTAATATTTAAAATGATTAATTTAAATTTAAATATATATATTTAGGTACTTTAGGTTGTATTGATTCAGCCAACTCACAAATATTTACATTCCCTACTTAGACCCTTCGGTCACAATCTAAAGTAAATAAATGTTATCTTACTTTACACGTGTCTTTTCCTTCTTGACCACCGGCACATATGAAACTATCATGCAGTACGAATTTTGGTCCAAGTCTAGTGGCCCGGAGTGCATCCATACATTTATTCCGAGGAACAATAGGAAGCTCAACCTTTTTCAGTATACTGACTTCGTATTGACCAGTTTCTTCTACAAAATGAAATATAAAATATTTTTTTATGGTTTTTTTTTTTTTTTTTATTTAGTGTATTCACATACTAGTTTTTCCGGATTCTGTTTTCTTGATAATTGTATAGTTATTGTAAGAAACAGTTTTACCCCAACCACCTGAGTAACACTTATCATTTATAAAAATATCATTTGTCGAAGGTAAGCATATAGGTTGGATGTTTTCTTGTAAAGAAAATGAGTTGTCGGTAAAAATTAAGGCCACATCATTATAAATTCCTTTTTTGCTATAATCAGGATGGGTAACAATTTTGGATACTCTACGATCTTGATGGGGATATATTTCTTTTTCTGTTTTTAAGTCCCATTCACCTGCACGGACGATCAAAGTCGAGATATCTTCCCTAAAATAAAAAAAATATTAACATATCAATCTTAAATCTGTGCAACAATAAGAAATACGACTTAATAATATAAAATAGGCTGATCAGTCATTTATTTTTAAAAAAATACTGTGATTTTATAGGCAACATTTAAGTTGTAATTCAACTGTATAAATAATAAGAGGTAAACAATTACTTTATCACGCAATGAGTGGCTGTTAAAATTACGTCTTTCTCGATTAACGAACCCCCGCAATGCAACACAAGTTTTTTTTCACCCTCTTTCGATACATTTTCTTTGAATATGGCCACCATTGATGGAAATTCACCAAACTCTGATTCATTATCAATTGCATCTCCAATTCTAAAACCAATTCCATTTTTATTCCAAGTACCACATTGATGTTGATCTTCATGATTATTAGAGGTTTGGCCGGGTTCGGTCGTAATAATATTATGTTTAAGAATCGATTTGTCGGTCATTGCATACGAATGATCTACAGACGGATCTTTGGTAAGATTCTCAGATTGACTGTCAAACGGTTTCTTATTAAAATCTTCTATTGGGCAAATGCATGGTTCTTTAGTATATTCTTCTTTTGGGCCGTCAGATGGATCGTTAGTAGAATTATCGGTTTGGCTGTCAGATGGATTTTTAGTGTTTTCAGCTTCATTATGGTTTACATTTGGTTCTTGAGTAAAATCTCCTTTTTGATCAACAAATGGTTCTTTAGTATTTTCTTCTTTTTGGTCGTCAGATGGATCCTTAGTAGAATTATCGGTTTGGCTTTCAGACGGATTTTTAGTAGAATCATCTGTTTGGCTGTCAGATGGATTGTTAGAGTTATCTTCACTAATGCTAACATTTGGTTCTGTAGTGAAATTGCCTTTTTGATGAACGAATGATTCTTTAGTAAATTCTTCTTTTTGACCACCAGATGGAATCTTACTAGAATCATCTGTTTGGCCGTCAGACGGATTATTAGTAACAGCCATTTGGTCAATACTTGGTTCTTTGCTATAATCTTCAGGACTAGATTTTTCGATCGAAGTAATTTTATCATCATTGCAACAAACGTCCAAATAACTTTGACACGGAGCTGCGTTTATTCTGAAATGTAAAAATGTTAAGTCAAATATTTTAATAGACATTTAATTGTACTATAAATTTCATATTCCCGATATTAAAAATAATATACGATTATTATTGAACAAATATGTTAAAAATATTATGGATTTTAAAATATTAAAAGTTCGTTCTTATATGTAAAAAAAAGTTTAATTTACACGGGCAATTTAATTTTTTTGAGCAATATTTTGTATCAAATGTATTATCATCTATATTAATAAAACAGCCATGTCTATAAGTACATATATCGCACTCAAGGTTCTGAAATTCGGTACATGGACAATCATATACCCGAAGATGTGCATCTCGAACCCAACTTATTAAATTCTGCATTTTTAAAAGGGACTTGTACAGGAATTTGTTGGCTTACAAATTTTATTTTTGTTTGTATAGGGTGCAGTCCATTATTATTTATTGCTAATATATAAAATTACAAAACTATTATAGTCAATATAATTTATTTTAGACCAGTATTTTATACTTTGGTTGAAATCCCTCAAATTACTGTGTTAAATTATACGTATTTTACATACGGCAGAGTTTAAGATAGGGTAAATCTATTGGCAATATTTAATTTGCCATAGTGAACATCGTGCAGGATCAGCTATACTCAATAAATAAATCTACTTTTTATAAAATCAAAATCTCACAATGGATGACTCTTATGCATATTCATAGTTTTCGATCGATCTTTGTAACATTTTTGTCAATAATATTTAGGTAGACGCTTAGATCCGTAATGTAGATAATATAGGCTAATTTTAGATTCTGAGAGGAGCGAGGAAGCTAGTGGTTTTACAATAGTGTTTATTTTTTTTATCCTGTATACAAAATTTCTACCAGAAGAAGTGCTTTGATTACTACATAGTATCTTATCTTTTAGCAGATTAGATCAAGATGGTACTTTAGAGAAGTCATTTTTTGATTTTCTCAATAGCTTTTTAATGTCATAAAACCATCGACGAAAAACCACTAAAAACGGGATTCTAATTTCTAACGTTTTGTTTATCAGTATAGAAACGAATAAAAAATAATAATATTATAATATTAATTCAACTAACAGGCTATAATAAATAATAACAATATAAAATATCCAGACTGACAAACCGTCCGCACAAAATCGTTTTTCTTATACAATGATATTATATCATTGAATTAAAGTTTAATATAATCCACTACACATTGACCCACATCTTGTAATCTAATGTACAGCAGAGTGATATCCACTTACCCGCTTTTTATTAGTTACTTTTTAATACACAAGTTGAATATAGTGCACCAATGAAAAACTATATTGTTGCCATTGGTTACAGAAAATAAAATAGTTACTATGAATGGACATAATATAAAAATCTGTACAATCTAATCTTCTTGGCCTCCAAACACAAACATTGAGGAAAATACAACGTTCATCTCCCCCTTGGCTGTGGTCTCCTCATTTTAATACACAACTCACCAATCACTGTAAACATTCCACCGATAGCACTGTCATTCGCAATTTCTTCTTGGAAATAATGTCCCAACAATACTCCAGCAGTACACATATATACACTAACGCATCCAAAAATACCAACGGAGTGGGTTTTGCGGCAATCACAGGAAATAAAAATCATAAATTTTCTCTACATCCCACCACCAACATCTACACAGCGGAAAGTTATGCTATCTTCGAAGCACTGAAAATCGCATCCTCCTCACATCCGGATTCTTTCGTTATCATAAGTGACTCTTTAAGTGCTCTAAAATCAATTTTAAATCCCTACTCTAAGAATGAACTAGTACAGAATATCCAGGAGCTGATATCAACAACCAATAAAACACACCCTTTCTTATGGGTCCCTTCACATATTGGTATTTCTGGAAACGAAACAGCAGACAAATTCGCAAATGAAGCCACACTTCCTAACAATGCCTTAAAACTAAACTTAACCACATTCGCAAAGTCACGCAACACCATCATCCTCAAAATTCTAGAAACTTGGCAGAAAAATTGGAGCAACGTCCCCCTCTCAAATAAGTTAAGGAACATCAAGCCTCTCATCAAAAAATGGAACTTCCCTTGTAGTCTTAAAAGAAGAGACGAGGTCATTATAACTCGAGCAAGAATAGGTCACACACACACAGGTTATTTCTATTCACATTTGTTACAGTTTTAGGCTAATAACTAAGCCTTTATCTTTAGTAAAAAAAAAAATCTAATCTAATCTAATCGGTTTAATTATATTAATATTAATGGAAAAAATATATATATTGATACATTATTAATTATAGGCTTGTACTTTAAATTTTTTAAAACCATGATTGTTAATTGTATTTAATTGTATTTCATTATGGATATTTCAAAATAATTATATAAATAATAATTAATAATTATAATAAAAATATACCTTACACTGATGGCACACGCCCGCTTCAAACGAAGTAAATAAAAAGTTACTATTTATTATTTTATTTTGATTATTTAGAAATGTTAATACACCTTACTACTACTATTTATTTTTAGATCATATACTAGAATGGGACTTAGAATAATAGAATTTCAAATGTCTACTTTCCTACACTTGTCTTTATTTGTTTTGCAAAGCTGTGTTTATAAGTGCATTCACCGTATCCATCAATATTACGTTTATAATTATTGTCATTGTTATAATTGCTTAAAAATATTCATAAAATAAAAAAATGTAATACGATGTATTTATTATTTTCTTAAAATATTCAGAATATAATAAATAGGTAATAATACAATAACAATAAATTGTAATTAACAATACCAATTATATATTCATTTTAACATAGATATGTTTTTGGACTGGATAGGTACATGATAAAATGTTTTTGACTGATCTTTCGTAAGGTGTTGGTTGTCATGGTTACCTACTATTATTAACAAAAACATATTTATGATTCATAGATATTCCTTGCAGAGAAAAAATATCGAGTAGCGTGCAATGGTTATTTTATTTTATTTTTTCAACAATATGTGTTTACTAATCAATTATTAGTAGGTACCTAACATTCATTACATAATTTATTTGTGATCAAGATTCAAATTTCCCGGTCAGTATTCCACATTCCCATTACATAATATATACTATATGTATGTATAAATGTTTTTGGAATCTTGAATTTCAATAGACAAGTACATTTTATATTTTTTGGAGTGTTTAGAAAATACATATAGATTATGACTTAAAATGATCATCCTTGGTTCGCTAAGTTTATGAATTTCAAGTAAAATGTATACAAGTAAAATTAAATATATTCAAGAATATTAATGTTATAATGTTGAATCAATATATTAACATAATTATGTTGGTTTTATAAGTTAAAAAACAACGCGTACGAAAAGAAATAATAATTATAGATGTATAAAGAAATAGAGACAATACCTTAAAAATTACATTAATAATCATTAATCACAGTCAACTATATAAATAAAATAATATTCATCTTAAATGATAAAATATATAGTATACAGGATGCAACTAACAAAAAAAACTTAAAAATATGGTTAACTGACCTTAAGTTATAACTATTGTTCTTTTAAATTTTTATTTTAAAATCATAATAATGCATTCTGTAAGTTCAATAATTAATATGCAAAAACATGTTGGTACTAAATTTATTTCTAGAGAAAACCAGATCATGTACCTATAATTCTATAACTGACAAAAACTGTTAGTCAGCGAACAACATTATATTATTATCATATAGAACATTAACGATCATGCCTGCATTCTATATTTTATAATTTAAATATTATCTTAAAGTAAAATCAATTGAAAAATAAAAAGGCCAATATATCAAAATTTTACACAGAGACACCTATATTGTTTTGCTGTTAAAAATGTTATAATTATGATATTATACCTATTTTAGCGTCTTACCTTATATTTATAAGTGCGTGGCCTTCATAGTCCGGTTTATGACTTTTGCACAAATGGTAAGGTGTACATATACAATCTTGATCATCGTTTTCATCTGATAGTGTTGAAGTCTCCAAAATGGTCGTTGGCTTGAGCCCTGTCGAGGACTGTTCATCATATGCCGGGTAGCTGTCCACTGTTAGTTGTGGAATAGACATTTCTGCGATTGCCGATGATGAAGCCATTCCGGCAAACAAAATCAAACCAAAAACATGCATGGTGTAATTCTGTGAACCGTGATTAAATAAAATTATAATAAAGTAGGTAAAAATTAATATTATACAAATCTTAAACAACTTTTAACATTATTTTGGACGCCTACGTTATTTTTTTCGAAATACCTAAATTGTAATATTACAAATTAAGTATGTTTTATTTATAAAATATTCAATCATCCTAACTTTGATATAAATTTGTTATTTGATAATTATTTAAAAATGTATTTAAGAAAATACAACTCCACTGTCTACTACATTTTTTCCTACTGTAAAAATAATTATATTATATCCATTTTTCACAATTAACTTACCATGACTAACGCAATTTGTGTAGTAAAAAATAAAAATTTCTATTTTATAGGTACTGATGGACTAACAAAAATGAAATTTATCAATAAATTGTGCTTTTTATTTGTCTAATAAATAATGTAATTTATGTGAATTTGTTTAAAAATCATTTTCACGTACATGCAATTCCTAACCACTTGCTTCCGTTGCTTCCTCATCAACAATAGCTCGATAGTAATATAATGCACACATTTTATAATGTTTTTATGTATTCATTATAACCTGAAGTCCTTGAATCCAGTTTTTAAGTTGTACATTTTTTTTTTTTTCAGAATTCGGAATTCCTTTTACGTCATGAGTTAATTGATGAATTGGATACTATATACCAGTTTTTTTATCCGTCTAACACCTCAGACATTATAACATGATTTTTACACTACATACAATGGGGGCAATTATTGTGTACCACTTTGCTGTACACTAGGTGTCATGCGGGTCAATGTGGATGAAATAAATTTGAAATCAATGATATAAAATCATTTTATTTAAAACGATTCTGATAAAAGACCTGTAAATTGTAATACTGAACATATTATTTTTATATTTATATTGCTATTAAAGTAGTTTATTTTATTGATAGTATACCTATTATTATACTATTTAGTATACATATTGCCTATTTAGAAGGTTGAATTAATTTTTGCCGAAAACATTGCATTTGAAAATGTCATCATGAAATTAATGTATATACATTAAATGTTTCAATTACCAAGTATAATATTTTTATACTACAGCAAAATAATTAAAAATCGTTATTTTTATTTCTTTGTATAGTGATAAACAAAGCGTTAGAAATTAAAATTCCGTTTTTAGTAGTTTTTTTGTAATTGTCGGTGATTTTGTGGCATTAAATAATTATTGAGAAAATCGAAAAATTACCTCTCTAAAGTACCATATTTATCCAATTTGCTAAAAGATAAGATACTATATGTTGAAATCGAAGCACTCCTTATGGTAGAAATTTTATATACAGGATAAAATGACCGCAGATCCATGAAATTTGGACTGAATGTTTATATTAGCATTTTATATACACCGTACAAATTTCAAAATATTTTGACTTGTTTTGTACTGTTAAGCTTCAATTTTAATTTTTTTTAGTTTTTTTTTCTATAATAAAATTTTATTTTCTAGGGCAAAAAGCATGAAAACTTAATACAAGGACCCTTATATATTGTTACAATAGCAGTTGAAAAATATTAAAAATAAATATTCAGGATTTTTTTTTTTATAAGCATTTAAAGTACTAATTTCGACAAAATTTACCAAATTTAAAATTTAAAACAAGGTTCCACATAAATGATTATTCTGTAACCAAATAATCTATATTATATTAAACACGGTTTATTTGTATAGTTATTTTATGTTCAAATTTGGACAAAATCCGATATTTAAACAACGTAGAACAGTTATAGATTTGTTTTATATTAAAAAAATGTTAATCGTGGGTACTTGAAACTTCTAAAGTACATTATTGTATACAAACATGATAATAAACAAATAATAATAATTCAACTAAACCAGCTACCGTAATAATAACACCAATATAAATGTAATATAAAATATCCTAGGCTTACAAACCATCTTCGTTCAGAATCGTTTTTCGTATTCAATAATGATATTATAATATCATTGAATTCAAATTTAACACCATCCATTAAAGTGACCCACTTGTAACCTACTGTACATCAGAGTGACATCCACTTATCCGCTTTTAGATTCTGAGTGAAGCGATGAATGTATTGATTTTACAATGATGTGTGTGTTTTTTTTTTTATTTTTTTAATTTTTGTGTCTGTCATCACCTTTTAGGACAGTAAAACTGCTTGGATTTTCTTCAACAGTAACTTTTCTGATAGGAAAGTGAATCTAGTTGGTACTTTGGGGGGTCAAAAGTAAAAATCCCAGTAGTTTTCAAAAGCGACGTGAAAAACAAAAAAAAATTAAGGAAAAACGGGAATTTTTACGCAAAATCTGTTTTCGAGAAGGTTGATCGATTTTCTTATTTTGTTGTAATTAAAAAATGTATGACTTTAGATACTTGAAAATTTCACTGAATACTTGTATTAGCATTTTCTGTACACGATAAAATTTTGAATATAATTTGACTCTTTTTGAGCTGTTTACGGACATTGTCAGTTTTCAATATTTTTAGTTTTTTTTTCTATAAATATCAATAAAATTTTATTTGTTGGGTAAAAAAGCGTGAAAATTTAATGCAAAGCTCCTCCTATATTGTTACAATAGCAGTTGAAAAATATTAAAAATACATATGCACAATTTATTTTTATGAGCATTTAAATTTCAAATTTTGACAAAATTTATCAAATTTTAAATTTAATAATTACTTTGTAGTTAAAAATTTATAAAATGATCAACTTTTATAGCTAAGGATTGAATATTTAAAACAAGGTTCCATGTAAATAGGTTATATATAAATTACTTTATTCACAATAATATCATAAAATATATACTTAGTAATATCATAGGCTGTCTGACCGTTTTCGCTCAGAATCGTTTTTCTTATACAATGATATTATATCATTGAATTCAAATTTTACACCACCCATTACAGTGACCCACTTGTAACCTACTGTGCAGCACAGCGACATCCACTTATCCACCTTTTTTATTTTTATATTAATATAATTTATAAATGATTATCACTGAATCGTTCTATTCTCACTATTTGCACCTCATATATAAAAATCTTAATCAAATAAAAATATTCTGACAAATAAGATGTCTAATCAGGAATGATTTATATGAAATAATATGTTAATATGCAATGTATGTTGGAAGGTCGAATGAGGTTCTTCTAAAAGAAGATTGCACAAGGACCCCTCTACTATGTAGTACGCATTAAAAAATATGAAATACAAAATATTATGATAATATATTGGACTATGGGAGTACATATGTGTTTACGCGTTCTGGTGTCATTTAAGGTTATTATTATAGTGGTTTTATTTTATTCTTCTAAATGGTGTATTTTTTATTGTTAAAATGTTAGGACTATTTAAATAATAATTATGATTTTTGTTTTGTTTTGTTTTTATATTATATTGTTATATCAATGATCTATAAAATATACTTGGTCATTTTGTAATGTTATAGAATATGTAATTAATTTATCATTATCCATATAAATAAAAATTAAATGCTGTTCATTGGTAATCGCATCACTTGAGAGTGGAGAACAGCTGGGGAGATTTTCTTATTTTTTTTAAAATTATTTATTATGAAAAAGGATCACCTTTATGACGAACAGATGGCACCTCAGTATCTTCTTCATTATTGGTAACATACGGTTCTTTAGAATGATCTCCTTTAAGACCGACGGATGGCTCCTCGGAATCTTCTTCATTCTTGGTAACATAAGGGTCCTTAGTATGATCTCCTTTATGACCACCGGATGGCACCTCATTATCTTCTTCATTCTTGGTAACATAAAGGTCTTTAGAATGATCTACTTTATGATAATTGGATGTTTTCCCAGTATCTTCTTCATTATGGGTAACATACGGGTCTTTAGTGTGACCTCCTTTATGACCGACAGATAGCTTTTTGATATCATATATATTATGGGTAACATACGGGTTTTTCGTATGATCACCTTTATGACTGACGGATGGCTCCTCACTATCTCCTTTATTCTTTGTAACATTATATTATTGTGAATTAAGTAATAATGTAGAACCTTGTTTTAAATTTTCAATCCTTAGTTATAAAAGTTGAGCTTTAATACATTATTAAATTTTAAATTTGATAAATGTTGTCAAAATTTGAACTTTAAATGCTTATAAAAAAAAATTATGCCTATGTATTTTAGTCAGTGAAATTTTCATGTATCTACAGTAATATGTTTTTGAATTTTCAACAAAATAACAAAACCACTACATTTGAAATCGAGTGAATATCTATTCTCGTAAAAATATGAACTTCAAACGCTAATAAAAATTTATTTTGATTTGCTTGTAGACATTTTTTTCTTTGATAAAGGTAAACAAACTTATGAGGAATCTCGTATTACATTTTCAAATCTTAAATTTAAAAAAAAAAATTTTACGAATTCTGAACTCAATAAGATTTGTACATTTTCGTGAATTTTACGTATTTTGTCAATAGTTGAACTTTAAATGCTTATATAAAATTGAGATTGGATTTTTAATATTTTTAAATGTAATTGTAACAATATAGTTTTGTATTAAATTTCCATACATTTTTACCCAACAAATAAAGTTTTATTGAAATTCATAGAAAAAAAAACTAATAAATTTGGAAACTAAAAATGTCCCTAAATAGTTCAAAATAAAATAAAATATTTTGAAAATGTTATCGTGTATAGAAAATGCAAATATAAACAATAAGTGAAAATGTCATTAACATACGTACATTTGTTTTAAAGTTACACCAAAAACCAAAATCAATTTTGTCGAAAACCGTTTTGCGTAAAAATTCCCGCGTTCCCATAATTATTATGTTGTTTATCCCGGTGCTATTGAAAACTATTGGGAATTTTAAAACTTAATCTCCCGAATGCACCAACTAAATTCACTTTCCCATCAAAAAAGATACTGTTGAAGAAAATTGAATCAGTTTAACTGCCTCAAACAGTGGTGACAGACACAAAACTAAAAAAATAAATTAAACACACATCATTGTAAAATCAATACATTCATCGCTCCACTCAGAATCTAAAATATTGTAATTTATAAAATTGCCTAGTCAAAAGTAGGTCGATTCACTATAATTTATAACAAATAAACAATGACATTATATTACTAAAATAAAATAATGATACGTTGTAATGAAATTACCATGAATGGCATGCAATTTTAATATATATTAGGTTATATCGGTTAAATTTAACTAACTAAAACCAACCAACTATAAGGTATTAACATTCCCTAATCATCATAATCTGTTGGTCACAATCTAAAGTAAATATATGTTTAAATGTATCTTACTTTACACAATTTGTCTAGCCTATTTATACCAATGGTACATATTGTGGAATTATTGTAAGGATATTTATAAACACTAGACGTGAAACGTGTAGTCCTCTCAGAGATCATGCATACATCCAAAGGAATGATTGAACGTTCAACCTTTTTCAATATACCGACTTCGTATTGACCAGTTTCTTCTACAAAATAAAATATAAAATATTTTTTTATGGTTTTTTTTTTTATTTAGTGTAGGTATTCACATACAAGTTTTTCCCGATTCTGTTTTCTTAACAATAGTATAGTTATTGTAAGAAACAGTTCTATCCCAACCTCTTGAGTAACACGAATCTTTTATAATGATGTCATATTTTGAAGGTAAGCATATGAGTTAGCAGTTAGCATATTATCTTGTAAAGAAAACGAATGTTCGGTGAAAATTAATGTCACACCATTATGTTCAATTCCTAATGAGTTAGCATTTCTTATTCTACGATCTCGGTGTTTAAGAATTTCCTTTACTGTTTTAATGGGACATTCACCCGCACGAACGACCAGAGTTGAGATATCTTTCCTAAAAAAAATATAAAATTAAAACATCAATTTTTGAAAATATACAAATATAACATCGTAATATATAAACAAGCTGGTTAGGAATTCATTTAAAAAACATCTATGTACTTCATAAGAATCATTTAAGAATCCGGCTAAGTAGGTATTTCTTACAAGAATATAAATATGACTGTATATTATATCTATATAAATGATTGTTATCAATACTAAAATTATAATTTGTAAAATAGTACCTATAGTGACACTAAAAGTGTAAACAAATTACATAAAAAGTTTTCACACTTTATTCTAAATGATTATATAGTACTTAAACTGTTATTTAACTGTAAACTATAAACGAATACCAATGTGTAAATAATTACCGGATAAACCAAAAACTTGAAGATAAAATTACATCTGTTTTAATTAATGAAACCACACAAATATACATAAGTTCGATTTCACCGTCTCGTCTTTCGAACATTTTTCTTCAAATTTAACCACAGTTGAGGAAAATTCACCAAATTGAGATTCACTATCCATTGCATTTTTTATTCTGAAACCAACTCCATATTTATTGCTCTATTGGAAGTAGCGGATTTGATTGGAACGGCTATTCGGATTTCGCCAACCGGACGTCCACCGTTGACTGCCGGTTGTTGCTGGTTTCCCTGATTCTCTGTTTTCTTTGAATTTACATACTGACGCTTCCTACATTCTATGAGTAGGTGTCCAGGCTTCTTACGATAATTGCATATGATCATTGTTCTACTACCACTTTCAAATGGTCCGTTAGGTGGTTTTGAAGATTTCTGATCTTTAGTGCTGCGACATTCTTTAGATGAATGTCCAATTTTTCCACAGTTAAAACACGTTAATTTGACTTTCGGGAAATTGCTTGCCTTCGTGGTTCCAATGTAGAGTTTCTTTGATTCAGTGTTAGATCTTCTGACTCTTTCTTCTTCTCTAGCGGCTTGTATCGCCTTTTCGAGAGTCGGAGGATTACGGGCTTTTATGAAGTCATTTAATGCCCCCAGCCCTTCAATAAACACTTGGACAGTCTGGGCCTTTAGACTAGCTTCTAGTGCTTTCGACACCTCCACTGATTTGCCACTTGTTTCCTGTTCCAAGATTAAGTTGTGTAATTGTTCGATGCGGGTTGAATAAGCCTTTACATCTTCTCCAATACTTTATCCACACCCCTGATAGTCTGATCAACGTTCTTAAAAAGATTATCTGTTTCCTGTAGTTGAGGACACAAGAAAGTAGATGTTAGGTCTAATAAAGTTTTTCAGATTTGGGTAGATCTGGGTTAGAGAATGTCACGGGCAAAATAGTGCGTGGAATAGGGCTTGTGTGTTCAATCGGATTTTGAAAATTTTGAATAGCGGTTTCTACTAGAGTTTCTGCACTATCACCTAACTCAGGTGTAGGGGTTCGAGATTTTGAAAGTTCGCTATCGTCACTCATGAACGAAATTTAACTCACTTAAATGTAATTAAATACTCCGACTAATACTAAACCTTTTAAAACTAATTAAATACTAGCGTTACAGCTATTCGTATGTATTGATACAAACAAAAAAACACTCTTTTTATTACTCACGCGACTGCTACTGAAATCGCTTGCATGATTCCTATTTTTTTTTTTCACTTGGATTTTCGTTTGATGCTCTGTACGGATACTTGGATTACTTTGCACTGCTACTCAGCTTGGCTGGACACTGGATCCACGAAAAATCGACGACGACTTTCCTTTTCGACTGCTCTTGAGGAATCGACGTTCGCTAGCCCCGAAACTGCTGGCGCGGGGACCACTATCCGTTAGTGGGTTTCTGTGACGATGATCAAAATAATTGTTTTGTATATCGTCGACAGCGGCGGCACTCTTACGTATTATATCCGTATATATAACAAGATGACGCGCGACGGTGGTATATTTGCGTATTATATTCGTATATAATATTTCGCGACGACGGCGGTGCACTCGCGTATTATATCTGTATATAATATAACGCTACGACGGCGGCGCACTCGCGTATTATATCTGTATGATATATATAACACGACTCGTGACGGCTTGATAATACTTCGGACAGTGTTTGTTTACAACGCGACGACAGTGTCTTATCTCGGTGGCGCTGTATCACACAGCTGTGTCGTTATTGCGGGGTGACGTTAACGATGGTAGGCGTCGCGTGGTGTGCGTACGTGCGCAGCGGCTGTTACCGGTTCGGGCGGCACTACGTTCACGGCGGCGCTAATGTCGGTTTCGTCCTGCGCATACGCGTACGTGCAGCAGCAGCTATAACCGTTTCGGACGGCCGCGGCAGTCGCGGCACTATGTACACGGCGGCGCGGACGCTCGATTATGTCGTGCTATTCCACACCAGTCTATATAATATACTCAGTGTTGGAATATGCTGATTTGCGATATTTCGGGCGGCACCTCGTACGCGGCGCTCGTTCCACAATGGCGACAATTACTTGCTACGGAAATGCCACTCTCGATGTTCTGAATTAAATTTATTAAATTTACTCACAATGGATTTTCTGATAGTTCCTATGATTTTCTTGATGCTTTTGAATTCTGGTTGTTCTGGATTTTCCGTAATTTTTAATATTACACACTTTGGGTTTAAAGATATAGGTTTACGTTTTTAACGACCTCCCGTATTTACTTTAAAGTACTGAAATCAACAGGTGATCCCACCGCTGCCACCAAAATGTTATGTACGTCTACACAACTAAATAAATGAAACACGCAGTGAGGTAGTTAACCTCTATACCAGGGATGGCAAATAAGTGGCACGCGTGAGATTTTCGATGGCACTTGAAAAACTTTCATTTGTCCGTGTATATTTATATTAATAATATATATTTCACAACGACGTATTGTTATCTTATCTTTTTTTTTATTTAATAGTATTTAGTAAAATTTAGAAATTCAGTTAATCGATTTGCAAACTAATCCAATTTGGACAAACAAATTTGTGAATATGCGAGAGCGTATCGAAGAATTGGAACGTCATCGAATACATAACGAAGAAACAGATTGCGGTGTTGACAACATAATATTAGAAGTATGGAATAATATTCCAGAAAATTTTGCTTCTGTCAAAAAATTGGCAATTTCATTGTTAACAATTTTTTCTTCAACATATGCTTGCGAAAGTCTCTTTTCGGTATTAAATCATACACATTCAAAGGCTAGGAACAGATTAACGGAGGAAGATTCGGCAGCATGTATAGCCTTGTAATCAACATCATATCAACCAGATATAAAAAACCTTTCAACCAATATGAAGCAAAAGATTTCTAATAAACAATAATAATTTAATATTTTTTTTACATTATTTCACATGCGGTTACATATATATGTCAAAGAAATGCTTATATTACAAATACTTATATTACTAATGAAATGGGTTTATAACAATATATTACCTATATAGATATGGCTGTGTATTGTATTATTGGCCATTAAACGCATGAATAAAATCATAGCATTTGAAACTCAAATACATATTAAATACACATTTACCTATACTCTGAAATAGTTTAATGTTTTCCGACGTATAAATTATTAATTTGTGTCAATAAACATATTTTTGTAGGTAAAAATAACCTGTAAAAACTAAAACAAAATATAAAGTTTAATACAGCTATGAACATTGGATTGATAAATCAGAGACATGCTCCTGCGTCTATTTATATTTACCTACTAAATCAGTGTCACGATGCTGTAATTTACTTTTTCCTTGTCAATACTTGAAAGAAAGCTATAAAGTATAAATTATAAATGTTTTTAGCTCTACTCAAGACAAAATTAAGTCACGACTGTATTTTGAATTCTAATTGTTGAGACTTAAAGGGCCTGCTCGTGTGTCTTTAATAAGGAGCAATATTTAGGCAATATGCAATTTTGTTGCCGCCCATGGCATTTGTGTTAGTCGTCAATGATGATTAGTGTGATTGTGATTGTATACGAAATACGGATACCAGGCCACCTACGCACGCACGGACATGCGCACATGTCAACGTCACCGCCGACCAAAAATAAAATGATTTTTTGCTCAAAACACACTTTACAGAAATAACTCTTACGAAACGTAGAGTGGTCTGATTTGATTCATTTTTATTCATTAAAAAGAGGATAATTTTCTACATGGCACATCGTGATAAACCATTAATGTTTAAAAAAAACATTTAAGAGTATGAAGGAATATGTGTAAAATTAGTATTTGAGATTCAAATTTTATGATTTTATTCATTCGTTACTTCGATAATATAGTACACAGCCAAATGTAGCATAACCATATTATTTAGAACTTGAATATAGCAACAATAAAGGGAAATTCGCCTTACTTTGTATCATACTCGTATTTAATTTTTTTACTCAGGTTATCGTCACCAATTCTATATTCAATTCAAGTACTTCTGGTATGACATTCATCTTTATCATACGACGGTGTGTATCAGGCTCTGTCGTATTATTGTCCTTAGTATAGTTTATATTTTTTGAAAATCCCTTAATATAACAGACTTAAACATTTAAGCATATAATATGATAAATATGTACTCTTTACTTCAATATAATTATAAGCACACAATCATTATCATTATGCTAGTAATGGTTGTACTTGATAATGGTATGCCTCATGGTATAGGAAAATAGAATATTTAATAACTACATAAAATTAATGGTTCTATTTAGTATTTCCTTGTTAATACACGAAAGAAAGTTATAAAATATATAGGTATGTATTTGCTCTTAAATCAAAACCCACGATTGATCGTAGATTGTAATAACTAAGAATTTAGATAGTTTAATAAATACAGATTGTATAACATTATACCTACTATAAATTCAAAGTTTCAACAAAAAAAAAGGTGGTTAAGTGGATGTCGCTCTGCTGTACAGTAGGTTACAAGTGGGTCACTGTAATGGATGGTGTTGAATTTGAATTCAATGATATAATATCATTGTATAAGAAAAACGATTCTGAGGGAAAACGGCCAGTCAGCCTACGATATTACTAAGTATATTTGATTATATTATTGCGAGTAAAGTAATTTATATAGGACCTATTTACGTGGAACCTTGTTTTAAATTTTCAATCCTTAGCTATAAAATTTGAACATTTTATAAATTTTTAACTACAAAATAATAATTATTAAATTTTAAATTTGATACATACAATGAAGTTATATAATGCGACGTTTCAAGCAAAATTTAATCACTTGAATAACTAGAATATAAATTCTTCAAACTCATTAAATTCCTAACTGAAATATACAAATTAACATCTAATTCCTGTTTAATTAAGTAATATTATTTTTATATTTTTTATTTTTTTATTTTATTTATTATTTTTTTTATCTCTCTTATGATCTTATTATATTATTACCTATATGTTCCTTCAATTTTTAGTATTACGTAATGCATGAATATTATAAAATGTAAAGTTACGTCCAATGGCTACAGATGCCGCGGTTAGTATGTTTAATACATAAATAAAAAAAAATACAATATCATCTAGTTAGCTATTTAAGTACCTATACTATATTATTATATGTATAGGATGATATAAATATCATGTAAAAATGATATTGCCATTAAAAATAAAGCAATTATTGCAATTATTAATATTTTTACTTAATTTATTACTATAATACCTACAGTATTAAAAAAAATATTGTGCTAACCATTAACCAAATAATATACATAAATTTACAAAAAAAAATTGTATTATTTTTAATAAATTATTATTGAATGGTAATGGTTGATGTAGCTAAAAACTTAAATAACTAAATCAGTGACTGAATATTGTTTTAACATGATAATAACTTGGTTTTCATTTTGAGGAGGCCATTTCTGAAAATGAACCTAACTGTAATGTTTTAAAATATTAAATGATGCTAAAATGTAAACATAATGCAGTATTTTGTCAAATTCAAACTTTCAACCCTTATAAAAAAAAATTGTGACTAATTTGTATATTTTTTAACTGCTATTGTAACAATATATCAGGAGCCTTGCATTAAATTTTCACGCTTTTTTACCGTACAAATAAAATTTTATTGATATTCATAGAAAAAAAAAATAAAAAAAATGAAAACTGACAATGTCCGTAAACAGCTGAAAAAGAGTCAAAATATTTTCAAACGTTTATGGTGTATAGAAAATGAAAATACAAACATTCAGTGAAATTTTCAAGTATCTACAGTCATAAGTTTTTTAATTACAACAAAATAAAAAAATCGTTACATGAAATATCGAGTGAATATCAAATGTTGTAAAAATATGAACTTCAAACGCTCATAAAAATGTAATTTAAGTTTCTTGTAGACATTTTTTTTTTTTGATAAAGGTAGACAAACTTATGGATAATCTTGTATTACATTTTCAAATCTTAGATTTAAAAAGAAAAATTTTTATGAATTCTCAACTCATAATAATTTGCTATTTTTCGCTAAAAACTGTGACTAAGGATTTTTAATTTTTTTCATTTGCCTTTGAAACAATAACCTAGGAGCTTTCTATTAAATTTTCAAGCTTTTTTACTCAACAGATAAAATTTTATTGATATTTATAGAAAAAAAAACTAAAAAAAATGGAAATTGACAATGTCCGTAAACAGCTCAAAATAAGTCAAAATATTTGGAAAATGTTATGGTGTATAAGAAATGCAATCATAAACATTCAGTCAAAATGTCATGTCCCTACGGTCATTTGTTTTAGAGTTACACCAAAAACCAAAATCGATTTTCTCGAAAACAGATTTTGCGTGAAAATTCCCGTTTTTCCTTAATTTTTCTTTTGTTTTTCACGTCGCTTTTGAAAACTACTGGGAAATTTTTACTCAAAGTACCAACTAGATTCACTTTCCTATCAGAAAAGTTACTGTTGAAGATAATCCAAGCACTTTTACTGTCCTAAAACGTGATAACAGACACAAAAAAAAAAACACATCATTGTAAAATCAATACATTCATCGTTCTACTCAGAATCTAAATCACACATCATTGTAAAATCAATACATTCATCGTTCTACTCAGAATCTAAATCACACATCATTGTAAAATCAATACATTCATCGCTTCGCTCAGAATCTAAAATGTTATCATAACAATGTTGGAAATACATTTATAAATACAGTTGCCTATTGAAAATTAAGTAAACCAATTATAGTTGCTCGGTAAAGAGGGTTTCTCTAGTTTAAAGTTTTTCTTGGTATGATAACTAAACTATTAATAATGTATAAAATTGTAAAAATCGTAAAATTCTAAATAGACCTGATATAATTGTACATAGAATATTGTCATTTGTGAAATTAGTTAATATTAGGTACTTTCACGATATTTTAAATACAGTAATATTTTAACAAGAAAAATATTATAATTGTAATGATATGCTCACACACCATTATAATAAACTAAAATTGTACAGAATAATAAACAACGGCCATACTGTCGTTTGTAGAAATCGGTCGCATCAAATAAAACCATTAACAACGACAATTAAGATATCGGCACGCTCTTATAACGGTATTACGTAGGATGTGTGTGACTTTATTTTATGCTGACGCCAAAGAATAATCTAGTTTCCAGGCTCACAATAACTTTTTGATAAAGCCACCCACCACTCTCTGGTCAGCATCCTCGCGTCGTCCCTTAAACCAGTACATGAGCACCAGCCACCAACCACCAGTATAACAACCTATCAAGTCCCAAAAAAACCGATTTCAACGAGCGACAACTGGACTCCTTATGCGAGCAATAATCAGTACGTTCTTTAATTCAATTTGTGTAATTGAAGTATTACTTTGTTTTATCTAAAACCTAAAACTCCTACAATATTATCTACAAACAACTGCGAATCAGGTAAGGCATATAATATAATAATTTATGTTGATTGCAGTTAATACATTCTATATGCCTTTTTTCCATAAAATTATATTTTACGGTGTATTTGATCTAATTCTTGATTACACGATCTCGAGAGTTCTCCGAACACCTGGAGGAAGGTAATAGCGTAATTTTACCACTCTAATTTTACTATTTTAATATAACCATCGACAGGAGTCGTATTTATATTTATCTCATTTCTACTTTATTAGATAATACATTGTTATGAAATGACCGAGGACCGCGTGCCAAGATATAAATTAGTTTGTATCGGTTCAACTAACTGAAACTAACTATAAAATGTTTACATTCCTTATTTAGCACATTTAGTCACATTTCCTATTTAATACATGTTTAAATGTTATCTTACATTACACGGGTCTTCTCCTCCTTAACCTACTGCACATATGAAACTATTGTTAAATACAAAATGGTATCTACCTATATTTTTCTCAATGGTCATGCATGAGCATGTATACCGTGGAACAATTGGAAGCTCGACCTTTTTCAATGTACTGACTTTATATTTACCCGTTTCTTCTACAAAATAAAATAATAGGTTTATTATTGTTATATTTTTCATCAAGTTTATCTACATACTAGTTGTTTCCGATTTGGTTTTTTTAACAACAGTATAGTTATTATAAGAAACAATTCTACCCCAATCACTTGCGTAACATGTATCTTTGATAATAATATCATCTTTCGCTCCAACTATGTTTGATTCTATGCCTTTACCTATATCTAAAAAATATATTTTTTTTCATAACATTTGAAAAAAATTAGGTTATTTATAAAGTAAAAAAAAATATATTTAACTACTTAATAGAAAATCTTAATTCGTATACTTTATAATAATAGTTTTACTTAGAAAATTAATCTTGTAATAATGAATGTGGTTTTGTCAGTCTTTTTTTTTTTTACTTTATCTTTTATCATTTTGTTTTTTTTTATATATATTAATTTTTAGTCCATAGAGTGGTTGACGCTGTCTCTTTTGCCCTCGAAAAAAAACGTTACTGCACCTGCGCATTCCTTGACGTATCGCAGGCCTTCGATAGAGTGTGGCATGAAGGTTTACTTTACAAATTAAAACAATTCCTACACCCAACATACTACATTATACTTAAATCATATCTCGTAGACCGACACTTCCAGGTCCATTATGGTTCTTCAGACTCTAATATAGCAGGTATTGCGGCAGGAATTCCGCAAGGTGGTATCCTCTCCCCAATGCTATACAATATTTATACATCTAACCAACCGACCACGCCCAACACACTAGTAGCAGACTATGCGGACGATAAAGTCATAATATCATCCAGTCCAGATCCTATTATAGCCTCCACTAACCTACAAAACCATCTTTCATTAATGGAAGATTGGTATAAAAAGTGGCGTTTTAAAATAAATCAAACCAAATCAGTACATACTACATTTACACTTAGATTAGCACCATGTCCAGAGGTATCGCTTTTTGGTACTCAGATCCCCCCCATCCCCAAACGTTAAATATCTCGGCCTAACTCTTGACCGCCGTCTAACCTGGGCTCACCACATCAAAGCCAAAACTTCACAATTAAATTCCCGCTTACAAATAATCAAAACCCTAATATTCAACAACAAACACTCTAAATTAAATATTAAACTACTTCTTTACAAATCTCTTTTAAAGCCAATTTGGACGTACGGCTTACAGCTATGGGGTGACGCAAAAATATCAAATCTAAATAAAATTCAACGATTCCAAAATAAAATACTAAGAAAAATTACCAACTCTCCACTATATGTCTCAAATCACTCCCTGCATAAAGACCTACATATGAAAACAGTTCAGGAAGAAGCTAAAAATTATTACAAACGATTCCACCTACGCCTTAACTCTCATCCAAACGAACTTGTAAAAAATCTGGCTTCATTAACCATTCCTGGTAGTCCTCCTCGTCGCCTTAAGCGTAAATGGTGTAGAGACCTACTTAATCCCTAACAAAAAAAAAAAAAATAATAATAATTAAGTTAAAACAAATAATTAAAAAAAAAACATAAGTGTCATCGGTGGGTGGCTTCTTAGCTCATAATTTCATGTTTTTTATTGTGTCTCAGCTCATACTCTTATTGTGCCGATTGTGTACAGATTGTGTATTACTAATAAAGAAAAAAAAAAATATTAATTTTAAGTTTGTAAACAAATAACTCATTTACCCCACTACAAGCTATGCTTATTGGGATAAATTAATCAAAATGTATTATAAAACTTTATTTTAACTTGTTCTGATTTAATTTAATTTTCTTAAATGAAAAATAAAAATAATAACTTACCTTGATTGACGCAATTTGTTGAATAAAAAAATAAAAATATTAATTACTTATGTTTTGATAAAGTTACTAAAATATTCCCTTATTTGACTGTCAAATAATAAAATGTATACAAATTTATATTACAAATCATTTTTAAGCACAATCAATTGCTAACCACTTGCTGCAAACCATGTTTCCGTATCAACAATGAGCTCGACATTAATAAAATGTGTACTTCATTTATAATACTTATTACTAATAATAACCTGAAATCCTTGAATCCAGTTTTAAAGTTATAATCAACGTATTTTTTATTCTTAAAATACAAAATTCTTCTACTTCATGGGTTTATTGATTAATGACAGGATACTATACACCAGTTTTTTCTCCGTCAAACACCCAATACATCAAAACATGGTTTTTTGGAACATTTTTAAATATCCAAAATGTTGATAATATACAGAAAAAAACACACATAATTGTAAATATACAAAATATTATTTCATTCCACTCAGAATCTAAAAATACAAATATTTGATACTGACTACGCAGGGCTGGACATCTAGTTATTTAATAAGTATAACCATACTATTTATTAATGGTAATATTTACTGCTATATATTAATTCACTTAAATTATTTTATCTTTTGTTTAATTCGATTTATTTAGCGTGCATCATTGTGTGTGAACGTACTACGACTACAAGAACGTTAATAAAATATTCAGATTTGATCCATTTTAAATAATATTATTTTGTCGACATTGAGATTAAGCTAGACCGAAAAACGATTGTGTATATTAGTAAGTCATATTGTAGTTTATTACATTCTTAATAGTAATTCTAATGTATGGACTATGGAGGGTAACTAAGGTAAAGATTTAATTTATATTTTGTTTAATGACTTGATTATAAAATATAAACTTTGTAATTTGAATGCTATAAACGAGAAAACACTCGAATCTAACACGTCCCTTTCTCAGTTACTGATTGGCAATCAAAATAACCGAATATACCTAAATAATTAAATATTTCTATCAAATAATATGATGTTATTTCGTTACATATTGTAACATTTAAATGTTGTAAATAAAGTTCATTTATCTGCGATTTTATGTTCTAAGTATGTAATTAGTGTTATGTTATATTATATTAATATTGTTATTACTTATTATTAATACGGTAAGTTGAAGTAATTATTATAAAATTACAAATAAATTAATAAAACCGTTATTTTGGTTATTTAATATATAATTTCGACCAAATTTTAACTTCAAATAATTTTAAAATAAACACTGTGTTTGTGTATATTTTTAGATTTTTTGGTTACAGAATTAACTACACCCATATCTTGATTAGGTACCACCTTGTTTTAAATTTTCAATCATTAAAAATAAAAGTTGACTATTTTAAAAATTGTTTAACTACAAAATAATTTTTAAATTTAAATTTTCGTTAAACGTTGTCAACATTTGAACTTTAAATGCTTGTAAAAAAAAATTGTGCCTATGTATTTTTAATATTTTTCAACTAATATTGTAACAATATATCAGGAGCCTTGTATTAAATTTTATAATATTTTAAACACTGAATACTAATATAAACTCGACTCTACAACGCCAGTACGCCACCTTATCAGGTACTGATTGACATACAAATGTATCTTAATAATCAAATATTACTGCTACACTATATTATAGGCTATGTTATTACTACGCTAATCTTATATTACAATTAGTTATAAATATGCGTTAATAAACATTAAATACTACACTTAAATTATAGTCAGCTTAGATTTTATACATCAATAATAATGATGGATTAGCTTAGGGTTGAAGACGGATTAAAATAATAGTGGAATTTGGTTAATACTTAATATTACAAGATAGTAAATTATCTATAATTAAAAACCGCACGGCAGCAAGAATCTTTACTTCGATAGTAATATAGTATCCACAACCGAAATAAATAAAACGAATAATAATAAACAAATTATTTATTTTTGATTTATTATGAAAAGTATGCAATTTAAAATAATTAAGTATACCTATATCAAGTTGTATTATAATATTTAGGGGTGACCAGCAAAAGTGGACCATTACCCACCTCCCAGGTAAAAATTGGATGTTTAATTTTGATGAGTTTTTTGTGTTAAATATAAAACAGCGTAATGTGATGTAGATACGTATGTATTTTATTAGCACGTAGTTTTATTATAATATGAAATATTATTATAATTTGCATTATATAACTAATTTATAAATTTGATTTGTTTTTAGAAAAAGTAGTTAAACTTATCGTATTATGTACTGAAATAAAAACGATTTACCATTAGCAATATAAATATATAATTGAACATCCTTAGAAATATAGGTATCCTATTTTAATCATATTGTGTTTAAATGCGATGATTTATCATGAAATTCAGTTCTTTTAACACATCTGTTACAGTGAATTATATATAAATATACAGCTGAGCGACTTGCCAGGTTTAATTTTGGAAATTTGTATTAATAAATACGTTATTGTAGGTATAAACAATTTGTGCAAACTAAAACTAGAAAATATTATATTATATTATAATAAGAATTGAATATTAAACTGATAAATTTATAAATGTTATTTAATCTGGGTAGGTACTATGGACTTCAGCTGTCTAAAATGGAAAAACTTGTCCTCATTATAAATTATATCTTTTGAGAATAAGACTTTTTTATAATAAACTTAAACGTTTAAACAAATAATATGATAAATATGTACTCTTTTCTTCAATCTAATTAAAATCCATCATTGCCATGATCCTGGTTACGGTAATCTAATTATGATATGCCACATATGTTACAGGAAAATTCAATATTGTATACAACACTCACATCAAATTCATGTATCTGTTTAGTATTTCCTAGTAAATACATGAAAGTGAGTAATGAATTATATATTTATTTAGCTCTTGAATCAAAATTATTGCATGATTGGCCGTCGATTGTAATATTTGAGAATAAAGATAATTTAATAAATATAGATTGTATAATATTAAATCGAATATTATAAAAAAACAAAAATTAACAACTATATTATATTATGCTAAATAATATTAATTATATAAACAAGCATTTAATAATAAAATATATTTTGCATAAGTATGCTGTGTAATAATTCAACATTTAAAAATTAAAATTGTAATTATAACATAAAGATTACAATCTTGAAAATAAAATTATAAATATAGTTACCTACTAAAAATGTCAAAAATAATGTATTCCAAACAAAACCAATTATAGTTGCATAGTAATGATGGTATCACTAATTTAAAGTTATTATTGTTATGATAGCTAAACTATCAATAATGAATGTATAAAATCTAAATAGATCTGATATAAACAAATAACTATTTCCATAGAAAATTGCGTTTCAACATAATACTAATATTATTAGTAATGTTAATAAAATGCATACACACTATCTGCAAACAGAAATGTTCAATATCCTCTATTTTCTATTTCGTTATTAATCCAATGCATAAAACCGGCGACGTTAACATAGGCCGCGGGTACATCTGCCAAACCGCAACCGATACCCCAAGCCACGATACCAACTTGAACTAAACGATCTGGCTCATCTTTGTATGGGCACCATAATGGACTGCCGCCATCGCCCTACACACAATATAAGTATTCTTAAGTTAGTCAGTGAAAATATTTTAAAATATATCATTAATTATATTATTATTATCATAGTTTTTGGAATGCAAGTGTTTATTACATCTTTAATATTAATAACAATTAAATGTCAAAATATATAATAAAAACATAATATTATTTAAATAATATGTCCAATTATAAAACTATCGAAGTAAAAATAATATTCTGAGGAAAGTCAACGCTTTCAAAATAAATATAAAACTATGTTACATCTAAAATATTGTCATTTGTGAAATTATTTAATAGGTATTAAGGTTGATTCACTATACTTTTAAACACATATACAATGATATTTTAATAGCTTATTAGTTCTAAGATTTTGTGAAGAGTTTATGAAGATTATTAGAAGAATATTATAATATGTTTTAATGAAATATTATGCTTATCAACTGTCCAGTTCCTATTATTTGAAATGCATAAGTAGTTTTAAATTTAAACTAAAGTGTAGTGTACCTAAGTATATATTATTATTAGGTTGTATCGGTTCAACTAACTATAAAATATTTATGTCCATCACCGAAGGGTCTAGGTCACAATCTAAAGTTAATAAATGTTATCTTACTTTACACGTGTCTCTCCCTTCTATACCACCGGCACATATGAAACTATCGTGCAAAACAAATTTTGGTCCAAGTCTTGTGGCCCTCAGAGCGGCCATGCATTTATCCACTGGAACGATTGGGAGTTCAACCTTTTTCAATATACTGACTTGGTATTGACCAGTTACTTCTACAAAATAAAGCATTACATTTATTATTGTTATATTTTTTATCAAGTTTATCTACATACTAGTTTTTCCCGATTCAGTTTTCTTAACAATTGTATAGTTATTGTAAGATACAGTTTTACCCCAACCACTCGAGTAACACGTATCTTTTATAATAATATCATCTTTTGAAGGTAAGCATATGAGTTGGATGTTATCTTGTAAAGAAAACGAATGTTCGGTGAAAATTAAAGCGATATCATTATAAAGTCCTCCTGAGTAATAATCAGGATGAGTAACCACTTTTGTTACTCTACGATCTTGGTGGTTAAGTATTTCTTTTTCTGTTTTTAGGTCCCATTCACCTGCACGAACAACCAAAGTTGAGATTTCTCTCCTAAAAAAAAAAAAAATCATAAAAAAATTTAATTTTTTAAAATATTTATAAATATAATTTTATAATATAATATAAACGAGGTGATTCTTGTTACGAAAATACTATGAATTTCTTAAGAATCGTTTAAGATCACTGCAAATTTTACTACATGAACAAAATTATCACCATATATTATGTGTGTTTAAATTATTGTAATTAATAGATACTAAATAAGTCATTAATAAAATAATATTTAATAAAAGTGTACACAACTTATATAAAATATTTTAATATCCTATTCAAAATTATTTAAGTAAGCTGTTAATTAACGGTATAAATAATTAGAGGTAAACAATTACTTAATCACACAATGAGCTGCTGTTAAGATGACATCTTTTTTGATCAATGAACCCCCGCATTGCAACACAAGTTTTTTTTCACCGTCTTTCGATAATTCTTCTTTGAATATAGCCACCATTGAGGGAAATTCGCCAAATTGAGATTCACTATCCATTGCGTTTCCAATTCTGAAACCAACTCCATATTTATTCCAAACACCACATTTATGCTGTTCTTGATGATCATAAGAGGTTTTGACGGGTTCTTTCGTACTAATATGTTCATGAGTAATCAATTTTTCCGTTACGTCGTACGAATTATCTGGTTCTTTAGTAAGATACCCCGATTGGCCGTCATACGGCTTCTTAGTATATTCATCTTTTGGGCCATCATATGGCTTCTTGGTATATTCTTCATTATTGCTAACATGTGGTTCTTTGGTATAATCTCCTTTATTAACGTCATATGGCTTCTCAGTATATTCGTTTTTTGGGCCATCAGATGGCTTCTTAGTATATTCTTCATTATTGCTAACATGTGGTTCTTTGGTATAATCTCCTTTATTAACGTCATATGGCTTCTCAGTATATTCGTCTTTTGGGCCATCAGATGGCTTCTTAGTATATTCTTCATTATTGCTAACATGTGGTTCTTTGGTATAATCTCCTTTATGAACGTCATATGGCTTCTCAGTATATTCGTCTTTTGGGCCATCAGATGGCTTCTTAGTATATTCTTCATTATTGCTAACATGTGGTTCTTTGGTATAATCTCCTTTATGAACGTCATATGGCTTCTCAGTATATTCGTCTTTTGGGCCATCAGATGGCTTCTTAGTATATTCTTCATTATTGCTAACATGTGGTTCTTTAGTATAATCTCCTTTATGAACGCCATATGGCTTCTCAGTATATTCGTCTTTTGGGCCATCAGATGGCTTCTTAGTATATTCTTCATTATTGCTAACATGTGGTTCTTTAGTATAATCTCCTTTATGAACACCATATGGCTTCTCAGTATATTCGTCTTTTGGGCCATCAGATGGCTTCTTAGTATATTCTTCATTATTGCTAACATGTGGTTCTTTAGTATAATCTCCTTTATGAACACCATATGGCTTCTCAGTAAATTCTTCTTTTGGGCCACCAGATGGCTTCTTAGTATATTCTTCATTATGGCCAATATGTTGGTCTTTAGTATAATCTCCTTTATGAACGTCGTATGGCTTCTCAGTATATTCATCTTTTGGGCCATCGGATGGTTTCTTAGGATATTCTTCATTATGGCTAACATGTGGGTCTTTAGTATAATCTCCTTTAAATCCATCAGATGGCCTCTTGGTATATTCTTCATTATGGCCGTCAGATGGATTTTTAGTAATATCTTTATGGTCAATATCTGGCTCTTTACTATAATCTTCGGGGCTAACACAACCGCAGTTACTGTCTGTAGTATCTGGACTACTTGGATTATACTTTTCTGTCGAAGTAATTTTTGTATCATTACAACAAACGTCCAAATAACTTTGGCACGGAGCTACGTTTATCCTGAAATGTAAAAATTAAAAAAAAAATGTTAATTGACTTTCATTTATTGTACTAAAAATGTCATATTTATGATTATAAAAATAATTTACTATTGCTTATAAATAAAAAATGTTGAAAAATATGATGCATTTTAAAACAATAAAATAGTGTTATTACAATTTATTAAATTAATATTAATACTTCCTTACAATTTAGGAAACTTGGTTTTATAGGCTTTAATTCCATTTGGGAAATTTAACTAAAAATATAACTTGTAAGCAATTATTTTTTGTGGAGTATTTTTTTATAATATACAGTAAAAAAACTTTATAACGGACCCTATATGACTGAAATCTTTTTACAATGGAAATCAACTACAGTTTCTATAACCTGTATCTCAAATATTTTAGTTTCCCTACAACGAAAACTCCTTTATTATGGAAAAATCTGTTGGTACCGAGTGATTCCGTTATAAGAAGGTACAGTGTGATTATTTTTTAAACGTACATGCTGCATTTTAAAATTCTTATTATTTTGAAATTAATCGATTTACTTCTTACACCTAGATAATATGTATATAATGTATATGTATACTATTATACTTTGTACAGCGTGATCCTTTTACATGTACCTTTCCATATTCCTTTTACATGTATCTATACATATTGCAGTATGGACTACATATTATATTAAGTAATATTATACTTATGATATACATTTTATTTAAAATCTTGACAAAATACGTAAAAATGACGAAAATGTGCAAATTGTTTTGAGTTAGAAATTCATTAAAAATTGTCTTTAAATCTAAGATTGTAAAATGTTATACAAGATTTCTCATAAGTTTGTCTACTTTTATAAAAAAAAATATTGTCTACAAGAAAGTCAAATCAAATTGTATGAGCGGTTGAATTTCATATTTTTACAACATTGGGTGTTGCTAATGGACTCATTAATTATATTAACTGAACTGCCATCCGTTTTTGTATCTGAATATACCTTTAATGGCTGCTGTTTGCGAGAAATTTACATGCACCGATTATATAACTGTTCACGCACTCTGTCGTAAATAAAGGCTGACCGAAATTATAAACTACAGAATTATATACATTTTGTTACATGCCTGGTTTTAAAATTAACAAAGGTGGGCATTAATTTGTTAAAAAGTTAAAGTTAAGTTAAAAAGTAATTTTTTTTACTTTTTAACTTAACTAGTTAATTATTTTTGTTTTAACTTTTTAACTTATTAACTTATTCAGTTAAAATGTTTATTATTGTATCTTAACCTTTTATAGATAATTATTTATTGGCGAACTCCGGTCGGCCCGAGAAGGTCAGGAAGAGGTCCAGTAAAACTTAAAATGCATTGAAATTCAGTTTACCATTGTTAATGTAAAATTTTGAAAATGCTTGAACGGGGTGAGTCGGGGAGCTGTCCCGTCTGCCCCCCACGTATGTATTAATATTTGATACCGTCAATAAACGATGGCGGCGCCGCGGAAGCAATGCAAAAGCAGATCCCGCGGCGTCGTCGGTTAAAACAGGAAAAAAAAAAAGATAATTATTTATTATTGTCGTAATAATATAATTTTTACACAGTGAAAAACGTCTTGATAAATGTTTGTGTAAATCAAAATAAAGGGCAGTTTATGACTTAAAAATATTGTAACTGAGCTAAGTTAAGTTTATTTTCTATCACAACTTTAAACATATCTTGCTAAATTTTTATTTTTGTTAACTTTTAACTTAACTGAAGGCCGTTTAATTGAATTCACTTAAATTGCCACAATTAATTATTTTCCTTAACTTGCCCACCTTTGGTTATTAAATACACGAGAGTTGTATAGAAAACACCGATCACTTTATTTTTATACTACAAGTCCACGACTAGGTGACTAGAATTATATGAATGGCGTTATAGAAAAAATGTAGTTTCAACTTTTACATTACTATAACAATTAGTTGAAATGTATTGTCTTTATGACATCTAATATCGAGATACGCCGATACATGTAGCGCTGCATTTCAGGTGTGTTCATTTTTTCCCGGGTGAAGTCGCGTGATATATCTAATAATATATAAATATATTAAAATAATGATAATAATAATTCTATTTCTATATATAATATGTATTATGCTTATTTATGCATAATATTGATGACACGGTGCCATACAAAATAAATAAATGAGTTATTATTTATTATTAAGCATAATATTAAGATTATTTAGAATTGTATTATCTTCTATTTATTTATAGATACATGATTTACTAGAATGGTAAATATTATAATTATAAAGTCTGTTTGTTTTCCTACACTGTGTTCAAGTGCATTGATCATCCATCAATATTATATTTATATTATTTTTATTATTATAATTGTTTTAAAATATTTTTAATATAAAAAATGTAATACAATGTATTAACATTGTTTTAAAATATTGCGAATATTTTAAATAAGTAACAATACAAATATTGAACATTATATTAATTAATTTGTTCATTGTTTTTCATTCATTGTTCAGTAAGAGATTAATAGAAATAACGCACAAAATATAATTTGTTGCATATATTATTATACTAGCTGATCCTGAGTACTTCGTTGCCCGTTAAATGTATCAACTCTATATGACTCAAACTTTATTCAATTCGTTATTTAATATTCGGTGTATGGTGTTCAAAATGTATCTTAACTTTTCCGTTGCCCGGAATAAAAATTCTGATTCACAGCAGTACATTATCAGGTAGGCAGATCGCGGACCCCGTGCTGTTTGTGCATAAGTGTATGATTATAGACATAAGTATATCTAACTATATAAATACATAGACTATAACTAAACAGACTAAACTCTGGAACTACTTATCAGATCTTCTTGTATATATTATAAATGTCTTGATTTTTTTTTTAAACGAAAGAGTATTTCACGGAGAAGGTTTATATAAAAGAAAATTTTAGGAAAATCCACCTATGTATAATATATTGGTTGCTATTGGTTAATCGGGCATATTTGTTGATTTGTATTATTGTCTTTTGTCAATATACATATAAGATCTGATAAGTAGTTCCAGAGTTTAGTCTGTTTAGTTAATAGTTATAGTCTGTGTATTTACTATTTATATAGTTAGTTGGTAGATTAGACCTCTGGGGAGAAGATCGGTTAATATTTACAAAGGGTTAAATTTGTTTTTTATTTCATTCATTGGATTTTAGTACGGTTAGGTTAGGATAGGATTTTGTATAAATTGATTATATTAGGTAAAAACGACAAACTTGGTATAACTTTGATACTTTAGAGTTAAATAGTAAATTATTTTAATAAACATTGAATGTATTTTATTATTATTATTATTATTATTTTTATTATTATAATCATTATTATTATTATTATCATTATTATTCCTATTCTTCTATATATTAATCGTTTTATCTATTATTATGTTATATTTTATTATTTTAAATTATATTATATTATTGTTATCTATATAAATATATTGTGAATTGGACTTTTGTCCGTATTAATGAATAAATAAATAAATAAATAAATAAATACAAATCATACGTACAAACAGCACGGGGTCCGCGATCTACCGCAGGTAGATTGCCTACCTGATAATGTACTGCTGCGTATCAGAATTTTTATTCCGGGAAACGGAAAAGTTAAGATAAATTTTGAATACTATACACCGAATATTATTAAATAACGAATTGAACAAAGTTTGAGTCATATAGAGTTGATACATTTAACGAGCAACGAAGTGCAGGGGATCAGCTAGTCTACACTGTTATATAAAGAGGAGTTGTTAGTTACCATTGTTGAGGGTAATCTCTGGAACTACTGAACCGATTTTGAAAATTCTTTCACCAATAGAAAGCCACATTCTTTGTAAGTGCCATAGACTAATTTAAATAGGGAATTGATCACCCCTGGTAGGTTCTCAAACGGGAATTTTGAGATTTACGATAGAAATTGTTATTTATTAATAGTTGCTATGGATTATAGGAGTTGAGAATATTACTGATTTATTATTATTTATTATTACGTAACAGACCATTATTTATAATAATTGATAACTCCTTTGTTTATTAAGTTAGAAAATCGATCAAATACCATAAATCTTCTCCGCAGTGAGTTAGGTCTAACGATCGGTTCAGTAGTTTCCGAGAACACAGGCCTCAAAGGTTTTCATTTTCACGTTTATATATAAAGATACTATAGATAAATGTCTTAAGAATCTCGAATTTCAATAGACAAGTTAATTTTACATTTTTCGGAGTGTTAAAAAATACGAGTATAGATCATCGTTTAAAAAGAACCATGATTTCGCTAAACTTAAATGTAATCAATATTATTAATGTTATAATGTTGAATCAATATAATATCAACACGTTCTATGCTAGGTCGACATCATAAACATTGCCCAGGTCACCGGTGTCGACTACCTGTCAACAAATATGTGTTGACTGTGATAATTCATAATTTTTAATGAGATAACGTTTTGAAATATATTGTAGGTGATCAGGTACTATCACAAGAAGCTAACGATATAATTGGTTTTTATTTTTGTTAATTTTTTGTGTGGGTATGAATTTTATTGCTGAAATATTCGATCGGACGTATTTTTGGGGTGGCGAATTTTTTTTATGAAAAATACATTTTAATAATAGGCATAGCTGAGATAGAGATAATATTGTAAATATTATCTTCCTAAGCAAATAATTAAAAAAATAAAATAATTTTTATCTTATATTATGATAAATATAGTGTACAGAATAAGAGACATAACTGACAAGTTATATGGTGAACTAACTACGTACCTAATACCTTTTGTTCTTATAAATGTTAAAATGTATTGTAAATACATGATAATGCATTCTATATATTATGTTCAGTATTGGAAGAAATATACAAAAACATTTAAGTATACCATTCATTTCCAAAGTGATACGAATCGTTTAGGTATGAAAGTATGTAACTGACAAGCTGACAACATATTGTTAAAGATAGTCTGAAGCATTTATAATATCATATTATATTTAAAGATTACAGAGCTATACGCCTATACTGAACATACCACATTATCGACAGTGCCTGCATTTTATATTTCATAATTTAAATTACTGTAAAGAAAAATTAATTGAAATAAAATAAAATCGCCAATACATTAAAAATGTTTCAAAAAAAAATAGTAGAAATATTGTATCATTTAATAAAATAAAATATGAATAATTAGCGTCTTACCTTATATCAATAAGTTCGTTGCCATCAGGAGATGCTTCATAGGTTTTGCACTTATGAAAAGGTGTACATATACAATCTTCATAATTGTTTTCATCCTTTAGGGTTGAAGTTTCCAAAATGGTCGTTAACTTGATCTCTGTCGAGGACTGAAATTCAGACGGCAAGAAGCCGACCACTGTAGTTGTTTGTTTAATAGATATTTGTCCTTTCGGAGATGATGAAACGATTCCAGCAAACAAAATCAAACCAATAATATGCATGGTAAAATTCTGTAAACCGTGGTCAAATAATATTATAGTTGGTAATAAACAATATGATACATATTTTAATAAACTGTTGAAACAATTTCAAACGTCTAGATTTTATTGTAATATTATAAGCATGAAAATTTATAAAATAAGTCATCAAATCATCTTTACTTTGATATAGAATAGTTTTTTAATAATTATTTTTAAATGTATTTATTGAATTATAACATGCTACTACTATATTGGTAGTAATTAAATATTTATATTATACACGTTTTTGACAATTTACTTACCATGACTAACGGAATTTATTCAATAACAAATTTAAAATATTTATTATATTTTGATAAGTCACTAAAAAAAAATTTACTTGCAAATTATTATATTTATTTGCCTATATCAAATAATACAATTTTTATAAATTTGTATAAAAAATCATTTTTATACACATTTAATTCCTAACCACTTGCTGCAAATTGTGTTTCCGTATCAACAATAAGCTCGGCAGTAATATAATGTGTACATTTTATAATATTTTAAATATTCAATAATAACCTGAAATCCTTGAATCCAGTTTTAAAGTTATAAGCAACGTGTTTTTTTTCTTTAGAATACTAAATTCTTTCTACGTCATGGGTTTATTGATTAATTACAGCAGGATACTATACACCAGTTTTTTCTCCGTCAAACACCCAATACATCAAAACATAATTTTTGCAATATAAAAATAATTGTATTCATAATATTATCATATAACTGTAAAATAATAAAAACTGACATATACATATACATCGCTGAACAAGTACGATACATCAATGATATATTATGATTTTAGTACGTATTGATATTTTAAATATTAACTAATAATAATAATGAATAAACAATAATATATTAAATTATAATAACATATTGAAATACGATTTAGAACGAATCAAGGGTGTTTTAAACTAATGAATTTTTGTTAGTTTTAGAATTAATTATAAATGCTACTATAGTATTTATAATCAACTAGCTGAACCTGGTCACGTTTTTCTGTGGTGCAGTCTGATATGAAATTAATACGGAAGTATAAATAAATGCAATCTAGCGAACATATAGGTTTATTCGAAAACCATGTTTGAGTGTCTAGAAAGTCAGTCACCTCAAGTGAAAATCGATGTACGTGCAACTTAATCACTTAAGTATTTGCGATTTGACTGCGTCGATCTCAGAAAATATGCAAGCAGTAGTGGGTTAGGTTAGCGAGGACTACGGATCAAACGTTTTGAGTGACAGTAAATTCAACAGTAAGTGTATATAGTTGCAAAATAATCGATCTTTCAAACCTGTGCGGTAAACGATGACACGATGCGTGAGGTCAGATTTTTAATATAATGTACGTACAAATTTTAGGCGTGCCTACTCTAGATATTTGAATTGGCAACATAATATAATTTACCGTGAGAAAAGTAAGGTTTTTGGAAATAAATCTCTACTTGTATACTATACTTGATATTCCACGAACAACAAAAATTATATCCAATCATGATAACTATTTTATTTTCTGCGACCATATGGTAACTCTATATACAAACAAAAAAATATTCAGTTTTTGTGAACTGAAACAAAATACATTTAGTGGTTGAATTCCGGGATGAAAAGTACTCGCCCTTCTATAACGTTCACCGTGCATAAAATATATCATAAAGATCAGTTCAGTGGTTTAGGAGTCCATAAGTCACAAACATAAGTAGGATGAAGTTTTATATATAAGATGGTTATTGTTACTACCAATACTACCTACTTGACAAGTGACTACATTTAAAAATTGATATTATGCTTAACAGTTTCATAATTTCATTAAAAGTATTCATTAGTTATAATTAAGATATTTATTATTAAAAAAAAATAGAGTAATACGTAAAATTTAAAATATATTATAAAGATAGAACCAGATATACCACATATTTGATCTAATACCTATTTACACATATTGAAAATTAACCTTATAAATAATATCAAATCCGTAAGGTAAAAATTACATTTTCTGAATAAGTTGTTAAGTTTTCTGTTAAGATGACAACCCAGTCCTTATGAAATAACTGCACTCTACAAAAGACATAATGATCAATCATGACGTAGTTACCATTGTCTATTATCAATATAATATAATAATATCTGTGTAGAGTGTAGTGGGTGATTTGTTAGTGTGGTAGGGGATACCGGCCAAATGATAGCACGCAAATGATTTTTGTAATTATGGCCACTAAAAACAAAATGCAACGTTCATATATTATAATTTATTTTCATAATTTGTTCAATATTTGATATTTATTCGTCAAAAATCAAAATGTATAACAATAATATTCTACTCCAGTAAAATGTATAAAAAATAATATTATGATAAATTTAAAAATTTAAAAATTGTATATCTATGTAGGTATTACGTATCTACAGATAAACCATAAGACTATTTATTTGGAATCACGATTAATAGGAAGTCCAAAATTCGATAGAAGACATTGCATTATTATTGTAGTCAAAAAAATAATATTGTTATTTTGTTTTCATAATAATATTATTATTGTACCTACATAATATTGTGTTGATAATGCTACAGCGCACGACGGCCGGCGGCGCGGCGGTGGCTTTCCTAAATAGTTATCAAAACCGGTTAGGATTTTAGGCTTTTTTTTCGTTCAAAATTAAATAGTAAATTATGTTATTTGCACTTTAATATACATAATTAGTTAATAAGAATAATGAATTAATGTTTCAAACGAATATGTAACGAATATTGTGTTGAATATTCAATACACTCTTTAGTTGAGAATTCGTTAAAACAAATAGATAACTTTTTTATTTTTCAGCTTTAAATTGAAATATTATAAATGTATTATTATATGTATAATTAGTACCTACCTATATTATAAATCAACAGTAATAGCATTGATTATAAATTTATAAATTGGTACTTACTATTTATAATCAATGGTAATAGGTATAATATAATAATATGAAGAGAGAGATAATTTAAATAATACCTGTATATAATGACTGAAAAATCGAAATCGAATTTACTTAAATCCTTTGTATGTTTGTATGTAATACACGGCTTTGTTATAAATCCTTTTATATGACTGTATACTGTATAGTGCAGTGTTTCTCAACCGGTGTGTGGCGACACTGGTGTGTCGCTGAGCAAGTCCAAATGTGTCGCGTGAAGTACTAAAATTAAATGACAAAATGTCCAAACATAATTAACACTATTAATTATTTTCAAAAATTCATAGGTATTTGATATAATTTCCATGATGAATAAAAATAGATTATCAGCTATCGACATAAAATAAATTTTATTATTATCGTTGGGTTATTATTATTATCGTAATTTTGAATGATTAATCGCGTTCGAATCGCCTATAGTGTGTAATCTCCTCAATCGATAAATGTTGGTTTTTCAATATTTTCGTTTATTTTTAAACAGTGAATACGTATAGTATATTTATACTGAAAACATGCACCGTATCTATAACTCACTTTATTTGTATGCTCAGTTGTCATTTATTTCTATAGTCGAATAGACCTATTTTCTTAATTTACCAACAATAATAATTTTTTGCTACTAATTAAAATAAAATGGATACATTTTTGATTAAAAAAATACAAGTAGTAAGAGAGAATACAGATGAAGACAATTTGGAAACAGAAAAAAACTCGTCACCTTCTGTAAATTTTGTTATTTGTATAATTTATAAATAAACATGACCGATACGTTCTATTTCCAATATTTTCACTTCATATACAAATCTTAAAAGATAAAAAGTCACATATTCAAGTCACAAACAACAGTGTTACTCGACAAAAGCTTTAACTAGTAATATGAAGTTGCAAGTAAAAATATATGAATACTTACGAAAGTTAAATTGAAATTTATTAGACCAATGTTTCCGTTCCAGGTAAAAATATCCAAAGAAAATAATGTTACCAGACGAGAGTAATTATTGATCAACGACTCTATTGTTTTAAATTTTCTCTCGAATAACTTTACTGTTAAGCAAATAACCATCTAATTATACAATAATAATATTTGAATAAAAGGAAAAATTGTATTTACTTTCTGATTTCCTGAAGACAAAAATGTGTATTATTTGTTAGGTAGTAGATAGCATGAATGCGCTATAAAATAATATTAATATGATGTACAACTGCCAGTCGGTACAAAACAATATATACAAGAAAACATTAAACTATTTCCAAACATGCGTCACTCGTTACCTAGTCGTTACTGATAAATTATAATATTTGAAGACAATTAAGAAATAACCTGTAATAATTTTGTGTAACAAATACGTTAATTATAGGCATTAATTTACATGGGCACCTGTTATAGGATATTAATCTTTGGTACACGTCAAATTGGAATGAAAATAATAATCGTTCAATATAGAAATAGTACAGTAAATGATTAACTATTTTATAATAACATAAAGTATATACATACTAACATAAGCAAATTATAATAGTCTATTACATTTTTTCTTTGACACCGAGGACCAATTTGTGACAGAAAGTGAATGATAACATTTTGATTCAATTTATACTGTCCTATTGTATAGATAAGTAGGTCCTGCTGTCCTGCTTTTATGGTGAAGTCCGTACGTTATATTTTTTGTTTTGCATTCAACATTTTCTAAACATTAATAATAGTATGTAGATAAGGATGATACACTGATACAATTGGCTGTTATACTTAAGATAAACGCTATTAGAACTTCTATTTGCAGACTATAGTCCTATACTATAATATAATATTACCTATACGTCTTATCAGCGGCGTCACCAGCATTATTCGTTGTTGAGGAGGAGGGGAATAGAACCAACCCAAAATGAACTGTTAACATTGATTTTTACTTTGTTACATTCTAACATTTTAAAATATATACTTACTACTTACTACTTACTCATTTAATAAATATGAAAATATTTTATCGTAGGTATTAGTATTCATATATATTAGGTAAAATATATATTAATACATTATATTACTGAGCTATAAGACGTGACCTGCTCGTGTGTCTTTAATAAGGGGCAATGTTTAGGCAATATGCAATTCAATCGGAGCCGCCAATGACATTTATGTAATGTGAGTGTAGTTTGAACCTGGCTATCTAGTATCTACGTACACGCACATCATATCAATGGCACCACCGACTAAATATGAAAAATGTGATTATTTGCTTAAAACACACTTCTCAGGAAAAACTCACTCCTCGTAGAGCGCTCTGATTTAAATAATTTTTTTTTGTTAGAAACAAGATGATTTTTTACAGGGCGCATTGGATTTCCAATTTTAATTTCGTTGATTATAACAAAAATAATAAAAAAACCAAATGCTGGTGAAAAATGGTCATATTATTCAAAATCGTATTATATGGTTTAGAAATAGTATTTTGAAAAAATCCATTGCGTCCTATGGGAAGTGTTCCTAATTACAAAAAAAAAAAAAACAAATGATCGATTTCAGATTACTCTACGAGACATGAGATTTTTTTCTTTTGATGTATGATTTGGGAAAAAAACAGGTCACGTGCAGCCCTTAAGGAGATTGCGATTCGATGGACTTAGTTATGTGATTATACTTTTTGAAAGTAATTTTAATTTAGTATTAAATATTATGGCTACTTATTAAGATCAATCACGCCACTTTTAAAAATTTTGTTCTTCAACTCCTATATATTTTTTTTTGAATATTTAATATTCTTAAAAATACTACATTAGACACACACACACTATAAAATGTATTATCACTTAGTACGCAATACGCACACATTTACCAGACCCGAGTGCAAGCAAATTGCCTATTTTGAACTCCTTATAACGGATAGTTTTTATGTAAAGAGATACTTTTGTAAGTACAAGTAAAAATAGTAAAATGTTTAAATTTTTTTTTGTATTCTTTAATTTTGTGTGATATTTTACACCCGATTAAATGGTACCACTGCCGTTCACCAAGTATATAAATTATATTTAAAATGTATAACCAGGCTAAGGGGCATACTGAAAATATTAGAAATTTTAACGAGGTGAATCAATTATGATATTATAGTAATAGCGTTAGCTTGAAAGTTCAAACCTACTATCTATATATATAAAAAGGTGGGTAAGTGGATGTCACTCTGCTGTATAGTAGGTTACAAGTGGGTCACTGTAATGGATGGTGTTAAATTTGAATTCAATGATATAATATCGTTGTATAAGAAAAACGATTCTGAGCGAAAACGGTCAGTCAGCCTATGCTATTACCAAGTATAATTGATGATATTATTGTGAATAAAGTAATTTATATATAATCTATTTATGTAGAACCTTGTTTTGAATTTTCAATCCTTAGCTATAAAAGTTGATCATTTTATAAATTTTTAACTACAAAATAACTATTAAATTTGAAATTTGATAAATTTTGTCAAAATTTGAAATTGAAATGCTCATAAAAAAAAATTGTGCATATGTATTTTTAATATTTTTCAACTGCTATTGTAACAATATAGGAGGAGCTTTGCATTAAATTTTCACGCTTTTTTACCCAACAAATAAAATTTTATTGATATTTATAGAAAAAAAAACTAAAAATATTGAAAACTGACAATGTCCGTAAACAGGTCAAAAAGAGTCAAATTATATTCAAAATTTTATCGTGTACAGAAAATGCTAATACAAGCATTCAGTGAAATTTTCAAGTATCTAAAGTCATACGTTTAATTACAACAAAATAAGAAAATCGTTATATGAGATATCGAGTGAATATCAAATGTTGTAAAAATATGAATTTCAAACGCTCATAAAAATTTAATTTGATTTTCTTGTAGACATTTTTTTTTTTGATAAAGGTAGACAGACTTATGGATAATCTTGTATTACATTTTAAAAATTTTTATGAAATCTCAACTCAAAATAATTTGCTAATTTTCGTGATTTTTCCGTATTTTGTCAAGATTTGAACTTCAAATGCTTATAAATAGAAACTGTGACTAAGGATTTTTAATTTTTTTCATCTGCCTTTGAAACAATAATCTAGGAGTCTTGTATTAAATTGTCAAGCTTTTTTACCCAACAACCAAAATTTTATTGATATTTATAGAAAAAAAAACTAAAAAAAATGGAAATTGACATATAAGGATTTTTAATTTTTTGCATGTGCCTTTGAAACAATAACCTAGGAGTATTTGTGTTTGGCAGAATTTTTGATTGGGCACCCGTAGGTATCTGCCATTCCCGGGTGGTGGATGGCGGCACTTGACTTGCCCGAAGAAAAATGCCACCCGTGACCAAGGAATCGAACAGGCGCCGACTGCGTCGCAACCGACGCCTTAGACTACTCAGCCACTCCGTCCCCTATTTTATTATTGTTTGTTATTTAAATGTACAATATTGCACATCAAAATGCAATACACGATCTAGCATGAATATTATTTTCCGCGTCAATTTATGTCTTCTCATATTGGCTAATTTCAAAGTGACTATATGAAAAATAAACCTACGAGGCACTTATAATTATTATTGTCTTTAGCCTATTCGGACCTCACGCTGCAAATATTTTTATTTTCATCAAAAATATTTTAAAATGTACATTACACATGCGTACATACTCATTTTTTTATTAGAGACTCAACCACTAAAGCCACTAAGCCAATAACCTTACAGTATTAGTATTATATAAGTTTACATCATGAGACTAATTAATATAATAAGTGCTCATGTTAAACAAATACCATATTGTATTACGATGTATGTAATTTGAATATACCTACCATTATATTCAACGTCAGTCATGATGGTAAAGTATAGCTTTTATGATTGTTTTACTCTATTCCTTAAAAAATACAACGATTTACTATGAATTATCAATTATGGGCTCTTAGGCCGCGGTACACTGCAAGGTTGTCCAGCCGTACTAAAATCAACCGTTACCGACAATTTGACCTGTGCATAATATAAATCTAGTTTTGGGCAATTCCCCGTCTGCGTCCCTAAAATGTCGCCTCTGGATTCATTGATGATGAATTTTCTGCCCACAATTTATTCCGATGGAAATAGCATTCTTTATGCAAGTATATAATATTTATACACGATATTTTATGTAAGTAATTGCTCAGAATGTAATTAATTAACCTGCATTATCGTTGGGTAACGGGGACATCACAATGAAGTTAAAGAAATTTTCAACCACTTTGATTTCATTCACTTTGAATCGTGTGAATAGGTAAGATCTGGAATATTTAATCACTGCGATTCCTTTATGTCCTTATAATATCATTACTGTGGGTATTTTTTCCGTTATCCTAATAAGCAATAGATAGTAGGTACCGATAAATATTAATTATAATACGCGTAATATTTTGTACCAATTGTTTTTTTTTATCGCAACATAAGTTTTCATAATCTATGATGAAAACCATGACGGAATATATCCATCTATTTGTTGTGTACTTCGTGAAATGCATGTACTTACTTATGAATAAAACTTGAATATAAAACCGTTTTGCACATTAAAAATTGAAATTTTAGTTGTAATTAGTGTAGTAATAATTATGATATTACCGCATGTACCTATAGTACATGCGTACAGTTGGCTAATTTATAGTAGGTAAGTAGGTACTTATTATTTACACGTGTTTTCGAAAGCCTTCAACTGACTCATTTTAACATTTTTTGACGGATGCAATATAGTTTTATGATTACACTTGAAGTAAATGTACAGATTTGAAACTACTAGGTATCCTAACTAATGACCGCACTAGTTAATTATTATGGTCATTCGAGAGTTTAATACTACCTACATAGGTACTTTTAGGTACTTGCGTATAATTTAAAATATAATTATCATTTACATTGTAAATATCTAATTCTAATTTTACAATAATTATTTGGTTAATATATTTATAATATAATATACATGCGGTTATTGATCGATCCATAGGTAATATAATGTTAAGAAATGTCGGATTACAACTATAGGTACTAGAACGTATTATGCTCCATATGAACATTACATATAGGTACCGTGTGTTCACCAATTTAGGAAACACTGAATTTCTCGGCCGGATTATGTTTGAATAAATCGAATTTTTTTTTTATAAGCTAGTGGTATATAAATACACATTTTCAGATAAATTTCAAATTTTTAACCCCTTCGGTACGCGCATGCGCAATGCAACTTATTTTTTTTTTAATAGCAACTGGTATTTTTGATACCAAATTCGGATATACTGAATTTTTTTAAGTCATTTTGACCAATTAACCATGGCTCTAAAACCAAAATTGACTGAATGAGAGCCATTCAAATCTTAATAAATAAAACATTTTTACAATTCATTATAAAATGCATAAAACCATTTATAATTATTTATTATTGGTTACTTTTTGAATATCTTAGAGGATGTCTACAACGTTTTCAATTATGTGTCGACAATCAAGGAGTAAACTTTGAACAATTTATTTAATTAATTGTGTAGTTATAAAATAACTGTTGTAATCAATTTTAATTAAATAATTTTATATCCATATTATGTTAATCTTATTTATAACACGTATAAAAAAAAAAAATTCGTAAAGATATTCAAAAAGTAACCAATAATAAATAATTATAAATGGTTTTATGCATTTTATAATGGATTGTAAAAATGTTTTATTTATTAAGATTTGAATGGCTCTCATTCAGTCAATTTTGGTTTTAGAGCCATGGTTAATTGGTCAAAATGACTTAAAAAAACTCAGTATATCCGAATTTGGTATCAAAAATACCAGTTGCTATTAAAAAAAAAAAATAAGTTGCATTGCGCATGCGCGTACCGAAGGGGTTAAAAATTTGAAATTTATCTGAAAATGTGTATTTATATACCACTAGCTTGTAAAAAAAAATTCGATTTATTCAAACATAATCCGGCCGAGAAATTCAGTGTTTCTTAAATTGGTGAACACACAGTATATATATAATTATATGCTTAGGTACATCCAATTCTTCCATAGCGAAGACATAAGTACTTATAGGTACATACACCCCTTGAATTATGTTTCATTCATGATTAATAAAGTACTCGAAATCAGTATTTTTGCGCATTATATTGTATATATTTTGTATGTTATTTGTTGACTGTCACAATTTTTAGGAAATATGTAATTATCTACATAAACAGAAATAAAACCAGTATGTTTTGAATATTTTAATGTAAGCATCACATTTAAAATAATCTGTTTATTATTATCAAACAATTATTTTTATTTAAAAAAAATTAACAATCTATTCTATAATGCTATAATATGAATTATGCATGATAAGAAAATATGATGAACAGATTTTTTTTTACATGAAAGATACCTGTAGGGAGGCCATCCGGTAGGCTTCTTCAACGATATAAATATTTCGATTCGATATCGATATCGCGAACTTTTTTTCAGAAATTTAGGTATCGATAATCGTAATATATCGTTAATCGTAATACATCGATAGTCGATGTACATCAAGAAAACTGATTTTCACGCCAAAGCTCTTGAAAAATATATTTCAAAACAATTAATTGTTAATATAATACCCACTAGTTACTTCTTAGTACCCAGTCAATTGAGTATTTGAGTATTTGCATTTATGATAGTCATAGAGATATCGGAATAACGATATATCGATACCTAAATTTTTTTTTCGATATCGTGATTCAATATCGCACAATTCAAAACGATATCGATATTCAAAAATATATCGTTGAAGAAGCCTACCATCCGGTGATAGAACCCAATGGTTTAATAACATTAATACTTATAATATAATATATATTATGTGTTACCTACTTGCAAGTGGTACAGTACCACTGGTACTATTCATTATTTGCTTTATTTTGTACGTAGGTATATATTTATAATACTTAGTTTTAGTATTATATTATATAGTATAGGTATTACCTATTTATATATATTTTTTTAATATCACTCTTCCATTTCAATTTTATTGAAACACTAGTGCAGATGTACACATTTTTATTGAACTCTATATTATACCCAACACTGCACATTACTTTAATAGTATTACCAATTAACAACCAACACGTGTAACGTATTACCTACGTATGATTGTTATAACGTAAAATTACAACACCTGTCTATCTTAAATTGCAAATATAATTATACAATATCATAAAAATTAAAAGTTAATACCGATTTTCCAACAAATAAATGTATGAGTACCAAGATTGTTCTGTTTAGCTCACATTAAACCATATTAATTTTTTAAGATAAAATAACTTTGATACGAGTCCAAAATTTGTACCTACTTTGTTGACTGAAAACGTTGTACCTACCTCTTTCAATTTGATAGTTTAGTAAAATGGTAATTTTTTTCATAATTAAGATTTTATAATGTCCAATTCACTATAGAAAAATTATACTATGACCGAGTCACGTATTATCTACACTGCCGAGTAAAATAAACACCGAGCAATGTACTTACCACATTAACGTTCATTTATCTATATATAATGTTATAATATATTATTAATGGGTTTTGTAATATTTTCAAGCGTCATACTATATGCGATGAGTATAAACGACTAGATTAGTACTATTGAGAGAGAGATACACACATACTGTATACAAGCTATATGAACAGAGGCGTATTTAGAAATATTTATTGGTGGAGGAGGGTGAGATAGTTTTCCAATAGATAAACAGTGTATATCCCCCCCCCCCCCCCCGTATGTAATAGATATAAATTAATTTAATGAACTAAATTTTAGTCATTTAACAGTTTGTTGCATGTTATAATATGTTATGCGCCACCTACCAATTAATTTTATCGTAATTTATAATGATGACATAAAATAAACATAGATATTTGCGTTGTTAGGATTTTAATTTGCGGTGGATAATAAGTAAAAATAAAAACAAAATAAAAAACAAAACAATATAATATATACCTTAAAAATATTTATTACTAAACATAAAGACCTCATATTATAAGATTTATGATTTCTTATTTCCTTTAAGTATGAGATAATTTGTGTTTTACTTCCTATACATCAATTCGTATGTCCTGGTAAATAATCAGTAACGCTGGAACTATCACAACCTTTACAACAAAAAAATTAAATGTAAAAATATACAGTCTACGATTTATTAAAATACAGGGTGATTCTTTTATTATGAAACACTCATTATTTCAAAATGTATTAATGTTTTTGAAAATATTTTTTAATTTAGTTTCAAGTTGTTAAAAACAACGATTTTATTATAAAATTATATTTTTTATCTATATAATTGTTTATGTTTTTATAGGGTGTCACCACTGGGTATCTTCCCTAATCTTATTATTCATATCATTTTTACTAGTCATTTATCAAACCTACTTATTATACTAAGAACATGTATAGATTGTAGATTACTTCAAATAAAAAAAAAAAAGTTTTTTACTTATTTGAATGACAACATAAAGTTTTAATTTCATATTCCAAAGCAGAATATTTTTCTAAGTATTTTGATTCATTAAAAAACGTTGTTTTTTTAAAAACTTGAAACTATATAAAAAATATTTTCAAAAACTTTTTGAAACAATGAGTGTTTGATGATAAAATATTCATCTTGTATACCTACTAAAAAACTTTTAAATTATTAATACATTTTACGGTTATTTCATAATACCTAAATCGTCAGTAAGTTTTTTAGTATTTTTATAGTGTCAAATTGTTGAAACATGTAGAGTATTTACTATTTACAGAATATTTTTATTAAAAATGTTAACAGACTAAGCGTCTATCGAGCAGTCGAGAAAGTTTCAATTTCATATAATCTTCAGTGGTTGGTATACCTATCGCTACAATGTTCACAAATACCGACGAAAGTGGATAAGTTAGGTTTATCGTGTTTTTTAAATAAAACAAAACCCAAGTAATTTCCTTTATTTCAACAAATATATAGATATTTACGTAAATTTAAATAATTATTCATATGCATACTATGTTAATATGTTCACAATAATAGAATCACAGTACATAGTTTCTGATTCGGAGAATGCAAGGGAGTGTAGGGCGACCCATCAGTCATAATTCCACCAAAAGCTAAGACTTTAATGATGCATTATTTGATGCATCAACAGATTTATAACAATAAATTGTTTATTCAATTTAGCTCGGTGATCATATTAATTGCATTTTATATTATAATGTGATGATACAATATATTATTATTCCTATTTACAAAAAATGAACATTCACGGAAATAATATCCAGCAACAAATAATATTTACATACATTTAATTCGCAAGAATTGAAATATTCGAGGTCAAAATAACCATAAAAATAACTAAAAAAAGAAAAAAAATGACTAAAATATCCAAATAAATATTATATTATGGAGTGTTAGTAATTACAAAGTTTTAATATTCGATATCATGCGTTTTATATATATTATATACATTATGAAGAACTGCACATAATAATCGATATAATGTATCTATAATCTATATAATATGTATAACGATAGGCTAACCTAACCTGTATTATGTCAGATTATCGAACACTGTCATTCCTACATTTTTTGTTGAATAAAACTTTCCAGTTATTCTTCGATAGTCAAACATTACTTGTTTACTTGTATACTAACCCTTTGTATACTTTAATTTTATTATGTACCTATGTATTATAATTTATAAATTACTCCCCCGCCGGGTGGGTCGGTAAATTATTTGTGGTTATTTTTTTTGTCGCGAATATGAAATAGACCAAAAAACCTATTTTAATGTAATAGCACAAGCAGTTTCTCTCATTTATTCATAAAAAATATAATATTACTATATTATGGTAAAACTGTAAAATATCTATACAGCCATAGCTATTATAGGTATATAGGCTATGGTTAAAATTATATAGTATTTGATTATGCTTGTAGGTACCGTGGTTATCTTTTATTCATTATCATTATTTTTATAAATAATTATGCAATGCACATGCACATGCACATGGTTGTTAAAAATCCATTACCCATTACCTCCTACCAGTCCAACCGTGTTTATTAATATTGTTATTATTTGTCGTCGCCCGTGTTTATAGCTACCTACCTACTTTTATTTAGTAGTTATAACTGTTTATGAAAATAGAGAAACTCAGTTATCAACGTAAATATACCATTCACAATATCAGAAGCCAAATTTCTGGGGGTGGGGTAGGGGGGCCATAACTTCCAAATTACACTGAACGAGTAGAAGAGCCTACCAGTTAAGCGAATAAAAGATATATAAACAACGGAGCTATGCGCATACCGATCTCGAGGATTAGGAATATTATAATATAGCCGAGTCGCGAGATCGCCCGGGGCTCACGGGTCTTGAAAAGTTGAAATATTATGAAAAGTTGGCGAGCGGATTGGTGGCCGTGAATCGGCTCGGATAACGCGGTGCGTGACCTCGGGTCGGGTCGGTCGGGTAGCCGGTGGCCTCGATCAAACGCCGTACCTATATATAATAATACTATAATGCCGATATTAATGGATATACTATTATATACTATTATCATTATCTGTCCAAGGCCTCGGCGGCGGTAAAACATTATGTGATACTACCTATTATAATATTAATATTATTACGTGGAGGTGTTCGGCCGGTCGCGGGCTCGTACTCAGCATCGTCGATCGCCTTCGCGTCGTCGTCCCGTCTGCCAATATTTTCGTCGGCCGTCCGACTCGTGACCGCGCCATGTGTCAACGAACCGCGTTCCACAACAGTCGTATCGCACGTATTATTATTGGTATTACCGCTCGCAATCTGTCGTAAAAAAAAATTACAACGTTTAAAAACTTTAAAATTTAAATACCATACGGTAAATATCTACTCATTGTTTGTGATGATTGACGGGGAAATCTGAAATATATAAATAGTCTTAAAAACCCGGACGCCGATAGGTATAGGTAATAATAATTGTAGAGTGGGTCGTTTGGGGCCATAGTGTTAGAACACTAAAGCGTAGAATGCAAGAGTGTGTTGTGTTTTCCTGCATTCTGAATATAGGTATTAAAATATACAGGTATTTACAACTATATTGTAGGGATATTTGGTTTTTGGCACTCTGCCAGTCTACCCCGCATTCTCCATATCTGCGTACCAAAACCAAACATTTGCTGCCAAAAAAAAAAAAAAAACGTAAAAAAAAATTTAAATGATACATTATGTAAATAAGTATTTATCTACATTATTATCACAGTTTATAATCTGTGATCTCTAAAAAAAAACTTTTTATGTAGTAAATATCTACATGGTATATAATTATAACGTAGATAAATATACTGCTGGAGCCTATAGAATAAATTAATATTACAATATTTGAAACTCGTGGCATATGCGTAGATAAACCTGGAAAATTAAAATAGATAGTTACATCGTCCTTCAATAATAAAATAGTTTTAAAAAATAAACACACTCCTATTATATTATATTATATAAACATTAAAAATGTAAATCACATAATATATCCGTCGCATGTATACCTATGGCTGAGACACGATTGAGCATAAAACACCTTTTTTGCGACACGATTGAGCAAAACTTACTGTCGGCGTATCAAAGAAAATCGGAATACAAAAGAAAACCAACACGATTGAGCATAAAAAACTCTGCAGCGTTGCCATTTTCCATTTAAACTATATTATACAAAAATATTTATTTAAATAATTATAATAATAATTATAACATATCAAAAAAATAACATGATTTCATAGTCAATAATATAGTCACATTTCATAAAATCTGTTTCATAATAATAATAATAATAATAATAGTTAAGAAAATAATAAAATACAAATATGGTACGAATTAAAAAAAAAATACTGCATGGTTTTTAAGTCAAGAATACTATAGAGTATGGGTGATCGGACACTGATATTATTTCTATAATAATTTTGGAATTGTATTAATTTTTAAAATTTATAAATTTTTACTTTATTGCTCCGGAACTAATTTATTAATCGATAACATTGTCGATAAAGCTGGACTTATTATAATACGTGAAAATAATAAATTACAACATTTTAGCCACGTGAATGTGACAACATCGCATAAAATATTCTATGCTCAATCGTGTTGCTAAAAAGGTTTATGCTCAAACGTTTTATGCTCAATCGTGCTTTACCGATATATATTGGTATAGCAGAGTAATAGGTAAATTAACATGTAGGTGGTACCATTAACTGTCAATCAATGGTTTTTTCTTAATTTTTTTAATTTTATTCTTTTTGACTTCTATAGAAATAATTTCTTCTTATCAATTACTTATAACTTTTTTTCATACAAACTGTATAATTTTTCATAATAAAAAAATGTATACATAGAAAAATTATTAATTTCATGAGATTTTTTGTAGATAGACTACAGATCAGGGACTGTAACCGTACTGTAATAGACCGGTTTTGGACCAAAAACTTTTGAAAATCTTGGGACCAAGACCGGACCGGAACCCTTAAATACGTTTTTTTAGGATTCAAGACCTTAATATTGATGTATAGATTATTTCGATTTTTTCGGTTCCAAAATCCAATAGATATCTTATCTATAGTATAGGTTACTAGGCTAGATGTAATAATATACCTATATAAGTTAATAAGTTAGTTATTATACTTATTAGTTATTAGTAATAACATAATTATAATTATAAGATCATAGACCTATAAAAGTTTATCAATACTAAGAAATAAGAATATTATTATGTGTACAACAATAAAACAAATTCCAAAAAACTAAAATATTCTTATTTCCATGAAATCGATAATAAGCCTGGTGCAGGGTTCAATTATTATTGAATTGCAAATCGCAATTGCTGATGTAGAATTTCGGAAAATAATACAGTTTGTACGTTTATAAGTGTTTCAGAGTAAGCTGTCATAATATAATTGTTATCTAATTAATAATATGCCTACGGCAATAATATTAAATACCAAATGTGGGTATCCTATGTGGGTTAATATTATGTCAATTTCTTTAGACAGTACTTATAATTGTTAAAAATAAAATAAAAAGCAAAAGTAAAATAAAAAAGGTTAAAACCGGTATTCATCGAAACCTAAATTTTTTTGAAAACCAAAACCAGAACCAAAACCGGAACCAACATTTTGTGTTTTTGAGAATCAAAACCTTAACCCAAACTCATAAAATCATAAAGGTTCCAGTCCCAGCTACAGATGGATGAATTATAATAAAATATAGAATACAATAATAATATTATGATGTAGGTACTTTATAAGTTATAACCAGCTACTTTAAAACGTGTGATCAATATGACACGTTTTTCTTACTTATAACATTAGAATGAAAAATATAGTACGAAAATGTTGACTAAAAAGTAAATCTTCTTAACGAGTCAATGGCCACCATAATGACCCACTTGTAACCTACCTACTGTACATCAGAGCGACACCCACTTGCCCACTTTTTTTTATTACTTATAACAAAAAAATATGAATTATCAAAATACCTTGAAATAATTCACCTGAATTGGCTAAAAAATAGTTATGATAATAATTGAAAAGTAAACCAACTTTTGATCAGTTTTAATTTATTGATTTATTTCTTCTGCAAGTATTTCAAACGTATTCACCTGTATTTTGTTCACTCAATAGGTATATTTCAGCATTTACGTGTTCAACTAGAAATTAACAACACGATTTTAAATTTTTAACTGTCTTTACTTATATTATAATATATGTATCATAAATAATAAAACTTATTATTTAATATAGTAAACTGTGTGTGACATGTGTACACATATGTTAAGCAACAAAAAAAATTATAAAGCAGCCTTACTAAAAATATTTACAGGCATTTATTTATAAGCACATTATTTATATGGTCACGTTGTCAGAGAATTTCTTAAAAAATAATATAGGAATTTGATAGGTAGGTATTTACTTTTTACCTATTCAAAATTCAATTCGTCGATTGTATAATATGAATTGTGTACAGCTTGAACGACTTGATAAAAAAAAAAATGGTCGAATACCTTACGCGTCAAAAATAAAATGCATAATAATATGTGCACGCATGCCGTCAGTGTTAAACATAATAATATCGTAAATAGTTGTGAATATCATCTGAAAAATAGCAAAGCGTTTAGATTCTTCACACAATGCGTACGTTCGTGGGAAAAACCAACGGTTGGAAAATCACTCCACAAAAATGTATTACTGTAGGTACATACGGTATACAATATTTGTTACGTACCGCGGCGGTTATTTTGAAGTCTTAATATGATAGCTATATATAGTGCACATCGAAATCGCTTTGGAACCAGTTTAGTGGGTACACGACGAGTGTGTAGTACATTTAAGATCGCGTGTTAGTTTTCATGTGGACGTAGCAGTGGTCGAAGCGCGTGACGTTCGCAGGCTACGACTATAATATACTAGTACTATTGCAGTAATTTTCGCGGTTCATTATCTTTTTGTTTTTTTTTTACCATTTTTGTTTATTTATTTCGACGATTTTAAAAAACAATTTAATCAATGGTTTTGAAACTTATTGCGGTGAATTTTTTAATTTGGTTTACATTTAATTGCCATGGACAGGCAAAATCAAGAGAAAGTAAGCAAAAATAACAATACATAATATGTAAGGTTCTTTCGCATATAGCGCGTCGTGATATTGAAAATTATAAAGTAACCATATTATTATCATACACTCAATCAAATACTAAATCAAACATAAGTAATTAAACGAATGATTTTTTTTGTAAATTGTTTGATTACCTACATTTTAATTAAAATTCGCATGATCGTTATTTCAAAAGATTTTATGATTGTAGGTATGTCTTAGAGTCACCTATACAGCAATATCTATACAGTATGTATACATTATATTACACATTAATACATTTTAAATCGTTAAAAAAACACCTAGTTCTTTGTAGTTTGTAGGTAGATATACAATGTGTCTTAGAGGGGGGGGGGGGGTGATCGGCTGGGGTCATATGAGAGTATATCTTAAATTATGAAAAATACCCTTTGAAGAGGGGGGGGGGGGGGTATAACTCTATTATTACTTTAGTCAAGACAAATTTGTTTAACTTTTTTTTAAACAAAACAGAACTTATCGCACATTGGCTGATGTACCGCAGACAATCTTATCAAAACTATCATCGAAACATCAAATTTTTAACTTTTCACCGCAACTTTTTTTTAAATTTTAAAGTTATTTTAGTGTGCACAACTAAACAAGAAATATAAAAATTATTTTTAAAAACTAAAAATGGTAAAAATTGTCAAAAATACATTACTTTTAAAAGTAATAAAAGAAATTAAAAAAAATAAAAGGTCCCTTTTAAAGGATTTTTTTTTTCATAATTTAAGGTATACTATCATATACCTAACGCTGGCAAATATAAATTAATACAATTTAAGGTTTTAAAATTGGTATGTGCGTAATGTGGACTAATAAATAATGATAATTTATAGACTATAAATCATAACGTATTCTTTATCAAAAAAATAATGGATGATATATAATAATATACTAATAACAATATTAAGCAATAATAAAATGTCACTTTATTCGCGTAAAAAAAAATATTTATTACGCTACATACATTGAAATCCGACTAAATCTAATATCGGAGATGTACCTATTATACATAATATATAATGTGTAGTATTATATCTTAAGATAAGCCTATCATTAAAACTAAATTGTTTAACTCGATTAAGATCATTATCAGTTGAAAACACTCCGATTGTTCTACACACATAACTGCAGAAGGTGTAACAAAATATTATAAACTGTTGAAATGTTTTGCCCTCAGCTCATTTTCCGGGTTATCATTTCTGTGGACCGGGTACGGACTTTTTGGAACGCATTGCTCGTGGTCAGCTTGGTATCAATAAGCTAGATGAAGCTTGTCGGTCACATGATTCAGTTTACACAGACAGTACGGATTTTCAATTGAGAATGGAAGCCGACATGAAACTGGAAACAGCAGCATGGGAGCGAGTGATAGCGAAGGATAGCAGTTACAAGGAGAAATTCGCTGCATGGATGGTGACAAACATCATGAAAGTGAAACGAAAGTGGAATACTCGACGTCTGCAACGGGAGTTTGGTAAAAAACGTAAGACATTTTTGTTTTATAAACATACATTAGGTACCTACGCATAATACCTATGGGCTAACTTCGCCAGCTTTAAGACAAAAACAAAAATATTGATAGCAAATTCTACGACCATCGAACCTCATAAAACTTAGTTACTTATAATTAACGGGATGATAGGATGAATTCAGCCAGTGTTTAGTATCTATTAACTTTTGTGATAATTTTAAGAGGACGCTACACCCGCATGTGTTGTCCCCGTCTTTAAAATGTAAAACATAGCAAAACCTGTTTTGCGTGGAAATAACCGAGAAGGTTAGGTACAGTGATAAATGTGAAATGAAATGTTTACCACATAAAAAGGAGAAATTTGGCTGTGAAATGTAGTTTTTATTTTTTTGATATAACTACGAAAAATGTTATTCGTTTTAAAAATAAAAAAATTATGGATTTTGAATCAATAAGAACTTTTTTTGCATCTCATAAAAAAAAATAAAACATTATTTCACAGATAATGTTTTGAACTATATTGTATATCAGTTTGGAGTCTTAACTATCACTAAAGCCTGAGCGGTTCTATCCCGTGCAAAACGGTTTTTGCTATGTTGTACCTATACATATTTTGTAAGACAAAAATTGTGGGGGTAGCGTCCTCTTAAGAATTTTTAACATTTTTCAATATTTCTAATACTTAAAATTTACGAACCTATTTAATTACATTAAACGAGTTGGTTAAACTGTGTCAATTCCAAATGATTTTTTCGTATTACCTAGCAAAATACACGTGACATAGGTAGCTTATACTGCATACATGTATTTATGTATGTAATATTATTATAGTATAATATAATATAGGTATGCATCACATATTTTATTAAAATGCTCACTTTCTATTTTTTAAAATGCGTATTAACTTATGATAAAAGAGTATAAACACTCTCGATTCTCGATTTCGCGCGAACTGTTGTCTGTTAATAATTAAAATATTAAAGTAATAGGTATACTTATATTATTTCCTACGAGACATGGTATAAAAAGAACCACTGCGTTATTTAGATTATATTATGCTCCCAGCGACTTTCTATAATATTATATTATTGGTAGCTTTGAGACGCGTTGGCTTGTACAATATTATTATACGATTTCGTTCCACTTATTCAACAGATTTTCGCTTTGATTTGACTACAATATATTATAATATAATATAATATTATATATTATAGTTCTTCGTCTAGTTAATAGTAACTAGTAAGTATTGATCGTAAACAGAAATATGTTCTCGTTATATTATAATATTGTTAACGATACTCCTAACGGTAGTTTTAAAACAAAAAAAAATGTACGCAACAGTCAATTACATATAATTATTTGTATTTCAGAAGTAATAATCATTACGAGTGCGTAGTATAAATGTATAATTAATAGCAAAAGAAAATATCTCTCGCAATGTATTATTGGTACCTAATAATAAGGCTGCAACACAATATTGTGCATTTATATTTTTTTGACCCGACTATTATTACTATACATGATTGCGACCTAAAATGTGTACCTAATACGATTTTAAATCAATCCTTTTCCCCCGATGAAATCACAACACGATTGCGCACTGAATTATATAATGTACCTATAATATGTTACTATAATATACATAGGTATTTTATATACAAATACAGTATAAAATATTTGTAGTACTTATTTTATGTATAAATATTCTATACATTCTCTCAGGAACTAATTATTCATTCACAATATTATCCTTGAAGATTTCAGGATTAATACAGACAAAAAATGATCATTGTTGGCTTGGTTAAACATTTTCAACTCTTTTTCTTCTAAATTACATATAAAATATTATATAATAATGTTATTATAGTCAATAATAAATTTATTTTTTGATCATATAAAAATAAAACATATGAATAACTAAACAATAATAATTTGTGATCAGTCCCTAAGCAAGTAATTGGGAAGGAAAATTGGGAATAGTAATTAGTTTTTGAGTGAATATATAGAAAATATTTACATAAAATATTATAGGTATGTATTTTATAATATATCATTTGAGGCGCAATTGTTTTGTGATTTTATCAGGTAAAAAGTGTGCAATTGTGATACAAATTTTGATGCGTAATCATGTTGTAAATTCGGTTAAAAAAAACGAAAAAGTGCCCATCGTTGACAAAAAACCCACATTTATAACAAAACTGCTAAAACAACAAAATTGATTTACATAAGCAATAATGACGTAGTACAAATACCTTGTGAGATTTGTCTTTAGGAAAATCCTTTTAGGAACTTATATTATACTAATTTCACTGCCCAAAAAACATGTAGACACTTAAGCTCATATATAGTGCAATGCACCTTGAACGTATTATTTTCATATTGATCTGACTATCTGACTACCTATACATAACAAGACTTTACTTTATTAATAACTTTTTGATTATTGTGGTTTTGTTATTTAATAAAATATACCTTTTTTTCATGTACAATATAGCTAGTGAATTGTCTCCGGTAAACAAAAAACCTCGACGTTCAATTGATGACCACCATAAAACTTGGTTTCGATACCGATTATAATAACACTGAGATTGAAAGAAAATAATTTTCACTTGAAAATATAACACTAACAAGTAAGTATAGATTTTACAATATCGCTGCTTTATCGCTCCACGATTAGTCATTAATTGAGACAATATTATAATATAGATATTTAAAATCCCCCACGCAAATAATTCGATCTATAAACACTGATTAAATACAAATATAAAACTTATTTAATGTTTTTAATGACTGTACGTTATATTAGTTATGTTTTATATTATATGCAGTAAACACAATAACAATGAAAACAACGTTAACTATATTATGTGTTCACAGAGAATTGTTCCCTGCAAGTGCAAATTGGCAATCTGTAATATCGTTGAACCTTGAGATTCAATAGGCAATAGAATGATGTTTAGCAACTACACGCTGTGATATTATGTTTAATTAAATACATTTTTTGTGCTGTACGTATTATTATTATTGTGAGCTCCAAAGCGAAATGTAATAATAAGTATCGAATGACATAACAATAAATCTAAAGCGTTTTTCTCTGTTGAGTGTTCAACAATGTGCTAATGTGGAATTGCATAGATTTAATGTATTTAATATGAAGTTCGATGTAATATTTTTAACATATGTGATGATAATATATTATAATTTTTAATCTGTATGACTATATTATATTATAGGAGTACCTAGTCAATATAAATATATTTTTTTCCTTAAGGATTGAAGTTGTTTTTCAAATATGTTAATGATACCTATTACTGTAATATATTGTTATGTATAATTATTTATTATGATTGTTATTTATTTTCTTACAAATATTTATATTAACAATAAAATTTTTTTTTCAATTTTTTTTAGGCAAATTGTCATCTTTTTTTTGTCATGTTATAAACCAATGGACATTTTCAATCATTATAATAGTATTATAATAAAATATACAGAATGGTTTTGTTCCTTTATTGTCAATACGCTACGCCGTGTTAAACGTCATTATGATTAAAAACAAGCTCGTCAGGAATCCAAGACCGGTTGTTGAGATTTTATATTATCATCTTGATACATTCACCTTGGCTCTGGATAGTTGTATATTAACTATTATACATTTGTACTCAATTATAAACAATCAAAGAATACTAAAAATAGATCATTTAAAAAAATTAGACGGTGAATAGCTTCGTATAGACAAAAAAAACTTTCAATTTGTATAAGTTTTTATTAAAAAAATTACTGCCGATAAAAAATGATTCGCCCGGCTAAACAATTTAAAAATTGAATACAATAAGGTCCCTCATACGTTTTTATTAGTGTAACATAAACGAAAATGTATATTTGTTTTTTCTATATAATATGATATAATTTAAAAACTATGTTGGTTCTTTTTGAACTATTTATAGAGTTGACAATTTTCTATTTTTTAGATTCTGAGCGGAGCCAGGAAGCTAGTGGTTTTAAAATGGTGTTTATATTTTTTTATTTTTTTTATATCCTGTATACAAAATTTCTACTAGAAGGAGTTAAATTTAGTACCTTATCTTTTAGCAAATTGGATCAAGATGGTACTTTAAAGAGGTGATTTTTCGATTTTCTCAATAGTTATTTAATGACACGGGAAAAACTACTGACAAATTACGAAAAACCACTTAAAATGAACCCAGTAAAATGGGCTTTACTTAAGAGCCTTGTATTAAATTTTCAAGCTTTTTTACCCAACAAGTACCATTTTATTGACATTCATTGAAACAAAAACCTAAAAAAAATTGGAAACTGAAAATGTCCAAACAGTTCAAACAAATCATATTATTTTTTTTAGTTTTACCATTGAAAATTGTTTCTACGGTAATTTGTTTTGAGTTACACCAAAAACCAAAATCAATTTTGTCGAAAACCAATTTAGGGTAAAAATTCCCGTGTTACCTTAATTTTTTTTTGGTTTATAACTGGGAATTTGAAATTTTGACCTCCCAATGCACCAACTACTTTTACTTTACCATCAAACAAGATACTAAAGTGGAAAATTGAAGCAACTACTTATCGTGCACTCAGACACAAATAAAAAAAAAATGTTAAAAATAAAACACGAATCATAGTAAAATCAATACATTTATCGCTCCGCTCAGAAACTAAAACACATAAAAATAATCACATAAAATATATGACAAAATCACTGGTTAAACCAAAACTACAAATTACGTGAAATTAATATCCCGATGGATAATTCCCGCATTAAATGCCGTCAAAATACGACTCAGATTGATTTGAAAAAAGACTGCTTTAAACAGCTGAAAAAATTGACTACTAGCGCTTGATGTCAACATTCAACCGCATGTGTCGACATTTAGAACTAAAATCTAATTTTACACCTAAATATCAATAATCATTTAGTTGTAATACTGCCACTTAGGGCGCTACCGGTTAATTTTTTTTTTTCATTTATGCCTTATCAGATGCCGATGGGCAACCAGTATAATATCTTTAATCGTGGTCTACACTGTATTATCTACATCGTGCGTAACTGGTATACGTAGGGTTTTAAAATTTCATAAAATTAATTTTCTTGAAATATTTAATGAAGTTTTCATGAAATATTTCATTTCGATGAAAAATAAAAATAAAATGTTTATTATTTGTAAAAGTTTATAGTCGTCAACTTAACTTTAAAGGTTACATAATACATTTTAAATATTGGATTAACAATATGATTTCCACAGAACTACCGAAAAATTGATTTTTATAAATAATTAACTGCTGTGTTGTCATACTGGCCACACTGCGCTACCGATTTGCGATATAGGTACTTATTTATGATTATGATATCAAGTAATGATTAACGGTTGACGGTTGTGTAAACATAATAAAATTTGATTTGTATCGTTGTGTTCTTACTTCTTAGATTATATTCTGTACCTATACGTCTTGTGTCTTGTTTTTTTTATATGATCTAAATTCTAAGGTTGTGTTGATCGCTTAATTACTCACTATTCAGTACCCTGTCATCGTATACTCGTATGGAGTTTCAATTTTATATTAGGATTAGAAATAATGCAACCAGTTTTACAATTGATAAATAAAGTTAGTAAAATGCTTCAAACAGAAAATTATGATTTACTTTCAGGTATGCCAAATGTAAAAGCTCTTCGTTTAGCATTATTAGATATGAGAACAAAAGAATATTTAAACAAAATATTTGATACAAGTGTATCTAGATGTAAAGAATTAGATGTTCCAATTCCTTTAATTAATAAAAGAAAAATCTCTTCTCACATAGACAGTAACAAAACACAAATTGTTCAAGTAACAAAAGAATCGGAACTTAGAATATCAGCCTTTTATCCAATGATAGACGTGATGGTTCATAGTATTGATGAACGATTTAGCCAGGACACTATACAAGCTATACATGCAGTTGATAGTTTACTAAATATGGATATATCGCAAACAGACCTATCATATCTATCAAAAACGTTTCAATGTGATAGTGAACAACTAGAAATAGAAGTAATGCTAATAAAAATTAATTCTACGATTCCTAATAAAGACAGTTTCAGTTTTAAAATTAAAATCCATGAATGGTTAATTTGGCTGAAGTCTAATGACCATTATAAATACTTTAACCAATTTTTTAATGTAATTCAAAAGTTTGTAGTGATCCCAGTAACAAGGTTACTAACTTGTGAGAGGTCTTTCTCTAAATTGACCCTAGTCAAATCCAAATTAAGATCTACCATGAAGCAAGAAAGATTGAATGCTTTGATGGTATTGACAGTAGAGCAAGCAATGGCAGTCAATGTTGATACTGATGCTGTTATAGACGATTTTAAAATAGCGGTAGGTTTTAAGAGACGAATGTCATTATAATAATTTTGAGTAACGTTTATTTACATTAATATTATCAATAGGTATGTATGTATTTTTTTATTATTAGTAATGACATAAGCAGGGCCTTGCACCCGATTTAACCCGAACCCTTAACATCCCTAAACACCTTTAAAAAATCAAACACCCGAAACCCGTATAACCCGAATGATTCTGTTTTCAAAACACCCGTGTTAACCAAAACCCGAATAATTTTTTTTTCATTCTTCATGCGACATATCATTTCGTATGTATTTCTTGTGGTGAGTTCGATTTTGTAGAGTTAAATAATAAATAATCATAATAATAGGAACAATCTAACAAACAATCATAGGTAATTTCTTGAAAATAAAATCCATTAAAATGTTTAATAATTTAATTGATTCTGATTAAAATATTAAGTATTTAATTATTTCTTATACCTATTATATGATATAATTTATTACTTTATTACTTTGTTAGTAAAATAAATCCAAATATAGCCAATAGCAATATAAAATAGACGTGGTCTCAACAAAACTGAAAGTATTGACAGCTGTGACCAAAATACCAAACACTAATAACTATAATAATAACTTGTGTTATTTCATTATTTACGACGAACTTCCAAAGCGGAATTACCTATGTCCTATAATATCTAATTTAGTAACTCGAATATCGTAATACGCGGCTATATTTATTATTTACCAGTTTTTCGGTAATCACGAAATCATAATTTATATTTTATTTTATTTGTCTATGGCTCAACAGTCAGCGCCCTTAGGTTAGGTTAGGTTACCTTTTTTTTTTTTTTTTTTTTTTTTTTTTTTTTTCCAACCGAGGACCAGGAGGGAACTACGTTAGTAATACTTCCTCCTGGCCCCCCATCATTTATTGATAAACAATACAAAAACAATTTCAGCGTAAGCAGGGACAATCCCCCTGCTTACGATGTTACAATCGACTCGATACAGCGAAAAGTGGAGGGCTCTACCCCTCCTATTTTTGGCCGGTTGGCCTATAATAAATTGTTTCAAACTAATTTTAGTTGTCTTAGCCGCCTCGCTGCACCCTTCTTTCCTCTCTTTCGCGGCACATCATGATTCTGGTGAAGAGGGAGGTGACTCTTTCCCATGATTTTTTCGAGCTCAGCATGATGGTTGTTGTGTTCTCTGGCGTGATGCTGTCCACCTCTAAGTAGACGCAGGCTTCCGTTCGCCATCTGTTCCAGGCATCGCACTTGAACACGGCGTGTTCTGGAGTGTCCGGCGTCGTGCCACATTGCGCACACGCATCTGTCGCGTGGTTGCAGTATTTGTGCAGATAAACACCGAAGCACCCGTGTCCAGTCAGCACCTGGGCTAGGTGGTATGACACCTCGCCATGTCTTCTATGGTACCAGGGGAGTACGTCACCGATGATGCGATGGGTCCATCTGCCTTTTCCCGAAGTACTCCATTGTTGCTGCCATTCGGTCAGCAGATTTCTCCTGGCAACCTGTTTGTCGGTTCCCAGAAAGATGTTCTTTTTTTCATCCGCAAGCAGCTTTAATGGGGGCATGCTGGAAACCACTGTGGCCGCGTCATACGATGTCGTGCTGTAGCAGCAGGCGACCCTTAGCGTCGTCCTCCTATATGCCGACTCCATGATGGCCATTGCTTCGGCTGACATTTTATCGGCCCATATTGGTGCTCCGTAAAGTAGCCTTGAAGTCACCACCGTTGACAGCACGCGTCTGGTCCTCTGCTTGGCACCCCTGAGGTTAGGTAGGATCTGAGCGAGACATCTGCCCGCTTCCATCGCTTTTTTCGCTGCTAATTTGGCGTGATCAAAGTACCGCTGCCTAGGGTCGAACTGGACTCCGAGGTACCTGACGCTGCGGCTTGACGCGAAACTATGCGGCGGGAATTCCACCGTCATGGTGTTTCGCACGTTTCTATTTGTGAAGACAATAGCTTCCGTCTTGTGCAGGGCGAGTTCTAGGTCATTGTTGGTCATCCATGTCACCACGTCCTGGAGTGCCTTGCCGAGTCTCTCCTCGAGTATGTTGGGCACCTGGGCGGTGCATACGATGGCCACGTCGTCCGCGAAAGCAATAAGCTCCGTGTCGCTTGGTAGTTCGATGCTCAGCAGTCCGTCGTACATTAGATTCCACAGGTCTGGTCCCAGCACCGAGCCCTGTGGAACTCCGCAGCTCATCTCGATGACACTTGGCGCGCCGTCCGACCTTTCCACTATGATGCGTCTGTCCGATAAGTACTGTCCGAGGATATTTTGCAGGTACCTAGGGGTGTTTGTTCTTTCTAGGGCCTTGATGATGGCTGTCCAAGACGCACTGTTGAACGCGTTTTGGACATCCAGTGTCAGCATGCCCACGTATCGATTGTACGCACTGGTGCGGCCGTTTGCGTTCCTTATTGCTGTTTGTAGTTTTGCCATGGCGTCCATTGTTGATTTGCCCTCCTTAAAGCCGTACTGGTTTTCTGGTTGGTTACCTGTTTTCCGTAGATGTTCTCGTAGTCGCTGTGTTAACAGCTTCTCGAATAGCTTGCCAATCGTATCTAACATGCATAGCGGTCTGTATGCAGACGGGTTATCAAGTGGTTTACCTGGCTTATGTAGCAGCACAAGTCTTGCCGTTTTCCACTCCGGAGGAAAGCAGGCACTTCTTAGGCATCCGTTGAAGACCTCCTTGAAGTACCACGGATGTGTCCCCACTGCCACCTTGAGTACTTCGTTAGGTACGCCGTCCGGTCCAGGTGCCTTTCCATTAGGTAGGCCCCGTGGTGCTGCTTTTATTTCAGTCTCTGTGAAGAGTACCCGCTGAAGCTCTTCTTCGCTAACGGTCGCTATCGTCCTCCCGGTTGTTGGCCTGCGCGGGAAGAGCTTGTCGACAATCGAGTCGAGGCGGCCCGGAATTTCGAGCCCTGGTATTGGCTTTCTGCGGGCCAGCTTCTTCATCACTATTCTGTACGGAGTGCCCCATGGGTCAGCATCTACCTGGCCGCATAATTCGCTCCAGCGTTACCTAACCTAACCTAACCTAACCTAACCAGCGCCCTGGGGCTATACACGGCGATATCCGCGGCGAAATTCGTCGAGCGGATTTCGCAGCGGTTTTCGTTCTGTCTGGCTATACACAGCGGATTCGCGTGGTGACGGATTCGCTCAATATTTTCTCCGCGATTTTCCAAATATTTAAAAATATTTATACCATAATTTTGACATAATTCAGTTCCGAAGTTAGGTTAGGTTAGGTTAGGTTAGGTTAGGTTAGGTTGGTCGGCAGAGTCCTACCCCCACCTCCACGCGGTGCCGACTGGAAACGGAATTCCGGTTCCGGCCAACGGGGGAGGCACAGAAGGCAAACTGTATAAAACCGAACACCGGCGGGTCAACACCAGCGACCAGAGAGGGCCAACATCGCCCTCCAACCACCGACAACAGACCGAAGGCTCGATGCGAAGACAACCGGGAAGGTTAGACGGGGACCCAGGGGTTAGTAAACTCAGCGCCTCAGTACCATCATCCGAAACTGCCCCACAGCGGCAGGTGCGCCCCGGGGCATTAGTAGGACACCCACGGCACGGCTTGGTCACCGTCCGGGTGATCTCGATTGATGTGGAAGGGTGCTAGTCAGAACGCCTCAAGAAACCGCCGACCGGTCAGTCGACGCACCGAGCAGCACGCAGCATACCAGACACGGAGGAAACAGAAGGAAAACTGTATAAAACCGAACACCGGCGGGTCAACACCAGCGACCAGAGAGGGCCAACATCGCCCTCCAACCACCGACAACAACACAGGCCGAAGGCTCGAAGCACAGACGACCGGGAAGGTTAGACGGGGACCCAGGGGTTAGTAAACTCAGCGCCCCAGTATCATCATCCGAAACTGCCCTGACCTAACCAGCGGAGGCGTGCGCCGGGGCATTAGTAGGACGCCCTTAGCACGATTCGTCACCGTCTGGGCGATTGCGATTGATGAGAAAGGGCGCTAGTCAGAACGCCTCAAGAAACCGCCGACCGGTCAGTCTACGCACCGAGCAGCACGAAGGATCCAACGAACGGAGGAAACAGAAGGAAAACTGACCAAACCATCACCGGTGAGACGCGAACTCCAAAACAAAGGAAGGAGAACGGCAACGCACGAGACCCGAGGCCGACTGGCTAACAAGCCGGGCCGGGAAGACCACGAACGTGACTTCGAGACTGGCGGGCAGCAAAGCCGGGTCGAGAAGTCTACCAAAGCAACCAGCGGGCCTTAAGCCAACATGTCATTTCTTAATAAAATGTTAAAAATAACTTCAATGTGCGCCCATTAAGGGACAAATTCAAAGGTGTGAATATTAAATTATAAAATGTTACATTTATCTAATTCAATAAACGATGGCGGCGCCGCGGAAGTAATGCGAAAGCAGTTCCCGCGGCGTCGTCGGTTATAAACTGAAAAAAAAAAAAAAAAAAAAAAAAAGGTTAGGTTAGGTTAGGTTAGGTTAGGTTAGTCCGGTGCCGACCACCAACCCGAACACACGCACCCGTGTACCGCTCCCGCGAAGTTTTTTGCGTACGACCGAATACCCGCGCCGATCTTTGCGAAACTAGTGCCGATCGCTTCATCTCGACTCCGCCGTTACGCAAAGACATCGCGCGCGTAAATCGGTTCAGCCGCGCCCGAGAAATCGCGATTTCAGTGTCCGAATTCCGCCGCCCGCCGCCGACGAAAAAAGTTCGACAAAAAAGTTCGCCGATCCGCCCGATCCAGGTCTCTATCGCTTCAGCTGCCAGCCACTAAGCGAAAAAGCCATCGCGCGCGATCGCAGGCCTAAAACTCACCGAGAAACGGCGACTTAAGCGCACCGCGCTTGGCCGCCCGACCTCACGGCCACACCAGATCCACTGGTGCTCACCACCCAAACGCCGCACGCACCCGTTCGATACACCAAAAAATCCGCACCGCCCGTGCGCATCTTTTGGTGTACTCAGCGGGCCTGAACTCGGCCGCCCGAGCAAAGCCGACAGCGGTTTGCAAGGGAACCGAAACAAATCGCTACCGGATTACGCAGCCGCACAAAGTTCGTCAAATCCGACGCCCGCGATCTCAATCGCTAAATCCGGTTCGCGCGACAAGTGCACGGCGACAGTCCGGTCACAACGCGAGCACGCGCGACAAGTTTGCTCCCAAACTCAGCCAACCAGACCAGTCACCCCGAAGTCCAAAATCGGCCGACAAAAGCGTCCACCCAGCCACGACCAGACGTCTCACGTCCAGGCCCGTCAGCTGATCCGGTCCACCTCGTCGAGCCCGATCCAACAAGACCCCGAGCGGGCAATTCCGTCCACCAGGACCCAGGTGAGTCCACTCTGAACTTACCCCATAAGGATAACACGGCCGCCCGTACTATCACGCGGCTCCGCACGCTGTGATAACGGATTTCGACACCCCTATCGGGTCGGTCGAATCACGGATTCTGCCACCGCGATCGCGTCGGCCCGATAGATTCCGGGAAATCTGAAAACGCCGGTGAGCGAGAACCAGCGCTCGGAGAGCGCTGCGGAAAACAGCTGCGAGGTCGGGGCACCGACCCCCCCCCCACGCAAAAGTTTTCCCCTCACCCCGTTTTCCAAAAACACCCGCAACTCCGGTCCCGAAGGTCCCACGACCCCAGGACTCGGGCACAAGGCCCCGAGGCACCTCCCGGACGAGGTCCCTCCAACAGAAAAAACCCAAAAATCCCCCCCCCCAAAAATTATTTTTTTTTTTTTTTTTTTTTTTTTTTTTTTTTTCCCCAAGATTCCCCTGAAGATCTGCACGCCTGCCGTCGCCAAGGAATCTACGACCGCGACCGCCTCCAAACCGGCCGCAAAACACAGCCGAACGACCAATGGAAACAACCGTCGAAAGAAGACCAAGAAACCAAAGTTGGACAACAGAACACCTACAGGAGCACCCCTCGCACGGGGCAATACAACCCCACTAGCGGAGACAGTGAAACAGCCCGAATACCACCCGACCGAGCACGCCGAACAGCCCTTCACTCTAGTCGAGAAGGCAACCAGGAAGCCACTCGCCCCGAGACCCCAGCCGATCAGGAGAACCGTCCAAAGACCCGCAGCGGTGCTGGTCAAAGTAGGAGAAGGGAAGACGTACGCGGACACGCTAAGGGCCGTCAGGGACACGGCTATCGACTTTGAGGCGATGGGAACCCACGTCACCGCTATGAGGAAGACACTAAAAGGAGATCTTCTGGTAGAACTTACCAAGGGTGCCAAGGCCATGGCAGCCACCTCCGTCATCCGGGACAAGCTGGCCGAAAATATGGTTGGATCTGTAGTCACCAGGCTTCGCCACACCGCTGAAGTGGAGATCACTGACCTAGACGAGGTCACCACAAAGGCAGAAGTCCTGGCTGCGATCCTCAAGGCCTTACGTGAAGAAGACCTCCCCTCCGCAGACGACATCAAAATCACCGGCCTATGGGCCACCCGAGACAGCCGCCAAATGGCCACCGCCACCGTTCCCGTCGCCATCAGCCGACGGCTGACATCCATCCGCGTCGGATGGACCCAGTGTCGCGTCCGCCCGCGTAGACCCGAACCAGCACGGTGCTACCAATGTCACGGCTTCGGCCACTCCACACGGCAATGCAAAGGATCCGACCTCTCGCACGCCTGTAGACGATGCGGCCAAAACGGTCACACGCAGGCCATCTGCACCGAGGGAGATGACCTATGCGTGGCGTGCGACCGCTTGAAAGCTCCGCGCGTACCTCACAAGCCTGGCTCCGGGGCTTGCGCCGCCCGTCGCAAAGCCATCTCTGAGATGAACGCCACTAACCGAACATGATCACTTTTCTACAAATAAATCTCCACCGGAGCGCCACTGCCCAGAGCCTGGCTCAACAGACCTCCACCTCCATCGGCGCTCAGGTCCTACTCCTATCGGAGCAGAACTGGAGTCCAGCTCGGGACGACCGATGGACAGTCAGCACCGACGGAACTTGCGCAGTCGTCTTAACGCCTGCCGCCGAATTTGTTGCAGACACCTCAGGTTCAGGCCGCGGATTTGCCTGGATCCAGACGCGCAACGCCAGAATTTATAGCTGCTATTCCTCCAGAAACGACTCCAGTGAAAATTACATGGCCTTCCTCGGTGACCTCGAGCAGTCAGTTCGGTCCGCAGACCCCAACTGCACCCTCGTCATTGGAGGCGACTTTAACGCCTGGTCCCACAGTTGGGGGTCAACACGGAACGACCAGAGAGGCGATCTACTATCAGATCTTGCTGCGAGTCTCGACCTCCTCGTTGGTAACAATGGCTATGTCCCCACGTACGTTAGGTCGAACGCGGAGTCCATCATAGATGTCACATTCCTCCGCCCTCGATCTTCCCTCTCCCTCGCAGACTGGAGGGTCTTGGACGAGGTTGAATCGGCGAGTGACCATAGATACGTAAAATTCCGGTTACAAAGGGCTCAGGAATGGCACGATCCTCCCGAACGACTCAGAGGGTGGTCCTACAGACGCCTGGACACGGCAGCCCTTACCGCTCATCTGGCCGCCTTCCCAGCCCCTCAAACCGATGTTACTACAACAGCCGACGATGCGGCTGACCAGCTGGTCGCGTATCTCTCTGCAGCCTGCGACTCCTGTATGCCGCCCAGAGCTCCTCCTCCCGCAGGCAGGAAGCAGGTGCACTGGTGGAACGAAACCATAGCAGCGTTACGCGTCGAGCACAGTAGGTCACGCAGATGCTACCACAGGGCAGCCCGAAGACGCGAGCCCATTGAACAGCTGCAACTTCTCCGCGAAGCATACAAAACCAAGAGGAAGGAGCTCCGAACATCTATCAGAACCGCCCAGGCCAAGAGTTGGTCCGATCTCTGCGCCGCCGTTGACTCCGACCCTTGGGGACTTCCTTACAGAGTCGTTTCAAAGCGGATAGGCCGCAATCGACCGGGAATCGAATCGCGAGGTAGAGAATCGACAATAGCCGATCACCTCTTCCCAAATCACCCACTCACTGACTGGCATAACACCCCGCTCCCTCCGGAGGATCCCGAGTACGACGATCAAGTTACTGGGCCGTTCACCATGCCTGAACTGCAACTATCCTGCAAGAGACTTCCTCCCGGCAAGGCAACCGGACCGGACGGCGTCCCAAACGAAGTCCTCGCCAAAATAGCAGCTCTCAAGCCTCGCGTTCTTCTCGACGCCTTCAACACCTGCCTGGAGAAAACCACCTTTCCTACCAAATGGAAGCAGGCAAGGTTAGTACTCCTGCACAAAGGACCTGGGAAACCAATGGCAGAACCAACCAGCTATAGGCCACTCTGCATGCTAGACTCGGCTGGCAAGCTGCTGGAGAGGCTGCTGCTGTCAAGGCTCGACCAGCACCTCGACCGCACGGGCCGCCGATCCCCAAATCAGTACGGCTTTCGGTCCGGCAGGTCAACGGAAGACGCTATTGAGCGCCTACTCGAGACGGCCCACGGTGCAGCCTTGGGCGCCGTCCAGCACCGGGATATTTGCGTTGCCGTCTCGCTTGATGTAAGGAACGCCTTCAACTCGGCTCCGTGGCCTATGATTGACGCTGCGCTCCGGGGCAAACTGGTCCCCCCTCGACTAATCTCGATGATCAGATCTTACCTCAAGGACCGCTCCATCCTCGTCGGCGAACTTTTGCTCCGGAGAGACATGACGTGTGGCGTTCCCCAGGGCTCAGTCTTAGGGCCGGCTCTCTGGAACGTGTTCTACGACTCACTTCTAGACCTGGAAATGCCCCAAGGCGTCCAACTCGTTGCCTTCGCTGACGACGTCTGTGTCCTGGGGATCGCGAGGACCGGCCAGGCAGCAACAACCCTGATGAACCCAGTCCTAGAAACGGTGTCAATCTGGATGAGGCAAAACGGACTAACACTCGCTCCTCAAAAATCTGAAGCAGTGGTTCTAACCCGGAAGCACAAATACACAGATCCAGAACTCTTCGTCAACGGACATGCGATACCCGTGAAGCGGTCCATGCGCTACCTCGGCGTGCAACTGGATTCGCGGTTATCGTTCACGGAACACATCCAGCAAGTCTCCCAGAGAGCCACTGAATCAGCGCTGGCAATAGGCAGGCTGATGCCAAACCTGGGCGGACCTGCACAGAGCAAAAGGTCACTGATCGCCACCGTTGTTAACAGCAAGATGCTGTATGCGTCCCCGACGTGGGCCTCACGGGGCACCAAGACGGCGAAAAACAGGGCCGAAATGGCGAGGGCCCAAAGAAAAATAGCTCTCCGGATCACCAGATGCTACCGTACCGTCTCTGCGGACGCCTCCTCGCTGCTTTCGTCGATGATCCCAGCCGACCTGCTGGCAAACGAGAGGGGAAGAATTCGTCTTCGGCTCAACGACCAAGATGACGCCACCGCCACTCCTACCATTAGGAAACAGGAGAGGGAAATCTCCCTACGCGCGTGGCAATCGCGATGGGATCGCGCTACTACCAGCGGACGATGGACTCACCGCCTGCTCCCGGATGTGACGCGCTGGTTGAACAAACCACCGCTAAACTTGACGTACCATCTTTCCCAGGCGCTAACCGGTCACGGTTGCTTCAAAAGCTACCTCCACAAGAGGGACCGGGCGGAGGACAGCTACTGCGTCTACTGCGTGGATCCCGACGACACAGCCGAGCATACGCTGTTCGCTTGTCCGAGATGGGAGGACGACCGCTCGCGCATGGTAGAAATCCTGCGAAGATCACCGGCGCCCGAAGACGTCGAGGAAATTCTCTGCGGCCCTCGACCCGACGCATTACCAGATGACGCATCAGCCAGGTCCAGGCTACTCGCGCAGGCACACATAAATCGGCTCGAGCTCATCGCCATGATCGAGTCAATCCTGGGGACCAAAGAGGAGGACGAACGAGAAGATCAGCGAAACGGCTGACTTACACTGGGGACTCAAGATGAACAACTGGACAGACCCTCACACTATTCGCTACTGCGAGTCGTCGGAGGTGTCACCGACCACGTTGTTCATCCCCCCACATGTGACACCACGGGCGGGACGGCGATCACGGCATCGCTGGACAACTGGAGAACGAGACTGCAAGGGCGGCGGACTCCGGTCGGCCCGACAAGAGGAGATCAGCACGAGACAGCAAGGGCGGCGGACTCCGGTCGGCCCGTCAAAAGGACGAACGAACCAGCACGAGTATCCAGAGCGGTGGACTCGGGTCGGCTCAGGAAAATAACAGACACCCACACACAACCTGTAATAATTGTAAACATAAATTTGTTGTCATGTATAAAGAGGGGGGTAAGTCGGGGTATTGTCCCGTCTACCCCCCTCACGTATGTATAAAATGTTGATTATCAATAAACGATGGCGGCGTCGCGGAAGTAATGCGAAAGCTGTCCCCGCGACGCCGTCGGTGCAAACAGAAAAAAAAAAAAAAAAAAAAAAAAAAAAGGTTAGGTTAGGTTGGTCGGCAGAGTCCTACCCCCACCTCCACGTGGTGCCGACTGGAAACGGAATTCCGGTTCCGGCCAACGGGGGAGGCACAGAAGGCAAACTGTATAAAACCGAACACCGGCGGGTCAACACCAGCGACCAGAGAGGGCCAACATCGCCCTCCAACCACCGACAACAGACCGAAGGCTCGATGCGAAGACAACCGGGAAGGTTAGACGGGGACCCAGGGGCTAGTAAACTCAGCGCCTCAGTACCATCATCCGAAACTGCCCCACAGCGGCAGGTGCGCCCCGGGGCATTAGTAGGACACCCACGGCACGGCTTGGTCACCGTCCGGGTGATCTCGATTGATGGGGAAGGGTGCTAGTCAGAACGCCTCAAGAAACCGCCGACCGGTCAGTCGACGCACCGAGCAGCACGCAGCAATACCAGACACGGAGGAAACAGAAGGAAAACTGTATAAAACCGAACACCGGCGGGTCAACACCAGCGACCAGGGAGGGCCAACATCGCCCTCCAACCACCGACAACAACACAGGCCGAAGGCTCGAAGCACAGACGACCGGGAAGGTTAGGTTAGGTTAGTCGAGACGTGTCTGCCGTCAGTCGAGACGTGTCTGCCGTCAGTCGAGACGTGTCTGCCGTCAGTCGAGACGTGTCTGCCTCAGTCGAGACGTGTCTGCCGTCAGTCGAGACGTGTCTGCCGTTCAGTGAGGACGTACTCCGCAGCAGGTCGCTCCGTTATCGCAGCTTACCCTTCTCCGCGTACGCTCCACGTATCCAACACGCACTAGTCACGTGTTTACACGCTTCGTAGCGCCCGCTACCGCTCGCGTTTTTCCGCGGCACCCCGTTTTGTTGGTTTTCCTCGGATATCTCGGCCGGAAGTGGTCTGAGAGCTTCGGGAAAAAAGTTTTGCCCCCTTGACGTAACCCTAGCAGCTCCAGAGGACGCCGACCAGGCCCCGCAAACCCGGACCCCCTATCCCCCCCAGGGGCTGAGATAGAGGCGTTCCAAAACCGCGGTCTCCGGACTCGACGCAAGCGCTGCTAGCGGAACCCCGCTTTTTCGTGGTTTTTCCTCGATATCTCGGCCGGAAGTGGTCTGAGAGGTTCGGGAAAAAAGTTTTGCCCCCTTGACGTACCCCTAGCAGTTCTAGACGACGCCGACCAGACCCCGCAAACCCGGACCCCCTATCCCCCCCAGGGGCGGAGATAGAGGTACCCCCAAATCGCGGTCTCTGGACTTTGTAGAAAACAAAGGAGCGAAGCCGTTTCCTCCACAAGGCGCCCGGGGCCTGGCCCCAGGTGACATGCCGAACCCCCCCTCCATTATGGAGATAGACCTTACCGACCCGACCCCGTCATCGGGGTCCAGCCGCTCGACCTTAAGCGCTTCGGAAGCATTTGACTTGGTCACCAATGCTCTGATCGAACCGACGACTAAAAAACAAAAGGTGGCGGACGACCGCCAGACCAGCCACGCATCGGCGCAGACACCCTGTAGCAGCGACTGGAGTGTCAGGCTGAGGGAGAAGTTGAACAAGGCCAGGTCCACCCTGAAGGCAGTCGCCGCTGACACAAAGAAACTAATGCAGAGGACCTCGGACCCAGACCTGCGTAACCACATCGAAAAAATCCTGAACCGCACCAGCGACGCCTACAGCACGGTCGACTCCCTGCTGGAGAAGAACGGCGACGTTGCGGACCTGCCCGGACCCACCACCGGAAAGTCCACGTCGGACGCCTCCACTGACATGGAGCTCACCCCAGCGCACTGGGAGAGTCTTGCAAGGAGAACAGCTGCGGCCAACCGTCAAAAGCGTCCACTGAATCCATCCGCCCACCTTCCCCCCCCGGACACCGAGGCCGACACCGGCATGGAGACCGAGGCCGAAGACTGGTCCAGGTTAGGTTAGGTTAGGTTAGGTTAGGTTAGGGTTCGACACGCGGCTGTCCTTCACAAAACACGTGCAACAGGCTTCCCTCAAGGCTTCCCAATCGGCGCTGGCCATAGGCAGACTCATGCCCAACATCGGCGGTCCGTCCCAAAGTAAGAGAGCGTTACTCGGGTCAGTGGCAAATAGCAAGATGCTATACGCCTCCCCCGTCTGGGCCGCCCGAGGGACGAAAACCGCCAAAAATCGACTGGCAATGGCAAGGGCCCAGAGGACAGTTGCACTCCGCACTATACGTGCTTACTGCACCGTCTCTGCAGAAACCTCGTCCATCCTCGCTTCAATGCTACCAGCAGATCTGCTAGCAACCGAGAGGGCCAGGATCAGAACACGACTGGACGATCAGGCGGACGAAACGCCCACCAACACGCTGAAGAATCAGGAAAGAGCAATCAGCATCGCAGCCTGGCAAGCTCGGTGGGACCGGTCGAACAACGCAAGGTGGACGCGCAGGCTCATCCCTAACGTCAGCCGTTGGCTAGCCAAGCCTCCGCTGAATCTCACGTACCGGCTGACTCAGGCGCTTTCCGGCCACGGATGCTTCAAGAGCAGCCTGTACAGGTTCAAACGTTCAGAGGACAGCTACTGCGTCTACTGCATGGACCCCGACGACACGGCCGAACACACTCTGTTCGTCTGCCCTAGGTGGGAAGACGATCGAACACGCTTGTCCGAAATTATCAGACGACCTCCGACCGCGGCGGACGTCGAAGAGATCCTCTGTGGACCATCGACGGACGCAATGCCAGACGATCCAGCCACAAGGCTCCGACTGATGGAGCAAGCCAAAACCAACAGACAAGAACTCATCACAATGATCGAATCCATCATGGCCACCAAGGAACAGGATGAGAGAGAAGATCAAGCCGACGACCTGGCTCGACTTAACAGGTTGAGAGCACTCGACTAGGGGGCCAGCTCAACCCGCTCTCGGGAAACTCGATGAAGAACGGTCAACGATCACCCCACATTTCTTATCGAAACGTCGGAGGTGTCACCGACCACGTTCTTCATCCCCCCACCTGTGACACCATGGGAGGGACGACGATCACGGCATCGCGGCTCAACCACTTCGGCAAGTAGGCCGCAACACGGCGCACACACACTGGACTGGTCACGGATAGCACGAGATCGCAAGGGCGGCGGACTCCGGTCGGCCTGCCAATATGGACAAGTACGGGTTACCTAGGGCGGCGGACTCCGGTCGGCCTGCCAACACGGACAAGAACGAGATCGCAAGGGCGGCGGACTCCGGTCGGCCCGCCAACATGAAGCACCGGATAATGACTTGTATTTATAATATGAAATGTAATGTATTAAGGGGGCGGTTAGTCGGGGGAATGTCCCGTCAACCCCCCCATGTATGTATGTATATATTTGATTTTCAAATAAACGATGGCGGCGTCGCGGAAGTAATGCGAAAGCAATTCCCGCGGCGCCGTCGGTTCAAACATGAAAAAAAAAAAAAAAAAAGGTTAGGTTAGGTTAGGTTAGGTTAGGTTAGGTTAGGTTAGGTTCTCAGTCGAGACGTGTCTGTCTCAGTCGAGACGTGTCTCTCAGTCGAGACGTGTCTCCTCAGTCGAGACGTGTCTTTTCAGTCGAGACGTGTCTCTCAGTCGAGACGTGTCTATCAGTCGAGACGTGTCTGCCGTTCAGTGAGGACGTACTCCGCAGCAGGTCGCTCCGTTATCGCAGCTTACCCTTCTCCGCGTACGCTCCACGTATCCAACACGCACTAGTCACGTGTTTACACGCTTCGTAGCGCCCGCTACCGCTCGCGTTTTTCCGCGGCACCCCGTTTTGTTGGTTTTCCTCGGATATCTCGGCCGGAAGTGGTCTGAGAGCTTCGGGAAAAAAGTTTTGCCCCCTTGACGTAACCCTAGCAGCTCCAGAGGACGCCGACCAGGCCCCGCAAACCCGGACCCCCTATCCCCCCCAGGGGCTGAGATAGAGGCGTTCCAAAACCGCGGTCTCCGGACTCGACGCAAGCGCTGCTAGCGGAACCCCGCTTTTTCGTGGTTTTTCCTCGATATCTCGGCCGGAAGTGGTCTGAGAGGTTCGGGAAAAAAGTTTTGCCCCCTTGACGTACCCCTAGCAGTTCTAGACGACGCCGACCAGACCCCGCAAACCCGGACCCCCTATCCCCCCCAGGTTAGGTTAGGTTAGGTTAGGTTAGGTTAGGTTAGGTTAGGTTAGGTTGCGCTTTCCGGCCACGGATGCTTCAAGAGCAGCCTGTACAGGTTCAAACGTTCAGAGGACAGCTACTGCGTCTACTGCATGGACCCCGACGACACTGCCGAACACACTCTGTTCGTCTGCCCTAGGTGGGAAGACGATCGAACACGCTTGTCCGAAATTATCAGACGACCTCCGACCGCGGCGGACGTCGAAGAGATCCTCTGTGGACCATCGACGGACGCAATGCCAGACGATCCAGCCACAAGGCTCCGACTGATGGAGCAAGCCAAAACCAACAGACAAGAACTCATCACAATGATCGAATCCATCATGGCCACCAAGGAACAGGATGAGAGAGAAGATCAAGCCGACGACCTGGCTCGACTTAACAGGTTGAGAGCACTCGACTAGGGGGCCAGCTCAACCCGCTCTCGGGAAACTCGATGAAGAACGGTCAACGATCACCCCACATTTCTTAATCGAAACGTCGGAGGTGTCACCGACCACGTTCTTCATCCCCCCACCTGTGACACCATGGGAGGGACGACGATCACGGCATCGCGGCTCAACCACTTCGGCAAGTAGGCCGCAACACAGCGCACACACACTGGACTGGTTACGGATAGCACGAGATCGCAAGGGCGGCGGACTCCGGTCGGCCTGCCAATATGGACAAGTACGGGTTACCAAGGGCGGCGGACTCCGGTCGGCCTGCCAACACGGACAAGAACGAGATCGCAAGGGCGGCGGACTCCGGTCGGCCCGCCAACATGAAGCACCGGATAATGACTTGTATTTATAATATGAAATGTAATGTATTAAGGGGGCGGTTAGTCGGGGGAATGTCCCGCCAACCCCCCCATGTATGTATGTAAATATTTGATTTTCAAATAAACGATGGCGGCGTCGCGGAAGTAATGCGAAAGGTTAGGTTAGGTTAGGTTAGGTTAGGTTAGGTTAGGGTTAGGTTAGGTTAGGTTAGGTTAGGTTAGGTTAGGTTAGGTTAGGTTAGGTTAGGTTAGGTTAGGTTAGGTTAGGTTAGGTTAGGTTAGGTTAGGTTAGGTTCTCCCCCGACGGGACCCACCTTGTCGTGGTGGGGGAGCTTGCGGGCCTTTAGTTAGGTCCTACTAAGCGGTTCCATACCCGGCCCTGACCTTAAGTGGTTGGGGCCGGAGCAAAAGAGCCCCCCTGGCCTTGGATGGCTGTGGGTGGCAGGTCGGAGGTAGCCTGCTAGCACTTAGCAAAGCCCTAGTGTAAGGAGTCCACTACTTAAAAACTCTGAGTCACCCTGTCCTTAGCTGGATGGGGTGGCAAGGTCGGAGGCAGCCTGCTCGCTCGCAGCAAATGCCCTAAGGGAAGGACAACCCTGACAGAAAACCCTTCAACCCCCAACTCGTCATGGGGGTCTCTTGGCACGGAAGTAGGAACGTGTCCACGAGGACCCTGTGGGGCACCTGGCGCCCCCCACAGTATCTAGCCTTCCCCGTGGTACGCTGCTCTGCTACGGGGCGACGCAACCTTCATGCCCACTCGTGGGAACTATATGGATTTGAACATAAAGAACCCAGGTTCATCAACTGGCCAAATGATGAGCGGGAGCCAAACCGCAAAAGTAATGCAAAACGCAGATTTGGGAAGAAATGTGGAAGATCTGAGGCAGGCTTCCCCAGCTGGTGCTGGCACTGTGTCCGTTGGTAGCGCTGCGAGGCAGGACTCTACCTCTGGACGAAAATCCGAGTCGGAGACTGCAACTCCACCCGCAGCTAGAAGAGACAGCGGCGTAGCTGGTTCAGATGGAGACACGCTTCAAAGCGCGGTAATCCATCTCCGTAAGTGTATCGCCACACAGGATGGTGGCTACAAGCTGTTAGTCCAGAAGGCGTCGGCTCTGGAGGCGTGGTCGATCAAGACGAGGAGCCCGGACGTCAAAACTGCAATTGACGATTTGCTGAATGTTATCGCGGGCCTCAAGGGTAGTCGCGAAAACGTTATTAAGGCCTTCAACACCCTGACCCAGCGCGTCCCAAAGAGCGAGCAGACGCCCAAAGCCGGCAAGATGGACACGGCTGCACAAACTGAGAGGATATCAAAGGACGTAGGTTCTCAAACTTCGGGCAGCACTGATGTCCAAAGCTCGGCTATACTCAGTGCCATCGCCGAAGTCAAGGTGATAATAGCCAGGACTGATGCCAGAGTAACCGAGCAGCAAGAGCAAATCGACAAACTCCAAAGCCGGCAGGAGATTGCCAGCAGCCGATCAGCCGCGAGAAAAGGCTCGGGTAATGCTCGGGTAACTGAAAAGCAGAGCATCACTACCTCGAATAAAAAGAAGCCAGTAAATAAAAATGATAAGAGCCAGAGTGGCACTAACCGGCTTGGGCCACCTAAAGTCGTCGACACCGAATGCACCGACGCACTGGGCTACGTTGCAACTGCGTCGCAATGCACCCAAGACACGGAATTCTCGCCGACAGATCCGGAGGACGGCTTTACCTTGGTATCTCGGAAAACTAGGAGACCGAAGCCTGAAGTTTCCAACCTTCCAAACGCTCGGAAACGCATCAGAGTTCCTAAAAATCAAGCCGTCATAATTGAGAAACCCACCGGCTCAACATCATATGCGGACATGATCCGCTCGGTCAAGGCAGTGGTTGTCGAAGAAAATATTTCGTCGTCTGACATCACGACAAGAAGGGCCAAGTCGGGTAACGTCATCCTGGAGATCCCTGGAAAGGATCAAGCGGACAACCTCGCTACGGCCCTGCGGACTAGACTCGGTGGAAACATTGGCATCAGACGCCCTGCTCCAAGTGTTGCGCTTCTCATAGTCGGGATAGAAGACTCGGTTGAAGACCCAGAACTCCGGGCTGCTCTAGCAAGTTTTGATCCTGAACTGCAAGGCATGAACTCTGTCAATATCCGCCAGGGCAAAAGTGGAATCAGATCGGCAGTTGTCAGGGTCCCAATTAGGGCTGGTCTCAAGCTCGCGGAGGCTAGGAAAATTAAAATTGGTTGGGCAGTCTGCAGAATCAGACAGTTGGACGACAGAGCCCTAGCATGCAACAAGTGCAAAGAGAAAGGGCACTCAGCCAGTGCATGCACAGGTGCAGAGAAACGTCGCTGCTTTCGCTGCAAAGAATCCGGGCATCTTGTAGCAGTCTGTCCCTCCCCTGCTGACGAATCTACGTCAGCCACGGACACAAACAGCAAGAGTGAATCAATCACCCCATCTGGTACAAACGCTCGGGGCTGCGAGGTGCGTCCTGACCAGTTATCATGAGTACCTTCCTACAGATCAATCTCAACTGCTGCAAGGCAGCTCAAGCGCTGGCGTTACAGCAGGCTGCAGAGTCCAACGTCGATCTCCTCATCGTCAGCGAGCCCTGCCCAACGAAGGTCGACGCATGGTACTACGACGCTCACGGTAAAGCGGCTATAGCATGCCTCCGTGGTCTCCCAGTGGACATAGTCGGCCCTACTGAACCAGGGTTCACGTGGATCCAGGCTGGTACCCTCCGCATCTATTCTTGTTATTGGTCCCCCAGGTCTGACCCCAACCTCGCCCAATACTCTGCGTTTCTCAGCAACCTTGAGCACAGCATTAGAAGTCACAGCGGAGACTCTCTTATTTGTGGAGACTTCAACGCGCACCATTCCGCCTGGGGCAGCTGCTCCAATAACAAGAAAGGTGATGCACTGATGGACCTCATCCAGTCCCTAGGCCTCATTATATGCAACACTGGCACGACCCCCACTTTCCAGAGGGCGTCTGGCTCCTCGGTGATCGACATCACTCTGGCCTCCCCCCGTGTGGCTTCCAGAATATCTAATTGGTCTGTCTTAGACACGGTGACCTTAAGCGATCACAGCTACATCCAGTTCACTCTCTTGTCCGCGCCCATTAAGCCAGTCAACGCGACATACTCTCGGAGACTCCACGCACCCGCTCTGGCGTCCTTTCTCTCGACCGGTCAACTACTACACTTCAGCAACAGTACTGACGTGGATGAAATGGCTATCAATCTGAACTCGGCGCTCTACGCCGTTTGTGGCCTACCCTTGGCAGACAATAAAGGTAAAAGGAGGAGCGTACACTGGTGGTCCCCGAGCCTAAGCGCGTTGCGCAAGACCGCAAACCATCTGCGTCGTGTTTTCCAGCGCAAGCGCCGACGCCTTGGTGCTGCCGCCTGCACTGATGAAGAGCTTGCTGCAAAATCCGCGAAACTGGCCCTCGTTAAAGCAATCAGAAACGCCAAAGATCAAGCCTGGAGACAACTATGTGACGACGTCGAACGGGACCCATGGGGAAAGCCCTACAAGATTGTAATGGGAAGAATGAATGTAAGGACTCCCATCCCCGGGCTTAATCTCCCAGGAAGGCTCCCAGCTATAATCCAGCACCTCTTTCCGTCACACCAGATTAATCACCTGAACACCTTTTGCCCATCATTGTCGACCCCTGCACGGAAGATCGACCTAGAGGAGCTGAAATCAGCGTGTAAAAAACTAAAGAGCGGTACTGCCCCTGGTCCAGACGGAGTGACGAGCGAAATTCTCAAAATTCTCATCAACAAACAACCCGCACCTTTCCTTCACATTGCAAACGAGTGCCTCCTGCAGGGCCGATTCCCTACTGCGTGGAAAAAGGCCAGACTTGTTCTTCTCAGGAAAGGTGACAAGCCTTTAGACGTACCCTCGTCCTATCGCCCGTTGTGTCTTCTTGACACTGCAGGCAAGCTATTTGAGAAAATGGTAGAAAACCGCATAACTGAGGAGCTGGCTCGAGGCGATGACCTAGCGGACTGTCAATTTGGTTTCCGGAAAGGCCGGTCCACCATAGCCGCTATCCAAAAACTCTTATCCTGTGTGGAGACCTCAGCGGGTCAGAAGATTGGCATTCTGACATTCGACGTTAGAAATGCCTTTAATTCAGCCTCCTGGGAGAAGATTCTGTTCGCCTGCGAAGACAAGGGCATTTCTACTCCCATCTTACGCATTCTGCACAGCTACTTCCATGACCGCTACCTAACTTCGACAGCAAATGGCACAGAATCTGTCACAGCCGTCACCAGTGGTGTTCCGCAGGGCTCCGTCCTTGGCCCTACCCTGTGGAACATCATGTACGATGGCCTATTGCGTGAGCCTCTCCCCTCAGGGGTCGAATTTCTAGCATACGCGGACGATGTGGCTCTCATCGCCAAAGACAAGGACATCTGTGTATTGGAACGACTTCTCTCTGAAGGAGCTGACACTGTCGTCAGATGGATGAAAGTGATGGGTCTTGATTTGGCAATCCAGAAATCCGAGGCAATCGTGATCACCAACACAAGGACGCACAATGACCTCCGAATTACCATCGACGGTGTTCAGATTAGAGCGGTGAATAGCGTCAAATACTTGGGCCTCCACATTGACCAGCGACTCAATTTCACCACGCACGCGGCCAGCGTGGCCGCCAAAGCAAGCAAGGTGGCGTCAAATTTGTCAAGGATTCTTCCCAACATAAGCGCTGCTACTCCAAGAAAGCGAAGACTCCTAGCAGGGGTTGTTCACTCAATTTTATTGTACGGCGCCCCGGTATGGTCTGGAAGGATGTCCAATACTGGTATCGAAGAACTGGCCAAATGCCAACGCAGGATTGCGCTGAGGGTGGTCTCAGCGTACTGCACCGTATCGAGAGACGCGGTCCTACTCCTCGCTGATACCCCTCCGATCGACCTACTCGCAGCCGAGCGCCGCGATCTCTTCAATGGAAGACAGTCTGGCGTCCTACCCAGCACTATCCGAGAAACGTTGCTCTCTGACTGGCAATCTTGCTGGGCCACTTGCTCCAATGGTAGGTGGACGTTTCAGCTGATCCCCGACATCAGGCCTTGGGTGATGAGGAAATTCGGCAACGTAGACTTTCATCTTACCCAGGCCCTCACTGGTCACGGCTGTTTCGCTCAATACTTGCACCGATTTGGCAAGTTAGAGTCCCCTGAGTGCTGGTTCTGTGGCGACGCATGTGACGACGCCAATCACACTCTATTCATCTGCGATGCCTGGGCTTCACGAAGACGCGATCTCGCCATATTCCTAGGATGTGATGTGAGCCCGCGAACCATCATCCCAATGATGCTGCGCTCCAAGGAGAACTGGTCCGCGGTCAGAAATTTCGCCACCCAAGTACTATCAATGAAGGAAGCTGAAGAGAGGCGCCGTCAAGCACTAATTAACCAACCGTAGTTAAGATATCTATCTGTGGGCCGAAGGCCACACCTTGAGGGTTAGAGGCCCTCTATTGCCTGTAAATAATAATTATGTAAATTGTATTAAGATTAAGTATTTTATTAAATAAACGATGGGCACCGAGGGGTGAAATGACTCGCGTCAGTACCACCCTCAGTGTTCGGTTCAACCTGTAAAAAAAAAAAAAAAAAAAAAAAAAAAAAAAAAAAAGGTTAGGTTAGGTTAGGTTAGGTTAGGTTAGGTTAGGTTAGGTTAGGTTAGGTTAGGTTAGGTTAGGGTTGTTCAGCGGTGGCTGTCGTGACGATCAGACGTGTCCGTGCGTCGCTCCCGCTGGTTTATTATTTTTCTCCGTAATTAGTTAACTGTTTTTTACGCGCTAGCTGTCGCTTGAAGCGTCACGCTATTCTGCGTCGACCAGTCCAAATCGCGTCGAAATCGGTTGAGTTTTCGCCGAGAAATCTCATTTATCGTGCCTTTTATGTGTATTGAGCTACTGTGCTACGCACTATTCGTGTTTTTGATAAAAAGTGCGCGTTCGGGCCGGTGTCGTTTTCGAGTCGGCCCGATTAAGACCCACCGGACCCTCCTGAAGGGCTCGGTGCATCTCGCGTCCACCCCGGACCCCTCGGTGCCGAGTAAGCACACAGGACAAGCCCCGCGCCGCCGTGAAGATTTGGGCCGAAACACACGCGGAAAGTTCACGCGCTGTGGCCCAGAAGACGCGTCTGGTGAAGACGAAGCCGCGGCCACCTCGACCGTAGTTTTCCGACTAACAACGGGTGAGTAAACCGAGTTTTTCTTTACCCCCTATCTCTTTGCACGGCCGCCCAAAGCCGCCGTGTGGAAAACGGGAATTCCGGCGAAACAGCTGATTCTCGCGTCGGGGGAAGAACTGCCCCGTGATAAGGCGACGGGGAACAGCCGACGGCGTGTGGCCTAGTGTCGGCGGCCAACTGACGGCCTTATTTGTCCTTTGGCGCCAAATTTAAATTTGCCTCCAAAAACAGTTTTTTGAGGATAACTCGTTGGGGATTGATTTTAGAGCTTCGGGAGAAAAATTTTGCCCTCCCGAAACCCTCTGTCCTACCAGGACGATCCCCAATAAGTTCCCGCAGGTTTTTACCCCCCTTCCCCCCCAGGGGAGGAGTTAGGATAGGGACAGTGAGGTGAGTGACCAACTAGTCACACCCGAAGCTAGCTTCACTGCTGAGTGGAGAAGCGGTAGCAACAAAGGGGGCAAGGGTCACCGGACCTCCCCCTTGCCATGGACCCCTCCGGTGCAACTGGCAAGAACCTTGCGGAGGCAGGTAAGGAGCCAGCCTATTTGGCCCTCAGTCATCTAGGCCAATGCGTGGCAACTCAAGACGGAGGCATCAAACTACTGCTTGCCAAGGCTGCGGCGTTGGAAGGTATCAAGGATAAGCTACGTTCAGAAACAGCTAAAACCGCGATCAGTGACCTAATGGAAGTGCTCAACGCCATGGAGGGCTGTCACAAGAAAGTGATCATGGCGTTCAATGATACCAAAAGGCTATTCAGAAAGGAGGAGGAACTAAAGAGAACCAATTGTGACGCCAACCCACCAAAAGCCCCTTCTGCAGAAGCCGGCACGCAGTCTCCCTGCTGGTGGGACATCGGCGAAGCGCCAGCCCAGTCAACGACCCGGGAAGACGCAGGTCAAATGATGGTCGCGCCACAATCATGGACTGACGTGGTAAGGAAGGGGAGGCCGAAAGGGCGGACAACGGCAACAACGGAGAAAGCAGCGGGAGGAGAGCCCCGGCTGGAGAGAGCATCTGGAAACCTCGGGAAGACACCCACCCCACAGCCGCGCAACAGAACGCGCCCTGCGGCACTATTGGTGAAGGTAGGTGCTGAAGGTTTCCCAGAACTGGCGAAGAAGATTCGGGGCGGCGTCAACGTCGACGTCATCGGCGACAGCATCGTTGGCGTACGCCAAGCCAAATCCGGCGGCCTTCTTATAGAGATCCGCGGTGACCAGGCCCGGTTTGAGGCTGTCCGCGCTGAAGTCGTCAGATCAGCCGGCGCGGAGGTCGAGGTACATTCCCTCCAGCAAAGGATGACGGTGGAAGTCCGCGACCTGGACGAGTGGACCGGAGCCGACGAGGTCGCAGAGGCAGTGGCAAAAGCTGTCGACGTCAACCTAGAAGCCGTGAAGATACTAAGCCTCCGAAAGAGGTTTGGTGGCGCTCAGACAGCCCTAGTCTCGCTCCCGCAGGCCTCCTCACGCGGGTTGATCAGCTCGGGCAGACTGCGGGTCGGATGGGTGAACTGCAGGGTGTCACTGGCTGACCCAAAGGTCAGGTGCTTCCACTGCCTGGTTTTTGGGCATATGTCTAAGGACTGCGTGGGACCGGACAGGACAGGGTGCTGCCGAAGATGCGGAGAAGAAGGACACAAGGCTGCCAGCTGCAACGCTTCAGCCACGGCGATAAACGTGTTCGCGAAAACTGTCGACGAGGAGGGTAGGAAGAAGCTATGATCAGCCACTACCAGAGTCACCCCCGGAGCGGTTCCACACCAGCGGGGACGGGTGTAGTACAAATTAATTTGAACCACTGCTGGGCGGCGCAACAGCTTCTGCTGCAGACGATGGCCGAGAGAGGCGCGACGCTGGCGGTTTTATCGGACTACAACAGGGCCATGGGCGACTCTGATCACTGGGTCGGTAGCAGTGATGGCAAGTGTGCGGTATACGTTTCAGCCAAGTCTGACGCGGTCATCGCCGACCAAGGTGCCGGCATCGGCTTCGCCTGGGCGAGGGTCGGGACGGTTACGGTGTACAGCTGCTACTGTTCGCCGAACTGCTCCCTTCAGGAATTCGACCTCTTCCTGTGTGGTCTAGAAGGGTCGATACGTCGCCATCCTGTTGCGACTGCGAGTCTAATTGTGGCCGGCGACTTCAACTCGCATTCCGCGGAGTGGGGTTCGGCGACAAACGACGCGAGAGGGGCAATGCTGTCCGATTTCGCCTCGACTTTGGGCCTGGTCGTTAGGAACATTGGCACACAGCCGACGTATAGAAGGGTCAACGCGTCGTCAGTCATTGACGTCACCTTCATGCGCGCTGCACACAACAGCCGCCTAGCTATCTCGGACTGGGAGGTCTTAGATGATGTCTACTCCGCTAGTGACCACAACTATATATACTACGTATTTACGTTTCCTGTGGTTGATACAGCTCCGCCCGAATCAGCGGCTACACGGTTACCGGGGTGGTCCATCAAAAAGTTAAACCCTGACGCGGCCAACGTCCTCTGGAACCTGACTGGACCTCCACGCCCGTTGCTGGCCGACGCCTCCGCTGCAAAGCACGCCGAGAGGCTCAACGACCTCCTGACAGCTACGTGCGAAGCGGCTATGCCACGTAGAACAATCTTCCAGAAGAGGCGGAGAGTACACTGGTGGAACGACTCCATCGCCGAACTGCGGAAGGCTGCCATAGCTGCCAGGAGGGCGTATCAGCGCGCGGGCCGCAGATCCGCACAGACAGACAGATTGCCGGAGCTTGCAACATACAGCAGGGTGAGGGCTGAGCTCAAACTGGCGATACGGAAGGCCCAGGAGAACAGCTGGTCAGAGCTGTGTCGGGCAGTTGACAGCGACCCATGGGGCGTCCCGTATAGGCTGGTGACCAAAAGGCTTGGACGTCGTACTCCGACCATGGACCGGGAACTGACCGTCGCCGTGGCCCGCGGACTGTTTCCGTCACCCCCTCCACCGGTTTGGGAAGACATCCCACTGGAGATAGAGGTACCGGCATTCCTAGTCGACCTATCAGATGCAGCCACTACGACGCCTCTAATCACTGCTGACGAAGTGGGTCGCGCCGTCGCCAGACTTCCATCGGGAAAGGCGCCGGGACCCGACCTCGTTCCGAACGAGATCATCCGGCTAACTTATAGCAGATTTCCAGAGGTGTTCTTGGAATGCTATAACGCGTGTCTCGCAAAGGGAGATTTCCCGACGCAATGGAAACGTGCGAAGTTGGTCTTGCTGCACAAGGGGCAGGGCAAACCGCCGGACCTTCCGTCCAGTTACCGGCCGATTAGTCTGCTAGACGGGGCTGGCAAGGTCTTCGAGAGGATTTTGCTCAACAGGCTCGAGGAGCACATCGTTGGTACCGGAGCAATCAGCGATTCGCAGTATGGTTTCAGACGGTCAATGTCAACCACTGACGCAGTTGAGGATGTCCTGAGAGCGGTCGAGAGAGCCAATCGCGGCCCAGTGCAGGATAGGCACCTATGCGTACTTATCTCGTTGGATGTTAAGAACGCATTCAACTCGGCGCCGTGGAACCTAATCGACGAAGCTCTTCGGAGATCAGCTGCACCGGAGTACCTGATAAGGGTTCTTAGATCGTACATGCACGCCAGGAACCTGGCAGTCGACGAGGACCTGTGCATGCCCGTCTCATGTGGTGTCCCGCAGGGATCTGTCCTGGGACCGTTCCTATGGAACATTTTTTACGATGGCGTTCTCCGACTCCCGGTGCGAGATGGCATAAGGATAATTGCGTTCGCAGACGATGTAGCGGTGGTGGCAGTCGCGCACAACATGGAGCTCATCGAACAGCTAGTTAACCCCACCCTTGAAGACATTGTCGGTTGGATGTCCTCCAATGGCCTCCGTCTGGCACCAGAGAAGTCAGAGTGTGTAGTGCTGACGAAGAAACACTCACTTCGAGAGCCGAGCCTGCACATACAAGGTTGTCAAGTCCCGGTCAAGCGCTCGGTAAGATACCTCGGTATTCAGCTGGACACCCGACTCTCGTTTGTCGAACACGCCAGCACGGTTGCAGCTGGAGCGAAGAAGGCAGCGGTTGCCCTGGCGAGGCTTATGCCAAACGTAGGTGGCCCATCACAGAGTAAGCGGAGCCTCCTAATGAGCGTAGTACACAGCCGGTTGCTCTACGGCGCAGTTGTCTGGTCCGAACGGGTTCTGGAGACCCAAAAGAGCAGCAACCTACTCTTGCAAGCGCAGAGGGTCGCTGCGCTGAGGGTCGCGAGATGCTATCGAACGGTGTCAGACATGGCCGCCCTCGTGCTGGCCAGAATGCCCCCAGTCACTCTTCAGGCCGTTAGCAGGAGGAGAACAGCAAAGGCGAAGAGGACTGGTGCCACACCAACGAAGTGTGAAACAACTGCGGAGATTGTCCGACAATGGCAAGGGCTCTGGGAGTCGACAACTAAGGCCGAATGGACGAAACGGCTAATCCCTGACTTGGCCAGGTGGTGGTACCACGGCCCGAGGACGGTGAGCTTCCACATGGCCCAAGCCCTAACGGGCCATGGATGCTTCCAGAAGTATCTCTGGCAGAAGAAGCGGCAGAACAGTCCGGAGTGTGTCCACTGTTCAGCCGCGAATGACGACGCAGAGCATACGCTGTTCTACTGCCCGGAATGGGAGGCAGCAAGGGCGGAGCTAACAACAGCTCTGCGGAAGGCTGTACGCCCGGAGGACGTTACATATCTCCTTTGCGGATTACACCCGGATGACCTGCCCGACGACCCAGCACAGAGGAAGAGGTTGTGTGCTGCCGCTAACACCCACAGGCAGCTATTCTGCAGCATGGTGGAAATGATCATGGGCCAGAAGGAGGAGATGGAGAGGACAAGGCAACTTCAGCAGCGCCAGGACCCAAATCCTCAACAATGAATTAACCGTAGTTAAGCTTTATGATGTGGGCTGAAACGGCCAAAATGTGGGTGGTTAGAGGCCCCCGTATGTTGTTTAATAATAATTGTTGTTTGTTGTTGTTGTCGTTTGTTTGTTGTTATCAATAAATGATGTAGGCAGGGAGGCAGCAATGGGGAAACCTACTTCCCTCCCTGTCTGCGGTTTCTAAAGGAAAAAAAAAAAAAAAAAAAAAGGTTAGGTTAGGGTTAGGTTAGGTTAGGGTTAGGTTAGGTTAGGTTAGGTTAGGTTAGGTTAGGTTAGGTTAGGTTAGGTTAGGTTAGGTTAGGTTAGGTTAGGTTAGGTTAGGTTAGGTTAGGTTAGGTTAGGTTAGGTTAGGTTAGGTTAGGTTAGGTTAGGTTAGGTTAGGTTCTCCCCCGACGGGACCCACCTTGTCGCGGTGGGGGAGCTTGCGGGCCTTTAGTTAGGTCCTACTAAGCGGTTCCATACCCGGCCCTGACCTTAACTGGTTGGGGCCGGAGCAAAAGAGCCCCCCCTGGCCTTGGATGGCTGTGGGTGGCAGGTCGGAGGTAGCCTGCTAGCACTTAGCAAAGCCCTAGTGTAAGGAGTCCACTACTTAAAAACTCTGAGTCACCCTGTCCTTAGCTGGATGGGGTGGCAAGGTCGGAGGCAGCCTGCTCGCTCGCAGCAAATGCCCTAAGGGAAGGACAACCCTGACAGAAAACCCTTCAACCCCCAACTCGTCATGGGGGTCTCTTGGCACGGAAGTAGGAACGTGTCCACGAGGACCCTGTGGGGCACCTGGCGCCCCCCACAGTATCTAGCCTTCCCCGTGGTACGCTGCTCTGCTACGGGGCGACGCAACCTTCATGCCCACTCGTGGGAACTATATGGATTTGAACATAAAGAACCCAGGTTCATCAACTGGCCAAATGATGAGCGGGAGCCAAACCGCAAAAGTAATGCAAAACGCAGATTTGGGAAGAAATGTGGAAGATCTGAGGCAGGCTTCCCCAGCTGGTGCTGGCACTGTGTCCGTTGGTAGCGCTGCGAGGCAGGACTCTACCTCTGGACGAAAATCCGAGTCGGAGACTGCAACTCCACCCGCAGCTAGAAGAGACAGCGGCGTAGCTGGTTCAGATGGAGACACGCTTCAAAGCGCGGTAATCCATCTCCGTAAGTGTATCGCCACACAGGATGGTGGCTACAAGCTGTTAGTCCAGAAGGCGTCGGCTCTGGAGGCGTGGTCGATCAAGACGAGGAGCCCGGACGTCAAAACTGCAATTGACGATTTGCTGAATGTTATCGCGGGCCTCAAGGGTAGTCGCGAAAACGTTATTAAGGCCTTCAACACCCTGACCCAGCGCGTCCCAAAGAGCGAGCAGACGCCCAAAGCCGGCAAGATGGACACGGCTGCACAAACTGAGAGGATATCAAAGGACGTAGGTTCTCAAACTTCGGGCAGCACTGATGTCCAAAGCTCGGCTATACTCAGTGCCATCGCCGAAGTCAAGGTGATAATAGCCAGGACTGATGCCAGAGTAACCGAGCAGCAAGAGCAAATCGACAAACTCCAAAGCCGGCAGGAGATTGCCAGCAGCCGATCAGCCGCGAGAAAAGACTCGGGTAATGCTCGGGTAACTGAAAAGCAGAGCATCACTACCTCGAATAAAAAGAAGCCAGTAAATAAAAATGATAAGAGCCAGAGTGGCACTAACCGGCTTGGGCCACCTAAAGTCGTCGACACCGAATGCACCGACGCACTGGGCTACGTTGCAACTGCGTCGCAATGCACCCAAGACACGGAATTCTCGCCGACAGATCCGGAGGACGGCTTTACCTTGGTATCTCGGAAAACTAGGAGACCGAAGCCTGAAGTTTCCAACCTTCCAAACGCTCGGAAACGCATCAGAGTTCCTAAAAATCAAGCCGTCATAATTGAGAAACCCACCGGCTCAACATCATATGCGGACATGATCCGCTCGGTCAAGGCAGTGGTTGTCGAAGAAAATATTTCGTCGTCTGACATCACGACAAGAAGGGCCAAGTCGGGTAACGTCATCCTGGAGATCCCTGGAAAGGATCAAGCGGACAACCTCGCTACGGCCCTGCGGACTAGACTCGGTGGAAACATTGGCATCAGACGCCCTGCTCCAAGTGTTGCGCTTCTCATAGTCGGGATAGAAGACTCGGTTGAAGACCCAGAACTCCGGGCTGCTCTAGCAAGTTTTGATCCTGAACTGCAAGGCATGAACTCTGTCAATATCCGCCAGGGCAAAAGTGGAATCAGATCGGCAGTTGTCAGGGTCCCAATTAGGGCTGGTCTCAAGCTCGCGGAGGCTAGGAAAATTAAAATTGGTTGGGCAGTCTGCAGAATCAGACAGTTGGACGACAGAGCCCTAGCATGCAACAAGTGCAAAGAGAAAGGGCACTCAGCCAGTGCATGCACAGGTGCAGAGAAACGTCGCTGCTTTCGCTGCAAAGAATCCGGGCATCTTGTAGCAGTCTGTCCCTCCCCTGCTGACGAATCTACGTCAGCCACGGACACAAACAGCAAGAGTGAATCAATCACCCCATCTGGTACAAACGCTCGGGGCTGCGAGGTGCGTCCTGACCAGTTATCATGAGTACCTTCCTACAGATCAATCTCAACTGCTGCAAGGCAGCTCAAGCGCTGGCGTTACAGCAGGCTGCAGAGTCCAACGTCGATCTCCTCATCGTCAGCGAGCCCTGCCCAACGAAGGTCGACGCATGGTACTACGACGCTCACGGTAAAGCGGCTATAGCATGCCTCCGTGGTCTCCCAGTGGACATAGTCGGCCCTACTGAACCAGGGTTCACGTGGATCCAGGCTGGTACCCTCCGCATCTATTCTTGTTATTGGTCCCCCAGGTCTGACCCCAACCTCGCCCAATACTCTGCGTTTCTCAGCAACCTTGAGCACAGCATTAGAAGTCACAGCGGAGACTCTCTTATTTGTGGAGACTTCAACGCGCACCATTCCGCCTGGGGCAGCTGCTCCAATAACAAGAAAGGTGATGCACTGATGGACCTCATCCAGTCCCTAGGCCTCATTATATGCAACACTGGCACGACCCCCACTTTCCAGAGGGCGTCTGGCTCCTCGGTGATCGACATCACTCTGGCCTCCCCCCGTGTGGCTTCCAGAATATCTAATTGGTCTGTCTTAGACACGGTGACCTTAAGCGATCACAGCTACATCCAGTTCACTCTCTTGTCCGCGCCCATTAAGCCAGTCAACGCGACATACTCTCGGAGACTCCACGCACCCGCTCTGGCGTCCTTTCTCTCGACCGGTCAACTACTACACTTCAGCAACAGTACTGACGTGGATGAAATGGCTATCAATCTGAACTCGGCGCTCTACGCCGTTTGTGGCCTACCCTTGGCAGACAATAAAGGTAAAAGGAGGAGCGTACACTGGTGGTCCCCGAGCCTAAGCGCGTTGCGCAAGACCGCAAACCATCTGCGTCGTGTTTTCCAGCGCAAGCGCCGACGCCTTGGTGCTGCCGCCTGCACTGATGAAGAGCTTGCTGCAAAATCCGCGAAACTGGCCCTCGTTAAAGCAATCAGAAACGCCAAAGATCAAGCCTGGAGACAACTATGTGACGACGTCGAACGGGACCCATGGGGAAAGCCCTACAAGATTGTAATGGGAAGAATGAATGTAAGGACTCCCATCCCCGGGCTTAATCTCCCAGGAAGGCTCCCAGCTATAATCCAGCACCTCTTTCCGTCACATCAGATTAATCACCTGAACACCTTTTGCCCATCATTGTCGACCCCTGCACGGAAGATCGACCTAGAGGAGCTGAAATCAGCGTGTAAAAAACTAAAGAGCGGTACTGCCCCTGGTCCAGACGGAGTGACGAGCGAAATTCTCAAAATTCTCATCAACAAACAACCCGCACCTTTCCTTCACATTGCAAACGAGTGCCTCCTGCAGGGCCGATTCCCTACTGCGTGGAAAAAGGCCAGACTTGTTCTTCTCAGGAAAGGTGACAAGCCTTTAGACGTACCCTCGTCCTATCGCCCGTTGTGTCTTCTTGACACTGCAGGCAAGCTATTTGAGAAAATGGTAGAAAACCGCATAACTGAGGAGCTGGCTCGAGGCGATGACCTAGCGGACTGTCAATTTGGTTTCCGGAAAGGCCGGTCCACCATAGCCGCTATCCAAAAACTCTTATCCTGTGTGGAGACCTCAGCGGGTCAGAAGATTGGCATTCTGACATTCGACGTTAGAAATGCCTTTAATTCAGCCTCCTGGGAGAAGATTCTGTTCGCCTGCGAAGACAAGGGCATTTCTACTCCCATCTTACGCATTCTGCACAGCTACTTCCATGACCGCTACCTAACTTCGACAGCAAATGGCACAGAATCTGTCACAGCCGTCACCAGTGGTGTTCCGCAGGGCTCCGTCCTTGGCCCTACCCTGTGGAACATCATGTACGATGGCCTATTGCGTGAGCCTCTCCCCTCAGGGGTCGAATTTCTAGCATACGCGGACGATGTGGCTCTCATCGCCAAAGACAAGGACATCTGTGTATTGGAACGACTTCTCTCTGAAGGAGCTGACACTGTCGTCAGATGGATGAAAGTGATGGGTCTTGATTTGGCAATCCAGAAATCCGAGGCAATCGTGATCACCAACACAAGGACGCACAATGACCTCCGAATTACCATCGACGGTGTTCAGATTAGAGCGGTGAATAGCGTCAAATACTTGGGCCTCCACATTGACCAGCGACTCAATTTCACCACGCACGCGGCCAGCGTGGCCGCCAAAGCAAGCAAGGTGGCGTCAAATTTGTCAAGGATTCTTCCCAACATAAGCGCTGCTACTCCAAGAAAGCGAAGACTCCTAGCAGGGGTTGTTCACTCAATTTTATTGTACGGCGCCCCGGTATGGTCTGGAAGGATGTCCAATACTGGTATCGAAGAACTGGCCAAATGCCAACGCAGGATTGCGCTGAGGGTGGTCTCAGCGTACTGCACCGTATCGAGAGACGCGGTCCTACTCCTCGCTGATACCCCTCCGATCGACCTACTCGCAGCCGAGCGCCGCGATCTCTTCAATGGAAGACAGTCTGGCGTCCTACCCAGCACTATCCGAGAAACGTTG